>NC_068375.1:27775461-28975461 GCF_023724105.1 Carassius gibelio | reverse complement strand
AGACCTCTGCTGTATGTAAGCTGTCATCATCTTTTCATTTTATAATCTCTGCAAAGAGCAAGCTGTGGTCAGAACAACCGAAAATGTTTTAATGGGTAAATATATTTTAATGGGTAAAATGGTTTTTAACTGTCTTTGGTTGTGAAAGCAAAGGTCGCTCAGCTGAACAGGAAGAACATTTAGGGGTGGAGAAAAAACTGAGACCTCACTTACAATTATTTTTTTTTTTAGCAAAACAAGAAAAATGTGTGATCTCTAGTTTCAACATGCATCCATCCATCCAATATCAGACTATACCAATAATATATTATTACACATTTACTAAATGACACATACGTACACTGAAAACAAATTACTTGAAAAAAAAATCACATTTGACAAGTACTAGCTACTGAAATTAGCATTCATGAAGAAATCAAATTGAATTGCACTAAGTAAATATTGCTTAATTTTATTTAGTTAGGAAGTTTTGTTTATTTAAAGTAATTAAGTTTATTATTTTACAATAATGCCTAGCGTTTACCAAAATATTAAGTAAATCTCCGTTTACTGAAGTAAATAAGTAGATTTTGTTATATATTTTTTGTTCAAGATTTACATTTACTTCATTTTATGAATATACATTACTCCATATGATTATGTAAACATAGCTAATTTCTTTTTTGATTAATATAATCACAAACTAGGGCTGTGCAAAAAATCGAATGCGATTTTCATGCACATCTCATCAGTAAAGACGCTCCTGTAATTAGAAGTATATCTCCAGCACGTGCGTTCAGATCATGGTTGCCAGGTTTTCACAACAAATCCTTCCCAGTTGCTTCTCAAAACTAGACCAAAACTAGCCAGGAGGTTCCCCGATAAAAAAAAATTCTTTGCGGGATTAAAATTGACGTTTTATGGCATGGTTGCCTTTTATGGTAAAATTCGCATTTTAGGGGCTAGATATCACGTTACTGGTATTGTCGCCACAAAATTGATTTTAAAATCGGTGGTGATTCTTTGTCGATTTTGAAAGCGATTTTGTGTTAGTTGTCGGTAGACTACGGCTCTGTGTAGTAACTGCCGCTCCACCTGAACCAGTGTGGCCAAGTCTGCGGTTGTTTTCCATGTCCGCGGTTCGAAGCAACCCCAATACCAATAACGTGATATTTAGCCCCTAATTGCGAATTTTACCAAGACAACCATGCCAAAAAACAAAACGTATATTTTAACCCCGGGAAGCAATTTTGTAAAAATCTGGGAACCTCCTGGAATCGCGATTAGTTTTGGACTAGTTTTGAGAAGCAACTGGCAGGATTTGTTGTGAAAACCTGGCAACCCTGATCTGAACACACGTGCTGGACATAATACTTCTAATTAAAGGAGCGTCTTTACTGATGAGATGTGCATGCAAATCACATTTGATTTTTTGCACAGCCCTATCACAAACTATTTTGATTTGGTCTATACCAGGGGTTCCAACTTTCATGTAGAGTTTAGCTTTAACCCTAATCAAACACCTGAACAAGCTAAGCACCAGCATTGAGAACCTCTGGTCTATACCTTTATCACAAATCACACAACTAAAATAGAATTAAATCTTTTATTTTTTTCAACATAAAAAGTTAATTGAAGTGAACAAAAAATTGTGTATAAAATGAATAAAAAATAAAGTATGGCTGAATAATACTTCAAGTGTCTGCTATTGTGTAATAAAATTCAATCTCTATTACCTACATAAACTGCATTTGCTGCACCATACACCGTTTCGACCCCAGGAGGTATCAAATAAGTTACAAAAAAACTTAAACAGAACAAGATGAGGTTTTCACCCGACAAAGCTAGGTAGTATTGATATAGCCAAAACTGCATCCAACATGAAAAGCATCAGTCTATCTTCCTCCCCACACCTCAAATGTGTATTGGAGTGAGGTCACCCTGTAAATGTAAATGAACACAATTTGTGACATTAAAACAATGATTTAAAACATTTAACCACAATATTTATTAGAACAGGTAAAAATAACATCAATAATGTTATATACGGCAATCTATGCATAGAATACATTTTCATTTAGTCATTTAACAGACAGTTTTATCCAAAGCGACTTACAAATGAGGACAATAAAAGTGATCAAAACAAACAATAGAGCAATAATGTGTAAGTGCTGTGACAAGTCTTGTCTGAATATGAGAATTAGACCAATCACTACTTCTATATAGTCATCAACTTACACACTGGCTTTGTTTAATACCATCATAAATCATAAATCATAAAGAAGCATAAACACACTTTTACTAGCCCCTTCTATTCACACTTGTCAAAATGAGTCCTATTAAACAATCGCCGATGGCCACAGGTACAGTACTTTAGAGTTAGGTAGTATGTTAGTTTAGCATAGCGACAAAATGTGACAATTTATGGGATTACTACAATATTGTGGCTCTAAACTCACTCTATACTATGCAATTGCTTTATTTTAGTATCGTTAGCTAGCTAGCAGTTACAACATTTACTAATTTCCAGTTAATTCGTGCTCATGTTTTTCCAATCTTGCTCAAGTTTTTACTTTGTGAATCTCTAAACTATTGAAAAGATTTTCATTATGTAAGTCGAACGTTTATGTATAATGAGTCAAGTAAACAAGAATCAAACTCTCAAAATGCTAACGGTATTACTAATTAGAAATCTTAAAAAGAACTTACCTTAAACAGGAGAAAATCCAGCCATGCATCACCTCCATGACAAGCCCAACCGTCTGTCTCGGATTAAAACCACTGGTAGAGTGTCTTGTCCCAACACACAGTGGCAGATTCAAGCGCTATACTTTTAGATTAAAATTCAGGCTACTCAATATTTCTAGATTTATATGCAATGATTATATATAGAATATATAGAATATTTACTCTTCCCCTGCAGATAATTAAGATTACATGAATTAAATAAAAATTAAAATTGTTGTTCTTATTGAATTGTAATATTACAAGTAGAACTTATGATGGCTAATGTAATAAATTTACAACAAAGTTATTTTTTTCAGTGTGCGAGTGTGTGTGTGTGTGTGTGTGTGTATAAATAATAAATAGTTTTATGTATTTTATCCAGTATCAGAGTGTACCAATTAGGAATAAAGATTATTATTACATATCTAATTACACATTTTCATGGCATTATTGGTATCATACAGAACAATTATATAATGTTTTTATTATTATTATTAAATTAATAAAAATTAATCAATAATTATAGTTACAGCTATTATATTTTATTATGTAATAGTTAATAATTTACCAGTGCTCCTTGATATCTTGTTGGACAATGAAAGCCAGTTCTGTTGAGTAATAACCTTCCATTATGTGAAAGAAGAACCTGCATCTATATGCTTCTCAAGAGCTGGAACACTTAAATCCCTTCAATAGACAATCACATCAAAGCTGCTCACAATCATCTACAAAACCAACAGCAGCTCAAGCAAATAAACCAAATCAACTGCACGATTCGTACCTCACGCGGGGGCCGTTGCGCAATGGCTCTCGAATGGTACGTCCGGGTAGTGTGCGGCGGTTAGCCGTGGAATAATCAGGCTCTAGGTCATAAGGCTCTTCGTCGTCTGGGCCTAGACTGCGGCGGTCATCTTCCAGGCCGTAGGGTTCGGGTTGGAAGCGCTCAGGCTGAGAACTATTGAGATCCACAGTGCTACTTCCCATTGGGACTTGAGGCTGGGCCACATGGCCATAGTCGTCCTTGCGGATGGGGAGAGTGTAGCTGTTCTCCGGCCGGTATCCACCGGTGGGCATGTAGGGCCGATAGAGCCTGTAATTGACTCCGCGAGACAGACTTCCATAGTTGTCAGCCATGTCTCCGTATCCATCGTGAAGGGCGTAATGGCGAAACTGACTTTCTGGCGCATCATTGTAGGAGTCGTTGTAATTGTTGTACGAGCGTGGGAGGGTGGAAGTGGCCTGGGGTGTGATAAAGCGCTCGCCATTCTTCATGTAGCGCCGGTCAATGGAGTCAGTGTAGCTTCCCAGTGGAGATGAGCCCTCTGGAAGAGGAAGGCCATCAGGACCCAGTGGCACCTGTCGAACTGTCCGTGTTGTCACTGTCTTGACCATCTTAGTGACCTGAGATGATGGAAAAACCAACACAATTTCAGCAAAATTTAAGTCATAATAATTGAAGTGAAAGTTTGTGCTTTTTATGCAGAACTAGAGAGGGCCATTCCCTTTCCTATATGCCTTTTGCATGGCCTTTACATGATGTGAGGGCCATTCAAAGTGCAGCTATTGTGTGAGATTGCTCAAATCATAGCAGCCAAAACAACCAAAGGCATTTATGAGTGAAATGCAGCACACTGACTTAGTGGTCTAATATCAGCAAGGAAGTGGATGTCACACGGCTGAGTAGCAGTGAAATGACTGAAAATGTTTTCCAGTCTTTTAAAAGGCTTTTGTGTTCATTAGTAATGAAACTGCTGGAACTGAAAATATAAGGGTTGTGGGTTCTTGTTTGTAGTTGATACAAAGTTTCTCATCACAAAAACTTTGCTAATGGTTAAATCTCCCTAAATTTACTTTACTACTTAATCTGAGGGACTAATGTTATATTTAGCTATAGAAAACACTTTTCTCTGTTGAGGATCCTTAAAGTAAACCATTAACACATACTAAGAGTGAACAGTGCACATAACAACAGCTAAATCGATCAACATAAGAGCTGCCACCATACTACATGGACCTTGATGTTCTGGTTCCCTGTGTCCATCACAGAGCACTGACATCTTTATGACTCAACTTAAATAAATCACTATTCCCCTCCGAGTGCTAATCCAGTCCCTTATTCTACAAAATGTCTGCCTGTCAAGAGGATGGAGTGCTGCTGCTCCTGAAGGTTCAGTACTGATACAGAAACCAATTTGCTGCTCAGTGAATTTCGCAAAGCAATTAATTGGCTATTTTGTCCATGGCTGTAAATTCATCTTGGAAATTAATGAGCTTGATAAAAATGAATCGTCATTGGAGATGAACCATGACTGTTTGAATTTGTGCGTGAACCATTACAAGCCGCATGGCCAGTTGTCAGTGCGCAATATAATAAAGGGATGGGTGTATGTCTAAAGGGGGAAAAGATCAGTAACTAGTCACAGCTTTTTCACCTTTGTAGAGTCCACTATGGGTTTAACCATTGGAGTGCATTGTTTTTTGGCGGGAACTGCAGTTAATTTTAACAAACATCATTAAGATCAAAGCAGTGATCTCACTGATGGCAATTTAACTGGGGGAGATTGACACATTGCTTTATGGTTGTTTCCAAGTAGGCATTTACACTCGATTGCAGTATCCAAGTGTAAACATGAGGTGAATTACATGTGCAGGTGTAAGGTGAACTGTCTGCACTCCTACAGCTTGTTGCCAGTGTTGCTCCTCTGTTGCATCGCCAATTGTCTCTGTTGCTCATGCTGTCTCAAACCGGCATCTCAAATAAATGACTAAGTTGCTCCAAGTCACTGTCTTTGTGTGAACACCAATGTGAGATGCAAAAAAATCACTATTGATTTCTGAACAGTAAGAAAATGGGTTCTTATTATACTGTTCAAGATGATACACTAGATAGATGGTTATGCTCCATCCACCTCCTAGAATGCAGGAGTTCATCAACCGGGCTTTCATAAGTCACATGAGCCCTACAGTCTATGATGCAATTTTTCCATTTTAGGTGTAAAATGGGTTGCAAACAGCATTTCATGGTGACTTATCAAATAAAAGTTAGAAGGACACTGGGGCATCTATTTAGACTAAGCTTAACCACCAAAGCTACTGTTGCCTCTAATGAAAGGTGTCTATCTACAGCAGCTGCAGTGTTTACTAATGTTCGCCTGTTACAAGGTGCATGCAGGCGTCATGGGCAGATTTTACAGTTCTATATAGGTTTTACGATCTCCCTGGTATTTAGTTTGAAAGACCACTGCCACACCAGCTGTGAGTTACAGACACAGTTAGTGAGATGAAAGACGAGAGGCAGAGACACATCAACCAGAAGCACTGTTTACTGGTTTTGTTTCAGATGGTGTTGCTGTAGATAGAGATGGTTTGGACTCAGTCAGGATCACTGGCTGGAAGGTTCGGTATGTGATGGTTTTAACCACCTTGGTCACCTACAGTGAGAGTTTGTTAGTTAAGGTGGCATGAGTTAGAAAAGTATACAGTGATATGGAAATGTCAAGACTTCGAACAGGAATGAAAAGGAAAGCCTGTTCAAAAAGTAGGACTTCTCCCATGAAGCCTTGTTAATAGTCCTGAACAGTCCAAAACACAAACTGAGCCAGAGAATAAATTTCTGATATGAATTATCTGGCTAGACAAGAAAACATAAGAATGCCTTTGAGACGAGATATTATTTTTATTGTCTCATTTTGTCCCTCACAAAAGAGTAATTCCAGCATTTAATGGACAATTCCTCTAGCAGGACGAGGCTGGACGATTTCCAAGAGAAGAAAACACAGAAGCAAAGAAAGAAACAAGATATTTCATCTGAGCTTTCTACACATGAGTGGATTAACTTTATGACTAAAGGAATTCTTAAAAAAGTATTTATTTAAAATATTTGGCTACTAATTTTATTAGACAACTTTTGAGCATTACATTAGTACAGTACATAAATCAGTCTGTCTCTCTAATCTGTCAATTTAAATAATTGTTTGTTGCTAACTAACCATTTATACACAGTTAAAGAAATCCTTACATTATGTATAAAACTTTTACTATTCTAAATTTTGCTATTCTAAAATAGACTTTTTAACCAACGGAATTCCACTGAAAAAAAGTCTGCAAAATGATGGCTTCATAAGCAGTGTACATCATTGTCTCATCAATCCATAGGCACATACGTGTTAGAACATCCCGGCTACTAAGGTGCCTTCATCAAATTGTTGTCTATGCTGCCTACAACATCCCACAATACTGTGCATGCAGTATAAATGTTGGTGGAAAAAAAGAGACTGAATGAAGTAAATTTATTTATCAATATCGATTTTTTATTTTATTTAACATATTCCATTTCTATCAATAAATAAGCTGTGTAGCCATAATATTTCCTTGTTTATCTCTGCAGCTCATCTGAATTTGATCAAGATTATTAGACAATGTTATGGTGCCATTTCCTTTAGGAAGTACACTGATGCTGACTCTGAAAGGTAAAGGTACTTTGGTTTCAAATACATCCAGAGTGTAAAAGAATGCATAGATTTTATCCTACACACCAAGAGCTCTGTGTTTGGAGTTGATGTATTTATGGATGCATCCCTGTCATTGGATTGCGATCAGATAAGGGCTTTTTGCATATCTAGTTAGTATAGCAGCCACAGTGGATGGATAGACTAATAAAACTAGCGATCTGAAACAATGGCCTCATCACCCGAAGGAGTAGAGATAAGGTGACCAGACATCCCGTTTTTGCCGGGAGTCACGATTCGTTGTCGATTAACTTAAAGTTAGTGAAGGCAGGATAGGCGAAATCACGCTGATAAAAGTTTTCTCTCGCGATCAGTTCTCAGCACTCAAATACACACAATACAACCCAAATGTTTATCATCTAGAGCCCCCTTCCTCAAATCTTACCCTGGAGGTCCAATGCGATACCAATACCAAAATAAGTTTTGGTAACTACAGTTTGGCTAAAACTATTGACTAAAAGTAGTGACTAAAAGTTAACAAAAATGCAGTGACTTTTCGTCGACTAGGCTAAAACTATGAAAGACTCAAATCACTAAAATGTGACTAAGACTAATAAGCATTTTCGTCTCAAGACTAAGACTAAATAAAAAATGCCTGCCAAAATGAACACTGAAAAGGACCCACACGTGCGCACACATGCACTGCACGCTTTGTGATGTTAATCCTCAGGTGTGGTTCATAGATTTGCCAATGTGTGAGTGGTCAGTGCAGCAGTATGATCATACTTTACCCTTCATGTCCTCCCACCAAGTATCAACTGCCAGTTGTGTTACACTGTAGAACAGCGCTCTTTCTATGTGCACATTGGTTAATGCTTGTGCATGCATAAAGCTGTTTGTTTTTGTGTGTGCACTGATATCTACTGTACACTTTACATAATTCCTTTCACATAAATTTACATATCCTTTGCAGAATGTGTAAGATGTTTTAAAAAACAAGAGAGACCTTTTTTGGGGGAATTTTTACTGGCTCAAATGCAGCACAACAGATACTTAAAGTTGTGATGTAACTGAAGAAAGATCTTTTCTTCCATATTGTGACATATATCGGTGAAATGAATTATCGTAATTGTCTGATCAAATTGGGAGCGGACTTGGTTTTATCCATAAGTTATTGATTAGATTGACAAATTGAAATGCAAACTTAGGTCAAATTGAGAGATTTTGATTAAGAATTATGAGCTTAAAAAATTAAATGACATGAATGGATAAATCATTCACAACAAAATCAATTAGATACATGTAGAAAACTCTGAATTTCTTGCTAGCTTTAAGTGCTTTAAGGTTTAAGTATGTTACAAACGGCAAAAAAAACAAAAACAAACAAAAAAACAGTTCACGCACTCTTGGTTCTTAATATCATGTATGAGTCCCTCAGTTGTTTCTAGTGGCAAACTGGATCTTAAAAAAAAGTGACCTGTTACAGTATGTTTATATACAGTATGTTTTTCCTCAATTCAAATGCAATGTATATATGTGGCTTCAACTCTGCAACCAAAGAACATATCGGTTTAGAACCACACATATTCGAAATACATGTTCTGTGTTCACTCAAAGCAACATTTAGTGTCAAAGTTTCTATAGCAACAGAAAGCTCTCCTTTCTGAAAAAACAAAACAGCACAAACTGACATGTTTAAATTTCGACATACTTCACCTAACAATACGGCAAAACATTCGTCTGCTCATCTTTCTAACTTAGCTTTTTCATTAGGGCAGTATTTTATTTTTTTCATGCAATTTGTATGATCCCTCAAATGTTTTTTATAGATGATAAACATGTAGCAGAATCTGCAAGGGGTATGTAAACTCAGAAACGGGACTGCAGCGGTAAAGGACGTTAAGAGGTGAGCGCTCTGCCAAATGAAGCTTTATGCAGTGATTTCACAGCAGTGCAGAGAAGCTGTGCATTTTTGAGCTCCAATGGGCACAAATAACAGTGACTGACAAGAGGCGTGTGTGTGAAAGCGTATGCGTATGTGAGGGAGAGATTTTAACTCACCTTCATATTAGCCACATTGTCCTTTTACAAACAACAAAACAAAAGCAAAGGCAAATCAAGACCGTGTGTGGCTTAGTAAAATAAAACATAAATGGATAGATCTAAACAGACTTTTACCATTACTGAGAAATATTCCCTTAAGAATATTTTAATATCTTATATAATATAATAGCCTAGTCATTTTGGCATCTTACACTTTTGTAAATTCTCTCAGGTTCAGGTTGTAAAGAAGCACTAGCCTGTCATGTTAATCCCCATGTCTGTTCACTAAAGAGCTGAGTGGATGAAATTAAACACCAGCTTGTTCTAGAACCCTCTGACTAATGTAAACCACATCAAAACACATCCCACTAATCTGGACAAAAGGTTTATTATACCAGCGTTGTAATAAATAAAGAATAAAAGTAAATAATAAAACAGCTGAAAATGATGTTAACTGAAAATAAAAAATATAATAATTATATATATATATATATATATATATATATATATATATATATATATATATATATATATATATATATATATATATATATATATATATATAACATGAAAATTGAAACATGAAAAAACGTTACATAAACAAATAAATAAAGTTTGATAAGTGTGAAGTTGAAGTAATAGAAATATAAATAAAATGACAAACTAAAGCTGAAATAAAAATAAATTAAATCAAAATAGAAAAACAAGGAAATAAGAAGATTACACAACACAATGTACATGTAAAATGAAATAAATTGTCATGTAAAAATGTCAACAAGAAGACTTATTATTTCTTCTTGATATAATTCTACATTTTACACAATGCATGAATGTATTCAGTAAAGTCTGATAGTAAATAAGACTATATCTTAAGTCTTTAGGTAAATATAAAACAGCTAATCTTCTAAGAGTCTCTTTATAGTACCTCTTCAGTGAACATCACAAGTTGATGTGAGGGTGAATGAGCACTTGTGTGCATTTATATCTCTAACTATTTTCACACACATTTGAAAATGTGGTAGATGTAAGCAGCAGTACCTTAGTCTCTGTACGGCGTGTAGTTCCATCATCTGAGGTAATCACAGAAACATGAGAGGTGGGTGTGCCAGGGTCTTCCTCTATGGTTACAGTCTCCTCCACAACCTCCTGGGGCTCCTGCATCATAGCCAGTGATGACTGGTTACTGGGGCTCTGCTCCTTTGGGACAAAGCAGAGGGTGGTGGTTCAAGGTCAGAGGTCACTGCTGTGGGATTAGCTGGGTGTCCAGGAAAACCTTTTTACAGTTTTAAGTAATAGATGAGGGAGTATTTTAATCTTGATAATCCTTTTTACTCATAAAAAAGCAAATAGCAAATGAATGACTTGAGCAGGCACTCAATGCAAGTACTTGTCTGTCTCAGTATAGTGAATGTAGTCATAAGTGGTCTTTTTTGTTATAAAGAATCATTTAAAAATGTTCATGAATTTTGGGAGTTAATGATGAACCAGTCTGACAGTTGTAACCTCTATTCCTGAATCAAATCAATGTGACACACATTTCAGTGATGTCCATCTCAAAATACGCAACGTTTCATGTAATTGCAATATAGAAACTTATACGAGTATCATTACTGATTGGTTGCTCATTGGATAAAATATCATAACATACACGTGATATATATACATATATACATACATACATACATACATACATACATACATGCACACAATATAAAAAAAAAGGTCTCTCACAAAAGCTCCATTTATTTGATCAAAATTACAGTAAACACTAATACTGTTAACCATCATTAAAATACAGTTTTCTTTGTTTAAATGCATGTATATATGTACATATATTGTGTGTGTGTGTGAGGGTCTATATATATATATATATATATATATATATATATATATATATATATATATATATATATATATATATATATATATATATATATATACACACACACACACATATACCCCCCTCCACACACACAACACCTATTCACACATTCTTCAGGGTACAATAATTTAAGAAGCCTCAATGTATCTTCTTAAGAGAGAGAGAAAACAAAGCTTGAGACCTCATGTCCTCAAGCAAGATGGAAAATAAACAACAAACAAGCTACAGTACTTGTAAATGAAAGTATGAAGCAAAGGTGGTGGCTGAGACGACTGCATAAACACAAATGCAAATGAGACTGAGAGAAACAACAGCAGTCTGGGGAGAATTGTGTGTGTGTGTGTGTGTGTGTTGGCAGAGGTCACAGGAAGGCTGATGAGGGATGATGCCAGAGGTAGCCATTTGTTTTCCATCCGTCTTTGAATGCATTAACGAGCAGGCAGTTTTTCATTGATTAGCAGAGCGGAAGGCTTCAAAGTCTGCACCAGGCCAAATTGATCCGTAGCTCATCTCGCTAATCATTGACTTCTAGCCTTTCATGTGTCAGTATCATTTCTCTGCGCTGGCAGTTTGAGCGGCTGCCTATCTAACCTCAGAACTATATTCTTCTAAGAGAAGTCAAAGCAAAACAACTAAAACAAAACAAAAAGGTTTTCTTCCTTCTGGAGTGATTAAGTTTTAACTGTTCCATTAATTGGCCTAAGACAGGAATGTCAGTACATGAATTGATTGAAACCAATGATTGGTGAGGATAAAAGCATCTCAACTGAAGTGGCTGGCTCCTAACAGCTGAGTGCCACATGGATTAAGCAGGTGTGCCGCACAGAAACAAAGCTTTGATTAACTTGACAGCCCAGAAGCAGACTTGAGTAGAATTTAATATCAGAAAGTAATAAGAGATCTTTATAGAGCCTATTAGCACCCTTGTGAAAGCACAGATAAATATGCCTCTTTTCAGTATGGATTTTTAAGGGGGAATCATGGCACAACATGAGAAATTAACACTTAAAATATAGGTTTTTATTGACATTATGTTAATAAGAATCGAAACTGATAGGGGTGCTCCGATCAGGATTTTTGAGGCCGATCGCTGTTCACAGAAAGCACTATCTACTGATCCGATCACCAATACCGATCTTTTTAAAGCATTCTTTTTATCATGTAGAATTATCTATAGTGATCCAGTCAAGATTTTTAGACATTTATTCAGGGCCTGAATTTCATTTTTGAAAATGAATTCCCCTCTTAGGTGACTCTTGTGATAGATAAAAAAAAAAAAAGATAATTTGAGGGATGGAGGGCCCTTTTTTGTATATATATATATATACACACACACACACACACACATTTATCTCACCTAAATGTTTGATCATGCACTGCATTTTTGTTTTTACAATCATGCATTTGTTGCACAACAGCTTACACACAGCAGAAGCCTGCTTTCCGTTGACACGAGCGCGGAAAAAATACGCACCCCATACGCACTACAAACGGTGTGTGAACCTAGCATTATGTGTGCTGTGAGTGTGCATGAGTGTACGGTTTACAGGAGAAATATTGGCAAGAATGAAAAAGTAATGTAATTTATAAACTTTAGTGACGATGCAACACTGCCTCAATTTTGCAAGTGACAATTCCTGTGTCAGCTGTGCAGCATGCAGCTCGCTTATAGTGCCTTCCACCTTCAGCATTATAATTATTTTACCCTCGCCAGACAGAGACGGAGACGGTCATGACAAACCTCTCACGGAAGTTGAGAGCTTGAGATCGATTTTTGAGATCAGCCTTTATAGAGATCGCCGATCCTACATTCAAATACGATTATGGCCTGATAGTATTGGGCAGCCGATCAATCAGAGCACCCGTAGAAACTGAGTCACATATGTTGGCTTCTCTTCATAGACATTTATTGTCAGCGTGAAGGAGCAAAACATAAAGCAAATCTTCTTTGTATGCAATTACAAACACTGAAATTTTGTTCTCAGTGATATTTTTGAAACTTGAGAAATCTAAATAATTGTATAAAATTATTGTAATTGTCATTTATCTAGTAAATAATTCATTTTAATATTTACTAGATAAAAAAAAATCTATAAGGGATAGTCCTACATTTTCAAAGTGTGAAAGCTGAGAGAACTAAAATTCAAAAGTTGTCGAAGATAAACATCTAAACAAAAAAGTAAACAGCTATGATGTCTCTGAGGACATCAAAGCACTTAGATGCTGTCTAGAAAAGTTTGTCCCCCAAAACTGTCTGATCGAGGAGGAGGACTCTTGGGAGCAGCTTCAGAGAGGCCAACAGTCACTTTGTAGGAGCTACAGAGTTCAGAAGGTCAGAAGAACCGAGGATGGAAGAGATATTTGAGGGAATAAAATTACATACATACATACATATATATATATATATATATATATATTCCCTATTCATTCCCTATTCATATACCCTATATATATAAGCTACAATTAATATGATTATTATAGATGTTCTAAGAAATACTTTATATTTCACAATGTCGCTGTATTGTATTTTTACATGTTTTTTTTAACTCGAAAAGTTTACATAGTTTATGCTTTTGAAAACAAGTGAAAAAAGAAATCTGCCAGTGAAAAATACCTTGCAATACTTCAAGATATTTTCTCTGAAACCGAGTCTTGCTTCTAAAGTAAAATGACCTTGTTTTAAGGATCTTCAGATATTCCTGCTGGAAAACAAGATCCACATACTGATTGTTTATTTATTTACCATTAACTGGCAAACTCTTCGAAATCCGTTAAAGCACTGATAGACATTTTCTGTACCACAAAAACTAAACCAGTGTTCCTCATTGTTGAACCTCATGCTCAGCACAATACTGCCACTTAACAAAACAGGATTCCTTATAGAAATATACAAAAGCAAAAAAGTGATCTGTGGGAGAACCGGGGCCATATCTAGTTTATTTATAGTATAATAAAAATAAACACCTGACCATAACATCAATACCTGTCACATAGGATGTAGAATGTTCACCAGCCACCCATGATGTTTGCTTTTCTAGTGAAGATTCCCTTAAAATGATGGGACATACACCCATGAAAAACACTACAGCACTCATAAGCTCATTTTTTGTAAAAAAATAAAAATAAATAATAAAATAAATAAATAAATAAATCAGACAGAGAAATAGCCCCAAAAGGCAGGCAGAGGATTTTGACACCGACCTGAGCATCATTCAGTGGGGTCTTTATCACATATGATTCGCGCCGCATGGGGGAAATCTGCTGCCACAGAGAGAGAAGCTTTGCGTCCATGACTACTATACACAGGTGAACTCCTGAACCTACCATTGCATTAGTGTGTTTATGTGCGTGTGCTTGCATAGAATGTCTTGCATAATTGAGAGAGGAGTTTCTGGCCAACCCAACGGAGTTTAGAAAATGAGCTTCTTTTTAACGAGAAAGGAACAGCTATAATTCCTCTCTCCTGGAGAAAGACAGTAGACTGACAATAATTATAAACATCTGGGGCATGTCTATTACATTAATCACAGGTTTCTTTACACTTCTTTCTGTTATGCTTGTAGTGAACACTTCAACACGTGAGAGTCTCTGAGCATTGAGAACAGATTCAAAGCTGTGGGAGAATTAGGCGTTCCTTAGCAACATGCCAAAGACCCGATTGTTAACAAGGACTTTGTTAAGGAAACCAGTTAGAGAAAAACCACTGCAGTTCACCCTGGGTTTCTGTACATGAGAAACACAGAGGCCTTTTCATGATCATTATATCATGTTTCAAATCCTCATGTGTTGAATCTGCACATAATTGAGGGTTTAATGATTGCACAGCATGGTTTCTTACGCAAAAGAAATACCAGGTTTTAATTTCATCCTTTTTTTTCCAGTAAGGAGTGACGCGGGGGTGTGTGAGATAAACATCAGTTTTCCACAATGGCAGATTGAGACAGAGCTGGAGAACGTAAGGTGAGCTGGAACAAATAGAGCAGATAGGCAAATGAGAAAAACGATTGGCAATTAAAAAGCTTCTGAATAGCGGAGTCAGTCTTCTATCAGGCCTGTCACTGATCCAGACTAGATAAAAAGACCGCCCGTCTGCAAAGCTGAGAGAGCAACACTTGAGCTCTCCACACTTCACACCTCTAATATAACCACCATCCAATGCCTTTCGAATTTTTCTCTAAGGGTGCATTTTTTTTTTATCTTATGCATAATCTAGAAATATAAAGAGTACAAATTACAATTGGAGATCAGAATGTCATACTACCCTTAATACTTCTGCAGTATTTAATATGCATGCTAAGTATGCAAATTTTCTAGATGCACATGGTAAAAGAAAAAAGTACAAAAACTGTACTTTTAGCTCATCACTGTGGCAAAACACAGGGTCTGATTTTCTTAATGTTGGAGTAAACTACAAAATGTTTTCTCTGAAAATATTTTCAAGGGGTCACAAACTGAGTAACCAAATTTCCCTTCATCATTTGACATATAACAGGTAAATGTACTAAAAAAACATCCTGTAAGTTTTGAAACTTAAACCTTTCTTGTTAGTTCAGGGCTCGAGTAAGGAGCCACTGGTTCCTTTAAGACAAAAACGTGGGCAACAATGCTTTTTTTTTAGGGTAGCACAGAATAAAAGGGTTTTATACAATTTTTTTTTACATTTTAACATTTCAATCATTCTGTCATGTGTTTATGTCTCATCTTTTCTTGACCTTATCAGCTTTTTAATTCCTTTTGTAGATGACCTGGGAAATAAGATTCACTTAAAGCTGGAATTAAATGTATTTTCCAACTTGAAATATACAGTCATGCATTGTTTATTACTCTGAATCTGTACCAATATCATGGAGCATATGTATCACTTGGCTAGTGAGTGTAGTTTGGGCTCCTCCTCAATGCATCCTGTAAATGTTCTCATACACTCTTAAATAAATAGGTGCTTCACAATGCCATAGAAGAATCTTTTTTGTCTAAATGGTTTCATAAAGAACCTTTGACATCTGAAGAACCTTTATGTTTCACAAAAGGTTCTTTGTGGCGAAAGAATATTCTTCATATTCTAAAAAGGTGAAAAAAGAGATGGTTTGACTGAATGATTCTTTGTAAAACCTAAAGGTTCTGTGAAGAACCCTTTAAACACCTTTATTTTTAAGAGTGTATGTCTTTCACACTTTCAGTCTCTTTTTCTTAATTAGTAAAATGCAATTTTATAGGAGTTGAATCATGTAGAAAACAGGTTAAGTAAAAATATTTGTAAAAGTGCAATAGCGCATAAATATAGCAAGATGCTCCTCTTTACAGTTATTTTTCTATCTGACTGATGAGCTTATGGACACTGAATGAGATGAATGTATATTATGTTGCAATGTTTACCAGCTTTACACATTTAAGCAGTTTGTAGGCTCTCTTATAAAATAGCCTAACTTTTGATGTTGATTCATGTTCATTATGTACTATAGTAGTAAAGAGAAGGTATGATAGGTTCACGTGCTTCTTGAACTGAGGCACTAAATCGCGATCATGCCTGCCACATTAAAGAGTGGCAAAACTGTATTTATTGTTTAAATTTCATTATTAATTTGGAATAATTTTGAAGCTGATACTTTGTTCATTATAAAGTAACAAAGCACAAAGCTTTTTGCGATTACTGGACGGCAAGTGTGCTTCAAATAATGTTCACACATTAACAGAACACCACATAAAATCTTGTTAAGAAGCCTCCATAGGCCTATTAGTAATGATTATAAACAAGAATTGTTAAGGATGTTGCCAATATCACACAGATGACAACTTTACCTGTTGTAGTTTGTTCAAGTTGGGCATGAAATAAATGCTGTTTTCCTGTACTTTCTCTTCAAGTCTCCATCATTTCTCTCTCTCATGCTGGGCTGCGTTTATCAGGTGTGTGTCAGAGCTGGCGTAGACTGGCGCAGAGTTGAGGACTGTTTTAAATTCTTTTTTTAAACTAAAATGTAGATGAGCATCTTCTCAGTTTAAATAGCATTATTTAAACCAAGCTCAGAAAAATGACTTGTTCTGGAATGTGCCACTTTATGACATAACGGTGTGGCTAAGCACCGCCTCTGCAGAAGATCAATGCCTGCTTCTACAACACAGCCTCTTTAGCCCCACCCACTGAGAAATACTAGAGAGACGCAAACAGAGGATTACTTCATCAACAGAACCATATAAACGACATTACAAGCTACTGTGTACTGAATGTTTTTTGTTCATTGTCTTTGAATTGTCTTCCTTATGATGCTAAAACACTGTACCTAGATCTGACGCGAGCGATGTTGCATCATGTCACGAATCTATTTTTCTTTCAGGTCAGAAACAGAGCAAATGTTTGGACTGATGTCAGAAATAGAGCGGGACATCAGTTTACTGTCAGACATTTGTTGTGTCAATCTATGCTGCATCCAGTGTAGACAAAACCCCCCGATAACAGGCTCTGTTGTAGCATTGCGCTGCTAGCGTCTGGTGTAAACATGGAGTAAAATTTGCAAAAGAGCTCCAGATCGCATCAGTGAAACCCTTTGTTTGTTTGCTTTACTTTGCTATGGATTCATTTTTAAACAAGACCGTATGATGCAGGCTTTTCAGAGAGACTGAAAGTAAACAATGATGGTAGTTTCGAGTCTGATTAGAGTGGATCCAGTGTTGCAACAAACAAGTGAGAGGAAACATGTTTTTACCACTACTGCATTGTCTGTTTAACTATAGGCGGAAAGGGAACCTACTCCAGATTAAGGTTAACACCATAAACCCGTATTTTTAGGCAAGAACCAGACATGGGTGTCATGTAGGCTAATAAAATGTGTTTAATTGGGCTGAATCTGTATTTAATGTGATTACATTTTAATTAAGCTAATTATATAATGTTTCCTTATTCAAATAGCAAATTATAGATAGAAAGTAACATGATCACTAACTTATTTGGCGATCTATCGATCAGAGTTTGAGCACTCTCAAAAATCGTTATAAATCACTGAAGGTGTAGATACTGTGAAAGGAATCTTTTATATAGTACGTACGTCATGATGAGAGAATTCGCAAGAGTCAGGAATTCAGTCAATAAATGTGCACACACTCACTCAATAAAACTGATGAGTTTCTGCAATGACTCTGAACACCTCTGATTGGCCATTGCATTCTTTAGCTCAACAGAATTGTGTGTGATTGGTTAAAATGTGCAAAACTGTAAAATGCCTAAAATGAAATATGGTGCAAGATGAGGAGATATTAATTTAATGCCAAAGTCAACACAGTCTATTCATTTTCACTTTGTTACATTAGACATAATATATTTAATTTGTTTGTGCAGGGGCATTTTTGTCCTATTTAGTGACATTTTTGCACCAAGTCCCAGTGGCCAGGGGAAGGCTAAGCCTTCCCAAGCCTTACACACTTATGGTTTAACCCAAATTATCCATCTTGTTTTCAGAGTACATCACAGCAGCATCTGTTATTTTAATAAGCAAAACTGTTCACAGCAAACACAGCAGTGACCGTTTACTTGTGAATCTTGAATGCGTTCTGCCTATAAAAACAGACCATTCTGAAGAAAGTAGTTTTGGGCGATATGGTCACTTTTTAGAGCGTCATATCGTCAGCCCATGAGATCGACGATACATGATATTATCGTGCATGGGTGGAGCAAGAGAGAAACTCTCGTCATAGCATACCTATGGAATCACCAATAATCGAAAAAATATACTTTCAAACACACTGATAAACTAACGTTAAATATAAAAATACTGTATTTAAAACCGCTAGTTCACATATAGTTGGACAACTCTCATATCGCGCGTCCTGTGACAAAATTTGCCGTATCTGCGCATGGAAGTTATCAGTCTAAATGTTCTGCAAAATCAGTCAACGGTGAAAATCAATAGTCGATTTCATTTAAAGTCCAGCAGTTTAACACTAATATTGAACATGTTAAATATAAAGTATTTAAAACAGCTAAGTTCATATATTATTTGTAAACTTGAATTGAACTGATGCATCAGTCATACAGCGCTCCAGACCGCGCGCCTCATGATGAGATCGATGCACCGCCACAGAAACAAGAATGAGATGCATTCTAACATAACTGTGGCATTACACTCAGTTAGTGAGGGCTCGTTTAAAATATTGCACATATATAGGCTGGATTACTTGTTAAAGTGCAATGAAATACCTATCTGCAGACGATGTACGTCTGTTTGTGGATGGAGACTTTGTAACAGCCAAAACTCTGTATTTTGCATGCATCACATTATGGTGTGCATGAAAATAATAAAATGGCGGCAGAGTGAACTTATCCACAGCGGTTCTCACGTAGTCCTTCTACGTCATCATATAGTGTGTGTTATAAGTCTTTAAAGAGAAGGACTACATGAGAGCCACTATGGATGATAAGTTCACTCTGTCGCCTTATTATTATTTTGTCTTTACTTTATTTGTAAGCCAAGAAAGAGTTAATCTCTCATGTGTGAGAAGAGTGCGTTGCCGTGTAGCAGCCATTAATGTGTGGGACACCAACACCTCGTTTTCTATCCCTTTCATTTCATGTATTTAAAGAGTTATCCGAGTCAAAGCGGACAACTTCAGTGACTACAAGCTCTAATCCTCCTGCGCTCGCTGTGTGTGTATGTGAGAGAGAGAGAAATGTGGTGCTGAAGTGAAATTGCTGGGCAGTTTGATAGCCGAATTATAATAAGCAGCCTAATAAAAATAAAAATAATAGTTATTATTATAATCTAAAACATTTATAGGAAAATGAGCCTAATATCATCTTGATTATCGTCAGAGAAATCTGCTTATGTCGATATCTCTGACTATCGTCGATACACGATACTATCGTTTATGGGCACAACCCTAGCAGAAAGGCTCAAAAACAGGACAGCAAATAGCCTATTACTTTCAAATTATGATGTTTTTTGATGCAAAATCACACTAACATTATAAGTGAACCGCAGGGAACATTACAAAATAATAATAATAATAATAAAAATGCAGTTAATGGCCCCTTTAAGACACTAGGCATTATAAACTTGCTGACTTTGTAAACTGTTACAGAGAAAAACTGCCCATCCCACAAAACAATTAACTTCATATATGAAACATGTATGAAATCCTCTGACTGGTGATATCACATATGTGCCAAATACAATGAATCAGTTATATACTATCGTACAGTATAGTATCATACACTATGAATTCTGAAATCTGTCAAATTGTGGCAAAAATCTGGGCAAAGCTTGTTTAGCATATTACAGCCTCCAATTAATCTTTGCTTTTTAATTAAGTATATATATTAAAAAAACAGCAAGATGTACACACAGTGTATCCTGTGCAGCATCCATTGAGCCATAAGCTAGCATCCCTTTCCACAATGAAAAACATCTTAAATTTCCTTTTGATTCATTTGTGTCTGATTAATAATTTCATAACCATTTGCACAGTGTGTGAGACAGCATCAACTAACTTAATATCGCTGTGGAGAAGGTCAGAAAGATACAGAGAAGATTGGTTTTGTGCTTCCACTTTGTTCATTATAGTCACCATGCATCACCCAGGCCTCAGCCTCACCGTCAGCAATGCATCGTGCTCTAGCTAACAGGATTTCAGTCAGACCTCACGACAGCAATCATCGGTAAGATCTTACACAATTAATCCCTCTGCCAAGAGCGTTTGTTTAACCTTGGGTCATATGAGTTTCCCCATCAACTTGCTACTTTTCCGAATCCATCTTCATGAGAGAGAGTCACACCCGCCATGCCAGGATGCGACAGCGAAAAGGGATTGACTTTCATTTCACTGCACTGTACTTATGGAAAATTTAGCAAATAAATCAGACAATTTGAAAAACAACTAACTGAAAAGAGCGCACTTGGATCTCCTCCTTATAACTGCCTGGGGATGTAGAGCAGAAGTAAAATGGAGGAGGGTAATTGGTTGGAGGTGACACAATAAGTGATGAGAGATCAGCTGAAGCCTCGAGTCTGACTCAAGCCAAAGTGCAGCACACTCAGGAACAGCTCTGGCTCAGCCAAGCCTGAGCCAACGGATAGATGCGCCCCAGTGGAGTGGAATGATGCGGGAAGACGAAAGGAGGGGTCGGGCTGTGGCATTCCACAGAGAGCTGTGAGTAACGGACAGTCAAAAGCATTTAGAGACAACGGCTGGCAGATAAGCTCAACTAAAAAAGGGATGGTAGGACGAGGGATGAAAGAGAAAAGGCGAGGCGAAGCTAGTGGGCTGTAATGGCTCTGCTAATCTCTTTTTCCTTTTGAGTGATCCATTGCCAAATCTCTATCCTCTCATGGTCTCCGAACACGGGGGCCTCATTTTAGACATTCCTCACTCTTTGGCTGCATCCGTTTTTCTAACAACAGCTTTGGGAAGCCATTCTCTCTTTTCACTTGCTCCCTTGGCCACCCCTTTTGTTCAACATTCCCAGGGTCAAGACAAAAAAATAATAAAAATAAACATGGTGAAGAACCTTTAAAAAAAAAAAGGTATTTACTGAAGCACATTTTTTTGTCTGGCACAGGTTCTCAAGCTTTGTTTGCATAATTAATAAAAAAAAAAAAACATGATCTACATTATTCCATTAACCCCCCACTAGTCTTGCTAGATGAAAAATATTATTTTGATCATAATTTTGAACATCTGGAAAGAATTAGTCACGTATCCAAGTTACACCCTTCTGAAAGACTTCTGGCACAGAGTGGCTCTACAGCAGGGCTTGAAAAAGCACACAGTCGCCCACACTCTCACACTTTCACTCATATAATTCAGCTTACGGTCAGTGCTCCCTTTCTGGAATGCAACCCTGACAACACAGCCAGAGCGTATATCACTTCTGTTTGCCTATAAAACTGGGTAAACAGAGTAAGGAGGAAGCAGTGAAAAACAAAACTAAATGAGAAACCTAAACCCTTTCAGTAGTACCAGAACAACAAAAGGAGTTTGTTATAGGGGAAGCCTGTTAAAAACTTCAGTTTAAAATGAAATACAATTAAATCAAACTACCTAAATATACAGGATTTAGGCCAAAACAGATCATCAAAACAGATTTTAAAATTAGCCGGCTAATCAGTTACCATATGCTAAATAACATGATAATCAATTGGTATCCTTATCTAAAACAGAAAGACAAATGTATAATTTGACCATGTATTAGGGCTGCACGATTACAAACAAAAATCTTAATTGCTGATTATTCCCTTGAAATAGTAATTGCGATAATTATTAATGATTATCACAATTTACAATGAATGAATAATAGCATTACGCCTCAAATGTGAAAAATACATTCAATTGGTTTCAAAAAGATGCATGGTATTATAATGTTATAATAAAACTAAAATTAAAACAATGGGAAAACCCTTAACATAACCTGTAGAAAAAAAAAAACCGCATCTTTAGTAGAGATGAAGATCTTTGCCGGGACCCGACGGGTTCGTGCTTAATTTATATCATCTTACACGGGTTCGGGCCGGGCTCGGGCTTGCGCTCCAGTTTGCAAGGTAAACGAGCGGTCATGCGAGGTGTTTTGATTAGCGCAAGAAAGATGCGAAAATTAATGCTGAGTAGGTGTAACGGCGGAGCCTGTATCTTAATTTCGTTATTGCCAAATACCCATCTTAATTTAAAATTAATCTCAATTTAATTTGTTAAAAATGACTCGTTTTTATTGGTGCGTTGGTCTATTTATAGGTTAAATGAGCCTATGTCTAGAATGCTGAGATGTTACGATGTCACAGAGGACTTATTTTATTTCTTTATTCCAACTTCCAAGTGGTTTAGTCTACGTTAGTTATGAATAAATTATGTTAAAACATGTATAAATTACTCATTCTTGACAAAAGGCAAAATAGCTGTGTGTGCGCGCACATTTGAATAATGTCGGGCTGTAAACGGGTTCGGGCTTTCAAAAAGCTGTAAATCAAAATGTACTTGTCGGACTCGGGCCGAAACCTGTCAGGCTTGGGTCCTGTCGGGCCTAACTTTTAAGGCCCGATCACAGCTCTAATCTTAAGCATGCAGAAAACCATGTGTGGACTCTGAACGATTTCCGCTTTGAATGATTACATAATTGTGGCATCCATAATTGTAATCACAATTAGAAATTCTATTGATTGCATAGCCCTACCATTTATAATATATGACAAAATAAATACAATTAAATTAAACTGATAGAATCTCTCTGCAATCAAAGTGGGATCAAATTTTGCATGACATCAGAATACAAAAGGAGCAATGGCCCTGTAGGAGTTGTTTGAATGCAAAAATGAGGAAGTAATGCACAGTGTAAACTACATAAAATGCAACTTCAGGCTATTGCTATCCAGGGTTTTGGGGGGCGAAGGCCCACATGGTGTACATCAACAACAGCACACACCAGAAACACTGTTATCTGGCTGCGAGTCAGCAATGTGGTCTCTCCAGGGAGAGGCGCTGGGAGCCTTTGCCAAGTGATCAGTTCATGCAGGGTCTCCAGGCTGTGGCCATGTGCAGGGCAGGAAAGACATGTGTTTGACTTCCCCTTGTCACTGCACTTGCTCCTCGTGTCCTGTTTGCTGCTTCTACCACTGAATGCCCAGCTGTTAACAGATCAAATATCAGGCCTGGGGACCAGCCTGCCTAAAAGACAGAGGGCTTGACAGTGACAGTGGGCCTTCACAGACACTTTAACAGCCTGGGATGAGTGAATGCTCAGTTCACATGTTGTGTCTGTCACATCCCTAGCTCGTCTTAATGCGCAGCCACTCAGAAGTGATTAAATCGGCGATAGACTTTCTGATTGCATGTGTGTGAGTGAGCGGCCACATAAAGTCACACCAGTGAGCGAGCTGCCTCTCTAACACATGCTTCAGGAAAAGGAAGGACATGCTGTCATGGAAACCCTTGATTTACAGCACGGCTTGTATTGTGTAGTCAGATGAAGGCTGTGTAATGTATCCAGTGACTTAAGGCGCAGTGCATGAGAGATGCATACACACAGAGCTCAGGGCTCAATGCAATCTATCCTGTTCTGCCTTGACCGGTTTAAGATGGTTATATTTTTCACAATCCTATATTTATGAAGTCTTATGCACCACATTCATAGATTTATAATGAAAAACCATGTGAACCAGTCATGTAGCCATCCATCTCATCTCTAAAACATTACTTCCACTCGTCAAGATCCTCTCAGCACCTGCACTACACTTCACAAATGCTAAAAGCAACTGGCATTTCATGGCCTATTGACTAATGTATTGCAGTGCTGTGGCATGAATGCATGTGATGCACGGCTGAAGTGTTCAGGAAAGATGTCTGGGAGAGTGATCAACCTTCTGCATGTCACGGCGTCATAGAGACGGTGCTGTGAAGACTAGGAGCAGCCGGACGATCCATTAGAAACCCACCCGGTCCTGTATGTGCTGCGGAGATGTGGATATTCATACCTCATGTGAAAGGCCCATCTGTAAGCAATATTCTCTCAGGATCCATATGAGCAGTAAAAGCACAAACTACCTGAAGAAACTGGATCTGATCCTTGGGGCTTTGGGAGGCAGAAGAGGAGAAAAGCTCCTACATTGCATCAGCTGTTGTTGCTTATATATTATGGTACAAGATATTTGAGGTATTTTCAGCAAACCAGTGTGTTTATTAAACGGATTATTTTTAATTAATTTATCAATGTAAATGACTTCAAGTCAGTGTAACTTGCTCTCTCTGAAACAAACAGTTTAAAAACTGTAATAAATATAGGAAAAAATTATATCACCAAGGCTAAATGTATTTGATCAAAAATACAGTATTGTGAAATATTACTATTTAAAACTACTGTTTTCTATTTTAATAATACATTCTAAAATGCTATTTATTTCTGTGATGGCAAAGCTGAATTTTTAAGTCATTTCTTCAGTCTTCAGTGTCACATGTTCCTTGAAATGCTCAATAAACTTTTTTTTTGTTATTTTCAGTGCTGCAAACAGCTGCACTGCTTAATATTTTTGTATGAAAAGAGTTATAAATGTTTATTTCTCAGATGAAAGTTTAAAAATCAGCATTTATTTATAAATGTCTTTATGGTCACTTTTGATAAAGAGAAACAGAGAGAAAAGAGAAAAGAAAAAAAAAAGAGTTATACTGGGGCATCTTTAGTTCTACTGTATTCCAGCCCATTGCCATTCAATTTCAGCAACCCACTACGAAGGTATGTTTGATTAGTGGCAGATTGGATTTTGATTTTCATAATATTGCCTCCTAATTGCCTGTTTAGATTTCTAATCATAGATTAATGGCATACAACAAAAGAGCTTGTGGATCATAAACCAATAGCTGAAGCGTAGCTAATTCATTCCCCCACTTGCTATGGAGAAAGAATGCTCTTTCATTACACAAAAACAAAGGGCATTATTGTGCGTGACTAGCTTTTATAACAATCAAGGAGTCTCTGATGAGTGTTGCACAAACCATGACCTGTAAAACACAGTCTTTATGGAAGTATCACTTAATCTAGTTTCATAGTAAATTATTGTTTTAGCCGCAGCTCACAGAACTTACAGGACAACTATCTAAACATTTCTTCATTAATTTGTGTAAAAACAGAACCAAATCTGAAGTGAGACAGGCCAGTATTGTTGGTCTAGTCGTTCAATCTGAAAATATCTTGTAAAGCTTTTTCTCATGTAGAAATTAAGTGTGAACAAAAATAAATAAATAAATAATGAATAAACCTACAGTCAAACAAGAAAAAGTTCAATTAAATTAAATATTAAATGTTATTAACTGATTGAATTGCTACTCAACTCAATTCAACTCCATTTATTTCTAAAGCACTTTCAAAAAACACATTGGGCGCCAAAGTGCTGTACATGAAAGAGAAAAACAAAAACAAATACATACAATCCATATACAGTACATACAAATTACAACACATTATTAAAAGTTTTTAACATCCTCTGAAAAGACCATAGAGTAAGAGATGTTTTTAAGGACAAGGGAAGCTCATTCCATAGTCTAGGAGCAGCCATGGAAAAAGCTCCATCTCCTCTACATTTCAAGCATGATCGAGGAATCGTCAGGCACAGTTGATCCTTAGAGCGAAGAGATTTCAAAAGGTTGATATAGACAAATTAAATCGGAAACATACTCTGGTGCCAAGCCATGAAGAGATTTGTAAACATATAACAACACTTTATATAGAATTCTATACTGAATCAGTAACCAATGTAGTGAAATCAGAACAGGAGTAATATGGTCTCTCTTTTTAGTACCAGTTAAAACCCTAGCAGCTGAGTTCTGAACCAGCTGCAGGCGAGAGAGAGAAGCCCGACTCACACCCAGATACAAAGCATTGCAATAAACCAGATGAGAAGACACAAAAGCATAACCAACATTCTCCAAATCACAGAAAGATAGGATAGACTTCAACTTGGCTATATATTTAAGATAAAATAAACTATTTTTAACAACAGAATTAATTTGGCGATTGAATTTAATCTCTGAGTCAAAAATAAAGCGAAGACTTTTCAAAGAGGAATGTTTTTTTTTTTTCAGGGAGCAAATAACAGATTGTCATTAGCATCCATACCACATCCTTTCAGACTCAAGAGAAGATTGCTCCCCAATTTTTAAAGGGAAACAAATTTGAGAATCATCAGTATACAGATGGTAATTTATACCGTGCTTATCAAAAATCGTTCCCAATGGAAGCAAATAAAGGAAAAATAAAAGGGGTCCCAAAATCAAGCCCTGAGGAACCCCACACATCAACGGTAAAACAGATGAGTAGTAGTTTCCCAAACTTACTAAAATAGTTCTACCCTTAAGATATGATGAACACCAGTCCAAGGCTAGACCTTGGATACCCACTTGGTCTTCAGATCAATGAGGATATCATGATCAACCATGTCGAAGGCTGCACTGAGATGAAACAGTAGAAGTACAACAGGACTACCTAAATCTACATCTAATAAAATATCACGTGAAACCCTAAATAAAGCAGACTGTGTACTATGACCAATTCTGAACCCTGACTGAAATCTATCAAAAATATTATTACGAACTAAAAAAAAAAAACATTAAATTGTACAAATAACATCTTCTCTAACATCTTTGAAATAAAAGATAGTTTCAAAATATGATGTAAATTACGAATTTATATATAATTTTTATTTTACGTTGTTATTTGGGACTTAATTATCTAGACATAATATGCTGTCTGTGTGAAAAAATAAATATCTTTGATAAACTTGTTGTGCAAGCAACTTAAGCTAATTTGAATTATTTTTAGGGTCAGAACAGCCATTATCTGATGTTCTCATAAGCAGATCTCCAAGAGATATCACAGTTACCCACAGACAGACAGATCAAACTCTCATTACTACAGGAAGGAAGTGCCATTACTGAGAAAGGCGGCTTGTTTGTGTTAGTGTATCTGTGCATACATCCACGTTTGCGTCATGTCTATAGATATCCAACATGCTTCATCTAATTACAGCTGGATTCCTGGATGTGTGACCCAAACAGTTCTACCACACAGCTGCCAAAACCATTTAGATCCACTTGAACACCTCTCCATTCATCAGCCAAGTAACAATAAAACATCAAACATCTGATTCTTTTTTTTTTAATAAACTGCCAAATCTGAGTTTTTAAAGCAGCAGCACTAAATTCCCTGGGAACACATGATAAAAATTGATAGACTGAATGCTTTGGACAAAAGCGTCTGCTAAATGCATACATTTTATTTAAATAAACCAATCATTACTGCAATAACACCAAAAAATTTCCACACTTAACCAAAATAGTCTAAGCAGAAATAATATGCTTACAGTATCAAGTTTGAGATCAGTTTTTTTTTTTTTTATTATTATTATTCAGCAATAATGCATTGCATTGACAGAAAACAGTGCCAGTAAAGACCTAATATTGTTAAAAAAAACATTTGTATTTCAAATAAAAGCTGTTTTATTCACCAAATAATTCAGGGGGGGGGGGGGGGGGGGACTTTCACATTTACCACAAAAATATTAAGAAGAACATTGATTATAAACATTTTAAGCATTGGAGCACCGTATCATTCCAGTCAGGAAATGATAAGGAGTTCTCAAATCTTTCCTGTCCTAACTGCCAGGAATTCAGCTCCACCTCTGCTCAGGAGGAAGTCAGTTAACCTCACTGTAATGAGAGTGTAAATTATAAATAAAATGACTCTCTATAGGATAGTCACAACAAACATTTGAACAGCTTTGATGAGCTACGGCTAGATTTGTATGTCTATGTTCTAATTTGTATGTCTATGAAGGGGGATGACTAATTCAGGAAGGAGAGTTTAATCATAAGAAATGCATCTGTCTGACAAGTCATTTTTTAAATAGTGAATGAGGTAAGAGCAGTCTGGTGGATCTGCAACACGTTTTGGCAGATATGGCAAAATGCAATCTAGTCCAGTGGAGGGAAAGCTGAATTTATGTTAAAAGCGGTTCATTATCAATGAAAGTAATATTTTAGTGGAAACTGATTAACTTTTTTTCTGGATTCTTAAAGAAATAGAAGGTTCAAAAGAACTGCATTTTTAAACAGAATTTTTGTAAATGCAAAAGCATTTACTATCACTTTTTATCAATTTAATGCATTATTTCTGAATCAAATTTGAAGTAACCGAATCTAAAAATATATTTTTAACAGTAGAGTATAAATGATCAGCTTTTTGATGCCAATGACTCATAAATATGATCTTGTTGCAAGGGATCCCCTTCTTAAAATATAAAAACAGCTTTATTTTTCATGTATGAATACCCATTACGTGTGATTTCACAGTGTGATTTCAAAGTCATGCTTTGCAATATTAAATAATTGTATATTTCATATACATTTTACTGGCATTGTATTAAAGCCAGAATACAATAGTACAGACCAAAAGTTTGGACACACCTTCTCATTCAAGGAGTTTCCTATATTTTCATGACTATGAAAATTGTAGAGTCACACTCAAGGCATCAAAACTATGAATTAACACATGTGGAATTATATACATAAAAGAGTGTGAAACAACTGAAAATATGTCATATCGTAGGTTCTTCAAAGTAGCCACCTTTTGCTTTGATAACTGCTTTGCACACTCTTGGCATTCTCTTGATGAGCTTCAAGAGGTAGTCACCTGAAATGGTTTTCACTTAACAGGTGTGCCCTGTCAGGTTTAATAAGTGTGATTTCTTGCCTTATAAATGGGGTTGGGACCATCAGTTGTGCTGTGCAGAAGTCAGGTGGATACACTGCTGATAGTCCTACTGAATAGACTGTTAGAATTTGTATCATGGCAAGAAAAAAGCAGCTATGTACAGGAAAACGAGTGGCCATCATTACTTTAAGAAATTAAGGTCAGTCAGTCCGAAAAATTGGGAAAACTTTGAAAGTGACCCCAAGTGCAGTCACAAAAACCATCAAGCACTGCAAAGAAACTAGCTCACATGCGGACCACACAAGGAAAGGAAGACCAAGAGTCACCTCTGCTGTGGAGGATAAATTCATCCGAGTCACCAGCCTCAGAAATCGCAGGTTAACAGCAGCTCAGATTAGAGACCAGGTCAATGGCACACGGAGTTCTAGCATCAGACACATCTCTAGAACAACTGTTAAGAGGAGACCGTGTGAATCAGGCCTTCATGGTAGAATATATGCTAGGAAACCGCTGCTAAAGAAAGGGAACAAGCAGAAGAGACTTGTTTTGGATAAAGAACACAAGGAATGGACATTAGACCAGTGGAAATCTGTGCTTTGGTCAGATTAGTCCAAATTTGAGATCTTTGGTTCCAACCACCGCGTCTTTGTGCGACGCAGAAGGTAAATGGATGGACTCTACATGCGTGGTTCCCACCGTGAAGCATGGAGGAGGAGGTGTGATGGTGTGGGGGTGCTTTGCTGGTGACACTGTTGGGGATTTTTAAAAAAATTGAAGGCATACTGAACCAGCATGGCTACCACAGTATCTTGCAGTGGCATGCTATTCCATCTGTTTGCATTTAGTTGGACCATCACTTATTTTTCAACAGGACAATGACCCCAAACACACCTACAGGCTGTGTAAGGGCTATTTGACCAAGAAGGAGATTGATTGCGCCAGATGAACTGGCCTCCACAGTGACCGGACCTGAACCCAATCGAGATGGTTTAGGGGTGAGCTGGACCGCAGACAGAAGGCAAAAGGGCCAACAAGTGCTAAGCATCTCTCGGGGAACTCCTTCAAGACTGTTGGAAGACCATTTCAGGTGACTACCTCTTGAAGCTCATCAAGAGAATGCCAAGAGTGTGCAAAGCAGTAATCAAAGCAAAAGGTGGCTAATTTGAAGAACCTACAATATGACATATTTTCAGTTGTTTCACACTTTTTTGTTATTTATATAACTCCATATATAATTACACATGTGTTAATTCATAGTTTTGATGCCTTCAGTGTGAATCTACAATTTTCATAGTCATGAAAATAAAGAAAACTCTTTGAATGAGAAGGTGTGTCCAAACTTTTGATCTGTATATGGAAATTCATACATCTTTAAAATAACACGACTGTGTGTAAATGATGACAGACTTTTTCATTTTTGGCTGAACTATTGCTTTAACCTGAATGGGCTGGAGTCCAAATTAAATCCACCAATCCAATCTATGTGCAAATCAGGTCTGACTGAGGTTCTCTCTAATTTTCTTTGAAATGTACAGCCTACACAATTCTGACCTGCTCTGGACACATCATCACACACTGAAAAGAATACAGAAAATATTTTATAAATGAGAGACTAAAGAGGTCAAAGTAAAGAAGGTTGCTATAACACTGCAGACTAACGTGAGACACACAGCACTTCAAACCATTCACTCAGCGTTTTTCATAACGTCTTACAGTAAAGCATCCTCAATCGAAGAAAAAAAAAAAACTCCAATACAAGCTCATTTTCTCATGTATTATTTTTCCTCACACTCTTATTTTCTCTTAAGGACAGTTAATGTGAACTTACAAACGTATATGACAGCTTAGACGTGACAGGCCGAAGTGTGAAGTAACAGAGAACAGCCACTTCATGTCTATCACTTGACGTGGGGCCACGTTGGGTAGTTTAGTCACACGAGACGCATCAGCAGTCTTTATATGTGCACCATATGTGTGGGGATATGTGGGTGGTGAACTCTGCAGAACTAATCTAATTTCTCATAAAGGTCCACATCTGCTCTGAGATAGACAGGGACATGCGGGGTGTGTATTGTCCGTCCCCTCTCATTGCACAGGCATTGACATGATTATGTTGATGTTATGTCCTGAGTGGCACAGTCTGCCAGCCCGTGTCTTAATCCATGCCAGCATTCTCCAAATATCTGTCCTTCTGTACATCTTAAGATAATTTTAAACATAGGACTTTCACACAGCCCAGCAGCCATGAGAAGACACCTCTCTGTCATAGTAATAGCAACACAGGTTAGTCAGGCAGATTTGAGTAGCACTTAAAGATTAAGTATGTCATTCCTCTGGCACTAAAAGCACCACACGAAATTATTAAAAATAACTTGATTTTTTACCTACTTTTTTTCAAGAAAACGTGTGGTGCTTGTCTGTGCTGAAACTGCCAATGCTATGGTGCAGTTAATGCAGGCTCTACGGTTTTCTGAAATGTTTTTAGATTAGCTACTGTAATGTGGTTTCTAAAGGTATTCTGGGGGCCTGTTAGGTTGTTATTTACAGGTCCAAGTAAAGTGAGTTGACCAAATCTCAGGTCCCTCCTGTGCAAGTTCACAAAAAAATGTTTTCACTAATTTTATCATCCACCAGACAAAAACTCATATTATATAGAAACTTAAAAGCACAAAAAAAAAAAAACTGCAAAGAAGAACCACCCCAGCCTATCTCAACTTGATTATGATCACAGTATTGTATTTCTTTTTTTTACATATCAATATTTTTTATTTATATCTATTGTATATGTAGGTTTATTTCATTCACCCTTGTGTACAACCTGTCTAAAAAAGAATAAAAAATTTGTCAGGCTCCTCAAACAAAGTTTTAAAATGTATGTTATTTACAGGAGTTTCCATATATTAATATATTTATATTATATATTTTTTTACAAAACTCTTTGCATGTGAAACTTAAAAAATACTGATGTAAAAAAAAAAAAAATTTAAAAGCTATCAAAACCATGTTTTAATCATTTGATAAAAGTGCTGTCTTTGCATGTTAAACTTTTTTTTTTATTATTAAACAAAAAAAACCATGCAAAAATAAATCTTAATATTTCCCTTTTTTTTCTTATTTGACAAAATATAACACCCTGTCTTCAAGCAGAAACTTTAAATTCTAAAGTATAAAGTTTGTGGATTGTGTGTGGCTAGCTGGTTGGCAAGCATACTAACACTCAATACAGCTAAATGAGATACGACAGAGCACACTAAACTGCATTTGTTTTTCTAGCCTCCCGGACACAGATATTTTATCAGTTAGAGAATCTACTAAGTTCTCAGCAGATCTGCAGCTTACCCAAAATCTTCCACCATGGTGAACATTTCATATTCAGCAAAATGCTATGGACACTGAGGAAACAGCTCAAGACAGAGTTTGAAGTATATCAGTCTTCATGGCTCTAAAATGAGACTGAGATACACTTGAAATATGTTTGTCCAACCACAGTGGCTGCATTCAAGAGTGACTGGAGTATAAATGTTTACTGAAAGACCCTTAAACGCTGGAATGTTCCCAAAAGCTTCAGGCGACTCAGTGGGATAATCACGGACATGAAGTACTGCCAAACTCCAATAGCATAACATTTTGGACACACTTAGATCATGGACTGAAATTTTATAGACAAAAGAAAACAGTTCTTTGTTATGATATAGATGGATCATGGAACTTTCATAAACCTTGGCCATCTGCAGTCGACAGGCATATGAGATGTACCGATGAGATCTGCCAAAGCTTGTTCTACAGGGGTCTCCAATCTTCAACGTCAAAAGAGCTATTTTGGCCCCTTTCTCACCGAACACTAGGGCTGTGCAAAAAATCGAATGCGATTTTCATGCGTATCTTGTCAGTAAAGGCGCTCCTGTGATTAGAAGTACATCTCCAGCACATGCATTCAGATCAAAGTTGCCAGGTTTTCAAAACAAATCCTGCCCACTTGCTTCACAAAACTGGGTCCAAGACTAGCCCAATCGCGTTTCCAGGAGGTTCCCCGATAAAAATTGCTTCCCGGGGTTAAAATACATGTTTTTTGGCAGGGTTTCCTTGGTAAAACTCACATTTATTTAGGGGCTAAACAGCACGTTATTGGTATTGGGGTCGCTTCAACCCACTTGGCAACACTGGTTCAGGTGGAGCGGCTTTTACTACACAGAGCAGTAGTTCACGGACAAGCTACACGACATCGCTTTCAAAATCGACTTTGCCTGCAATTTTGAAATCGATTTTGTGTGGATTTTTTGTGAACTACGGCTCTGTGTAGTAAAGGCCAGCCAGTGTTGCCAAGTCTGCGGTTGTTTTTCATGTCCACGGATCGAAGCGACCCCAATACAAATAACGTGATGTTTAGCCCGAAACGAAACGAGATTGGGCTCGTTTTGAGAAGTAATTGGATAGGTTTTGTTTTGAAAACCTGGCAATCCTGATCTGAACGCACGTGCTGGAGATATACTGCATTTGATTTTTTGCACAGCCCTACCGAACACAATTCACGTGGTCCCCAAATAAAGATAACACTGCATATAGTTAAAGTGTTATATTCAGTTAAGTTACAGGGCAGGGGAGTAGCAAGCATTTCAGAAGTGAGGGGGACAGAAATGTCAAATGTAATAATAATAATAATAATAATAATAATAATAATAAAGAGGAAAAATGGTGATGTTCAGTCCTTATTTTACCCACTATATGTGTAATTGACAAAAAAAATTTTTTTATCTTTTTTAATTATAAATAAATAAAATACACCGCTGGACAATAACGAATCATTTGTCTTATAATATTTTGAATATAAAATTTACTAATGACAATTTTAGGGCTATGATTGTATAATCGGTATAATAGTTTATATAGTACAAACACTTTTTCCATTTTTATCCCAGAATAAGGCAAAACATATTTTATAGCTTCTGTACTGTAATTGATGCTATGTCAACTACCACTGTATCATTCATATAAAAGACTTGAAAAACCACACATAAACCATATACTGTCGCAACTGTGTTTTGTCTTCATGTTTCATCAGTTTAGGTTTATGCCTAAGAATAAAATGTATCCAAACTATCTTGTCTCTTATTTTAAAACTAGATTTATTCACATTGGCCCTTGAAAAACTTGTGACTACGTGAACAAACTTGCCCGCGAAAAATTGCATGGGAAGAGTTTAGGTTTTATTAAAAGTCGGGTGGACACCTCCCCTGCGTATTGTACATCCATGCTACAGGGAGCCACCACAGAGGGTTGCCGACCCCTGTTCTAGCAGAACAAAAAACAATATCCGTGAGCTTTGTAAGATGAAACTAAAACTACACAGTGCAATAAAAACTGAAAGACTTCATATTGGTATCATACTGAATGAAACCAATATTCTGTCAAGGTTCTCTCACAGAGCCTTCTCTCTAACAGGGCTTAAATGGAAGGAGATAAAACAGGACAATGACTGGCCGAGCATGCAATAAAAGATTCTGAAAGCAATCCTGTTTTAGAATCACTAAGAGCACTGTGATAAAAGGCTGTTAAAAAAATGATCAAAGAATTGCGCTGGAAAACACAAACAGAACAACAGCAACCCTGGAATGTAACTGTATTGACAGCAAGGCATTAGGGGCTGAATGAACTGTCACAACGTAAATAATGTTGGCAAAACCTACAAACAAGCCAGAAAAGGTCTGTTTAGCCAAGTATAAAGGTGGCTTTGAAATATAGGCAGCGCTCAAATCACTTGTGTAATGCTAACTCAATACAGTAGCTGGTCTTAATCCCACTCAAACACAAGAGAGGAATACCTACAGTTTATGCGCTCATCTCATTGCTAAGGACAGCCAGAAACAATTTTACAACTCTCTTCCCTTTCCCCTGCCTCCATTTACTGAAGAAGCCCAATGAGTAGCAGCAGCCAAAAGCGCAGCATCAACAGCTATGCAGAAAGCCATATCCTGGACTCCTGTTTTGTGTCTGAAAACAAGGCCATCAAATTCAATCCATGTTGAGAAGATTAAGAGGCTCTTCAATGGCATTTCTGCTCCATATGGCTACAAGGTGCCTGCCTCTCTCCGGTCTGAAAGGGCTTGAAATAATGTGCCAAGGGAGTGCAGTACCTGTCTCTAGGAGATAAAGGAAGTACGGTCTATTTTCAGTTTAACATACATCAATGAAATAGAAATGGATTAAGCTATGAAATAGGTAGTTGCCTTGTGGTCTAGTACAGATTATTTTGCATAAGGAAGGCCTTTAAAGTGCATTAAAATAACACATGGGAACACATAAGAACCAAGATCTATTCTGAGCCATTCTGGTACAGGAATATTAAAACTTTAGGGTTAACTTCCCTAATATTTCTTTAGCTACATTATTCAGATACTCAAATCCAACCTATAGTAAAGCTTCAATGGGTGTCGCAACAAGGATCTGAATAACAACTACAACTAGTAGCAGATTCCACAGATTCTCTAATTAAGTGGATGCTAAATGCTAAAAAAAATATATATATATATTTTTTTTTTTTTTTTTTTTTTTTTTTTTTTTTTTTAAAGAGACATCAGATGCCCATTTACCACAAGTTGGTATGATTCTTGAGGGTCTTTATGAAAATGTCTGCAACATACTTTGGTTGAAATTCCTCATTGGTTGGGTAAATCAACACCCTTTTTACAGCTCTGTACACATTGACCCCTTTTGGTGCATGTCTCTTTAAATGACAATGAGCTACTGCTCACCCCAGCACTCTCTTCTGTTTTTTGTCTGGTGGTGTGTTACCATCAAAAACAAAACTAATCTACTGTGTCCTCAGTGGCTCTCATGTCGGCAGAAAATAAACTCTCTTATGCTCACCTTTACATCCAACTACAAAACCAAGTGCAGAGAAAAATGGAGGGCAGCGTACAACTGGCTTAGGGCAGATATGCTAATACGGGACCCTCTTTCAGCAGTCGTGGGCGGGGCCTGAGCAGTATGATGTCATACTGCTCAGAAAATCAAAACGGCTTTAAGACTGCTTAGTTTTTGGGGGATTAAAAAAAAAAATGGAGTGAATGGACTTTTATAATTGTAGGGAGTTGTGTATATATATATATACACATATATATATATATATATATAGAGAGAGAGAGAGAGAGAGAGAGAGAGAGAGAGAGAGAGAGAGAGCTAAACCCTTTATACCTCACCCAACTTTCTATTTCAATAAGAAATTAAGAAAAGTGTTCATCAAACCATTGATGAAAATATGAAGGAGTTGAAGAGTCTGTATTCACCTTCAAGATTCAGAAAGCATGAAAGGGATCTTGCCTTTCGCTGGAGCACTATCTGACCCGTGTGATCTGTTTGAGGGATGCTGCTGGTAGAGCCTTGCATCAGTGAGCCTGTCTTCATCATTTCAACACTCCAGGTCCGGCAGCGATGCGGAAATCAAATGTAACTCCTTATCTTAGCCATAAGCGCTGACAGACAAGTGGAGAAGAGGATGATGAACATCCATTATCTGTTTTTCAGATGGATGAATTTTAATCAACTCAAATTTAAAGACCAGCAGAACCCCACAGGATTTCACTATAAATAGCTCCCATCACTCTACTTCAGAATTCTTCATTCACGACTCCACCAAATGTGCTTCCACACTCCTGCATATAGTACAACACAGAACACACAGGAAAATCAATTCAGACCTCATTTTACGTCTCTTAGTATTGCACAGTCTGACATTCGACATCCTGTTAGTAAAATGGGAATTTTCCAAATCATTAACGTGCAATAATAGAAAGCAACTCAGGTGGAAAAGTGTTGCATATTGCTTCTACAGCTAAGGGCATTCTGCATTTGCCAAGAAAATATTTGTATAATGTGTTAATCACTGAATAATCAAATGTTTAGAGGAGATATAACCCCCTCACACTCCAGGCCATATCAGTAATGTCTCTGCTGGCTTCTGTGCACTTCATCTCCATGAAACATGACAAGAAACCCCAAAAAATGGATTCCCTGCAAGCTTATATCATCCCCAGCTTCAATATGCGTACCATACCAGAAGCTAAAAATAGTCTTTTTGCAAGAACCTTAGCAGGGGAGATTGTGTGTTATCCTAATCTCAGACTAGAGGAGATCAGTGAGAATAACTGAACAGGGGTGGCTGACACACTTCAGGCCAAAAACAGGCAAAAAGCAATGCTGTGGTGGGTCCAGTGTAAAAGAACATAATGCCTCCATATTTATACATCCCCAACACACACACACACACACACACACACAGAGAGAGGCAGAGATATGCAGGTATAGCATGGTTTAACATTCCACCATCTGCACAGTATGAGTTGAACCCTGTTTTAAATTAGTTCACTCTTCTAAAAAATGAGGATGGAAGAATTAAACAAAAATGCTTTGGAAACATTTAGTGATTTAACTTATGGTTTAATTTTGTTTTCATTTAAAATTAAAAATTAAAAATAATTTATTGTTTTAAAAACTGCAAATGTGTCTTCCACTGTCATTTTCAGTATAACCAAACAGTTAAATGGTTAAAATCTTTAACAGCTCATCCAGCAGAAGATTTGCCAGACTAATTCAAACTAATAACTTTTTACTTTTTGCACAATTTATTAAATTAGGGCTTCCCAAACTAAGGATTTTGTGAAGGAACTGCAGTGGAATCATGAGGTGCTGAAAAATAAATCGTTGAATTAAGAATAAATATGGATGATAAAAGTTTTCATTGGGAAAACACTCGCAAAAAGATTAAATATTTTATTTGTTTACCCACATGTTATGTTACCACCAACATCAGAGACCTGTGTGCATGCAAATGTGTTGTTACAGTAAAATATTCATTTAAAATATTTTCTTGAAGTACCCCCTGCATTTTTTATGTCAAAGGAGTTCAGCTGACAAAAACATTTTGGGAATCCTTCCATCAAAATAACAGACTCATTCATAAGAACACTGCAGTACAATTATTACAGGGACATTTTGCTCATGGGCACAATGAAAGGACATGATTTGAAAGGTCATGGTTCGACCCTCAAGGGGTTTAGACCTACATCCAGCATTGGTTGTTAACCACTACACTACACCATACACAACTGACATGCTGTTAAATGAGGAAAGTAAAGGGTGACAAGCACAATAGCAGAGACAGAAACCCAAAATGCCAGAAGGAATATCAAGTAGTATATTTCTTGTGACCAATCAAAAGGCAGTTATCTACATTGTATATTAACTGACAGCATTTCTAATTGTTAGTGACAATTAAATAATTCAGCCATATTCTGTGATTTACAATACTGATGATCTTTGGCTACAATTATGATTAAAAAAATAATAATAAACAAACAAACAAACAGAACTATACTGGTACAGGCATAAAGACTGATGCATTTGTTAACCAAATATCATACATCAGGTGGGTCAGTATAATTATACTAGAAAATAACAATTAACCTCAGATTAGAATGTAAGAACGGTGCACCAATCAGAAGACACTTTGTGACAGCAGTAATCATTTAGCACAAACCTCCAGTGGGAAAGAGTTAGCCTGCTGGGACTGTCTGTACCAGGGTAGAGGTGTGCGCACAATACTCTGCCCTCTTCAGCTGCATCCATTATTCATTCTCATTATCTCTACATTTATTCTAGTGGCTCCAAAAAGGTCCCTCTTTCTTTAGCCTAATCAAAGGAATGATTCCTACTTTCAGTCAATATATAGTATGTACCTGAACAATGTACTTTGTCATAGAAGTGGACTGAGCAGACCAAAGCATGATGATAAAAAGGCTCATAATAAAAAAAAGCCATGCAGGAACAGACAATATTCAATGGAAGGTCCATTTCCTACTTACAGAGGCACAATACATCCTTTTTTTTTTACCATATATATTGCCTACTGTATGTTTGACTGAAAAAAGAACATGAAGAGCACCTTTCATGAATATGGAACCAAACCAAGTGAGATTAATGCAGGGTACACCGTACACAAGAGGTCATTTACACTGTCCCTCTGCCCTGGCATTACCAGTTTATGGCCTCAATTAGCTCCAAACAGCCTCCAACAGAACAGTTGGTTTAATATGGGTCTCTGTTTAGGCAGGAGGTGGAGGTGCAGGAGAAGAATGGATTAAACTTTGGTAATGCAAACCAATATGGCTCATCTAGGTCTCTCTCTCTCTCTCTCTCTCTCTCTCTCTCTCTCTGTTCTAAAGCAGGGAGAGCAGATGTAGAAGAAGTATCTGAGAGTGCTACAGTGTGATAGAGAGAAAGTGTAGGTCTGTGAACTGTGCTTTTTTTTTTTTTTACTCCGAGAACTTCAGCATGACCTCGATCTTGCTCAAGCTGCATTTTGAAGAAAACTTTGCTGTTTGCCTCTTGAACTCAGTGCTTGACAAATCCACACTAAATCCTTACTCAAGCCCTTCTCCATCCCCACATAAACTCCAGATGCACACACAAAGCACATTCTGAACCTTTAATTTTGGACAGCCAAGCGACTAGATTGGTTTGGTTTGGCTGACGGTGGGTTACCACAAACACTAGGTTGAGAGAAAAACTAAACATCAAAAGGGCTATAATGTCATTTGAAGGTCCTAAACAATTAAGTGAAGAAACTCGAACCTCATATACTGAGGTGGAAGGGGTCATGGTGAGATAATGCTTCTTATACATGGCACTGATTTTATTTCATCTCGAGGTTTTCCTCAACGCCATCTCTAAGTGTGATCCTTCATCCATGGCTGAAAGCTGAGATTAAAGTTTTTATGCCCCCTTTTTCATACAAACAGGGGCAAAACATGATGTTCCACCTCAGAGCCCATTAACAAAAGAAATAAATGCAGAAGGGATGACATAAAATGACAAAAAGAATGAAATAGTACTCGATTTATGATGCCTGTCCATGCTGAAGTCACTACCAAGATGCTAAGGAGTTCTGTGCAGTTACTAGGAGAGTGCTAAAGTCTTCTGGGTGGTCACCTACTAGCCCCAAGACAAAAGATCCCACCCCCAAGTCTTTATTTGGCTTTGTGTATTATTTTTCTTTACCCATTTTTATCATCTGCTAGGTTAAACAACTCAACAAGCCACCTGGTTTGCGATAGCATCATGTCCACAGCAACAACCCAAGGTGAAAGTTTAATAGTTAGAGTAAGTATGAGCAACAGTAATGAAAAGGCTAATGAAAAAGCCTGCTGAATGAACAAATGTGGCAATTAGAGTGGCAATTAGCCAGGCAAAATCGTTAAGAGGTGCGTACCTAAGTCAAGGTTCATTAAACAACGCTGTGCCTTGCACTATTGTTACTTCTGTACCCAAGTGTGAACAAATGGCTCAAACATCTACAGCAGAAATGAATGACATAAAACTGAGTAAATGCAGCTAACAGCTTATGACAACTTCCCCCTGCCAGTGGCAGAACCACAGGGGTGTCCAGGGTGGCACTGGACACTGATGACATCTAATTAGGGCTGGGCGGTATATTGAGTTTGTACGATATATTGATATTTTCTTTATAAGTAATTCAATATGAGGCAATAACGTTTCTATCGATATACAGTGGTTTGATATGAACGCATATAAAAATATAGCGGACTGAGCTGCTGCGGAGAAAGTGCACAATTCAATCTGTTCTAAACATGTGACATGCTTCATATTAAGACCTTTAAAAACTGGTAAGACAGTATATGGTTTCATTTTACATGTTAGTTTAATTGGCTCGACCCATCGTACGCTGCGTGTGTCGCTGACAGAGACACTAGACTACTCACACTGTTTAATGTGTTTGAGATGTGCTGTCTTCCTGAATGCATAACTTACATTTCACAGGTATATTCTCCCTTTAGCAAATGTTAGAAAGCCATAGAAATATTTCCATTTTTCTGTCAGAAGTGCATGAGCCTTCTGTTGTGGGATAATTAATACAAAAATATAGATTACCTTATACAAATGGTCTAATATGAACTTGTATACAAATTACTTTTAACCTTAACAATAAGGTTCTCTGCATAAACACTGAACTCAAATGTTGGCAGCCCTGTTTGAAGTAAGTTGATGTTTTAGGTTTCCTGAACCAAATTTACTGTATTCAGTTTATAAGCTAATGTTAGAACTGTTGGTTAACCAGATGATAGAATTAAGAAAAATAATTTCCAACAGACTACATTTGAAGTTACAGGAATATACAGCTAATGTGAGGTAATGTGAAGTAATCCGCAATCGTACGATTTATTCATTTTTTTGCCAGGTTGGAGTTATTCATTTATTTTCTATCATGGTTTATAGACCCCCTAAATTAGCCTAGGCTATTATTTTTTATATCTTTCATTTGGAAGTTACACAACACAACTATGAGCTATTCCTGAAGATGTGTATGTCACAAGAAAAGAGAGTTTAACACATGGAAGTAGGCTAAATATTGGTTTATGATGGTTAATCCTTCGTAGAAATATGATTATAAACAAACTAACTTTCCCAGTAAAGCACATTTATTATTTTAAAATATAAATAAAAAAATGTTTTTAACTAAACTTACTACCAAATGTATGTACCAAATATCTTTCTCTGAATGAGTTATTTTTGTTTTTGCTAACCAGAATGTAAATGCATTCTGAATACATCTGAGCATGTTTGCAGTAAAATCAAAACACTAAAATTTAAAAATTCTGTAGCGCATGATTCTTCCAAAAACAGAAAAAACGCCCAGGAAATCGCCACCCCTCCCCAAACTGTTAGCTCTAAACTGGCATGCCTGTATGTGGTGACTAGCACACGCTGAAGAGCTGTCAGAAGACATCAATCCCTCAGGACCATCATAGACAGATGGCATGATGAAGAACCAGCAAGCTACTTATTCACTGAGCAGAGACCATCTTCACGTTTTATTTCTCATAAAAAGTGACAGAACTGAATGGTGTTTAAACTGGTACATATGAAAAGATCTTTACCAAGAGCTCAAGATCAATACTCAACCCACAAACCCAACCTTTCCATTAGAGAACATCATTAGATAAACCTCCTAAAGAAAGCTGCAGATGTAACAGACCAGAAAGTTGCACAATTCGCCTCTCATCCGGAGGCCATGTGGTCCGTTTTACTACAGCACAATATTGCAGATGCTATGAGGAAACAGGACAGGGGCGGGATTTAAGGGACATGACCTCCTCCTCAGGGCCTCTTACCTTACCAGGGGGCATAAAAAAGTCAATACATAACTGTCAATGTAGCCTAAAGGTTTTAACAAGGACAAGTATGTACTGAAGGAAATAATGGGAAATTAAGGGGGAGAGAGGGAGCAACATGCTCTGAGGCTCTTAATTGATCATTGCGGCCAACGCTGGGAAAGTGTCTCCTAAAAAAATGCAGAGCACAGATAGCCTATCAATCTGAGGCAGTTCCAACAGCTTCAGTGTGTTTGAGAGTATTTCTCAGTCAAGCACATTCAGCAAGCTGTTTACATACAGCATATCTTCTCTCAACAGCAGCCCTATTGTTACAACACAGCTGAAAACACAAAAATCTATTCCGGCGTCGACATCACTATCACTTTCCCCGATGGATAATAATTCTTACACTCTCTCCCGAGCTGCCACGACCATCCGAGCCGGGTTGGACTGTGTTTTGTGTGTGCGTATTTCAGTTGACAGGCCGAAAAACTGTCATTTTCTCAGTGAACTAATGAAACAAAAGCAAACGCAATGCTGCAATGCTGTCTGCCAGCATCCAGCAGGCCAGTGTCATTAATCATGAGATCCAGGGGCAGAGGGCTCTTTATCCAGTGCTGTTGCCATGGCAGACCCTGCAAAAGTGTCACATATGCACCTTTCCCTCTTTCCTATGGCCTTACTGGCTGGCCGCCAGCCAATTACAGCCGTTATTCCTAACAAAAAGTGAAAAGCTAAAACAAATAACTGCTTTGCACATGCACTTTTACCCATATATATGCTCCAGAACCTTTTCCACTCATCTCACTCTTGTTCTCTATGTTACATGCAAATAAACAATCCTGATCATTTCTTTATTAGTCATTCTGACATTGCAGAGAGAGGAAGAGATGCGCCCGAGCTGGATATAGAAGAACCCATGCAATCTGAGAGCTGTATGGGGCTATTCCCACTGATCCCGTGTCGTCACCTGTTATCCTCCAGGATATGCACGCATGCACAAACAAACACAGACTCCGGTTCTGCCCTCTATGTTTACTGACAGGACTGTTGTGGTGCCATCATTCTAATCTCTAAACTATTTTTTTTTTTTTTCGCAAGTGTCCATATACACAGAGATACAGGAGGACATTCCACCCAACAAACAAGATGAAAAGAAAACATTACCAAACAAACAAGACACTGGGGCTCAGTAAACAGACATGGGAAAGGCATGATGGTGCCACAAGTGTGTGACGCAGAGAAGGCCTGGGTTCCCATGCAATGCTTTAGCAGAGAAAAAGCAAGCTGCAAAACATCTAAAACTTATTGTGGTGAAGTGGTTAATGATATAGACTAGTAACTTTAATGTTTGTTGGTTTAAACCTGGGAAACGTCAAACCGTTAAAAGTTACCAGAAGCCTAAAAATAACCACATGAAAAAATTTACCAGCCAGACTTCTTACCAGCCAATTTAATAAAGAAAAATACGTTAAATGTAAAAATCCAATGTAGACATTGTGTCAATTTTTTTTATATAAATACAACTCTATACATATATATATATATATATACATATATATATATATATATATATATATATATATATATATATATATATATATATAAAGATAGTTATTAATAACTTTTTTATAGATTTTATAGAACTTTCTAAAAAAAATTATAGATACAATATTTAGTAATATTAGAAATATTTGTTAATTTTATTATATTGTATACATTGTACATATTTATATATGTACATTACACATATTTATGTTTAAAAGTGTGTGTATTTATATTTGTGTGCGTGTATACAGTATGTCAGTAGGAAGTATCAGTTTACATTTCCAACCATTCCTTTTGCCACTAATTGTAATAATCCAGTGAGATTTTTGTTTGCACAAGGAGTCTGACAGCAGCCAGTGCTCCACACAGAGATCTGATCTCACCATCATCAGTCCGTCTGGAATGACGTGAAGAAACAGAAAAAACTGAGACAGACTTAATCAAGAAGAACTGTGGCACGTTCTCAAAGATGTTTGAAGAACCCTACCTGCAAAGCTACCTGAAAAACTATGTGCAAGTGTACCAGCTGGGATCAAAGCTGTTTTAATTGCAAAGGGTGGTCACACCAAATATTGATTTGATTTAATTAATAGATGTTAACTGAAAAATATAATCTATTTGTGACAAAAAATGTTAAAACATCTTCACTTTACACCATTTTTACACAAGTGCCTAAAACTTATCACATTAATATAGTACTTTAGGAAAGATTCTTCAGGCGTCTTGGAGACGTTGTCACATTTTTCTTTTCTTCCAAGTTATTGCAGATTACGGACTTAAAACCATTTTATTTTATTTTATTTTTTTGTGAAAATGCTAGTGGGCTAAGACTTTTGCAAAGTATTTTAAAGATATAAATTAAATTTCTATTGGTTAATATGTAAAATGTAAGGGACTCTACACCAATACAATACTTAGCAAAAACCACCATTTGCTTGATTTTCACTACTGTACAACATTCTTTGGTCTAACAATAAATATGTGATTCTACTTGTTTTAATAAAGACAAATGAAAATATATAAAGATATTATAGGCCCATACGGGGGTATTTGAGGCTAAATGGTTAGTGCTAACAAATATTTAGCTCATTAACACAAAATCTTCTCCTTTAACACTTTTGGAAACAGCTTACTGAGTGTGAGAACAGACATCAATCTGAATGGGTGCCTGACTGAATATGATTGAGTGAGCAGCCAAGAAGCAGAGGCAGTTTGACAGGGGTGTTATGGAAGGGTCAGCTGGTGCTGCTCTGCACTGCATGAGAAAATCCAGGGAAGTCAGGCAGGTCTATATCAGGCATGCAGTCAGCAAGCCAAATGGGTTACTGGACAGCACAATGTGATGGACGTCCTGATAGCACACCAAGCTTTCATGGCATGTCCAGTGTAACATGGGTACTTGTGAGCCAGTACAAGTGTGGCTTGGGCTGCTAATCCAAAATTAACTGCAACTTGGAATCTGAAGGGCATCAGATACTTAGCGGAGATGAGTGGTTGGGAGGCTGTCACCTCAACCAAAATCCTGGCACTCACTTAGCCTCGAGAGGTGGGGCAGTTCCTTGTTCGGTCATGCCAGAGATTTTGAAATGCCCTGATTTGGGCAGCACAGCTGCAGTGGGACATCTGGAGCCTCTTCAGCATGCCCTCCTACTCCACCCCGCCCAACAAACCAGACAGACTGGATGAGCACCAGCACAATTACTCAGAGGTCTTTTGGGTCATTGGCATTTAACGCACCATTCATAGTCACAATCAGCCTCTTCTGCTCTATATGTCTTCAAATACTGATTCATGCTATGGTACAGTGAATGAACGAGGCTTTACAAAAGAGAAGCCTATAAGAGCAGTGACGTGCACAGGGTGGATGGGGGTGTGAGGGGTGCCCGAGCCCCTGCAACTTTAATTGACAACACTGAGAAGTGCCCTTTCGGTCCAATCAAACCTACCCAACAAGGAATAGAAAGCAGCACAGAACTAATGGAGGTTAACAGTTCACTAAAGTATGCATACCCAATTTTTCCCATAAAATAGGCAAAAAAATTTGGAAATACCAGCAAAACTTAACATAAGCAAACACCGTACAATTGCAGTGGAAGACAATAGTCTCAGTCTAAATGAAATGTAAATGGTTTTTTGAAAAATAATTTTTATGTCTAGATATGGTTGGTTCGGTTTTGATGAGGCTAAATCTCTTTTGCAGTGACAGCACTGCCTTTCTGCTGAAGTATCAGACACTTATATTTAACAGACTCAGGCAGGCTGATTCACCCTACGGTAATTGAGGGTTGATAATAGTAAGCTCAGCTGGATTGGGAGTCACTGTAACACCGCAGTGCATGGCGGTTATGGAAAGACATTGCAGGCATTTCATACTTTTGATCTCATGTCTGTAACAAGTGTGAACATAAATGTGTTTCATTTATAGTGATGTCTAACTTCACACTCAAGATGCACTGCAGAGCAACAAAGAAAAAGCGCATTCAGAAGCTGTCAGTGTAAAGAAAAAACAAAGAAGAAGAAAAAAAAGAACAATATTGTCCATACAATCAAAGTTAATAGGGTGAAAAACACTGAAATTTACTTTCATCGCATAGGGAAAAAAACTGAAAATAAAATAAATATCTTCATTTGCATTCCGTAGTAGAAAAAATACATTTTTAAAAGACGTAAGGCCAAATAAAATGATAACAGAATTATTATTATTAGGTGAACTATAACTTTAACCATAGCTACATCATATATTCCACCCATTCTCTCTCTCTCTTTTTTTTTTTTTTTTGCACAATGTGTTTAGAATAGAATAATACTCTAATGATATACAACCATTGGTCAAACATCAGAGGTTTGTATGGTAACTATGACAACCAATATAAACATTCTCGCAAAAGCAATTACAGTCAAAAAATTGTGTCCACATATAACCTGAAAATGTAGGAAAAAAAGAATTGATGTTTTGAGACATCAAGCATGTTCTTTAGACACAACAAACAGGATGTCACACTCTAGAGCTTCTAATATGTGGTGCAACCGTTTAGTGAACTTATGTCTTCACACTCATTGGCTTTGTCCAACAACCAAGATGACAGAAACAACCATGTCAGACACTCCAGCCTCTTGATCTCCATGCCCTTGTGTGACCTGTCTGACCTCACTGAAGCAGGTGCTAGTCTTAAGGAATGCTCTGAGGTTAGCAGAGGTCAGATAGAGCATGCGGTGAACCCCAAAGAATGGCAGGAACGTCCGTACTGTGGAGGTAGGGTTTCATGGATAGAGACGCTACAGATTCGGTGTCTTCAGACTTTGTTTTGCTTGGCATAATAAATAAATAAATAAAATACAGCTGCCTCTCCTGTGCCAGTTATGTAGCAGCAATCATCCGTGAGACAGCCGTCAACAGATTAACGGTGCCAAACGGATGGTTGTAAGAATACATTTCCAAAAAATTAATAAGCTCAGAACACATTTGAACATAAAAAGACTGCTTGTATCTTTCAAAACCTGTCCCTTGTTATCTACATGTCCTAACTGTCCAACCTGGCACATTTTTACGTTATGGAATGACACGGCACCATTTTGGGAACACGTCTTTAGAAAATCCCTGCATGCCGATTAAAAAGAACATTCCTTTGACCCCCTCGCAGATTTGCATGGCAATGTAGTAGCTCCAAAATAAAGAAAACAAATAGCTGACCACTGATGAGTCCAGTGCTGGGGATGAAGAGAGGGAGAAGAGGAAGCAAAGCAGTAAATCTTCAATCCCGGCTTCTTTTCATCAACTTTGCTGTGTTCAACGTCCATCTGACTATTTTATCTTTTTTAAATCCTGTAAGATTCTTCATGTTTATCTCAGCTGTTTTATTAGATGCGTCCCCATGCTGCTTGACATTCTTGGAATGTTATTAACCGCTGAGCACAGCTGAATCAAAAGTGGAAAAATATTCACCTCTGGATAGATGTGTACTGGACATTCTGAATGTTGACAGCTTGCAGCATGTGACCACAACAGTATTCAAGATACGACGTGTTGATATTCTACATCAAAATGCATGATGAGAAAAGCAGAATGAAAGGAAGGATATTTGGGGGACAACTTAACATCCTACACAACCAAAACCTGACAGCTAAAGAGCAGGAAAATTGGAAGGTAATTAAAAACATAAAAAGACAAATACACTCAAGCAATCAACAGCAAGCAGAAGAGAACGGAGGATGAGAGCGAGTGAATCCCCAAACTGACCTGCTTCACTTCAGCCGGCATCATGGAAATCCTGTTTGGTTAAGCCTCTGCGAGAAACACAAGGAGAACAATATTCTCTTGTGAGTGGAGTTTGTCTGTCAGTCAATCAGTCTTTCGTTCCTTATTATGCGAGTATGTCCTGTGAGAGCCGAGGCAGCTCAGAGCCACAGAGCCATCCTTTCCCGATGGTCACATGCGCAAATCTACTCTGTCTCTCTCGTCTTCTTACGTCGTGTCTCTCTGTCTCTCTCTCTCACTCTCTCTCTCCTTTTTACACACACGCTCTTTCTAGTACATGCTCTTAATCCTCTCAGGGACAGAAGAAACCCGCCTCCACCGTCGCCGAGCCAGGATGCTGCAAATGTTGGGGCGAATAATGACTTCAAAATGAGAAGAGATGCACTAGACAGTCCAATGAATCCTTCAATAAATTCAGGAATCCGGCTGAAAAACCCCAAAACAAAACAGCTCACACACAGAGAAGTGGAGGAGAAAAAAGTTGCCCGGTGTAGGAACAAAACCCTCCGGGCAGACTAAGAGAGAGGGGGGTGGACGGGTGTAGAGGGGGATCTGTGTGCACGTTTGAGTGAATAGAATCTTCCCAGAAGGCAGTTGCCCTGTTCACAGCGTAGAGTTTTGCACTCTTGTTCTCTCCCTCTCCTCAACGAGCATCTATGCAGACAAGGGTCAGACGGATTGGAGGGGGAGGGGCTGACAGACAGACGCAGCTGGAGTGGAGAGAGAGAGAGAGGCTCCACCCAGCCAACATGCCAAAAGAGCATGAGCCCTGAGAGAGAGGGTGGGCAACACTCCACAAAACTTTGCTATTTTCCTCTTTTTTTCCTCTTCTTCACCCATACACTCTCTTGGCCCATTCTTTTCTCTCTCAGCTTTTGTCCTTTTGTCCTTCCAGCCTTCTAAATATGAGAAGGGAAGGGAAAGAGGTTGCAGAATGATTTCAGACAGCATTCAGTGACTGATAATGTGAAAGAATTTGAATCCAAATCTATGAATGGGTTTAACACAAAGCTGGACGGAGGCAGAGTTCAGGGCTGGGCACTTTACACACGGGGTGCCAAACTCATTATAGATTGTGGGCCAGATATGAGACTACTATTTTTATTTGTTGTACATTCGCACACTCGTGGAGATAATTAAGTTCATAATCAACTTCACGCCTAAACTCACTAACATGTACTGGGGTTATAAGCCTGTGTCTCATTCTTAAGTAACTTTGTGAACTTATCTGACCCTCAACTCAAAATGCCTCAATAAACTGTCAAACCTGAAAATATTCCACCGCGGAGCTCACACACTCTTTTACTTAAAAACCAAATGCTTCTCAGACTTCGAACAACACTCAGCACAAACACATCCCCATACTGAAGAGCATCATGTCTTATCGAGCAGTAACAGCCTGAATCTGTCTGCAGTTGGCCTGAATTAATTTCCTTCTTTTACTAGAGTCTGACACCAAACAGACTGCAGAACGCTCTGTGGTCGTTGAACTGTATAAACATGATGTCAACAGAAAAAGTGTTGATAAATAAATAAACAAAGTAATCAGAATGTTTTAGTGGATTCAGGTCTGAGGAATTACTGTGATGGAACAGACGACCAGAAAGGTTTACATGAACTCCTGCGGAGAGAAATATAAAAATCGAAAACCACATATAATGTAACGAACAAGAAAGGATAAGAAAGATACGCAATGTACATGTGACTGCTTTAGTCTCATAAATATATTTATAAGCGCTGAATATTTAAAAAAGGCTTTTGCTCAAGAGGATGTATGTTTGCTTAGGGTTGCAGCACTTCCAGACTTGAAATTTAATTAATTTCATCATTAGAAGTTTTCAAAGGTGGCGACTCAGCATAGATCACATTTAAATGCATCACCTCTGTAAATGTGCACTGATTGCGTTTAATAAACACACACACCAAAAAATGTGGGAATGCAGATTGGGAAATAAACATGCAATATTCTTTTGATATGCATGATCATATACAAAAACGACAGTCTTGGATTTTTCCCAACACAGAGGTTCTTAACAACAACAACAGAGCTGGTAAATGAGATCCTGAGAGAGAATATAAAGAATCAAAACTAAAAAAGGAAAAATGTGGAGCATAACATTTCGCATTAAAGGAACAGTTTCACCAAAAATAGTAATTCAATCATTATTTTCTTGTACAATATTAGTACTCTATATTCCATGTTTCCTAAAGTCAAAATAATATACTCACTGAAAATCAGCATTTGCTCTCCATGGTGTTCATATTATTGTTATCAGCAATGTCAGATCCATAAAGAATCACTCTGTTTGAGTTAGATCTTTTCAAGTAATCCACTGATCCAGTTCACAAAACAGGTGTGAATGATTTGTTCACGAATCTGACTAGTTCTTGAGTTCAATTATTCTGTTTCGGCCCACAGGAGGTGAAGATTATCAATGATTATACTACGGGGCTGTCGAATGCTTGAATCTGATTGGCTGTCGAATGTTCTGAGGTGTGCAATTATTTTCTGGGAACCATGCTTGACCGCATTACAGTTCCATATCACTTTGCATAGTTAGCAGTAATAACGGTCACGCAGTTTGCACAAAAAGTTGTTGTCAGCGCTATCCTGCCGATTTTATCAGTTAGCCTATGTAGTGTAGCAACTTAAAGGCTACACATGGCATTTCTCAGTAGCGAGGAGACAGTGCCGTTTAGAGACGCAAAGAGGTAAGTTAGCCTAATTTACACAAGCTCATTCTCTCTCTCTTGCTCTCTTTCTAATAACTTAATAACTGCATTTGAATGCTATCAATGGCTCAAGCATCCATTACCAGCTTTAAAATTACATATTGGAACTAGCAAGAGGCATTGGATGAGATGCATAAGAAATATTCTTACTCACAATAGTGATTTAAGTACAAAAACCAGACTAATCCCTTTAAATATATCATTTGATCAATGTCTTGAGGTGTGGTAACCATAGTATAAATGGAATAATTGACCCCGGGCTGTTGAATTATTAGAAAAATACTGTGTCTTACTGTCATTCTCCCAGAGTAGCTGCTCTCCAAACATTCACTTACTCAAAGCTCATCACCCAGTTCTCTGCTCAAATTAAGTTTTGTTATAACACAACGTGTAAATAAACCAGGGTCCTGGTAATAAGGTAAGCGACTGACAGTCCAGACACGCACACCAATCTCTGGATAAATGTAAAGAGCAGAAAAGAGTCTATCCATGCACACACAAAGTCAATAAAGCCACCAGAGACCAGACAGAAAAATCACACATTATATATCAGTGGGGAAGAAACAAGAGAATAAAACTAAATAATTTAGCTGAACCTATAATGTGCTACCTGACACACAGAGTGATGACTATTTAAATCCTTTAGGAGAAAGTCAAATAAAAATATCAATATTTAGCTCTATATATTGGAAAATGTTGTTAAATGAACTCATTTCTGTAGAAACTTCCAAGTAATCTTCAGATATAGCTTCAATCGTTACCCATCGACAAGTTTGTGTCCCATAAATTATTAAACTGTGGTGTTAATCCACTTTAAGACAACCACTATTAAAAGTCAGTATTGAAGACTCCGAACAACTTTTTCAAGTAACAGTGCATTTTACACACTTCAAGTGGCTTCAGTTTAGGCTCCCAATAAGAGGGTCAAGCACACAGGCCTGTTTGGTTATATATGAACATGGGGGTCACATTCCTGAAGTGACTCAGGAGTCACATAAAGCAAGAGATTCTTATTTTAAACAGGATCCACTGAGTGAGCAGCAGTTGGTCCTTAAAAGGGGTCATGAACAGCCTTTTTATTATTTTGTACTTTTCTCTCAGGTCCACTTATGTTAAAAAGATTTTTACATCAAAACACATCATAATTTAGAAGCAATAAACTATTTTCCGTTCTGTTTTTAGTGACCCCATAATAAAGTCAGTTACTCACATTTGTGTGTGACTGTCTGTCAGATCTAATACAGTCAGTACAGAATTGTCTCCAGAGGTGAAAAGAGTACAAAAATATTCTACTCAAGTAAAAGTACCATTATATTAATGAACTTTTACTCAAGTACAAGTAAAAGTACCAGTCAAAAAATTTACTCAAGTAAAAGTAAAAAGTAGCTCATTAAAAATTTACTCAGAGTAAAAATTACTTCATTAAATTTTAACAGTGGGATGGAGGCAAACCTTGGACAGGCCAAGGGTGTAAAACTCAGTTTGTGGAGAGCAACAGTCTTGCACAGTTTAGATATAACCCTAATTAAACACACCTGATCCAGCTGATCTAATCATTTAGGCTTATTTGAAAACTACATGATATGTGTGCTGGAGCAGGGTTAGAACTACAGCCCTCCAGGAACTGAGTTTGACACCCCTGGGATAGGCCTATTCATCTCAAACTAGTTGTTTTTAATTAAAGGAATCAGTTATTTAGAATAATAAGACATTTGGGCTATTTGGGAAATGCAGAAGCTTCACTGGAAGTGGCATTTAGATGTATTTAAACTGTTTAATGCAGGACATTAATGCATTTAACCTGCAGTTACAAATACATGAGTAATGTTATCACATTATAGACAACTTTCCGGATTGATTAGGACTGGGCGATGCACTCAACTTCACAATACACTGTATACACACAATGATTTCGCTGGTAATAGAACATTGTGAATATAACTGTTTGCTAATGGCTATTTGATGATTATTTAAATATACACAACATTAAATATATCGCCCAGCACTCAGATTACAAGAAAAGATATGCTGGACAGAACCTTATTATACTTCGAAAGTGAGAAAAAAAGATTAAGCAACATTGTGAAAATAAAAAAGCAAGAAAACTCTGTTCTTCGTGTATTGTAGGGCTTTTAGAAGATTAATAATTTGATGGATTGTGGAATGGGGAGGAGAGCAGTCCGAGCAGCCCTCTGTAGAAAGTGAATAGCTGTGGCACCTGCAGCTGCTCTGAATACAAATAATGCAGCTATTCTGACTCCCCCAGTGAGAGCGCCTGTCCTTCAGTGTGCCAGCATTATGAAACATGTGAGCAGGTTCACCTTTCTAACGCCTGCAGACATATATAAAAATAATGGATTACTCACGGGATTACAATTTTTTATGAATTATGAAAGAAATATAGCCATATCACTAGAGGTGGATGCTGATATGACATATACTGTTTATAGGCTTTACAGGCAACTACCTCGAGCTTCATCCTTCACTTCTCATTGCTCATCCACAGCAGTTTTACTCTCCATTCTGTCTGCACTTCTTATTGAAAACAAAGTTGATCTAACAACAGTCAACTTCTTTCAAGCAGCTCCGTAATGAAAGTCAAACCATTTATGCAGCTTTCAAGTCACTTTGATGACCACAACCGAAAAATGCTTTGATGCATGCTAACGTCATTATTTTCTCTGAAATAGGCAGTTTTGTTGACACACACACACACACACACACACACACACACAAAATTATGAATAATGATATTTGCAAAAAATATTTTGTCATGCATACACACAAACTTCACAGACTGCTCCATATTTTTAGTAGCATTTGTAATTTGCAAAGAAAAACTACTGGAATCTTAAGAGAAAAAAAGTAAAAAAAAAAAAAAAAAAACTTGGCACTATACATGTGTGAGAGCAGAGAAAAAAAGTGCAATGAGAGGTGTGAGAGAGAATAAGCAGTGCAGGCAGTTTCACTGCTGCTTTAATTATAGTTTTACAAGAGTTTTGAGTTTTTCCTAATAATAAGATTGTTTAATGTTTGTAGGAGGAGGGTGAGAAAGTAATTATGTAGGACTGACACAGAGTGAATGAACTAGGTTTTGCAGTCCAAATTCAAAATATTGGGGAAGGTTTTTTTCACCCAGCCCCTCCTCCTCCAACTTGACACATACACAGGATGCCAGATTGACAACACCAACAGGAACGAGTGCACTTGACGATGAATGAAATGAAATGCACTGTGTTTTCCACCAACTGGCAACCCGAGGTGCCAAAATAAAATTGGGTAAACTGGCAGTGGGCGAGCTTCACAAACCGAAACAAAGACTGACATTCTGTCCCGGAACACACATTTTCAAAGGAGAATAATTAACTGTAGCATTGTTTTTCAGAAAAACAAGTGTTAACTTAGCATGACTTATATGCAGATGTGAGCGTAAAGCCCCATTCACACTACAAGAGACAAAGTGACAAGATCCCATTCATTTCAATGGAGAGCTGCCGATTTCCAGCGACAAGAGCAACAGCAGCCATTGGCGATGGATGGGGCGTGTCTTCAACTTTATGTAAATGAGGTGCGACTTTTTGGAGCAACAGCCAATAGGAAAGATGATGATAGAGCTCATGTGATAGTTCTTCTCTCAGCCGAAGAGAAGCATACACAATGGAAAAAGGTAGGCTCGGTTTCTTATTGATTTTTGTTTGAATAAATTATAATATAATATAACTTCATATTTATAATTAGTCTTTTGCCTCCAAAATGTTTGAATTTAGTGGCAAGACCTGATTCGCTGATAGGCAACCAGTAGTGAGAATGCCCACTAGCAACTCGTGGCCAGCCCAAGTCACTGCTAGTGTGAACGCAGCTGAAGTGTGCTGTCAAAACAGAACGGCTGTGAGATGTGCTGTGTTCAATTTGAAGGAGCAGTGTGTGGACCAGACAGACAGACATCAAAGTACAGAGAGTAATTTGATGTCATACAGTGATCAGTATGCGCATTGCTGCTTCAAGTTGAACAGAGAAAGGGACTTTGGTCGAACACAACTCCTGGTTATGAACTTGCAATCTCTCTCTCTCTCTCTCTCTCTCTCTCTCTCTCTCTCTCTATCTCTCTGCCCAGACCGGAAAAAAAAAAAAACTCTTTGGATCTAGACGATTTGCATAAAATACATATTTTGATTCAAAACGACGAATTTAGCAGAAAAGCAACTATTCTGCAGGTATGTACAATGTTAAAAAATGCATTGCACTTTAATGTAGATCAATTTAACGCCTCCTTGCTGTGTGATTTTTTTCTTACAAAATAAGGCCATATATATAGACATACTAGGATGAACTGACTATATAATTTGGATTACATTTAAAATAATTTCTAATAGTAATAATAATATATCCATATGTTAATATATGCATATAAGTATAATTTAGCCTGGACTTTTCACTTCTCTATTCTCAATGTTTACAGAACAAACTGAAATTTTGAGCTTCCCTCTCTCTTGGCCGGTGGACCTGTATGGTAAAACTAAGGAACCTGAGCAGTGGCGTATCATACCATCTCTGTGGGTCTTACCACAGACAGCAGTGATCAAAGCACCAACATTTCTTCCAAAGCTCTCCACAGGCCTTTCAGACTCAAAACATTTAGACAGAGCTAGCAAAGTTCAGCCACAGGAACCAAGCTTCAGTCCTCCAGGCACGTTTCCTGAATTTTAAATGATGTTCTAGATTCCAGGAAGTAGTAGCTGTATTGATCTTCATACTGCCTCAGGTCATGACCTCTGAACATGACATACACGTGGGACAGTTGAGGTTACTTTAAAGAAAAGCTGTCTATGTTGTCAGAGTTGATGTGAAAGGTCTGCCACTGATGGAGTCCTATTGTGTGTCTCTGTCACTCTGTGACCTTTTGGGCATTGTGAAGAATACTAAAGGCTTAAAAACAAAATAAATCAATGTCTCCAGTCAGTGAATGAGCGGGGTCCTTTCGTTCTTTGGGAATCAAATCTATTAACACTTGATCCACCTCCCATTACAATATTAATATGTTCAAGACAAGATGAATGAGGTGCACCTGCTGCACCACAACAACTACAACTGTGCCAATTAACATTCCAAGAAACCATTTTCAAATGTTAAAATATAAAGGCAAAAAGAAAAGTCACCGATACAATGAAAGCATGAGAGGACTGCTGAAAGAAAATATTTGAAGATATCAACCTTAAAAGGAATCTGTATACTCACTCATTTTAAAAACTTCTTTAAATTAAACACATACATTTGTATTAATTCAAATTAAGCAGCATAACCTTTGTTGCTAAATGTGTAATGCATTGAGGGATGGTAAACTACACACACACACACACACACACACACACACACACACACACACACACACACATATATATATATATATATATATATATATATATATATATATATATATATATATATATATATATATATATATATATATATATATATATTATTAGTAATTGGCATTGCTAAGAACTTCATTTGGACAACTTTAATGGCGATTTTCTCAATATTAGTTTTTTTTTGTATCTTGGCCAAATATTGTTCTATCATAACAAACCATGCATCAATGGAAATCTTATTTATTCAGATGCTGTATAAATCTAAATTTAAAAAATTGACCCTTATGACTGGTTTTGTGGTCCAGGGTCATATATATATGTAACACAAATAAACACAAATTATTATAACACGGTCATCAGGACCCAGAATATACTTGTCCACAGAAGCTAATATTATCAGCTACATCACCACATCACCTCCGGTAATAACATCAGCTTCATAAATCCACCAGCTTTTGATCCTAATCACTGTGTGGTTTGATAATTCTCATTGAGAAAGGAAGTGAAACAGGATATAAAGACAGACATCTAGACAGAAAAGATAGCAGTCAGTTCCAGAAAATGATTCTGTGACAGTACCTGACAAGTATAAAAGGGCAAGCTAATTTTCAAGCTGTCATGTTAAGCAGAGAGGAGCAAAACACACACGCTTTATGGACAGGTGAGGGCAGCACACAGGCTAAACACATAATGGAAGAGACAGATAATGAGTGTCTAAGCAGTGGCAAGGGACCTGTTTTTTTTCTGTGACAATTAAACTTTTCTTTAACTGGTTTTACAAAACAACAAATTTCAACAGTAATGTAGAGGAAACAGCTAGTCAAAATATTTCACCCTTTGACGATGAAGGAACTTTATATATGAACTTCCAGAGTCAGTCAGAAATAAATGTTATGGTGTTGCCATCAAACAGACATGTAGAGTATGACTTAACTAGCCTGAAATGATCCACTTAACATGGAGAGGATTTCATCAGCTTTATTTCCCACCAGCAACCCAATTCAAAGTGTCTGTTGTTGATCTGGATGCAATCTAGTGGTGATTTCGCAATGTCAGCACAGGCGTTACTAACAGACTTTTACGATATGGATTCGACAGCACTGCCACAAACAGTGAGTAACAGTGTTCATTAAAACATTAAAAAAAAAAGAAAATAATACACCTAATGGGACCTTTAAACAACCTTCAAACAAGAGGTGCAGCTACAGGTGGACAACTTTCCAAAAAAAAAAAAAAAAATACTACAGTAATTAAAGTTTTTAGCCTTTTACATTTTTTCTATAAATTCTAGACTGTAATCCAATTTTCAATCAATTTTTTTTTATTTTTTTATTAAATTAAACCTGGCATTCTAGTTTATTTCTAGACCAACAATTTTGTAACTCCCTACTACTTTGACTCGAGGAAACAATTTTGTACTGTGATTGTAAAATTGCTATGGTATTCATTATATTTTCTCTCACACTGACTTTAGTTATCCACCCCAGGATGGTATCATTTTAACATCACTGCCTCAGACACACATTTGCCTCAGCACTATAATGGACCCAAAGCAAACAGTATGGCCTATGAGATAATATGAGAAGCACGTGGTGGAGAGAGATGGGAAGAAGGGTGTAAAGACGACCCATCCTGGGCATAGATGATGAGTCACTGCAGGACAACAACCAGAGCAATAACTCAGCACAGCCAAACTAAACTCAAGCTAAATGAGATACAGACGGACTGATTTTGTGAAACGATGGAAATGAAGCAGCATCAGCATGAGGGGAGTTATGGGGCTGCTTTGTTCATTCACAGATTGACGCATGATTTGCCAAGCTGGAATGGTTTACCTGCATGACCATCTGTTGCCAGTCCAGCGGTTGGTTGCTCCCGCCTATGGTTCCACCCACCAGTCGATCAGAGGGCAGACTGCCACGTTCCAGCTGCAAGGAAACATTGCGGCGTTCCTCTTCAAGTGCCCTGGTCAGACGCTCGAAGCGTGCCTCCTGCTCTTTGACTGATGCCAGGATACTGGCGGCTGAAGGCACGTCATATTCTTCCATAGCAGCGCCCAAATGCTGATTACAGGGCAGGGTAAATGGGGGAGAGAGAAGGACCCAGGACAAAAGAAACAACCATTTAAAGACATAGTTCAGCCAAAATGTGAATTCTCTTAACATTACATACTCTATTTACTTTTTTTTCTTCTGTGGAACATAAAAAGAAGTTATTTATAGCAGAATGTCCCTTTTTCATTAAAAGCGCATGGTGAACGCAACTCTCCTTCAAGGAATTTAACAACTTCAGGGACAGTTATAGAGTCAAGTGATATTCAGGGCTTAATGCAAATGGAACCACCTTTTAATTAAATACTGGAATATTCTAGATTATAAAATCAATCAAATTGGCATTGTTTTATTCTTAAATATTACTGGATAAAACTAAAATCTCAGTTTCAGACGAGGTAAAAGGTTAATTATAAAACACAGTCCTAATATAATATAAAATTTTAGGCTTTCCATAGTTTGGTGACCAAAGAAGACTTGAATAGTAGTATGTTCCACTACCTTTATGATGACAGCCTCTGGTCCCCATCCACTTTCACTGGATGGAAGACAGCTGCTTGGATTCTTTTTGTGTTCCCCATAAGAAATAACATCATACATTTTTGGAATGACATAAGGGTGAGTACATAAGGACAAAATATACATCTGGCTTTACTATACCTTTAATACTATGTAACCCTAAAACCTAATACTATAACAGTGTCACATTGTTCTGTTCTATGAGCAGCAATTCCTTTATAGGAAGCTTGATACTCTACTTACTGCAAATAAAATGGCCAGAACTCACATGCTTATGCCACAAAACACACTCACAATACTTCCAGACTAAATTCACCACACATCGACACAATACAGACACGCTGGACTATAAATCACCATGATAACTTCATTAATGCTATGCACAAAAGCTCAGACTTCTCTCCCATTGTCAAAAGTGTCAAAATTTAAATAATGGAAGCTTCACATAGGGCATAAAGTAGTAAAACCTAGGGTTGAGGCTTGGTTCATACACAGTTCACCTGCATACACACCTATCAGTTAGCGGAGAGAGAGGCAGTTAGAGGACAGACATCCCCCTATAGGGACAGACGAGAGGAGATGTGCCCAGGGGGAGGCAAAGAGAGAGAGCGAGAGCTGGCTGCAGAGGGGAAGAAAGACAGAAGAATCACAGGTTAGATAACACCCTGACACTATAAACATAATAGACAGAATTCTGCTCCATTTCCTGGGGACTTAAAGAGGATGAAGATAAAGAAATGAATCAGAAGATGCTAGAAAATGATAAATGACTACTGAAATCTCATTTGCTGACTTTGAGAAAAGTAGATTGGATTGGGCTGTCAGGGGACAGGTGTACAGAGACAAAGGGGGCCAGACTTAGTATGAGATGGAAAAGGGGCCTGCTGGTGCAAATTAATATTTACTAAGAGCGTTATACAGTTGTTGTTTTCGTTCTCCATTAAACCAGAACCACAAATGGACACACACACACACAGTAACACAAACGTGCTATTCTCAAAAGAACAGTCGGTGTGAAGGTCCTATTCCCTTTTAAGCACAGTCAGTACACACGCAGGCTTTGAAGTTTGTTTCTGGCTGATCATTTATTTATCTTAAGCAGCATTCTGACACCGCTCTAACGGCAAGGCATTGTACTGTAGTCTTGTTCTGGGTATAAAGAGCGACTGCACCAGGTCTAAGCATAGGGAGCTGATCTGATTTTGCTGTTGCTTCTGCCTCTGGAAAATAATGCAACATTACATTCATCATGCTAATTAAGACACATCTACAAAAATGTGATAACTGATCATGAAAAATGTAAGTCAACAAAAATGTGGCGACAATGTGAAAATGTATTAACTTCTAATATCTGAGATTTAAACGGTTAGATGTGAATAATAGATAACTTTTAGCCTTTTATAAGAAATTAAGTGTTCTACCAGCAGCATCTTATCTATCCATTAATCAAAGTTTTGACTTTGCATTTCTAGATAAAATGCAGTTTTACACAATTAAATGAATTTAGTTTAATTCCGTTTCCATTCTGCATACTGCAGTTCTGCATCATGTAACCTCAATTCACTTACAGAAACTGTACTGTGGCTATTAGGTGGTTTCATACTAGCCAAATGTGTCAGTTTTTTCATTGTCCAGCCAATGAAATTGGTCAATAGCACACTCCCCCTAAGAATTAAGGAAAATGGTCCCTGTCTCTCTAAGTATCAGCAGGAGAATGACAGGCATGTCAGACATGCCCACTGCACTTATGACCACAGACTTAAAATAGTCTTAAGTAGTTGAGCATTCCAGGCCTGGCTTGGAGCTGGTTGTGCTAATAGTTTGGAAAAAAGTTAATTGTCAGTTAACTGTTCCGGCAAGAACATTCCATCTGTATGCTGCATTAACCTTACAAAGGGCTTTACTGCACTGATGGCAATATGGTTATCTGAACTAATGATTGTACAACAGATTAACAAAGATGAATGAGCCATTATGCCAACAAGGCATATTCATTTAAAGGGATAGTTCACCTATTAACATTCTATCATTTAGGCCAGGCATACACTGTTCAGACACTTGGGAGGTCGTGAGCCATTGCACACGTTACAAGCCAGTTAACCTGATAATCTTGTCGAAGCAGTTGGTACACAGCACGACTATACTGCCATGCGAGCTGGCAGCAATCACATGAGTGTTCGTGCTAAACACGGAGATATGGAGCTTTTTTTCTTTACAATATGTTTTTGCAGTGGTGAGCAATGCCAAATCATTGACATATCTATTAATTTAACAATGACCAATCAGAGGCTTTTATGTTAGAATTCACTCACCGCTCGCAAAGCTGGAATTTTGTCCAGTGCTGAATTATGCACACTTGTGAATCATTTTATTATTTCAAAGTGTAGACGCAATGTTAAAACAGAGATTCATTGTGCAGTGAGCTTCACTTATTATAACGGAACTTTGTGAGATCACGAACTAAGATGAGCCAGTGATTGTAAAAGGAGCGCTCTTAGCGCCACTGCACAAAACACATGCTATGTGAAATAAAATAGATGTGCATTAATGCTAAAGCACCCTCACTCATTTCAGAAGCACCTTCAGTGGAGCACATTCAGCAGAGAACAGCACAGTCATTCCTTTCAACAAAAACTAAATCCTGCAAAAGGGCTTTATAAAAATGGTCACCAATATGACATTACTTACCCTTGTTTTACCAGGGAGATAGTCCCTTTAAATACACCTGTACATGATTTAAGTAACTTTTGGTAATAGAGTGCACTAATTGACAAATTTGTAATAGGATATGCAAACAAAATAGATAAAACAAAAAGTACACAATACATAGGATTTTGTAGCATTCACTAATGGACAGAATTGGCTTTAATTCCTGGAGACAAATATACACCATCACATGAACTGTGCTCATGCCAGTTTATCCTCAGGGATAAATACATTGCAGCATAAACCCTGGTGCTAAAAATAGCTGTGTAATAAATTTACTAACTCAGTTGGAGCTTTCTGCGTGCAGAAAGATGCAGCAGCCTTGACTGGAAAAAACCTCCACAACAAATTCATCAGGGGTTAGGGAACACCTACAGTATGTAGCCAAGCAGGAATCATTAACTTCTGTTGAGGTGAGAAAACATTGAGACAATTGTGTTTACAGTGCAAAGAGTTATTAGATCTCAACCCAAGAAACCTGGAACAATACAAGCTTAAAGGGTCATGAAACCCCAGATTACTTTTTCTGAGATCTTAGCAGAGGTGTTTGTGTTGCACATCATAGAAGACAAATGTTAGCATACGATAATTTTAACTACTGGAGAAAACTGGTTAATTTAAAGCTTTTTTGCGCTATTCTCGCACTATTTTCATCTTCCGGGTTTAAAATCTACATTGTGTTGATGTCACAATTTGTGACGTGGTAATGGACTACAGTATAGATGACGCATCGGTGTCTATTAAATTATTAATGAGACTGCGTGTTCTGATCAACATGTAGCTTCAACACTAACCGTGGTTACTGAAACCATGCCTTCTTTTTTTGGGTGAACAAAGGTGGGCAGCATTACTCCAATATTTCCACATAGTGATGTAGAAGTGGGGGCGTGTATGAATGAGCCGTTTAAGGGGGGCGTGGCAGTCCTAACTTTGATAAAGAATATCTCTTTGGATTTGAGACTTTAGTCTTTGCAACTTTAAAGAAATTATTTATGCACCAAGAGCTTGTTACACTCCAAAGAGAAAGGAAAAATTGAAAACCCATCATATAACCCCTTTAACTTGGTAAGTGTAACAGTTTTTACAGCTCTGTGATACAACCCGTCAAGGCTTATAAACACCACAGAATAAGCCTTAAAAGTTGTCAGAGGTGAAACAGCATGTTCATACAATATATACGTTTTTGATGCAGAGTGCAAATGGCCGTGAATTTATTTGTGTTTTTAACTCGATGGGAGTGAAATGAAAATGTTTGAATGCGAAGCTGTCTATCTCCCCTCTTCCCCCTTCTCCGCTCTGCTGCCCACCACGGCTTCTTTTTTAGCATTTTTTAAAACTGTGGTGAGAACTAACAAGATGGTTATATAAGGCAGCATACAAAACTCAACTACTATGTTGGAGTTGGCCTGACAATTTCTGAGCAAACATCATAAGCCCAAACACTTAGAAGCTGCATAGTTTATCATGTTTTCATTGATATCTGTAGCAAAAAGTATAAGGGATGAGTTATGTTGCCTTAGCAAAGCAATATTTATGCAGGATTGCAGCAGACGGATGTAGAGGGGCCAACTAGACAGAAAACTGGTGGGAAAAGACCCCCCCCCCCAATCAGAGAATGGTTTCATTTTATTAACCCCAGCCAATCCCCTCTTCAAAAAGATAAACACTATCATTTCTCCTCTGGGGGCTAGAGGTCCAACATAAATAAATCACCATTCCAGCTCCACCTGAGCCCCATCTGTGTGTGCAGGGTCCGTAGAGTAAAGACAACTGGCCATTTGGTGCTGTTGAGAGATCAGTTTTGTGTGTTCAGTAAAGAAGTCCAAAGAAAAGGCCCTCAAGAGCACCTGATCCCATTTTTACATTCATCTGCACCTCTCCACCTGAGTTCAGATACCAAATTAGGGATGGATTAAGTTCAATCACAAAGGACGTTAACAATCTCAGATGTTGAGCCGTGCTGCATTATGTGTCAAGGCACTTATGATGAATGATGGGCTTGTGCTTTTCAGTAATCTCATATATTTTGTTCCATGCAAAAAGAATGTCAAAAGGTGAACCCTGAGAGAAAATGGAAAATCACTTGAATCAAAAGACTGAGTTAGAGACGTTCTATAGATTTAACTGTGCAGTATTTGTGCAGGAGATTTACTTCCTTTACTTTACGATACATGAAACATTAATTCCTCTTTGAAACACTGATCAAAATCGTTTTAATGATATCGGGAGACTTCTGTCACTTTTCTTTTTTTAAGTCTATTCAAAACTTTGAAGCTTCTAGAACTTCATTAAAAAATCCCTATGAATCGAGTGGTTTAAACCAAATCTTCTGAAGAGACATAATCGGTTTGACGATGAACAGATTAATATAGGCTTTTATTTACATATAAATGTTGATCATAAAATCAAATATGGTATATGGAAGCTCAAACGTGTTTGTTTGATGCAAATTTTGATCAAGTCTCTTCAGAATAATTGGATCAATATAAATTTCTTTTACAATCTCTTTATGAACAGGAGGTATTAAAAAAAGCTGTAGTAGTGTTTCAAAGATGAATAAACATCTTGCAGGTTTGGAACAAGTTTTTTGTAGAGATTAGATTAATTTATGCTAACTTTGACAAATTCCACAGATTTCTGCGAAGCAGAAAACGTGGACAGAATCTCAAAATCCAGTCATGAAAATAGAACTTACTTTTTAATACGGACAGTCACGGAATTTGTCAAAGTTAGCATAATCTAAACAAATCTCCATATGGACCAGTATCTGTAAATGTTAAGTTGTAAAAGTTGGTTGAAATATGAATCCCGTATGTTCTGCTCCTCTCTGTATGAATGAATGAATGGCAGAGACGTGCGGGTTTGTTTACTACATAGACTGAAACACATGACGCTTGCAGTAATTCAGCATCTGCCGTCTCAATGAGGAAATAAATACATAAACAACATCACCAGAACTGTTCTGAGTCACTTCATAAGCATTTTACCATTTCATTTTAGTATAACCAGTGTCAATTTAAAGGTATTCACTGTAACTCATCAAAATAAGTTCATTTTCACATAAAGGCATTGTGCTAGAAATATTACTATTATTTAGTAGAATGTATGTGATACTTTTACTACTGTTGAAAAAATTAATACAACTTTTTAAAGAAATAAATCACACAATATTTCTTTCATGTTTTAATTTTAATAGCAAATCCCCTTTATTTACCAAAAAATAAAATGTTTAAATTTCATTAAAAGACAAATTAAATTTGGGTGAAACTTGTTTACTGTTTTTCATAATTATATTACTTGTAGAAAAACTTTAAACACAATTGTAAATAAGTATAAATAATAATATAATTGTTTTTGTTTTGCTCTGGTACCGAAATTGGCACCGAGAACTGTGGATTTTCACTGGTATTGGTACCAAATACTGACATTTTGGTTTGTTTTCTAGGAAGAGGAAAGAACGTGGAAATAAAGCTATTGTTTACCTCAAATTTTTTGCCTCGTCTTTTTTCTTTAAAGTAACTCTGGATGTGAGGAGCCTCTCAAAATGAACCAGCAGCAAGAGAGTTAGGAGAATATCCTCAGCTGCACTCAGGTTTCAAGTCCTTAAATAACCCTGTGCATTATGGGTACAGTGAAACAAATCAAAGGCATGCCATGCTGTGATGCCTCTCAAAGAGGATGAATCATCACTGTATTTATTTACATAGACAGTATTCACATTTCACACAGAATTATACATCATCTTCCCCACCTGATTATACTGAGTGAATGGAAAAGCAAGAAAAAGTACTGTAGAGAAAAGAGATACATCATGCTATGTTTGCAGTGAACCAGAAGGTCTGTCCTAATTATTACAAAAATCAGAATTGATATTAGTCACAATTATTAATTTCAATTAAATTAACATTCAAATACTTATTTGGCATGCCATATTCATTATGTAAGCTACAAACCTAAAACAAGAACTATATATAATAAAAAAATAAATACAATTATAATAATTGTACACTGCAAAAAAAATCTAATAAAATTGAAATCCTATTCTGAGTAAGTATGTTCGTCTAATTGGCAAGTTTAACCTTCTTGGAATCACTGAAACAATATAAACTTACTTGAGAAGCAACAGTGCATTAAAAAAATTCATTTGACGAGTATTTTGACTAACTGCACTGGCAGATTTAGGAATAAATAAGGTTAAAAAGCTTTTTTTTTTTAAGTGAAAAACATTATGTGCAGTAATACAAAATACACTTCTATTTGGATACAATCTATAAAAGAAAATCTTGATAACTTTAGCAGCTGCATGTCTATAACCTTGTTTTAAGGGTTTTTACTGTAGATTTTTATTTAAAATTAAAGAATACAAAAATCAAAAGTAGTGTTGTAGTTTTGATACTACTTTCATTGCAAGTATATTTAGTGTATACTGTGTGTCATGTTTCATGACACAGCCATATCCATGTGGCATGGTCATGGTTTATACATACACTACCATTTCAAAGTTTGGGGTCATTTAACGTAGCACTATCAGCAGATTTTAAAACCATGACAGACGTCACTGCCTTTTCTGCAGTGATTGACTGCTATCTGTCATTTGTGCCTCTCATTTACATGGAATTGAGCATTTCAAACTTTATGACACATTGCTGTCATTCCCAAAATCCCTTGTTCGATCCTGCCACTCATCTCCCATAGAAAATGAATTGAAAACGGGCACTCATATCTCCTCGCTCAACACCAGTATACACATTCGGTCAAAGAAACAAATAAATGCACACTAAGCATATTTTTAAAGACTTAAGTCCACCCCAATGTAACTTAAAATTTGGCATAATCAAAAAAAAATTATATGCTTTATTATCTAAGGATTCATTCAACTGCATAATGAGTAATATGCAAAAGAAAATGATACAAAAGAAAACATTCATCACCTAGCAGCATATTTTGATAAGATGATGATGAACAGATAAAGTGGTGCAACTGGCATAATGAATGGAAGCAAGTGAAAAGCAAACAGATGGGTTGGGTGGGTACCTGTGTTGGCCGGGCAGTCAGTGTGCGTGTGGACGTGAGGGTTAAGGCTGGAAGAGAGGGCTGACTGAACCTGGAGCTCTCCTCTCAAGAACCTCTGCTTGAAACAGCTGCTGCAACAGAGAGACAACGACACACTCATCAAACACATGCAATAAGGACAATCCACGCTGTATCATTGGTAGGTTTATTTACATATTACAACTGTGAGTCAGTGCAACCACACACTCCCCACCTTAGGGTTCAAGCTGAGAATATGAAAAGCTGGGATGTGTGGCTCTGGATTGTTTACTTCAGAGTTATAAATAGTTTATCTTCTCCTCATTACAGAGTAAGGCCACAGCATTGTATTTACTCATAAGATTCCCACAAATTAGGGGGTACATAATGGCAAATCCATTCACTCATGCAGGTGACTCCTTCCAAGTTTAAATTTTGTCGTTGTTACTACCTATTTAATGGTAAAAAGGCCAACAATAAACATTAAAGGTGCATTTTCTTCAGCATGCATAAAGCAGTATTCATGAGCGGGAAGTACAGGAATCAAAAACTGGATTTCTAAGTCAAAACCATCTAAACTTCAACGTCAGTCATTTAAAAGGCAGACTGACCCAGGCAAAACCATTTAAAAACTTGAAAATTTGAGGTAATACTTTCATTTCTTTATCAAATATTCTCCATTTCTCTATGATCTTTGAACGGCACTGCAGAGACTCGGGGGTAATTTCTGAAACTCTTTCAACAAAACAATTCTTCCACACACTTATTCTTATTCGGCTAAGGATTACAATATCTTTCCCACAAGGGAATCTTCTCTGCTCAGACTTCAAGGACAGACGTGCTCAAAGCACCTTGGATTTGTGGGACTGACATCAAAGGTGAGCTAAGTTGGAACACATTTGTTATCAGGTCCCGCTTTCTCTCCGTCTGAACTGAGCTTACTGCATTCTGTGCAATGGACCCTTTTCAAGACTGCGATGACGCATTTAATGGTCATCAGCATCGTACACCCTCAAATGTTTTTCATATTTCTATTTTTAAGAATATGAAATGAGACCAGAGGCAGTTTTTTTTAATGGATGTCAATGGAGGAGAGGTTTCACTATGCTAAATAAACAGCTTCAGTAAGGAAATAGCTTATTTAATTGACTGAATCTTCACTAATCTTCAACATGTTTTACATTAAACAACACTTTCAGTGGGAAATATGTAGACTTTACCTTGAAAAGATTTTTTTAAGAGAAGACAAAGTAGGGAATATTGCAACAGGTAGGACTCGTTTATGGCATTATTACCAGCAAATATGCGTTGCATATCAATTTCGTAACAAAAAAAGTTACATAGTGTACCTTTAAAAATAACAGCAAGTAGGTTTGGAATGACATAAGAGTGAATAACGACAGATTCAACACTTTTAATTCCTCATGTTGGGCAAATAAATTTCTAGGACCATCATTATCAATGTATCGAGGCCACATCAGAGACATTTTTTTAATACAAATTAATAGATCTAATTGATTGCAATGTCTTCAAAGAGATTGGCCCAGGAATGCATTTTTCTCTACAAGGCATAACTTGTGTGAACAGCAGACAATGTTGCTTCACCCTCTGAGCACCGGCGGCGCCAGGGGGGGTCTTGGGGGGTCTCAAGACCCTGCCAAAAAATGCCTTGACCCCCCATTTGACCCCCCAGCCTCTTCCTGATTAAAAAATATATATATTCGGGATAAAGATCCAAAAATGTTTCTCTTCAAACTACGCAGAACAATAATAAATAATAATTATTTCGACATTTATTCATACACTGAACCGAGAACCGTTTCTGTCGGACGCGTCCGATTCGAGAACCGATGAGCTGATGATAACTGCGCATGCGTGATTCAGCGTGAAGCAGACTGACACAGAGCGCATCTGAACCGAACTGATTCTTTTGGTGATTGATTCTGAACTGATTCTGTGCTAATGTTATAAGCGCGGGTAAACCAAAGGCTTGAATGAAGGGCAATCATCGCCAATGACGGCATTACATCGAGCGCAAAAGAACCGGTGAAACCATTTTTTTTTTTCAGCTGGTTTATTTGATCGAATTGTCCGAAAGAACCGGTTCACTTGAGCACCTGCTCCTTTGCCCCTTAAGTGCCCTTTTGTCAAAGCAAAATTTCCTCAATTTTTTTTGTAATAACATAAACTTTTGTGAATGCCTGCCCACGCCCAATCATAATATTAGTACAATTTATTAATAATAATTTAGCCGTAAATAAAATGACCAACATGATGACAGTTCACCTGACTACGACCTCATCCAACCGGGAAGATTCCTCACGCTGCACGCGCATTTTTTAATTGCTAGAGGATATTTTCAACATCGTGGCAGCTGGTAAGTGGTGTTTCATTCTCAGCGAAGTGATTTTGGTGTTTATTTACTTATTATTATTTTACAAGAACGATGTGATGTGAGAACATGCAGATACGTTGTTTATATTGCTGTGTGTAGCCTGTAGTGTAGAAGTAACACTAGCGTGCTGTTTGAGGGAGAAAAGTTTCACAGGCATCGAGGGGTCTGGTCTTTTTTATGTTATTTGAATAAACTTTTATTATATTAAAGTACTTATTTATTTTTAACACGTAAAAATAATTATCACAACACTGGTAAGGCTTATTCAGATTTTCTCATTCTCTGAATTATCATTATAAAAATAAAAACAATTCAGAAATGAATTAAAATATAATTATATTTTAAATGTGATGCAAATATTTTTTCTACAATAGCAACAGTGTTTACAACAGCAAGACCACTTTAGCCTGTAAACTCAATAATATCTATCTGGAAATAAATGTAAAAATATCAATGTCAATAAAAATGCATAATATACCTGACATGAAAGTGCAGTGTGAAGGATATGAATAACAAATGTAGCCTGTCATTTGTTTACATTGCAAAGGTGTTTTTGTTGTTTAGTAGCAGAAATATGCAGTTATTAGCCATGTCCACTGTATTTTTTGTTGGTTTTCATGAGACCCCCCTTGAAAAGACCAGGACCCCCCATTGCCCCCCCAATCAAAATTGTCTGGAGCCGCCACTGCCTCTGAGGAGTGAAGGGAGGGTTAGAGCGCTTAGAGAGTAATGCAGGCAGCATGCCCACAGGAGCATCTTAATTAGAGGAGGGAGAGAAAGAGAGAGAGAGTCTGTTTGCTGTGGGGAGTCTGAATCACTACTGCAAAGGAACAACTCTTCTAGACTGAGGTGGCAAGGTCAGGCCGACCTGAAATATCTGTAGAAAGTGTAGAATGTGTCTTAACAAGCTCAGCTGAAGAAGTTGTGTGGGTGAAGTAATAGATTTAAAATGTACATATACCTATGTCACTTAAAGTGGACTGCCTTGTTAGATGCAGACAAGGCTGTCTCTGCTAGAACTGTCATGTTGGAGCTGTGGCATAGTGGTTAAGAGAAGAGAGCGTAGGGAATATTGCAACAGGTAGAACTCGTTTATGGCATTGTTACCAGCAAATTTGCATCACATTACTATTTAATAAAATATGTATAATATTGTGTATTGTTTAAAAATATAGATGCTTTCTATCTTTGGTTTTCAGGTTTTATCTGAAATTAGACTTGATTTGTAATGACTTATGTCACCATGGAGTATATTGAAATAATGCATTTTAATGAATAAAGGAAATTAATTATTTAAAAGATTGTATCATGTTGTTTAATGAAAACAAACTTGGTTCTTTATATGGCTTCCGAGTTCAGTAAAGTAAAGACTTGGGACCCCTGTAGTGAATCCATGACTTTTTGTAAGATAAATGCCCAGATTTCAAATGTAATAAACACTTTTTTTTCTCACTTCCGCTGGCTGTTGGGAACCACATGACGTGCAGGCGGAAGATGGAAGACATATGCGCACACCTTTGGAAAGCGTAGGTGCAAAGTGGAGGTACTTTAGCAGTGGAAAACTCTCCTCTTGGCTTATTTCTAAATCCTCGACATTTTTCTTTACAAATCCTCGTTTTGTGCTTCTAATTCGTGAACAGCGTTTGGTTTTGTTCTCTCTCTGTGCTCGTCACTAACATGCAGCGATCACATACTACGTCATTCGCCTGCACATATTCCAGTTCCCAGAAAACAGCAGAAGTGAGAAAAAAGTATTTATAATATTTGAAATCTGCATTGATCAACTACAGGGGGCCTTTATTCACCCCCCGGAGTTGTGTGAGGGACATTTTATAACAAAGCGCACATTATTTCACGTTGAATTAACAGTTGACAACAAATACCCGCTTACCCCATTGAAAGGCTTGGAAGACCAAAGACAATTTTTAATACAACTTCAATTGGATTATTCTGGAAGAAGAAAGTCACATACACCTAGAATGCTTCGAGTGTGAGTAGAAGATGGACAAATTTGTATTCTCTGGTGAACTAACTCTTTAATGTTGAGCTATGGTGGTCATATAGGAAGTGTATGTTTAAAGATATAGCCTGTTAAATGTGTTTATACTATTCCTGTCTTCTTGCTAATGTCTCTATAAAAGAAAATTATTAAAAAGCAGCTTCAGAAGGGCAAAATCCTCAAAATATCCATTATTAATGCACTTTTACTCACAGCTTCCAGTCATCAGATCTAATTGTCATCCGCTGCCAAAGTCAATTGCTCTCTAATGATGATAACAAACCCTCACTAGCAGTTGGTAACCTTCACACACCCTTCAAAAGCAGTCTATTATGTTGCTTTGTCTTTTTATAGTTCAACACTTGGCGAGACACTTCAAATATCCAATTGTCAACTTTCAGCAGCCGCCTATCTTTCGCACTCCATCATACTAAATGTCAAGGAAACTTATTAGGCTAATTGCATTGAACACAGCAGTTTTTGACTAATTATTATGTTCTAAGACCTTATTCAAGGTAAATTATGTTTATTTAAAAATATATATATATATTAGTTGTTTGCACTTTACATTCCCTTTTATGCATTGTGCAACACTACAAAAAGGATAATTGCTAAAAGTAATTTTCAAGGTATAGAGTAAAGAATATTACTGCCAAAATCTTTATAGCTCATTAACTAAAGGTAGTGCTACTACTAAAGGTAGTAATCTCAAACAACATCTACCTTCAATTAGCCTTTGCACTAACCAGGTCTTCAACTACTCAAAGCATAAAATGGATTTTGAGTGTATGCCAATAATTAAAATTCGGACTTTGCAAGATTGCAGTAACAATTATGATGTTAGTGGTCCAGTAGCTTGTGTTTTTATGTCATTGACTTCCTCAGTGCTGAAGCATTTCTGCAAGCATGAAACATTTTCAGAAAAAATACTATCTGGTGGGATGTTGTGACCTCATTTACAACTTCATACCATCAAGGTCTAAAATCACATGTTATGAAAATTTTTAAAAACAAGTGTGTTCCACAGCAGAGCATACTATTCATCTTGTTGCTTTAAAGAGGTCAAAGGATGGCCCTTTTCCACAAGTTGAATATGATTATTTAGAGTCTTAATGAAAAGTCTGTAACATAATTTGGTTAAAATCAATGGTACTGTAAAATACACCCTTTTTTTTACTGTCAGAAATAGCTCTTCAGAGCACGCCGTTTTGTAAGGGGTCATATGATGCAATTTCAAGTTTTTATTATTCTTTAGAGTGTGAAAAAAAATGTAAAAGTAGTGACATTTTGCCAAGTATGGAAACTCATACTCGAAATTGGTGCTCTGCATTTAACCCATCCAAGTGCACACACACAATAGTGAGAAGTGAACACCATGATCACACAACCAGAGCAGTGGGCAGCTATATATCCAGTGCCTGGGGAGCAACTGGGGTTAAATGTCTTGCTCAAGGGCACTTCAGCCATGGTTGTTCATTCACTCCCTCCCACCTACAACTCCTACAAGAACTGTGACTTGAACATGTGACCTTCAGGTTACAAGTCCAATTAGGCCACAGCTGCCCCACAAGGTGGAGCATAGAGGAGAAAAAATAATGTATGTATAATACAGTATGTGGAAAATAATTATGATTATACACTTTTAAACCACAAACACATTTCATTACACCAAATACACAAAATGTTATTTTTAGCAACATCATATGGTCTCTAAGGGACTGTCAATCGGAGTTATTCTTGTCTTCATCTGCTCCAGCATCGAAACAATGGTGGATTGATGACAGCTCACTCAGGTCAGGTCTAAGGTAAGACGCCAGTCCAGTCTGTGTTGAAACACCACGTCAATCAAACTATCGTGAGAGGGGCTTGTTTTGGTGACGTCACACAGACAGGCATCTGAGATTTGGAAAGGGGTAAATATTTGAGCAGGAAAAAAAAAACTGGGTGGATTTTTATATTTAAGGGAGGTTGTACACAGACAGGCGACACACATTTCAGTTCAAACAACTTGTAAAAGTGCATGTAGCATCACAAGACCCCTTTAATTGGAGGCAAAGCCAAAGACACGTTGTGTCGAAATGCCCTTTCATTCTCTGCTGCCCACAGGGCCAGGATACTAATTGAGAAAAGCTACTGAAAATGACTACCTATCATTATTAGACCTCTCAAGGTAGCGATAATCTTCTGAAGTGGTTCAATTTGCAAGCGGCAAGTACTCAAGACCAGCCTGACCTTTCTAATGCCCCGATTTTCAGAGAAAGAAAAACACTTCAGAACTTTACATCACTAATCCTTCAAGACTCAGCATCCTTCCATGAAACAGTAAAAAAAAAAAAATGAGCTGGAAACATTTAGGAACAAGGTTTTAATGGGCAAATCAGCAGCCACACTGACTTTTAATTTGTTAATACCATTAATGACCATAAACATATGAGCAGAAATATCAGCAGAGATAAACATCAAGTCATCCTAAGCCCCAACTGAGTCACAGTTGGATCCAAAGGATAAAATTGCACAGGATCACAAATATTGCCCTAAGCCATCCCTTACAATGCTGAAAATGTCACCGTACCCCTTACGGAGTGAACGTGCACATCCGTGGGCAAAGTCAACCTTTTACTGACAGAACGATAAACAAATATATGGATAGATAGATAGAATGATGGAATGATAAAACGATAGAATGACAATGACTACGTTTACATGCAGCCAATAACCCGTTCAAAACCGGGATATAAGCAATTTAACCAGCAGAAACTAATTGTGCATTCAAGTCTAATTGTCATACATGGTTTGGATGAGTAAGATCTACTTCCCTGATGGAACTTTTCAGAGTTTTCATGGGCCGCTGGGCTGAATAAAAGATAGGAGGATCAGAAAATGACCAGCGCCCTAAACCACGTACTGATCAATTATGTAAAACCTTTAGAAGAAAGCCTAGGATTGATGCTCTTTTCTCATCAAAAACCTACAACTCAACACAATTCAGAGCCTGATTAAAGTGAAAATAAAGGGGAGGAGAGAGTAGAGGGAAAATTTTGAAAGAAGAAACAAAAGGGAAAAGAGGTTTGAAAAGCAGCCAGAGGGGTCTTTGTCATGGTGCTAATGGGAATTAACCACTGGAGGTTATTACTCGCATACGTAAACATTACAGGTGCACTTATATTAACACATTAAAAGTCAGGGAGGTCTAATAGTAACCACAGTTTAATTCAGCTACAGAACATTAGTTGTAGTGCGCATTTCTATTTGATGCACACTTTAGATCAGCTCACTTGGTTCGCTCTTCATAGGGCAGGGGTCAGCAAGTAAGTTAAGCATCGGGCCCCAAAAAAAGTTGTCACTAGATGGTGGGCCAGAACATAGTCAAAGGATAAAGTTATAAATTAATTGATTAAAAATGCAATTAAAATTGTCTGTGACATACCGGTACAGTGTCTTTTGTAACTGGTAGTGAGCTGTTACTCTGTTAAATCCTGTAATAGGAGAGTCATTATGATTATTTCAATCAGCTTGTACATAAAGAAACTAATTCATCAACTCACTCAGCAGGTGAGAACATTTGAATATTCGTTCTGCTCGAATTATTCGATAAATTAAAATGATATTCAAATTTCGCAATATTTTTGCTTGCCATAAAAAAAAAAAAATCCACAATAAAACCTAATTCGGACACTTTCTGTGATTCTCCACAGCATATTTGAAGATGTATGCAAGCAAAAAATAATTAATGAATGAATAAGAACTGCGTTCTTCTACAGTACTTCAAACATGCCGTGGAGAAACACAGAAAGTGACCGAATTCAAGAACATTTCCGTGGCATCTCTCAAGCAATGAATAAACAAAGCTAACTTGGAGAATGCAGTGAAAACTACTCCTTCCGCGTCCACCCTAGACTCTCTAATGATTTTTTTCCCCTCAAAAAATCTGTGTATTTGAATTTTTATGGTTATCAAATCAAGGCATGAAACATGAATTTTATTTGTTTATTTGAAATGTTATGTGATTATTCCTTTAAAAATAATGTTTGGTTCATTTTAGTAGTAGGCTATGTACATTCTACTGAACAATAGACTTCAAAGCCGGACTTCTATTTTGACGGGTTGCAAATAAATGAATACCTATACAATTCTGTGCATGTGATATGAAGCATTTGTCTAAGAGAACTCACCAGTATCACACACACATTCACCTCGAGCAGCGCACTAAAACTGTTTCTTTATTGACCAAACAGGCACAAGTTTACTTCAAGAATGAACAATAAGCCAAAGATAAGTTTGAAGTTCAGTATTTAAAAAACAGAGCAAATGGAAAAAGCGATCTATATTATAGCTCTATAAAGAAGCATACAGACTTTATTAGAGCCACAGAAAGACAAACGTTTCAAAGGAAATGCTTAATATATAATTATGTACATTAACAACGATTCAGCTGAATATAATGTAATATAATGGACAACTATGTGAATGGTGCTCTGAGGCGCGCCAGGATTTTCTGTCTGAAGTGCCTCGCTCTGTTCAGCGCAGTCTCACGTGTCTAAACACACAGCACGTGCTGTCAGTAATGTTCAGCCACTAGAGGCTGCTCTCGCACTATATAATGAAAATAGAGCCTTCTCAGCCGCTCCAGTGATGGACCCGAGCCGGGAAACTATCAGCCGCTCCAGCAAAGGACGAAACACGGAAAACTATCGGCATGGATTTTTGCAGATAACCGATTGTTCCAGCAATCAACTATCGGTGCCGATTAATCGGCAAAACCGATAAATCGGTCGACCTCTAATATAAATGCAAACAGATGGACAGACACACAAAGATTCCTGCATTTATTAGAGAGAAGAATATGTTCAGCCCTTCCCTCCGAACCTTCGAATATTCAGTGTTGATAATACCGAAGCTTCGAAGCTCAAAAACTGGTATTCCGACCAGCTCTAATTTACAGTCTGGCAGATTTGAGCAGTGTAGTTAATTGGCTTCTAGATGACAGGAATAAACATGCTGTGGATACTTTTTCTTTTTTCTTCAAGTAACTTCTTTCCTTTATTAAAAATCCCCTTTACTGGAGGCTCAGATGCAATTCAAGGAATACTTTCACATTCAATTATTTGGGCTTTGCCTTCCTATTCTCGGAGACATTCAAGAGCGGAATGCAATAATGAAATTCCTCTTTCCAAAAGAAATATAAAAAAAGGTTTCAAAAGAAAGGGTGTCTTTAATAAAAACCTATTTTACCTTATCTGCAGATAGCTGTGACACAATTACTTCATGCTGCACCATATCATAGGGTCTATTTTGAGTCTAGAATGATTGGGTCTAGAAATGTAGGAATCAGCTGGCAAACACTGTAACTTCATTGAAATACTTACAGAACATAAGGGCAATATATACCATTTACTGATCTGACCTAAGCTGCTATAATAAAACTACAAAGCCTTACATGTGCTTTATCAGGGACCATTATATCAAAATATGCTAGAGTGGGTCTCCCTCCACCTTCAAAGCCTTGAAATAGCCAGACAAAGTATTAATGTTTGGTGCCTGGCCCTGGATTTCTACCAGGAGTTTCAAACCGTATTTCCGCACATCTCTTTATGACTGTGATGAGGGACAACAGCCTTTGAAGCCAAAAGCTCAGAAAAAATAAACTTGAAAGATAATGTAGGTAAGAAACATTAATATTGCATCAAGATTATTTCATGCAATGGCTATGAGGGATGTTGTCTCAGAGGAAAGTTGTTGGAATCTTTAAGATGAGATAGAGATACACAAAATAATACACTTCATCATATTTCTGACACATCAGATACTCAAGGAAAAGTCAAAGTTCATCAGCCAATGACTGAGCGGGCAGTACATATAGATTTAAAATAGAAAACATAATATTTCATAATATTACTGTTTTAAAATGTCTTTCCTGTCACTTTTGATCAATTTAATGTGCCCTTGTTGAATAAAAGTATACATTATTTTTTAAATAATCCTAAACTTTTGAACAGAGTTTTTTGGTTTCCACTTGGTTTTATCAGAATGATAGCTCAAGTAATGAGTGCTGAAAACACAACTCTGCCATCATAGGAATAAATTATATATATATATATATATATATATGTGTGTGTGTGTGTGTGTGTGTGTGTGTGTGTGTGTGTGTGTGTGGTTAATTTTAAATTCTAATAATATTTCACAATATACACACAATATTACTGTTTTTACTGTATTTAATATCAAATAAATCCAGCTAGCGAGCATACAATACTTCTTTCAAAAACATTTAAAATCATATTCCAAACCTTTGACAGGAGTCAGGGAACATGAACTAACATTTAGAAATATACTTCAAAACATTACTTAACCTGTTAAAGGTCCCATGACATGGATAATTTCCTTATCTTTAAATGCTTTTTAATGTTCTCTTAGGTGTAATTATATTGTTAATATGATTTTTACATTAAAAATTTAGAAATAAAAAGCATTTTTAGATCCTGACATTAGCCCTCTGGCTTGAATGCTCTGTTTGAAGGGGCGTGTCTGCTGTGAGACTCCGAGTAAACCACAACTGTTGTGATTGGCTGACATCGTTGCATTCGATTTGCGTTCATGTGGAACCCCTCTCAAATATAACGTTCTATATTTTTTTACTATAACAGCTGTCGAGATTAACAAATCGTGGAAGTGTGGATTATATAAAAAAAATGTTCGATCTTTTGCCATTACATGAAAGGCTGCAATGATGAGCATGGAGTAGACAGAGTCTGTTTATCGTGTGGATGCAGTGATCTCGTCATTATTGCAACACGTTATCTCACAAAATGCTTTCACCACAGCTAACAGCAAACACATGAATACAGTAAGAGCTCCGTTGTGCAGCATAACGGCGTCATTCATTGTAACGGCAGTTTGGGCAAGTGTGCAGATATACTCGCGATGTGTAACAGCTCCGGAAAAAAAGTGAGCTTTCTTTGATCGCTCTCTGTAGCTAAATCACAATTTAAATAACAGATTTGTTTCATGCTACTAAGAGAAACAACGCGAAGTTGATCGTTTAGTCACTGGCTTGATTCACTGATGCATAAACAGTATTAAACGATTTAGAAAGAAAGTCTTTGTGAACTTGAATGATTTAGCTACCCATCAGAAATCACTGATCGCAGATCAGGCATTAATGAACACTGTTACTCACTGTTTGTGCCGGTGCTGTTGAATCCATATCATAAAAGTCTTTTTGTAACGCCTGTGCTGACATTGCGACTGAATTATATGTAAATATTTGGGCGGGCAACGCAGAGAAAGGGGAGGTAACAATTCTCGTTGCAACGTCACAACGAGGAGATTCAAGATCAGCCTGATTGAGCTTCCATTTTCTCAAAGGCAGAGAAAGATAGAAAAATCTTGATTTATACCGATTCAAATTTCTAGAAACTTGGGGACCATATACAGGCTAAGGGAACTCATTTTAATCTTAAAAAACCTCAGAAAGTGAAATTTTCATGTCATAGGACCTTTAACTGTCACTCACGTTTTTGAATATAGACTTGAATGACTGAAAACATTTTGTAACATGATTCTGATGTGCCATTTACATGGTATTACAATGTCTGATTTTAAAATGGGTTTTAAAGGATGAATTTTGAGATTTTATGTTTTCAAGTCATCATCATCATCATCATCTGTTTTTATTTGGGCATCAGAATTCCACAAAATCAACATAGTAACAACTAACAATCCTCAACACAACAGGCGAAACCAAAAAGGATACATGCGCAGATGATCAAGTACATTAAAACAAATAAATAAAACCGTGGATCTGATGCTCAAAAGGAGTAGGCAGAAGCTTAAGCTTATTGACGCCTACCCCCTTTTTTTTACATTTAAACCGTAGGTATCTACTATAATCGATAAGACAGTTGCCACATATTAGTGTTGTCCTATTCCAGTGACAGTACAATCAACAATATTAACTCACAATCCTTCTGCTAATTCCAAAAAGAAGAATCTTCAATAAGTACAAAAAAAAAAAAAAAAAAAACACCTCATTGCCGGTAACAACTCGCTAGTCACCAATCTTTTAATTTGATCTTTTGTTCCTTACTTGTTATGAGTTCAATACATTTACTGGCCACAATTGTTTATAATTATAAATAGTTTAATTATATTATCTTGATTAACTTATATTATCTTTTTAGTTTGTCAGTCAAAAAAAATACAACATAAATAGATTGCTCTGCAGCTAATTCCATTTCTACACCTAAGGACATTCTTCTGTCCTGTACTTAGACAGTATAACTTGTTTATACTTTGATTTAAATTGATAAATGAATGGGCACTGCTTGAGTTGGGCTCTCAGGTTATTCCAGAGCCTGGCACCACACACAGACATACACATACTTTTCTTCGTCATTCTGAAAGCCGGTACTTTAAAATGACCATAACCTCTCAAATTGTAACAGCTATCTCTTTTTATGAATAGTTTTTGAATATTTGCAGGTAGTAGGATCCAATTTGCTTTATACATTAATTGTGCAGTATAAAAAACGACTAAGTCCATGAATTTAAGCATATTACTTTGTAAAAACAGTATATTTGTATGTTCTTGGTATCCTACCTTATGAATAACTCTGATTGCTCGTTTTTGGAGAGTTACAAGGGAATGCAGGGAACTCTTATAATTATTACCCCAGACCTCAATTCCATACGTTAAGTATGACAAAATCAGACTGGAATACAATATATACAGCGCCTTGTAATTTAAAACGTACTTAGCTTTGTTTATGATTGCAATATTTTTTGATATCTTCCTTTGTATGTGTCCAATGTGTGATTTCCAGCTCAATTTGTTGTCTATTGTGATTCCCAAGAATTTAATTTCTGTTACTTTTTCTATTTCAATACCATTTATACGTATCAGTAGTTCCGGAGTTTCCTTATAATTGCCAAAAATAATCATTTTTGTTTTACTTAGATTGAGTGACAATTTGTTTAAATCCATCCATGTTTTAAATTTGGCTAATTCCTGATTAACATCCTTTATAAGTCTATTATAGTTATCGTTGGAATAAAATAAGTTGGTATCATCAGCAAATAATACAATTTTTAATAAATCTGATACTTTAAATATATCATTAATATATAAGTTGAATAGCAAGGGAGCCAGTATAGACCCTTGAGGCAGCCCACAAACAATGCTCATACATTTTGATTCAGTGTCCCCCATTTTAACAAATTGTTGTCTCTCATCTAAATAGCTTTTAATCCAGTTCCCGGCTACTCCCCGAATACCGTATTTTTCTACTTTTTGTACAAGGATAGAACGATTGATGGTATCAAATGCTTTCCTTAGGTCTATAAAGATTCCAACAGCATGTTTTTTGCTGTCTACAGCACTGGTGATTTCTTCCACAGCATCAATAATAGCCATAGTGGTTGATCTTTTGGGTCTAAATCCATATTGCCCCTCGTTAATTAACTCATGCTTTGCAATAAATGTATCCAGTCTGCTGTAGAACATTTTCTCCAATATTTTTGAGAACTGTGGCAGCAGAGAGACAGGCCTATAAGTGATATATAACTTCTGATGATTTCTAAAATGTGATAGAGAAAAAGGCAACGAGGAAGTCTTTTTTTTAAACAAAGGTCAAAGCTCCTTTTGTAATGTAGATTTCTACAATACAAAAAATATTGGTAAAATATATATTTGGGAGTCAAACAGTTCAGTCTCTCATTAATCTATTCATCCAGCTATCTCATATAAATATAGAAATGAAGTGCCTAAATCAATCACGAATACCATTAGTGTTAAAGCAATATACATTTCCATTACATTTGATCATACCTAGGGCTCATTTCTCACTTTTCGCATTAGTGATTTGGATTTCACAGTCATTTCAATTGCTAATTTTCCTTCAGTGCTCATGAAGTTATGTGCATTATTAAAGACTCCATTAGACAGTGCTAGAAGATCCCATCTGAACTCTTATCTCCACTGTCCTGAACGATGTGTTTGGTGTCTACAGGCTGGTACACTGACCCAGCCATTCCAGGGGCACAGAGAGTATCACTCGCACTCCAGTGCAGGACGTGGTAATCTGGGTCACTGCACACCACACTCAAAGCACACTTGTTTTGCTGTTTGGGGGTTATGCTCGGATAAAAGTCTTGGGGGATGGGTGGATATAGCATAAGGAAATGGAATAAACATTTTAATCCATGTTATCTGAAGTTAAGGGCCTGGTACAATGTCAAAATCAAACTAAAGGAATACATTTGTGGTTAAAAGTTAACATACACCTTGCAGAATTTGCAAAATAATGAAATACTTTCTAAAGACTATGCATGATATGGAAGATTTTTCTGAAGAGGAGGTTATCTACTCAGGAGGATTCATGAACAACTATGACAAAACAAAAACAACAGTTTATTTACAAGTTAGTACTGTTTTACAAATCAAGCATAAACTTTTGACAGGGTCATTTTTATAAATTCAGCTATTATGTTGTCTTGTGGACCAAATAATGCATGTAAACATCAGTGAAACCTTTTCCAGGGCAGAACTAAAAAAATAAATGAATAAATGCATTTTTATGATACCTATTATTTTGTTAAAATTACCAACATTTAGCAGTTTCTGTAGGGTTATTTATTTAGTACATTTAAGTACAATTGACAATGGAGAAGTATGACCACTAGAAATTATATTGTTAACCAGTTTTTTGTTGAATGTACAGTATATCAAAAGTTTTTTTTTTTGCCAAGTATATATTTTTTTTTAATCATAAAAATCATGATTGATAGAAGTGAGGTGGATACAATTATTTGCAAAAACAACCTTTGCAAATATTTCTGGATCATAAACATTGGGATGTTTTTTTAAATTTTAATTTGAGGACATTTTGACACCCATCTGAAAAGAAAAACCCCCCCACAATGAATCATACATTACACAAAGTAAAACACAGACAGCACATTATGTCATTATACGGTTTGATGATTCCAAGATTAACTGAGAAATTAGATAAAACTGAGCATTACTCATTAGTATGTTTCAGTGGGACTAAATGCTTTAAGAAATAGATAGAAATACACTGCTTTTGGTCTTTTTAGTTTTGTTTGATTTGCTTCTACAGAATTAAAATAAGAAATCCCTGACCAAAACTGGTGGCAATAAAGGAAAAAAGGAACATCGACTCTAAAGATTTCATACCGCACAATGTCAGCTAATTTTCCACCGTTTCTCTGACCACTGGAATTAAACAGGCTTTTTCTGACACTATAGTTTTAAGACTTCTGTTATGATTGGCTAACTTCTACACGTGAAAGGAATAACTGTTCAATAGCTTTCTGTCAGTCTAAATACCTGTGGAAATGTTTACTGTACGTATCCATGGTTGTGATGTCAAAACCATGACCTTTTTAAATGACCCATTTTAGCTTGGTCTCCATAACACACAGTTAATTGCAAAAGTTGTATTTTTATAAAAAATGCAGTAGTGCCTTTTCACAAGATATGTTACGTGTTTTCCACAGGACAAAATAGTTTACAATGATCACACTCTTCAAATGCTTACATCCTTTTGGTTCTTAATACAGTATACTGCTTTCTTGAGCATCAATGAATGTTTCCTTTCCACAATAAATGAATGAATGTTAAACCAAGGTCATACTGAATCACAAACAAAAGGCAATTACACATACTCTACGCAGGTCCAAAAAATCTAAAAGCTCTTTGGTGTAATGCAAACACACAGGCAAAACCAGCTGGAGGTGCGCACATTTACCTGCACAGTATGTGGGAATGAGAGAAATTTGCATTTGTTAATTATGGAAATGTCTTGCTCTAGTTTACAGCACTGCATGTTTATGTTTGTAAGTGTGTATATACAATAACAACTGCAAATCCCCTGTGGAGATACTTCCGTAATTAAATCCCACCGTGATGATATATCTATTTGAGTTTGGAACAAACCTGCTGGCTAAATCAAACATTACTAAAACGGTTTTAATTATCTCTTATGAAATTACATGTGATAAACAACTGTTACCTGAGATATTAAACTGGAGGGCCATCGCTGCAAAAACAATATAATGCTGATTGTTATATACGGTCATTGTTTCCAGGAGTTCTTGACAGCTTTAATACAAGAACTGTTATTATTGCAATATGAACTCAGGGGTTCAAGTGAATATTTTAGGTCAAAGGTGTTTGATATATTTTAATTTAATCCTAATGATAGGCACTGCTTCATGTTCCCACTCATTTGCACAAAGTTAAACTTTGCTAAACTTTGATACATCGCCAATGGCCGCTGCCAGCTCTTTCCACACTTTTCACAGAGAAGGTGCTGAAGATAGCAGATCAATCAGGAGGAGTTCCTGAAAGGAGAAGACAGAAAGAAGGAGGGATCGAAAGAGAGAAAGAGGGGAGAGCTGCCAGACAATGAATCCTACAGAGTCAAGGTCAGAACACAAGTGGCACAGCTGCGAATGAATTGTCAAGGATGAGTGCGTGGTGAGCTATGGGTCTCAGACACCTTTCCTCCTGCAGGGTGAGTGGTCCTCCACGGGATCTAGATGGCATTACAGCCCCAGAAACAACCCAGTGAACAGGGAAATTACTCTTTGTTACAGACACCATTCACAAAAAGATTGAAGGGGGAGAGTGATCTGATTGTGACCTGTCTCTGGCAAGAGAAGTCTGAGTCAGAGAGGCTTTCATTTCAGCTCTATAAAGCCTGTACACAGTGAAACGAAACAGCGTTTCTCCAGGACCATGGTGCTACACAAGATAACATTAACGACAAAACTATAAATATTAAATATTGATTATTAAAAGTATTACTATATTTTAAGATTAAGTCTGGGTCTTTCAAATGGAAAAAAACAACTAACCAACTAAATAAATAAATGAAGACCAACCCAAATGAAGTTCAACCCAACCAATGTTGGTACATGGTGAGAGATCTAAGCTTGGGCTACATACAAAACGGCATAAATACTGTACAATGTGTATATTTAATTTTGATGATTAAACATCATCTAAGGTGTGACCGATAGAGAGACACACGACACACTCCCACACGATTGTTTGAAGCAAGATTACGCTGACTCTTTCCAAACAGAAAATAAGTGCCAGAGTCTGAGGTCTGACGTTGATGTGACATCATTTTCCGTCAATTTCAGTTGTGATTTTGTTTTAAGAATGTAATGGAGTGGTCTGTTTTTATGGAAATGGTGTCATTGAGACTCAATGTATAAAAAGCCACCTGTGGTTTTTACCTGCTTTATCTACAAAGCAGCCTTGTCCTAGCAATTAACATTCTCAAACACTTTCATAGTTCCAAAATAAGAACAGGACCCTCTTTCCTCAAATACACACACAAACCGTTGTATTAGGCCAACAGCAATAAGTTAAAATAGTTTTTATAAGACATAAAATATTGCCATGCACATTCCTTAAATGTTTTCAGACCTAAAATATTTCTCCAGTGATATCATTGTTGGCTTGCTTCGCCTTCAACGGTGGCAGAGATTCAGAAAAACAGATGTCCTGAGGGTGAAATTGCCAGGTAAACCAAAATGAATAATAACTGAAGAAAATATCAACAGCACTTCTCTGTAAAAAAACTTGTTGCCACGATGCAATGGTGTTGTGAGCATTTAAAAAGAAGTTGCTATGTGGTGGCTAGGTGTCCATCAATCAACAAATCAATAAATTCACCCCCAATTGATGTTTATAACTATAAACAAAGTTAGGAACGTGTTTAAACTTCTGATCCAAAGTATAAACAATATTAATATTAATGTCATATAGTTAGCATAGTTACCCCTTCACGAAGTGTCACATTCTTTAGTTACTGTTGCTACACCCGACAAGCTCTCACGCCACACATCATGTTTATGGATGCAACGATACCATTTTTTCTGAACCGATCCGATCTCGAAAATTCTGAGTATCTGCCGATACCGATCCAATACGATACCAGCACAGTTTTGTATTCAACATAGAATTTCTGTTCTTCTGTATTGACCTGATCATCATTCTTTTGTGTTAATCACAACCTACTGCATAAACACAACTTCATTTTAATGAAAAATAACAAGTGAAAAAATATATAAATCAATTGATTACAAAAATATCATTATAAACTAGAGTGGTAGATAATTCAGCAGCAAAAGATATTCAAGATTCTAGAAAAATCACGGGAGCACAATAATTTTATAAAATCTATTGAATTATTTTATTTACAAATAAAAGTTAATAAGTCCAAAATCTGTAAAATTGTACACATTGCTCTTTGTATTGTTGAAAAATACATTATTGAAAAAACAGGTATATACATTTATATAGAAATCTAAAAGTTTATTTTGACTTCGAGGGAATGTTGGCCACCTTAAAAAAGTAATTAACTTGTGGATTAATACTTACTGGAGATGCAAACCGTTTCAAGCGATTCAGTCCCATTTGGTGAACGGTTTCTATCGGTTCACTAAGAAGAACCGGTTAAATCAAGAGATTCGTTCACGAGCCAGACCTCACTAGTACAAAGGCAAGAGATATAGATCTGTAAATATTAAATCTGTGCATTAGTTTAATGAACCTTTTCTTTGAATAGGTTTAAACCTCAATTACGGTGCGCTCTTGAAGAGAGTTTCATAGTTTTGACTAGTAACCGAACGACACGCTGTTTGAACACTGAATGGAGAATGACAGACAGCGGCAGCGGAGAGAAGAGTTTGTGAACTGAATTTAATGACTTCAGTATTAATTTGTACCTCACATTGAACTACTGAACAGCTTCAGAACACTAGAAATAGGTCCATGAAAACATTTGGGCGCTTTAAAATGTTTTTGTGCCTGTCATGGAGCTCAACAATAACACAATAGTATACGCACAGTATCGGATTTGGATCAGTCTCGTCTGCCCAATACCCAATCTGCAGAAAATGCCTGTATCGGAGTCGATATCGATGCATCCCTAATCATGTTCTCACACAATTAAAAATACATCTCAGACCAAATAGGACACTGACAACACACCGACAGACAAGACACAGAGCAGGTTACTTTTGGTATGTAACAAAGTTTGTGGTCTCTTTAAAGGGGGGGGTGAAATGCTATTTCATGCATACTGAGTTTTTTACACTGTTAAAGAGTTGGATTCCCATGCTAAACATGGACAAAGTTTCAAAAATTAAGTTGTACGTTTGAAGGAGTATTTTTGTTCCAAAAAAACCTCTTCCGGTTTGTCACAAGTTTCGGAAAGTTTTTTTCGAGTATGGCTCTGTGTGACGTTAGATGGAGCGGAATTTCCTTATATGGGTCCTAAGGCACTTCTGCCGGAAGAGCGCGCGCTCCCGTATAGCGAGGCTGAGCAGCACAGACATTCACTGATCAGAGCGATTCATTGATCAGAGAGAGAGCGTCGCGAAAAGTCACAAAAGGAGTGTGTTTTTGGTTGCCAGGGCAAGACAACCCTGCACAGATTACCAAAAGAGAAACAGCATTAAGGGACCAGTGGATGGAGTTTATTTTTACAGAGCATCAACGGAGTTGTGCAAGTGTTTTTGTTTGTTCCCTGCATTTCGAAGATGCTTGTTTTACAAACAAGGCCCAGTTTGACGACGGATTTGAACATCGTTTATTTCTTAAGGATAATGCAGTCGCAACGAAAAAGGGTCACGATCGTGTGTTGGAACCGCATGCGGTGAGTACAACTGCTTCAAATATCTCTATGTTGTGAACTTAACTATCGGCGCGTGAGCACATCAAGTAAACAACATACAACGATGTCATCAAACTGCACTTTCCACATGTACAGCTTAAAAAAAAAAAAACGACATAAAGTGGAACTTAGTCATTTTCCAAAACTGCTAAACAAATATATATAGTTTCAGTACATACCATATAGAGACGCATTTGCTGATGCTGCTCTTGTTAAATTTCAGCCTCTGGATCTGTGTCACGCTCGTGATTCTTTAGCTCCGCCCACACGTCACGCCTCTAGGCGCTCGTGTTTTTCCGGGAAAAATCGGTACAGACTATCTTTCTCTTATAAATATAATAAAAATAAAGACTTTTTGGAGTTATTAAGGGTGCAGTACTACTCTATAGGTACTCAAGATTAACAGGATATTGAGTAAAAACGCACATTTCACCCCCCCTTTAATGTCAGATCGCTGTAGCACCTCGTCAGTTCAAGTGGCACATGAACTGATCATCTCTTCCTCTTTACTAGATATAGCATGAAATAAACATGAGTGAACATCAGAAGGTATCTTGTCTCAACCATAAAAAGACAAGTTTAAGATTTACTGGGGAAAATAAATTTGCCCAGTGGATGAAAAACACTTCTTTAGAATACTGTAAAACTGTAAAAAAAAAAAAAAAAAAAAAAGTCAAGGACAGCTCCTCCAACTAACAGAACATATAATGGAGCCATCAGCAATATTCCTGCAGAAATATTTTCACATTTTAATGTATTTACAGGGCAATCCTATTTTCGTCTCACCCTGTAAATTAAAAAATTAGCATATCAATGCCAAAAGGAGACATACTGGAACAAAACCCATTAGGGACTCATTTCTCTGAGAAGGCAACAAGAATTTCTCCAAACCTGTTAATCAGAAACAAAGCAAAGCTGCTTTACCCTGACATGCTAATAAATTCACATTTCCCTGCTTTTACACTAATGAAGCCATGCCATTGTGCAGCACTCTCACAAAAGGACATTATTGACATAAAAGAGTTTTAATGATTGAAGAAAATGACTATTAGAAAGGTCATTTCTGTGTCCTCATTGAGAACATTAGCTGATACATCAGAGTCACTGTCCGAAGCTCATAAGCTACAACGGCTTATCATAAAACTATAACAGATTGAAAGTACATACAAAAGACACTTTGAAAGTCATAAAACTGTTACAACAGCCATTAAGATGTACAGGCATACTGACTATGCACATTTTAATACATAATTCCGCTATTGTTTGGCTTGGCATAAGAACTGATGCCTCTCTGGATTTCTGAATATTTCAGCTGTGCGCATTGGCTGTGTTTTGGCTGATAAAACAGCTAGAGAAACAAGCAAAGGACATTCATCAAATACACCTTCAAGTCTATTTTTCGACAAATATTTCATAATTATACTAGATAAACCTGAAAACAAATACCTTTGTAAAATGAAAGTTCCCATGCTGTCAGTTTCAAATATTGAAAGTTGTTCATGTTGCACATGGTTAGTCAAGGACAATATAGGCAGATCATGGAGGGCATGGAGGAGAACGAGTGGAGCAGTAAAATGAGGAATTGAAATCGATAAGCAATACTAATTCAGTGCAAGCATGAAAGAAATTGAATGTACTGTAAACTACACATTTGCAAAGTGCCCTTTACAAACATCTTGCTCTCTTATAGTCTCCAGCAGGATTTTCTTTTTGAAATAGGAGTCCAAACAGACTAATCACCAATATGATTAATTTAGAACTGGTCGAATATGTGCTTTTTCATTGACATGTTTCTCCAGAACAGCCCAGAAGGCTGGGAGGACGCTAGGCATGTAGTCTCATCAGCCAGGCGTGAAGGACAGCCAGAGCCAGTCAGCCACACACTTCACAGGAGATCCCAGAATTAGTCACGCCGCTCCAACCCTCAGCTCGCCCTGCATTCCGGCACATTCATATTCACCACAGCATGAGCACCACAGAAACCACGCCGCCTAATAGTTGCACAAGTGCAGTGTACAGCACATAAGTCTCAACTCTGTGTCTCTGAGACAAGACAGTTAAGAACAGTGCTTTTTAGAAAATAAATGAGTGCACCAAAGTAAATAAGTCCACATACCACTGAGAGTTGAGAGCTGTAACCCTTTACCGCAGACTAACAGGCGAAGGAGTTTCCAGTAAACAAGAACTCTGGAAAAAAAAAGAGCTATTCTCTCATAATAACAAAGTCAAAGCTATAGTAGTCATACCTTTAATGCATGATTGTAAATACAGCAGCATTTACCACTGACATAAACAAAGATATGGCAATATACTTATACATATATAATAAGGGTTGCGCAGTTCAACTTTTTCACTGTTTTAGAGTCACGGTTTCGGTACAGTGTGGTGTGTTTGTGGAAAAACTATACTTTCTAATAAAAAAAGAAGAATATTCTATCCAACTACAATCAACAGCACAGATAAATACAACAGAGTAAAGATGCAAACAATAAACAGTAGGGGTGCTCCGATCACGATCGGCCGATCGTTAATGCGCATCTCGTCAGTAAAGCCGGTTCTCTAATCAGCGGTTAATTCCATCAGGTGCGTGATTTCACATAGAGCAGCTGTTACTACACAGAGCCGTTGTTAACTGAGAAGATGCACCAAAAAACGCTGAAAATGAAGTGGATTTGCGCATCTTCTCTATTAACAACGGCTCTGTGTAGTAACAGCTGCTCTATGTGGAATCACGCACCTGATGGAATTAACCGCTGATTAGAGAACCGGCTTTAGTGACGAGATGCGCATAACGATCGGCCGATCGTGATCGGAGCACCGCTAATGACAGTATTTGTTTTTTTTAGGGAGGTCTAGCATAAGATTTTAAGTAAACAAACTGAATAAAGTAATCAAAATGTAAAACAGCATTGCATATTGGACTGTATAATTTAAAGATTGTTTTTCAAACCACAATTTACAGAGTTGTTCTTTACAACAATTACAACACAACTTTGGGCTCGTTTCTAATTTAGTTCCATAATTACTCCATCAAATCTATAATGCCATATGCAGAGATCTTGTCATTGCAATGCGTTTTCTCTCACAAAATGCTTTCACCACAACTAACAGCAAACAGAATATAGACATGAATACAGTAAGAGCTTCGATGTGCAGCATAACATTTATTATAACAGCAGTTGGGGCAACTGTGCAGATATACTCACAATGTGTGATTGACAGCTCCGAACAAAATAAGGGGAGCATTCTTTGATCGCTCTCTTTAGTTAAATCACAATTTAAATAACATATTTGTTTCATGCTATGCTACTAAGAGAAACAATGTGAAGTTGATTGTTTAGTCACTGGCTTGATTTACTGATGCATAAACAGTATTAAACAATTTAGAAAGAAAGTCTGTGTGAACTTGAATAATTAGATACACTTCAGAAATCATTGATCACAGATCAGGCATTAATGAACACTGTTACTCACTGTTTGCGGCGGTGCTAGGGTTAGGCCAATGCATGTTTCTGTAGATGGATGCACATTCTGCCTTCCCAGCACATTACAACAACAGCGATGGAGGAAAAAAAACCAAACAAAAAAAAAAACCTGACCAAACCATTCACTCTTGTTCAATGCGAATGCCGTATGCTGGAATATGAGCAGTCATTCATCACTCGGGTGCTGATAGTGCACACGCAGGGGAGACCTGAACAGCACACGTTGATATCTGTGTTTGAACTAAACTCATTTAAGCTTTTCCAGTTTAAACATTTAAGAGCCATAGGACGCAAGCTTGTGTGCAGTGAGAAGATTTGTGCCTGCACTCTTCCGAAGCATCCTAAAACGTTATATTATAATATTAAGCTCTCTCTGAATATTCTGTAAGTATTGGTAAGTGTCCTAAAGCGGACATAGCCAGCTAAATAAACTGTATCAGTGTATTCGCTTAAAGTGACAAGCTCTATATTAATCAACAACAAAGAAATCACTCAATTCTCTTGATTGAATAGCTTTTGTGACTTAAAGATTGATCTTTAATTCATACAGTCAAATATGCAATGCTGTTTTCCTTTTGATTATTCCATTTCTGTACCTTAGGACTAATGATAAACCCACCTAAAATTCTTTGGACATTGTAATTTACGCTAAATAATTTTATACACATGTATTCATTAATGTGTTATATATGTTTTTCAAATGGATTATGAAAACTTAAATACATGGAGCTCTAAGATATTTTTCACAGCTCTTTTGCTTAAGACCACCTTAATTGTTAAATAAAATGTTACAATTGCATCTTTCTGGAAAAAAAAACAGTGATTGTTTTTTTATTATTATTGTTATCTTCAAAGCATTTCAATGCACGCTCATTAAATGAACATTAATACTGTTTGATTCTAACAAGTTAGCTTTTGCTCAAAAATAAGTCAAAAAATAAAATTAATCGGTTTATAATCTCTGCACAGGAGAGCTTTGGTGTTTTTTTTACAAACAAAAGGCAATAAATATCTGTACTGGCATTGGTTATCAGCCAAAATGAGTCGAAAAATTTCGGCATTCCTAATATTGGCAAAAATCTAATATCCACCACCCACAATGGACCTTTATTTACTACCAAACACTTTTACACCTGAATCCTACAAAACAGAAGACTCTCTCCTGTTATTCACAAAACCATTCCAGCATAATTAATATCCCCATGTCTCTGGATTTAATTTGCTTTGCCTTACCTGAGCACACCATTTATTTGTTTTGGACTAATGGTGTATGTGAGATACAGAAGACGATTATATCTTGATATTGCTCCAGTGGATAATTTACTGTCTCATTATAAGAGATGTTGGAAGACCAGCACACAGCTGCAGCCACACTATTCAGGTAAAACACATTCATATTTTCTGGAATACTTAATTTTGATTAGATTGTAGCATGCTGCAGACAAAAACATTGTATAATGAGTGCTAAACTAAATAAATGAGAACAGTCCTTAGCAATCAATATCCTAGTTTCATGACTCTCACTCTGCAATCTCTTTTCCTTACATAATAAAATAATTTTAAATCAACAATTCATCTCCATGTATTTATTTGGTAAGAAGCCATGTAATAAGCAGTGCATTTTAGAGTAATTTATATATTACTTATGTAGTAATGGTTCATGAGAGTCCCCATTAGAGTACTTTGGATACCCAGACAAGTATATCACAAATCTAATTTATTAATATTAAATTCTTGTGTTTGATCCCAAGAAACATGCATTTAGAAAATGACGCATCTATGTTCCTGCAGACAGATTTGTAAAAAAAAAAAAATATTAATAAAAACACAATAAGAAAAAATAAATACTTTAGTTATTAATAATAAACAATTCAAAACAAAATAAAAACATATTTGAAAAATAGTATCTCAAAAATGTGTAGTATATCTCAAAAATATATATATAATTAAAAAAAATAAAAAATCTGATTTTGGGGTCAATTCTATATGGAGAGTTAAAGATATAACTAAAGATTGTAGACTGTGAATCAGAATGAGACAAACTGTTATTAACAGAAAAGTCCACTCAATAAAATCTATTCTGACAAATGCTTGATAAAAAACAAACAAAAAAAACAATCCAGGGACACACAATTGACTGATTCATAAAAACACATGTAATGCATTTGATAACTTCCTGTTGCATGTAGTCTGTGAGAATTTCGTTTACATTGCGTATTGGAAGGTCAGTGCTCCAGTATAGTATGTCAATAGGACAGACATTCTGGTGTGTCAGTTAGACACACATGCAAAGTGGAGGGTGGTCTGTACATGTCTGTCAAGCTCAAGCACTGTCTGCAGAGGTTCAACTACAGAATAAAAGAGAAACCGCTTCATAGAGTTGCACAAAATCACTTAATTCCTGCTTTTCCATCTTCCCACAGTGCAAAATGAAGTAATTCATGTCCTGTATTCTGGAGGGCAACACGGAGAGAAATATATCTAATCTGGGGTTAAAGATAAAAATGCCACCTTAGATTAAATGTGATGAAATTTACAATGCCAGTGAGAATTATAAAGGAAACGATTCAACAGCAAAGTCCTTGTTCACAGATGCCGCACAATATATATAATCTCAATACAATCTCAAATTGCTGCGATTTGAAACTTTTAGAGTGGTATTTTGATAACGGATCCATTGAGTTTTATTCAGTGCAATCAATGCTTTCAAAGCTCTGAAATCAGAAAAAGCCCAAGCCAAAACAGACTATTTTAGCCAAAAGAATGCCCCCCTCCCAAAAAAGGCCACTATTTTCTATTTCAAATATTTTGGTTTTAGTGCTATATATAATTATTTGCTTTATTCCGAGATCGAATGAGAGAATTTCATAAGCCAAAAAAGAGAAATATGAGGCTCGTCCATGAAGGAAGCTTAAGTTTCAAGCACCGTACACACAGAGCAGCATTCTTCTACTAGGCTGTGGTCTCATGTTATTTTTGGGCAACAATACTACAAGCCTTCATGAAAATTTTGACTTGAAGAATTCTTCTCCCCTGGGATGCATTGATGCACACACACACATCTTTCTCAGCTCAAAGGTTAAGCCTGAGAAGAACCGAGACTTCCTTACATGGGTGTGTGAACAGAAAATTTGTGGAGGGTGAAAAGGAGGTTGAGAAATAAGGGCCACTGGGTGGAAATGATTGAGGAATTCAGAGAGTGCAACATTTATGAGGCATCAATCAATTATCAAGTCAGTTGCTCTAAGGGTCTGACCAAGTATTGTTTAAATGACAGCCCACTAACAGAGATGGAGCAGAGTGGGGTCAGAAGCCCTGGCAAACATTGTTACATTGTTACAGTCTGGTAGGCACCTGGGAACTCGTCAAGCGTGTAGACCAGACACCAGCAGACAGACGAAAACCTCATTGGCCCACATGTGAAATGAACCCCTCTAACTGGGGGTGAGTTGAATGGTTCTCAAAAAACCTATCAAGAACATGGTCAAGACATATTTCATCCCAAAATAAAAAGGCAAAATAACAAATTTTAAACAATTATAACGTATACTCCACTGGGACAAACTATATCGTATTGAAAATAATATCAAATGTATAGATTTAAAAAAAAAAAGATTATAGGCCCTTTACACACACACACACACACACACACACACACATATATATATTTATTTATTTTTTAGTGAGGGTGCTCTAGCCTTAATGCACATCTATTTTGATATATTGTCGTCCTGTCCATTGTTATGGTATCAATGATTGTGATATCCACATATAAATGCAGGATTTATTTTAAACATGCGGATGACACTCCTGAAACTTAGCAGCATGTAAGTACACAGCCACTGGTCCTTTTAGCATCATAAAAAGAAAAAAACAATTATTCAAGTTCTTAATAGATTATAGCACTTAGCAAAGTCCACTAGCACCTCTGTAGAACTGATTAAAAGCTGTTTTTTTGTTTGTTTTTTTTTCACAAAAACTATAAAGGTATTTTTAAAAACTAGTGTTATGATCATAAAAATCTAGAAATAAAACAACATTTTACGCATTTCATTTCTGGGTTAAAAAAAGAAAAATAAATGTATGCAAAAGTACATGGACCGTGCAGAAAGAGAAAGTGTGGGACTGTTGAGGGCATAGTTAAAAGGTTTAAATAAAGCTCAGAGCTGATGGCAAGGGTGAGGAGGGTTAATCTTAACTGACTGCTGTGGTGATACAGAGTGAAACCGTACTGGTCACTGTGAGAGGCCAAGAACTGCAGTTTTGTGCTTTGTCACAGAACAGCGTTGAACTCTTCAAGCACACACAGATGGGCTTACAGAAAGCATTTCACAATGGATCCTTCTACACACAGGACTGACTGAATAGATGCCAGTTCTGTGGAAAGGGGGAAGCAGATTTATCCCGTCCCATGAGCCCACTGGACCAACTGCCATTATGATTTACAGAAACATTTCAGTCAGGCAGGGAACTGAGATTAGTTTCACTGGTTAATTATATTACCTTTCTACATTACCAAAACAAATTATAAATGTTAATTGTCTAAATTGGCAGTGATCCACATCGAAACACATTCTATCCTTATGTTTTCCTCTCCATCTTCCATTTTCTTCAACATCAGACTTCAGCTTGCATTCGTTATCCACTGACGAGAGTCCTGGGACAAATGATTTTTAGACAGTACCGCTCAAATTCAGCTGTTAATCAAATTTGGCATGTTCCTCCTCAGAAGTCCAGCAATGGGAGGAGGATGAAATAAGAACCCCAACGGAGCAAGTTTTTTAGAAAATGTCATACTTTTGTGTGTTTGTTGGCAGATTGTAGTTTCTTACATCTGCAGAGAGCCACTGATGCATGACCAAGGCACAATTCACACAAGGCACAGTTGAATTCAACATTGTCAGATATGCCTAAATCAGCTTCGGAATGAGGCTCAGCCACAGTCCTTTAGCTCACATGAACGTTACATTACAAATACAATAAAACAAAATACATTATCAAAGTAGACATGTACTAAATGCATCAAAAGATTAAATTGAATATAAATACAGTACTTTTTTTTTATTTATTAAGCTATAAGCTTGTCTTTGTGCATTTTTACTAACTGCATTTAGACTACTGCTTTTAATACAAACCTAGAAACGATAGTTAAATTTTTACCATGGTACCGAGTTGCTAAATGTGTGGTTTTAACTGTAATCATCAAAATGTATGCCACCATGAAAACCAATGGTAAATTTCAATTAATCTCAAACAGTCAGAATAATTAAATTTCACCATATTAAAATGAGTTTGTTACAATTTTAACAGATTTAACTATTTGTGATAATGAACATGAATTTACGTCTGCATCCTAACTCAAGCTACTACTGTCAACTTATTGAGAATTTTCTTTTATATATTACTAATATCGCAGCCTGCATTGCAAACTTTGCTGAAGATACACAAAGTCAGGCAACAGAAACTTATTTCATGATTTGAAATAATATTGATGCAGAAACGTAATTTATTTTATTAATTTTTCTGTTAATATATTTATATTAAGGTGGAAAAAAAGTGAAGTATTTGTCATGTTCTGACAATTAAGAGTAGTCTAAAACACAATAAATGGTCTGCCTTTAAACAGCCTCATCCCCCAAAATTCCCATCAGTCGAACACACACACTCTCAGAGAGCACACACAAAATGATCCAAACCCGAACTGATCCACTGTGCATCCAAACAGCTTCATTTGGACAGTGGCAATGAGGTCTGCCAACTCAATGTAAACAATGCACCATGTTAAATCTGCATTCGTTGAGGTTTAAAACAGTCACACAGAGTAATAAGAGTCGAGCAAGGAAGGAAATGCTAATGAGAGCTGCTTTTATTCAGCTGTGACAGATACAGTCTGAAAAAAATGTTATCTAAAGACAATGCATTTTTTTGGTAAAAGCGGTTCATGGTAGAAAAAAAAAATGGAAAAACGACTCTAGAAACCCTGCCTCCGCATTGTTTATGTTTGGTTTCGGATTCTATCCCTTTAATTTCAACTCAAAACACTTGTTACAGCCACAGCACACTGGAACTCTGATTAGCTGAAGAGTGTCTGTGAGAAAATCATTCCTTAATGTCCCTTCTCCGGTTCCAGCAACATGAATGAGAATGAGAGGAAGCAGCAATAACCCAGGAACTTGAAGAGTTTCTTTCCTCTTCCTCTCCTGCCATTGGAGAGAGCAGCCTTACAGATCTCTCTTTGCTCAATGTCTCAGTGATGGCTACGCCTTAATGGTACTGTCGATTGGTCCACTCTTCATTTATCCAGTTCGCTGTACATAATTAATCTGCTGTGCAGTAGAACTCTCTAAGTTAAAGGCCACTGAATATCTGGAACGGCCTGCAGAAATCTCCTCCTGCCGGCTTTCATACGTCTGGCAAATGTGCATTAATTTGAGATACTGTAGCAATTAATAAGAGTTGACATGTCAGATTTGCTGGAACAGCAGATAACTCAATAATTAACTTAAGGAGAATTCAAAAGAGGCCAGTGAATGGGAGTACATGCAGAATAACAGTTCAGAACAGCAGTTGGAGTCATTAATGGAGGACGCTGGGCAATAATGTGACATTGTTGTTTTATTATGGGCTCAAGTACGTGTCAGAGCCCAGCGTGTGGTAATTACAGCCAACCACACTCACACACACACACACACACACACACACACACACTCTCTGACAGACAAGTATGACAGTCATTCATGCATTCAATTACTCTCTTACAAACACAGATACAAGGTTAGTGATAGCTACGATTTTTAGCATATTTGAAAGTCTCTTATGTTCCCCAAGGCTGCATTTATTAGACCAAATCAATATTATTGTGAAATTACAATTTAAAAGAACTGTTTTCTATTATAGTTTATTTTAAAGTGTAATCTATACCTGTTGTGAAAAAGTTTTCAGCAGTCATTACTTCAGTCTTCAGTTTCACGTGATCCTTCAGATATCATTCTAATATGCTGATGTAGTGCGCAATAAATATTCCTTATTCTTATTAATACTTAATACATTTAGTCTGCAGGAATGCATTAAATTGATTATATGTAACAGTAAAAACATTTATAATGTTACAGAAGATTTCTATTCAAAATCTAATCTTTTTTTTCTTCTTTTTTTCATTTGTTATTTCACTAAGTATTAACCAACAGTGTTTTAAACACTGAATCATTTGTGACACTTCTGATCATGACCATTCTCTCTGGTTTAAATGGAAAAATGAAATCATTAAGAGGGAGCGAAAGAAAGGGAGAGGGAACCACCTCAGTATATTCTCCATTAGCTCCAGCTGATTTCAAACATCATTAGAGTCCTGCCATCTATCTTCCCACAATACAGCAGGCGCAAGAGGGAAACACATTGATTTATTTGGGGATCGGCAGAGTGGCATTGCTGAAAGAAACAGACCACTGACCAGAGTACTGTCAGCCCATTCAGCATTCTTGACAGAGAAAGAGAAACTCCGTTACAGAGAGTCAAACTGCCCCCTATAGGTGAAAAAATGAAAGTTAATGTTAAGTCAGTCATTGTATAGCAGGGGTGCCCAAACTCAGTCCTGGAGTTCCAGTGTCCAACAGAGTTTAGCTGCAACTTGCTTCAACACACCTGCCGGGAAGTTTCTAGAATGCTTAGTAAGAGCTGGTTCAGGTATGTCTAATAGGAGTTGGACTCTGCAGGACACCGGCCCCCCAGGACCGAGTTTGGGCACCCCTGTTGTATAGTATCTTATTATCTTGCCTCTGCAAATCAATTATATATACTAAAAAAAAAAGGACAAAAAAAAAAAAAGATTACTTTTGATGTTCATTTGGGATGATCGGACAAACTCTGATTGGCTTTCACTGAAAATCCAGCCACTGATGAGAACTACATTTCACATGGCGCTTTAATTTGTAACTTCATGAAACCTGCATAGATCGTAGAAAATTGCATGTCATTATTTTCTGAAAATAATCCTGATTAAATTTTACCATAACATCTAAAAGATATTCCTTATGTTGTTATAACTAGGGATGGGTAACGAGACCCGGTATTAAATTGGCCCCGGGGCTAAATTATGAAAGACCATAGTATCAGTAAGATCTGACGATATTGGTTCTGCTTTCGGTACTGGAGGGGAAAAAAATTATGTACTATGTATTTTTGCTTAATGTTATCGTGCACATTTTATCTCACCAAACATTTCTAATGTGCAATTATATTAAGACGTTTGTCTGTGAGATCGGTAAGAGTAGTAATACCGTTAAAACCTTAACGATACCCATCCCTAGTTATAACACACAAAAAAATAAATAAAAGGTAATTTTCATGTGGCATGTGGCCACTTTAATTAACTCCTAAATATTGCTGAGTTATTTGCGGATAAACAGTTCTCTTAATTTATGATTAATAAACTCTTAATAAAAATTTTTTTTATTTTTTTGTGCCATGTACTCTAATATGGCAAAACCTTAATACAGCTCAGATAATCATGTATCATGTCATTTGAAAGGTCTCACAGAGTAGAATAAAACAAGCATAATTATTTGGGGTTTTGACTAAACTTGAGCGAGGCATTACTTCTGTGTACAGAATGTCACTCAGAAAAAAACCATTTCAAAACTGTGAAGTCCTAAGAAAAAGGCTACCTTGGATCCAAATGCAGTAACTTTTGATTACTTCACCACAAAATTTAATTCACCTAAAGCCCACATGTTGGGGAACATCAACAGCAACAACAAAAAAAGACCTACTAAGTGTCCATACGATGGACCCTTCACTATCCCATGAGGCCAGGAAAGAGTCTATATGTTTGAAAATGACAGGAAGCAGTACTACATGGAAATACCAATATGACAGACAATATGAGATTTTACTCCTTACATACACTTCCACACAAACACTTGAAGCTGGTAAGATTCTTTAAAGGTGCAATATGTATCTATCTATGTTATATATATTTTTTAGTTGTGTACTTACATCATCCCGACAGTTTCCACGAACTTTCAAATCCGGAGAAAATTATAGTGTAATTAGAAGACACGGCACGTGCAAACGCACGGGTGAAGTAAATGACCCGAGATGGTTTTGGGACAAGAGAAGCAACAAGACACGGGTTAATATTGGAGTTGCATTTCCAAGATAGAGAGAGCTTCGTGACAAGCTGAAACTACAGAGAGATGCCGAACTCGCTTGCATTCTGATAAACAGGTATCGTATTATTAACGAAAGGCGACCGTGTTTTTTTACATATATTACTAGTAGTAATATATGTTAAAAAACACGGTCGCCTTTCGTTAATAATTATAGTTACGTTATACTATATTATCGAATATTAGATGGAATATTGATTTGATAAGGGTCTCATAATTCATATAGACTGTTTCATCGGGCGCACGGTCGTGTATATCGGTCTGGCTGCGGTGCCTTCTACAAACGCAGTTAAAGGCAAGGTGATGAGTAGACTGAAGTTGGGCTCAGGTTGTTGTGCTGCGGGGTGTGTTTTCCATACATTTATTTATTTTTGGAGACTCGCCACAATTTTAAAACTGATCTTTTTTCAAAAAGGCTTTATTGAATAAACATTTTTACTTACTGCATGTTTCATAATAATAATTCCTTACATTTATATGTTTAAATATCAAAACGAGGCACGGGTGTTTTTATATCGCTGTATTTCTGAAGAAAGACTTGCATGTTATATGCCTGATAAAACAGCGTATGAGCGTACCAGCTCTGCTTCGTTTACAGCTGTTACTGGGGAAACCTCTATTCCTCGCGCTTTATGTCTATGCTTTAAAACATCTCCTGTTGGCAAATAATGAATTTGCATTTTCATTAAGTCCGCCTGATCCACGCAGCAAACATTTTGTTTGTTATAAAAAAATATCTACTCTAGAGGGACTTGGCTGTTGTTATTGATTCTATTTGGAAGTCTACCGGAAGTTAAGTTAGGTCCACAAAAGCGCTCATGCGCAGTAACGTTTGTTTATGTTGTTGCCATTGAAACAGTCTCTCCGTTCGAAAAGACGTGATTGTCAAAATACTAAGTTAGAATGAGTGAGGAATGATAGGGAACGACAGAGCGCGTGTTCCAATGAACAACAACTCCCATGAGCCTTACGCTCTTTCCCGACGTCATCAAAGTATGTCTTATGTTATTATTTTGATTGAGTGACCCCTGGTGGCCAAAAATTCCATATTGTACGTTTAATGTTTTTTTAAAGAAGTCTCTTATGCTTACAAAGGCCACATTTATTTGATCAAAATACCGCAAAAACTGTAATATTGTGATATAGGCTATCATCACATTTTAAACAACTGTTTCTTTTCTATTTGAATAGATTTCAAAATATAATTTATTCCGGTGATTGCAAAAGAGCGATTTTCAGCATCCATTCTTCCAGTTTACTCAAGTGCCACATGACTCTTTAGAAATAATTCAAATATTAGGATTTGGTGCTCAAGAAACACTAGATGTCATCACACACACATCATCATCTGTTCTTAATCATTAGCAGAATATCAACCAAACATCTTAACTATCAACAAGCTCATTAAAAGTGTCAGTCCTTTGCGGTCAAAACGAGTCAATAAACAAAAGACCGGTGTGATAACATCATGCAGCTGTGAAACGCGCTCATATAGTGTTTATTTTTCGTGCATTACACTTTCAAAATACAGAGAGAATCCTCAATCACTGCACGTAAAGAGAGCACAGTTATCCAGCAGCATGTATGCAGTGCCAATGATTAAACAGATGAGTGGCCAGAGCAGTCAGCTGCGCTCCTCTCTTTGGAGGGGAAGAGAAGAGAGAGAAAGGAAGTGAGGGGGGAACAGAGCACAAATTGGCAGAAGCCCAGACTCATTAGCATACCAAGATGTGGTAGGGCTCTGTAAATTCACCTCATGATGTGAGGGCAGAGTAAAATCCCACATTAGAGTAGAGATTACACATAGATTATTTATCAACATTACAGCCGGAAAACTAAAGGGCTTTCTACTGGACCTGCATACCTTTCTAAGAGCAATGTATGCATTCTCTATGCAAGAAATATGAAAAGAGCCTTTAATCAAAAAATAGGCTTGATTTGAGTATTTTTCCTACTGCAGTCAGTGATGGAGAGTAACTTAAGGCTGGGTTTTTAAACTTGCCCCAAAAGCCCTTCAGCAGTGCAAATTCTGCAGGTCTCCCTCATCTGCAACTTTCTGTGAAATCGGTCAACTCTAACTGCCCAAAATCTGCAGACTAGCTGCGAATTACTAGTGTTGACTAGTATTTCAGCCTAAACCACAATTTGTCATTAATTAAGGCATATTCTAAATAGTGTAGTTTTTCCAAATAGCAAGCCATTCTTTCCTGATAAGTGACATAGCATGACAAAACACTTAATCACCATTTACACATCACATGCAGCATTACTGCATCCAAATGAGCAATAATCAAGCACGTTTAAAAGACTGATCAAATTTAGTGACTCTGAAAATGAACAGTTCCAAAAGAATCAGCTAATGTAATTTGAATCAGTTCAAAGAGAACTGATTCACTCATCTGAGTATCTACACTTTTGTTGTTAACCACTCTAAATGATGTACAGCTTGTAGCTTGTAGCAAAGCATCTGCAAAACAGCACATCATCTTGAATTTAATGAATAGTTTTTTTCTTTCGTTTTTTTTAAGTATTTTTTTCACATGCAAACATCTGATAAGCTTCTTTAAAGAGGGAAATATGGAGCTGACACCACAGGAATGCGGTCGAAAGCCCTTGAAAGACAGCCCTTAATGACATTTATACACTGCTTCTCATACCGCTGCAGGAGCACGGCCACGGACCCATGGGAGCAACGTGAACCCCCTAGCAGCCTTTATCGCCTGCCACACTAATGCCTGTCACCTTGACAGAAGCCATTTGGCAGCTCAGACCTAGAGCCTGAAGGGTGACTGTTTGTGATGTGTATGTGTGTGTGTGTGTGTGTGTGTGTGTGTGTGTGTGTGTGTGTGTGTGTGTGTGTGTGTGTGTGTGTGTGTGTGTGAGAGAGAGAGAGAATGCAAGTATGTCAAAGACCCCACAAACATGCTCGATGAGCACAGTCTTTCCGGATATATTTAAAATGCATATATTTTGTAAACTTAAGTCACCTTATAAGAACATTACCAAATTAACATGGATTAAAATCAGAAAACTTACATTTAGATTTCATGAGGTCATTAATTGGATGAACAACGAAGGGAGACAGATCGAGCAAGTGAGAGGGCTAAAATGGGAGTAACATGGGAGCGTAAGACTGGGTATTTTAGTTTGTGAGGGTCTGTTGAAGTTGTGAGTTGTATATATATCTGCATGTGTGTCTGAGTCCAAAAATTCCACTGCTGCACACATGTCGGACGTGTTACATGCCAGCCCTGGTTGGTCAGGCTGGAGGTTGTCAGGAGGACTCTGAAGTGCCTGTAAGGAGAAGAGACACCAGCATGCTTCTCACAACAAGAGTCACCTCTGCTGCTGGCCATACCACAGGAGCTGCCGTCCCGCCTGCCTGGGATCAGGTCGATAGCTATGAACACATATCAGCTCACTTACAAGACTTCTGCCAATTAAATCACTCAGCTCCTTAAAAGCTTCACTTCACTTCCAACCATTTCTCTTTGAAGGGTAGAAACCTAAAGGCCTCAAAGCAGGACATGTGGTCTGGCAAGAAAGCAAGAGCAAACGGGTATATGAAGGTTTTTCAAAGACAAACCAACAAAACAACTGATGCTAGCTTACTAAGAGATAAAAATAAACATTGTTTTACAATGATTACAAAATGTCATTACTTATTAAAACAAACAAAAAAAAAGATTAGTAATTTAGGAATGAATGAATGAATGAATTTAATTAAATAATATTCACATATTGCATACTGGCAAGAACAACAAAAAATATTGAGTGCATCTTTTACTTATTAATCTTAAAACATATTCACAGTAAAATATTTTTTAAGGCTATATAAGACCATTAAAGGGGATATATGATGCAATTTCAAGTTTTCCTTTCTCTTTGGAGTGTTACAAGCTGTTTTGTGCATAGATATGTAAGATCCCTAAAGTTGCAAAGACTAAAGTCTCAAACCCAGAGATATTCTTTATAAAAGTTAAGACTTGTCCACGCCCTCCTAAAACGCCTTACTTACTAAACACCATGCTCCCACATGTCTACATCACTGTGTGGGAAGATTTACATAAACCACCCAAATTTTCTAATTTACAACAGTTCAACCCAAATATTTAGATGTGTGCAATACATTTTACAGAGGACTGTTTCCTGAACCTGGGAAGGCTGTGAACAAAGGTTGTTTCTATACAGTGGGCCAGTTCCAACTTTGCAAGGACAGTCTGGTGCTTCTGATTCACAGCCTGTAAGTACGTTTTCATATTTAATATTTTGAAACTGATGATTCAAACATGAGTATTGAGCAGTTTATAGTGGTGCTTGTTTTTTCTCTGATCACAAATGCAGGGGTGGTTTTATGTTTACGCAGCACAATACGCAACGCGTAAAAAGAGAGTATAAGTAATTATAATCAGTAATTATGTCCCCACTGGATGCAACAAATGCCTCGTTTGTAATGGGTTTTATTGGTTTTGTCTCATTGCACCAGGACATAGCATCACAGTATGGTAAGTGGCATAACATTTCCATCACACGCTTGAGGTATTCGGCCAATCACAATGCACTGGATAACTGACTAATTAGCGTACACCTTGCTTTTCAAAATGATGAGCTTTGCAAAAATCGATGCGTTTCAGAAAGGTGGGGCATAGAAGAGCAACAATAATTTACAGTATCTGGAAAATAACGTTTTTTTTTTACTTTAGAAAGCATAAACGCATTGCATTACACCAAATGCACAAAATAATGTTCTTTTTATCAATATCATATGACCCTTTTAAAGTTTTTTTTTTTTGGACTTATGAATAATCCCCCCCCATGTCCTGACAGAAACATAACTCTGGCTCAAAGCGCTCCAGCTGAAATGCTGAAGTAATATTTTGCAAATTTATAGTGATCTTGACTGCAGTTGTGGGAATGCCTACTTCGTATAGAAAGTATAGAACAGGTGCTGAGGATGGATGGGAAGACACACAGTTGCTGGCACAGGGACTGAGTGATGGATGGTCCTGTGGAAGCTCTCAGCACTTGGAGGGAAGTCAAACGAGGCCTCTCATCCTCTCTATTTCTCGCTCTAAATCTGTTGACTGGAGAACACCTCCTGTCACAGACCAACTCTGAGAGGACACACAGGTGAGAAAATCACTAACAAACATACAGGAGGCCAACGGCATGCAGACAGGTCTGAAAACACCACGCTGAGAGATTCAGCCAGGCAACAAAGCAAGCAGAAAAAAAAAAAAAAGAGCAATCACAATTTGCTCACCCAAAAAATTAAATTATGTCTTTCCACATGCAGTGCAGAAACAAGTGCAGAAATGTTTTGAAGTAGTCTGCGAAGCTCAAGCTTGCTCTGTGAAAAAGACGTTACACCAACCCCAGTTCTTTTAAATTAATTATCTGTATAGCATTACAGAATGTAATAATGTTTGTTAAAGTTGTAAATTAAAGTTCTAATTCTACATTGTTAATGATGACAATCTAGTTTTACATACAGTGATCTGTAGCAGGTGAAAAAAGGCATACACACATTTCACAAGATAATGGGATCTGTTTTGTAGAGAGAATGGCTGTAACAGCACCCTTACCAGGCCAGAGCTTTGTGCATTTTACATGGAAACATAAAAGCTCTGTGAATAATTTTGTGGGATATTAAAGTACCATGAAAATGCCTCCACTGCAGTGCCAAACGCATAATCCAAATGAGCTCCAGCGAGCCACTCCTCCACCTGTCCACTCGGTCAAGGCTGGTGTTCCAGTCTTCCTGCTAGCTCTCTTCAAAACAAACCGCTTCAAAAGGAAGGCGGCTGTGTTTTTCTGCACTTTGGAACATTCTCTACAGGAGGTAAGAGAACGGTTCAAAAACCTCCACACTCAGCAGATTTAGCTCACAAAATAAGCATAAAAAGACTTACAAAGATGAAAAGGCCACAGAAGTTTTGACATTAAAAGGATCAGGTGGACATTTCAAGAACCCTAGGCTGGCCTGTACATACTAGGATATGTGAAGGTGATTAAGTAGGAATCTCAGAGAGGTGAGTGAAACAAAGATCATCCAAACCCAGAACCGCATACAACCAACTGAAATCAATGAATCGTGACTGTTGAGCAACCAATTTCCTTTAACACATTAATATTCACTTCACTCATTCACGTACATATCTGTTCATGTACATTAATTTATTCATTATTGTATATAGGCTATATATATTGTAGATTATTTTGCTCAATATTAGAAGAAACACCTTTCTTTCTGAGTAAAAAATAAACAAGGGAAATTGAGAGATAATGTTAAAGTGGTAACTGTTTTATGTCAGAACAAAAATATAGTTACAAATATAAGAAATACAACCTAAATACACGTTGGGAAAACCTGCCTCAACCTACATTTTTGCAAAACGCCAAACACCATAAAATACATACAATTCATTGCAGTTTCCACCTGAAATGAACATATCAGGACATTCAGATTGGCTTATGCAGTGAGTAACTTACATTTTGCTCGAAATACGTTGATGGCTGAGTAGGAAATTAAGACAGGGCAGGACTCATCACTGTCTGGCATTCTATTGTTGTATTAAACTCTTGACCTATCCTCTGAAGTGTTCCACAATCCAAATAGCTATAAATGCCAGACAAGACAGAAGTTTTATAAGACCAAAGCAGACCCCTGAAAAATAGACATCAGTTTATTTGTTTATAAGCTTTATTTGATGATTAACACAGTTGCTGTGAACAACTAACAGCGTGTGGATAGGCATTTAACAAGGGTCCAGTGCTCTTTGAAAAGCCAAATCTCAATTCCATGACAAGTATTAATTTGTGGCCTTTAGAGTGGTGATAACCTAAGAGCCTGTAGCCTATAACAGCTGGGCAGGAAGTGTAGAGATGGAGACCACTATCTGCAGTCTCTCAAAGGCCAGAATAGCATGCATGACATTATCATATAGAGTAGGGGTGGGAATCACATGATACGATACGATACACGATACAAATATCATCATGACACAGCAATTCTGCAATAATCAATGTATTGCAAGACAATACTATAATTATACATCACATTATCGAACTACGAAAACAAAATGCCTGTGAAAAGATTAAATGCAGGTTTTCTCCCTTCATTCAAACCGCTGAAAATTCTGGCATCATTTACTCACTCTTAAGTTATTTTAAACCTGAATTGGTTTCTCCGCCATCTTGTTAAAAACCTCTTTTTCTTAGGCTAGTTATCTTATGTTCATGTTTCACTCATTTATAGAAGTGCATGATAAATATCGGGAAATAATTAATGCGCATCTCATCAGTGAAGCCGGTTATCTAATCGGCAGTAAATTCTGTCAGGTGTGTGACTTCATATAGAGCAGTTGTTACTACACAGAGCCGTTGTTAATTGACAAGTGTTCCACATTCATTATCAGTGCTGATTAGAGAACTGGCTTTACTGACAAGATGCGCATTAATTAACGGCCAATATTTATCGTGCACCCCTACTCATTTATGTGTTGAGTGCCACCTCGAGGAGCCATGAAGTAGCGACAAGGGAAGCAGTATTTTATTAATTAAAATATCAGTATTTGGCAACAGCGTATCGATTCTCATATTGCACGAAGACAATGGATGTTTTGTCCCAGCCCTAATATAGAGACATGCTATATATTCTCGTTAAGTTAAGCCACAATCCCCTAAAAAACAGCTGTTAAATAACTGGCCAGAAGCCGGTTCCAAAGGCTGAGAGGGTGAGAGAGGAGTGATAATGTTAAATGTAAGCTGATTACAATGATATGTAAAAGGCTTCAAGCTTGAGCAGAAGGTATAGTGTCAAAATGTGGACATAAGGAGACTTTTATTAGATGAACTTGCTATGTGGCTTCTTCTAAGACCTTATTCGTTCCACGACTTGCTCTGACACTCCCTTAAATATGAAATATAATGTAGCTGGAGCCATGGCACATGGCTATGTGCACATTCTTCAGACATAAACAAGCAGTATTACATCCACCATGTCCCAATTTCATTTCTCTTTCTTTGCCCAATAATTTCCAGTCCTGTCTTTAACATCAACATCTGTAAAAAGTGGCAAAATGAGCAAAAACAAACCCCCCCCCCCAAAAAAAAAACACAATTTCAGTGAATGTTTGGTTTATTAATATAATTTCATTCTGTCACACACACACACACACACTCACACACCTTAATAGGTTGACTATAATAAAATAAATTTCACTGTGGCCAGATAAGACTATACAGCACACACACATGCACCATGTTCCACCTTGTCCCTCATCCAAGAAACGGACCAATCAAATAATGGAATATTAACCAATTCAAGCATAGACAACTGCATACTTGTATTTATATTGAGCAAAACTGAAACTCTTGCTATAAAACTCTTGAATTCTGCATTATAGCAGCAAAAATACAGTAGTTGTTGTCATGGGGGAAGAAGAGATTAAGATGAAATGAGCTCTGCTGAAAAAGAGAAACGTCCACCCATCTTTACCCAGCAGGGTTGTGCAATCTTCCCTCCAGATTGCATGACCTCTGAGGCTTGCAAGAAATCGGAGCAAAACCTGAAAATCCCTGATGTAAAGAGGCAGAGATCTTAATAGGAAATCACCTAGGTTTCAGAGGTAATTCGGTGGCCTTTAAATTCTTTTATCTGGAAGGAGTATGTGTGTGTGGAGACTCAAATAATGCGGTAACTGTACTAATGACTGCTCTGAAAACTATTTCAGTGGCTGATTGTAGTCCACTGAGCAGGGATTTCCAGTTCATTCTCTATGGGACAGAATGGATTGTGGGATTGACACTGGATTAGAGTAAGCAGTGAAAATGACAAATGTTGAATGTAATCGTCAAATTGGTACAAAGTAAAGGCAAAAGTTTGAGACATCTGTCCAGATTCTAAACGATTTAGTGCTTAAATAACTTATTATAAAACGGGCACATTTTAAGTTTATAAAAGCTGCTATTATGCCAAGGACGTTTTTGCTCATGTGAAGAGGATGATATTTTCCGTCTAGTTTACAGATTTTTTTTTTTTTTTTTAAATATTATAGTTTTACATTCAGATACATTGCGAATGTGGAAACATTTGGATATGCGCAGAACGAGACGTGAGCATTTTTCGGATCAGCAAAAAAAAAAAAAAAAAAAAAGGCCAAGACAAATAAACATACGTTTTGTCTTTTTTTAAATTAAAATTATTACATTAAAATATATGAAATCAACAAAGTGCACATGGCATAATATCTTCTTTTTAACATAATAGCCGGACTTCTCATCTTCCATCTTTCCTTCATCATTATATCTGACAGGGAGGCCAAAATGCGAGGGGCGTTCAAGCTCCTCCGTTCCTCCGCTCGCCATGACCGCTGAGTGTGGACTGAACATGCGCAACTTTTTTTTTTTTCATAAATCAATTCAAAACATTACAATTCACTATAAGCTACAGAAAACAAAATGATGTAAACTAAAAGTATGTTGAAAATCTGATTTCTAAGATGATTTTATTGAATGTATATAGAATATTGAAAGTAAACAGTGGCCATATACTAAAGACAGCCACATTTTCTTTTCTGTAGGTCCCCATTTTGCACACATAACCCAAAGTGGCAGCCCTCTGCTGTTTTGGGTGGCACTGAGTGGATTTCTTCTGCTCCAGTGGACATGTAGTGAGAAAAAGAAGAGAGAAAAAAAGAAAGATTTCCCTGCAGTCAATGAGGACAGCAACAATATAAAAGACATCCATTTGCCAGAAACAGGCAAAGGCAAATGCAACCTCAACTTACTTAAAGCCTTTGAGCTCCTGGTTAACTGAAAAGCAAAATTCATAATCTTTATGACAGTCCATAATTAAGTTAATAAATCCTCTCATTCTCTGCAAAAACAAAAAACAACGCTACAATTCTATTTAGGCTATGCATTCTGACTGCTTTACCTCTTCCCGGAATAAAATAAAAAGGAGAAACAGGTCATTTACCCATCACCATGTAATTACTCTATGCTGAGCTGTGAGTAGAGGTGAGATAATTGACCCGCAATAAACACTCATGAATCTAAACACTCATGAATCCCTGCACTCACAGGGCTGAGAAGGATCAGGCTGCAGGATGTGTGTATATGTGTTGGTGGCTACAGGGGTGCAATATACACAGAAAGAAACTTATAAGGTTTAACAAAAGAAATGGAAAGCAACCTAGGGTCAGGTGCTCAGCCACCTTTCAAACCCTTGTGAAGAACAGCAGAAAGTGTAAATGGAGCACAGTAAGGCTGCTACAGCCACCAGGGCTCTCTTTCCAGGTTAAGAAACAGACACACACACAAACACTCATTTGCATACAACCACACACTCCACACACTCTTACTAATAAAATTAAGTGAAATTAACTTAACACGTGGAAAGGCAAGTCAGCTCATGTTTGTCATATTTTTTTAATTTTTCAATTATTATACATAAATCGATCATATAATAATTAGATTAAATATGGAAGCAATGCACAGCTACTTGCTTTAGCTCCCAACCTTTTTTTTCTTCTTCATGAATGAGGGAGAATTTACTGATGTTGCAATGTTATTTTGAATGTGTTGTACTGTTATAATCTATATATTTTAATTTTTAGATTACTTAAAATTAAATGTTTGAACTCCACACAATGATTTGTAAATAAAAGATGTATAGTAAGAGTATAGTAAGAATTTAGTGTGTTGATATTGTTTTCTTTATTTGCAGAGCTTATTGCAAAATATATCATGGATTGGAAATTTTTTATTTTTTATTTTTTATTATTGCAAAAAGAGAGCGCTCCTTTTGAAGCATTATGAAATTCTTGAGCGAGTTAAATTTGTGTTAAGCTTTGATGCTTCTTTCTTAAACTAAACTGTTTTACTGTCAAATTAACTAATGTTTTAACTATTTTGATATTTCACTCTCGGTTTAAAAAAAATTCAGAGCACTGTCATTGCATTTTTTAAATACATTTATTCATACTAATTTTACATTTCATTCTGTGTTTTAATTCGTGGTCGACCAGTATATTGCTTAAGGCGCATATATGTCGGCCAATATTTGGCATTTTTCAAATATCGGCATCGCCTTGGCCGATGTGTTCAAGGTGGGACTTTTATTTTGATGGCACTGAGAAAGGCAGCGTCTGAGCGCACAAAGTGCTCACACTCTCTCTCGTTTAGTGTCGTTCTTAACAGTTCTGTTGAATAGAAGTCTGTATAATAATCAGATAAAAGGGTTAAAGAAATTAATGTATACAAAAAGTATTATATCGATTGCTTTTATAAGTAATAGAAAAGCAAACATTATTATACTTTCTCATTTGCCATCAGAATTAAGCAAATACGCATTATTTCATTTAAACAAATCTTTGAATGACTAATGAATATTTAATTTTACAAACCTTGCAAACTTAGTCAAATTCAGCTGTGAGATCTTGTGAAGTATGTGAAGTTTTTATTCCGCATGATCACCTGTTCTCGGTCGGTCCGTGTGAATTGAATGCTTTAAATTTAAAATTGATTTCAAATGATGCTGCTCTTTATGCATTTGCCCACTGTCATATTGATGTCATTTTATCTGTGTGCTGTATGTAAAATGAGTGTTAATTTGGCTTTATTTGAAAAAATATGATTCCCAATGCACAAAAACTCCCCGGAATACTGAGTGCCCTGTTGGTTACAGTGGTTACTTCCTTCCTTTTTTTTTTTTTATTAAATATTTGTGAAAAAAAATTATCATACTTATAATTTAGATGACAAAGTTTACACATTTATTTTTTAATCTTTTGTCAAATGATTTAAAATTTCGTAAATATGAATAAAAAAATGAATAAAAAAAATTACAACACTGCAGTGCAGTGTAGTGTAGAACGCTGCTGACGTTCTACGCTGCTGATGTGTTATCTTTGTTATTGGGCGCACCAGAAAACATGTCAGCAGTATCATACATCAACTGTCACAGCAGTCGCACTCACAACCAGGCACGTGCACAGGTAGTGCTCAACTTGTGCAGAGCACATGCCCTTTTTGCCCTTACACTCGGAAGTGCCCTTTTTTTTGGTGGTGTTTTTTTTAAATATTTTTTTATCAATGCTATTGGTCACCCTTTACGTCTGTCTGTTTTACAAATATTTAGCAAATTAAAGTTCTTAAAACGAGCTTGTGTAAATCTTATTCGATCCTCAAGCGGTCAAGCTGATAACTCCGCCCCCTCAATATTCATTGAATCAACTGAAGTTCTTCCACAGCAGCCGCACAGAAGACAACAGCTGAGCTGAACACAGTTTTGCGAAGGGTAAATAAATATCTTGTTGTTTGAATAAGTACTACTAAACACTATGTCTATAAAGGCTCATATTTTATTTATTTGATGTCTGACTGACTCACTGACTGAGACATGTGGGCGTAGCCTGAGAGAGAGAGAGGGCTAGCATTTCGCCATCTAGTCATAGCCAACACTTAAATAGCCTGTGCAGATAGTAGCATTCCATCTACTAGTTTGTAACCTGTAGATGAAAATGTAATGTGATGCCGGTGTAGCAGTCGATTCTGTTCCCCTCGGCATGTCTGTTCCCCTTTACGCAAACATACTACAATTGTTGCGTAGTTGCCGAGTTACTATACGTACGATCAGAACTAGCGTGTGCAAGAAGCGTGACTGGATGTACGGCAAGTCAAATAAATTCAGGACAAGAGGTTTTTCAACTTGAAATGTAAAAACATAAGACAAAAATAACGGAACAACTGCAAGATGAATAATAATAAAAAAGAACACAAACGGGAGTGTGATAATCATTTTACTATGCAGCAGTGTAGCAAGAAATTTGTCCCTTTTTGCTTTCCTTACATCCAGGTGTGTTTGGTTTATTTGCATGCGGGAATGTTGCCAAATCCGCGGAATTTAGGCTACTTTGGGAAAATGTTTGATAAACTATTTGGTTGGGTTTATTACACGGACCTGGCAACCCGAGGGGAACAGAATCGACTGCTGCAGCGGCAGGCGCCGTCACCGTTTTAATGACGGACAAAAAATAAATTCACATTTGCACACATTCGTTGGTCAAAAACGTTATATTGATAAGTAATAAAACAACATATAATTTCTTTTTACCATCGAAAAATCATTACAGGTACACACCCGCGCTGTTTCGTACCTCGTCCCCTTGATAACATATATTTCTAAGAAATGTTCTTCTTTGATTTATGATTGCTGATACACTTAATTTATTAACATTTAGGCTAATCATGTTATGGTATACTCTCCGCTCGTCCTCACATTTATAAAATGTAGTAAAACATGGTTTTACGACAGTAATGTAGTAGTAACTAAATTTTTTTTTACAGAAGATCTCTGTGAAATCTTTATATTTTATCATGCAGAATGTAATTCATGATTCATTCCAAAGCTTCATTTATTTGATCCAGAATACAGCAAAAACAGTAATATTGTGTAATATTTTTACAATTTTAAATAACTTTTCTATTTGAATATATTTTAAAATGTAATTTATTTTTGTGATCAAAGCTGAATTTTCAGCATCATTACTCCAGTTCAGTACTCTTCAGTGTCACGTTATTTTTCAGAAATGCTTTTCACTGCAACTGTACTTTTCACACTATTATTATTTATTTTTTCATTGCTGGCTTATTTTAGGGAAATTGTAGTGAATAAGAGACCTTCAAGAAACCAACATCCCTGGTCCACCACAGTATACAATTTTTGCCAGGTAGGCGGATACATGTTGGATATGTTATAGTAATGGTATGGCTATAGTTCCTTATAATCTGGAATTGAGTTGGACATAATTACTTAAATTACATTTAAAAAAAGTTTGTCAAAAATACTTGACTCATTGCTCACCTTCCCCTCTTCTCAATGTCATTCATAATCATGTTAACCAAATAATACAAATTAGCTTATAAAACCAAACAGAATAGCTAAATAATTGATATAAAAAAAGGGAGGGGGGTGCCCTTTTTCAGTTTCAGCACATGCCCCACAAAAGGTCTGTGCACGGCCCTGCTCACAACAGACCCGTAAGAGAAGACAATGCTGAATAAAGTCATAATTTTTGTTATTTTTGAACCAAAATGTATTTTCAATGCTTCAACAAATTCTAACTGACCCTCTGATGTCACATGGACTACTTTGAAGATGTTTTTATTACCTTTCTGGACATGGACAGTATACCGTGCATACATTTTCAATGGAGGGACAGAAAGACTCAATCTAAAATATCTTAAACTGTGTTCCGAAGATGAACGTAGGTCTTATGGGTTTGAAACTACATGAGGGTGAGTCATTAATGACATAATAAAAATTTTTGGGTGAACTAACCCTTTAAGGACTCTTGTGAACACCTTTCACAGCAGCAAGTGCTTGAGGCATTCTTCTTCTTCTTGCATTATGGCAGATCGCAGACATATAATGTTACAATGCATACGCAACACACATGGACTGCATACTCACTGCAGACGGAATATGTGTGAAACAGGTGTGACCTTGCTAGATGTTACAACAGAGAAACGGTTACTGTTAACCCTCAAAGTTAACAACACCTTTAAACAAAAATGCACAGTTATGGAAGCATTTCAGATTTCTTAACCACAACGACAAAGATAATTGCTGACAAGAACAATGCAATTTGTGTGATTTGCCATGCTGAGGTGAAATATTTTAGTCAGACTAAAAATCAGACATCACCCATGTGGATCATCTCCTTTTCTTGCAAAAAAAAGTTTCCAGTTACAGATAAAGATTTTTTTTTCGTGCACTGTTCATTGGTATGCAGCATCCTTGCTACAGCTAATGTGCACAATTTTCTGACTACTCATTGTATTCATTTTTGAATTACTGATGTGATTTTGTTTACTGTGGTTTAAAGTGTGCCTGAAATAAATAGTTTATTAAACAAGTCTGTTTATTAAACAATTTCTTTTCATTAATTCACCATTTGTAAAATGATGTTCACCGTTCTGTTTTATAAATATCAATAGCATTTTTATAAAATGAATATTCACCGAACTGAGAATCAAATTAAGAATCGATTTCGATTACTAGTTGTCCTCTTTTGGTGGACCAAACAAAGTAGTTTCACTTTCGCAAAGAGAAACAGCGTCTCCATGACATGGTGGCAGTAACAATAGTACACCGAGAATCAAAGTTATGCCTTCTTTCTTTGCATAAACATTTGGGCGGGGTTATGCAAATCTTCTCACAGAGTCACATAGATGTGTTTAAATCGAGTGACAACCTCCCGCTCTCTCCTTCATGAAGCCCATACGGAAGTGACTAAAACTGCAATTCATGGACTGGCCACTTGAGGCTGGCTGCAAAAGGGAGTCAGTCCCATAGACTCCCCATGTTAAAATGCCCAACTTTACAGCAGAAAAAACGTTTACAGCTGTGTGAAAAAAAAAGATTTTGGTCTATATAGTTAATTTTACCCTTCATGACAACTGTTAAGGGGGGGTGAATTTTTTTAAAACTCATCCGTTTAAATTATATTAAGCCTTAAAGTTATGCATAATTAAGAGCATGGCCACTAGAGTGACAGAAGGATTGCCGCTGCTGTCACTGCCGTCGTGCTAGGTGGGCATGGCTTCAGCAACCAGCTGCCGCCTTTTTGCCTATTTTTGATTACCCCAGAGTGACACGCGGTGAAGCGCTGCCAAGATGGCGATGGCCCACTCCGCCTACTTTTGGTTTAAAAATATCTCTTCGGAAACCTATGGGTGACGTCATGGACAATATGTCCATGTTTTTATACAGTCTATGGTTTAAACAGGATGCGTTTAAATGAGGAGTTTAAGGAGGGCGTGGACAAATCTTAACTTTTATAAAGAATATATCTTTGGGTTTAAGACTTTAGTCTTTGCAACTTTAGGGATCTTATCTCTTCATGAAACATTTGTAAAACTCGTTTGTAAAACCCTTTAAGGACTCTTGTGAACACCTTTCACAGCAGCAAGTGCTTGAGGCATTGTAGATCTCATAAATATCAAATGCGGCTTTACAGAGCTCAAGGCTCCGAACGGTCGGCGAAGCTTTGACAAACTAATGCTATTGGCCATTTAAAAAAAGGGGTGGGATTGCTTGATATGTCCCACCCTGTTTCATTTAAAATTGTTTTCAACACATAGAATAACGCTGCAGGTTTCAAACCTTTCAGGAGACTTTTAAGTATTCAGCACATCACGTTCACAGAATACATGTCATTTCTAAAACGTTGAACAATAGTAGTTCTAATAGTTGAACAATAAAGTTATCTAACTGCAACCTAATGTTTTGGTTCTCCACTTTGTTTTATTCCATTTCTACCATTTACACATTACAAATTCTCTTTCAAATGATTTTCACACAGACTGATATCAGCCTCAACAACACACCTATTTTGTGGATGTCAATGTGTTGCCAGTCTCCCGTGTCTCAGGAAAACTAAGAAGACTGAAATATTCAGCATTTTAGAGAGCGGTTATATCTGACTTTAAATCCATCACATCTATTCACAGGAGGAGGAGAAGGTCACACATTCAGGGTTCTATCCCCTCAGTACACCAGCCCACAGCAAACCCAATGAATAGAAACCTATTAGCATATGCATACTGTATTAATGCCGAGACTGCAGTGAGATGGAGGCCAAATAATGCATGAGGTGCTGCTGTCTCCATGATAAAATACATCACTGAATTATATAAAACAGCAAATTTAAGCAGTCAAATGTATTTAGAATGTGATATGAGACACGAGAATTATGCAGTCGAAACTGTGCCGCCAATACAAGCTCTGATCTAAAGTTATTCTGGTGATCAGCACTGCATAGACGCATTCATTTATGTGCTTATAATCCACCTACAAAATGCACAGGCAGAAAATACCCATGAATTTACATTGCTTCAACTCTTTGTAAAGGATTGCCTATTATTAACACCGTTTCTAAATGGAATTTCCATACAACACATTCTGATGCCATTAAAACTCTTTAAGGGGAAAAATGTGTCGGGTAATTAAAAGGAAAGGCAACCTCTCTTGGTGAAATGCAGTGGATGGACCATCAAACCTTTACATTTGACTTGAGATAATAGAGGCTGAAGCTATTTTTTTAATGGACTTTTCAAATCGAAATCAAATCGTAGTAAAGATGCATATCAATCGCAAGTATTATTTACTTACAATTATACAATTAATTTATACAAATAAATATTTGGCACACAAAATGAGATGGCAGAGAAACTCCTATTCACCATTTAATTAGCTATGTGAGAAAGTAGCTGAATGACATCTTTCTGCCTAAAATCTCTTTTTGTAATTCATCTAGATAAGAAACAAAATAAAGGTTTAGTGTTAATACGTTTTATTTTTGGATAAACTATTTTATTCACAATCTCTCTTAAAATACCTTACAGGGTTATGATAATCAAAACAGTCCTGAGCCCAAAGCTTGATCTGTGCAAACCAAACTACTACTTTAAACTTTTTTTTTCCCACTAAAAAAAAGATTTTGTCATTAGCTAGCTCTACACTGGAGAGCTGCGTTACAACAGAAAATCAAGTTGTAACTTACTGAAAGCGACACTAACGCCTGTTTCACACTGCAAACATGTGCAGGACGTGAGCACAACTACTTCATCACGGCAGCTGCAGACTGTTTGTACAGCGTCACAATGGTGGCTCCAAAACTACATATTTCTTTAAAAAGACAACTATAAATTTGTTTGTCAGTTGGTCAGTTATAAACTTGAATGTCTTGAAAGTTTGTTAACACAGGTTTGCATGTAAATGGTAAACAACATAAACCACTCCTATCATGTCGTTTCAGTCATACTCAAATATAAAGAGTGCGGTTTAGGGCTGTAACGAACAATTATTTTGATAATTGATTCGTTGGATGATTATTTTTCCTGATTAAATTATTAATCGCTTAATTGAATTTGATTCATTTATGCTAACTTTGATAAATTCTGTGACTGTCCATATTAAAATGTAAGTTTCATTTTCATGACTGGATTTTGAGATTCCATCCGCATTTCTGCTTCGCTGAAATCATAGTGCTGTAAGGGTCAAGAACCGAGTTGACTGGTACTTAAAGAACCCTGGTACCATGATATTTTAATTTTTTTAGAACTGACTTGGTACCAAAGTACTGGGTCTTTTGACTAATCCTGATAAAGATGAATTGTTCGTTGGTAGTTTGATCAAATGTTTTAAATTATAATTTGCTTATGGCAATTAAAGTTAAAATGGGTAAATCTTCTATACATATTTTAGCTTCCTTTTCTTTCCTGACATTCGTTTTAAAACACACTAGGCATGTTTATTCTTTGCATTTTTAGCACGTTTTGAGTAAAATCATGTTTATTTTGTTCACACTTGAAGTGTGAAACTGGCGTCATACTTTAAAGCTAATGAATAATAAACAAATAAACATGACATGACTGGACTTTACTGGAGTACTGAACTGCAGAGCTTGTGCAAACATCCTCATCACTGTAATCAGATGTGCTTTAAAATCTCACACATTTTTGCTCACTCATTGTATTTTTGAACTGAAATGGATATTATATAGGCCTAATAGATGCTTTTTTTTTACATTTTGGCAATTAAAAAAAAATGTAAAAAAATTACTTTTTACATGGCAAAAAAAAAAACTGCATTAGGTCATATGAGATTAAACAACTTTTTTTATTGACAATGTTGTCGATAATGTCGACTAATCATTTCAGCCCCACTGCATAATTTGCACACTGTGCTAAATTAATGGAGAAAACATGAATGATATTTCCTTTTCCACAGCAGATTACATAGAGTCTACGATAAAACTGTAAAGCTGAAAAGAGCTGAAGCGAATAAAAAGGGAGAGGAAGAGTGAGCATATGAGAGACAGGGTAAATGAGAGATTTCACTAACAGCCCCCCCACCACCACCCTGTCATAAAGGCTAATTCACAGAACGTCCACTGACTCCCCTTCACTTTGAAGCATGAAATTCAGGGCCATCCATGCTATAAATTGCAGGGCTCTAATGAGAGCAAAAGAGGCTCCTCAGAAACCAGCCATCAGAGAAAAGCCATTTCACATGGCACTCTAACACCAAGACTGAGCAGAGGCCATGCTGGTCCACTACCCCACGGAAATAATGTGTGGATAGATAATATAACTTGAAAAAAGCCACTCAGACCTCCTCTGAGTGGTAAAACTGAAAATGTCAGCTTCACTGGTCTGTATCAAAGCCAATTTTTAAGGTAAAATCAAGATTTGACACTGGTTCTTATACTATGTAATATTGTTTGATATACTGCTCTTTTCAGAAAATAAAACCATGGATACCAATGTGTCAGATATTTTCAAAGGTTTCACAAACATAATGTTGCCATACATATTTAAGCTCTGTAATTTGTTTGTAATGCCTTTCTGCACTGATAACTCATAAAATGTGATCACAAAATGATTAAACCGACAACACAGAAACTTTGGTACTTTACAAAATTTTATGGAAGACACCAATTGATCATTGGCAGGCTTTTCAAGGCAGGCTGGAAAAAGTATGTTAAACTCTGTGACAACAATTTAGGAAATGAGAATGAATGTGGGTCGCACAGGTGCCGTGCACACAAAGCCTAGTTACTGATAAATCTGGTTTTCTCAAAAAAGACTGGAAAGTGTAAACCATCCCTCAATCCCGAAAACTTAAACACATTACAAAGATGCACAAAGCTGAAACAGGCTACAAAAGCATTGCTAAATACCTGGATGTTCATAAATCTATACACTGTCTGCAAAGGTGGTAAATTCTACTCTCCCTACGATAATTTTATGTATTTACACACTATTTTCCTATTTAATGCTGTTCAGTTGCTCTGACACAATATGTGTTGTTAAAAGCGCTAAATAAAGAAAGGTGACTTGAAGAAAAGGCAATCCTGTAAGAAGTGAAAAAGAACAAAAGGAGAACAGCAAAAGACCCCCAGACTCATTAAGTCTTTGTTGATGTGTCCACTATCAGAAAACACTGAACATGAATTGTGTTAATGAAAGAAAAAGGGAATTAATCAGTAAAAAAAAAAAAAAAAACACTTTTCCACCAAAACAACCAGGTTGTTCCACAATAGTTTTAAGAATATATTATATGGACAGTTGAGATAAAAACTGAAATGGTCAAAACTGCTAAATGTTTTAGAGAAAAAAGGGCACTGTACACCAACTCCAAAACCTCTTCTCAACTGTGAAGCATCATGGTTCAACACTGCTTTGCTGCCTCAAGGTCTGGACACTTATTGAAGTAGCAATGAATTCTAAAGGGTATCAACACATTTTACAGGAAAATGTCAGGACAACTGTTCATGTTTTTAAGCTTGAGAAGCTGGGTGATGCAACAAGACTACGACCAAAACACAAAATGAACACCAACTAAAACAGCTGCATTTTCCTGAGTCCTGAGAAAATTCAGATGCTATGCTGTGTGTAATACACAGAGGTAGTCATGGCCTAATGGTTATAGCGTCGGGTTCGAGTCTCATATCGGCAGGGATTGTTGGAATGTGGAGTTAATGTACAGCGTTCTCTCCTACCTTCAATACCACGACTGAGGTGTCCTTTAGCAAGGCAGCGAACCCCCAACTGCTCCCCAGCGCCACAGCAAAAAATGGCTGCCCACTGATGTGTGTGTTCACTGCTGTGAGTGTGCAGAGCACTATTCTGAGTATACATACATATACATGTATACACACACACACACACACACACACACATATACATATTAGTGCGATTGTATATCAAAATAAACTGAGTGCATGCAGTGTCGTGGTCAGTTAGGTCCTTGAATTACCAAAAAGGTGATTAAAGCTGACTTAAAGGGGGGGTGAAATGCTCGTTTTCACTCAATATCATGTTAATCTTGAGTACCTATAGAGTAGTACTGCATCCTTCATAACTCCAAAAAGTATTTAGTTTTATTATATTCATATGAGAAAGATAGTCTGTATCGATTTTTCCCGGAAAAAGACGAGCGCCTGGAGGCGTGACGTGTGGGCGGAGCTAAAGAATCACGAGCGCCAGTTGCTTTGAGAGCGTTTGGAAGCTGTGACAGCTGTGAAGGCTGAAACTGAACGAGAGCAGCAGCAGCAACGACTCGCTCCGAGCGGGGCTCGAACCCGGGTCTCCGATGGGAGGCGGACGCACTAACAAGGAGGCAGAGATATTTTAAGCAGTTTTACTCACCGCCTGCGGTTCCAACACACAATCGTGACCCTTTTTCGTTGGGATTGCATCATCCTTAAGAAATAAACGATACGCAAATCCGTCGTCAAACTGGGCTTTGTTTATAAAACAAGCATTTTAGAAATGCAGGGAACAAACACAAACACTTGCACAACTCCGTTGATGCTCTGTAAAAATAAACTCCATCCACTGGTCCCTTAATGGTGTTTTTTCTTTGGTAATCTGTGCAGGGTTGCCTTGCCCTGGGAACCAAAAACACACTCCTTTTTTGTGACATTTCGCGACGCTCTCGCTCTGATCAGTGAGTCTGTGCTCAGCCTCTCTCTGCTCTGCTATACGGGAGCGCGCGCTCTTCCGGCAAACGTGCCCTCAGGACCCATATAAGGAAATTCCGCTCCATCTAACGTCACACAGAGCCATACTCAAAAAAACTTTCCGAAACTTGTGACAAACCGGAAGGAGTATTTTTGGAACAGAAATACTCCTTCAAACGTACAACTTAATTTTTGAAACTTTGTCCATGTTTAGCATGGGAATCCAACTCTTTAACAGTGTAAAAAACTCATTATGCATGAAATAGCATTTCACCCGCCCTTTAAGCTGTGCATGCACGTAATATATTTTATATATTATATACAGTATATATTTATATATATTTATACACGTCTCTGAAATTAGCCCAGCACTGTCTCACACATCTAACACACCCTATTTAACTCATCAGTTCATATTTATTTGAGCACTTCCATCAGTGAACGACGCCTGCAAAACACTACAATAAATATCAAAGAAATAATACAGTATAGCAAGAAAGTAGCCTAAATAAGAAAGTTGAAAACACCCTGTCTAAAGGACGCGTGCGACGCAGTGCAACAAAATACTCATTACTCATAAATCAGTGATGCTACACTGGATGCAGCATGACACTACATTAGTGCTGCAACGACTCGTCGACGTCATCGATTACGTCGACTACAAAAATACGTCGACGTGCATGAAATGCGTCGACGCGTCACACTGTTGGTTTACATCTCATGTAATGGCATACTGGGAATGGAGAAAGTTACATTCGATCACAAAAACAGAGACCACTGTTATCAAAAGTATGGGAATACTTTAAACAGAGGACAAATAAAATGGCCCTTTGTTCCCTTTCAAAACCGATATGGTGTACCACGGCAGCACAACTGCGATGCGCGAGCACCTCAGAGGAAAACATCTTGGCGCTCTCCGGTGTTACGGTTTAACTGGTTACCATGTGATCTGGTGACCAACCTCCTGGTTCAGGTCTGATATTCTTGCGTTTGTGGCTCTCTGAAAAGTTGAGATGTTTTAACTCGATGCGGTGCGGACGCGCCTGGAAAAAACAAGCGCGTCGCGACCGCGTCGCTTCCATTATGAGCGCGCTTATCGCGTGCCTACATTAGAAATAACGAACTTGAGCGCGCAAAAGACGTGAAATGTGAACGGCCCCTTAAAAGACAGCACACCGCGAGACAACAGTCACAAACCACCGAGCTACCCAGAATCAGCTCCAGATCTCTGGAAACCATACTAAACCATAGCAGAACCCTGACTACATTTTATGGTTTGTGATGCTAAAGAACATTTCATGACGTCTCAGACAACTGTAGATTTATGGCTACTGTGTTTTAATTATAAATGCTATCATAAACTCATATTTACCGTAGTAAAATCATTTTCGTTGCCTCTTTAATATTTTATACTGTAAAAACTTCAACCACATTGGTTGAAAATGAATAAAGGTTGAAATATTATATTAGAAGTTGTACTTATATATTTTTTTTGTAAAGCTATACAAAGGATTCATTAGCTAATTAAAAACATTAGATTAATTATTTATTGTAATACAAATAATCGTTACATAAGTCGACAGAAAAAACAATCGTTAGTTGCAGCTCTACACTACATGATAAATCCTGTCCGGTCTATGAGGTACTGACACCGAGTTCTAATGTCCTGTGTAGACACTAGACAGACTAAACCTGTTGAAACGCGGCAGTGTTGCATCCGGTTTACTCTTCCGCCACCAAGCAAGCTCAATGACTCCTCATCTGCACGCTCTCTTTGAAGAAATAGGAATCTTTGCCAAATTTCTTGTTAACATCTTTTATTTATCGCCGTCTTGTTTTGTATTTGGCCAGTTTGGAGAAAGCATCACCAAACCTGACCAGCCAGGAATTTGCAATCATGGAACTTGTGCAAAGGCAGATGGGTGACATAAATGGAGATGGCTCCAGATCGGCGATGTAGTATTAGTTTTCCCAACAAGGTCCATCACCCAACACTAAATTAAATTGCTGAATGCATAAACTGTATTTTCCTGGGCTCAAACCCTGCCAATCTAAAGGAAATGCTGTGTATGGTGTTTGAGGTAATTTAGAATTACGTAGAATTTGCATCTATTACTGTTATTACACTTGTAAACATAACTTTGTATTATGCTGAGTGTGTGACACCACGTGCACTACCGCAGTGGCAGTAGACAACCATGGTGGCAACCGACCACCGTGGTGGTGCGGTTTTGTCATGGCAACTGTCTAATGCTGCACACTGGTGGTGGATGAGGAGATAGCCCCTGACTACGTAAGGCGCTTTGAGTGCTTAGAAAAGTGTTATATAAAAGTAGGAATTATTATTTGTCAATGAATTAATTCATTCAAGAGAATCATTCAAAAACTCTGATTCATACGGTAATGAAACAAGTGAAGTAGGTTCATTGATTCAAACAACATTTTCATAATAAATTGGTGTATTAAATATATTATATATACACAACCAGTCAAAAGGTTTTAAACCGTATGATTTTTTATGTTTTTTAAAGAAGTCTCTTCAGCTCACCAAGCCTGCATATATTTAATCCAAAGTACAGAAAAATAGTTTAAAATACTGCTCGCTATTTGAATATATTTAAAAATGCAATTTATTCCTGCCAGTCTGTCACATGATCCTTCAGAAATCATTCTTATATGCTGAATTGGAGTAGTTTTCTTTCAGGTTTCTTTGATAGAAAGTTCAGAAGAACCGCATTTATCTTACAAAAGCTTATTTCAGATAAATGCTGATCTACTGTTTTCATCAAAGAATCCAGAAAAAAATCTACTTGTGTTTTAAATATTGATAATAATAGTAAATAATAATAAAAACGGTTTCTTGAACAGCAATCAGCATGTTAGAGTGATTTCTAAAGGATCATGTGACTGGAATAATGAATCTTGATTCTCAATTTATCCAGAATCGTGCAGCTATATCCTGCGATATCTGAATAATTTCAATAATAGGCACACAGTATTGATTCGTCTTTACGTTTGAACAGACACATGCACACAGAATTATGTCAATAGTATCCATCTCTACGATCATTCTCCCAAACGCAGTCAGTTATGTTTTAAATGAATGTAAACAGCTGAGAAAGAAATCAGATGTGTATCATTATACTGGATCCGTGCAGGCGGTTTTATAGGGACAGCAGCCTAAAAATGTGTGCTGCTGAATATGTCACTGATGTTAATCAAACAACAAAATAGCTATAACAAAGATTAATCTAAATTTAATTCATACACTGAACACTATGCAGTATTTTTTTCACTTTATTACATTTTTGTACCTGAATACTACCGTTTATTTTATCTGCTCTTGTAAAAAGTGTTTTTTGTTTGTTTGTTTTTTACTAACTGTTCACTTGCCTTTAATCACATTTGAACTTTCTCAGACTATAGTATTTGCTGTGATATGTGAAGTTCTTTTCCAAGAAAGAATGTGAAACAAAATTCGTTATATAATTTCGTATAAATCATTTTTAAATATAATTGAAATAGATTTTACACACTTTAAGCAATACCGTATTGTATTTTGAATACTGCATTTTTTTAACAAGGTTTTTCTTCAATATTGCACAGCCCTAATGTATACACACAAACACACACACACACACACAACAATGCTTGTGTTATGGATTGACAGCTTTCAAGGGCAGCCAGCAAACACAAACAAAAAATAAAACTCCAATGTGTACTGATGTTACAGATGATACCTGCCTCTCCAGGGAGATACGAATGTGTGCAGGCATCAGTCTCTACCCATCTGAGTGCAGAATCCCAAATATTCCACAAAAACGTGGAGGATCAAAGAACACTAGGAGAGGAAGTACAAGAGAAACCCCCTTTTAATCTCTCGACATCTCCCTCTCTTCACCATCTGCTGGAGCTGGAGCACACACTGTGAATGCCTGAGGCATCCATTTAAACTCAGCTTAGAAGGGAGAGAAGAAGTGTGGATGGTGCTTAGGAAGTAGAGGAAGAGGACACCCATTTGTAAACTGAAAAAGTGGTTGCTGGTGGTGGTGTTATTGTTGAACAGTATTATCAATATTAAAAACTAGGCACAACACACTACAATGCTAGCTTACTGCTAGTTTTTCCATGTTAAAAAGGTACAGTTCACAAAAAAGGGGGAAGTCGTGGCCTAATGATTAGAGAGTTGGACTTATAGCCCAAAGGTTGCAGGTTTGAGTCTCGTACTGGCAGGGATTGTGGGTGTGTGTTCAAGGTGTGTGTGCACTCTGGATGGGGGAAATGCAGAGCACTAATTCAGAGAATGGGTCACCATACTTTCACTTTCAGTAATAGCATTTCTGTCATTTACTGCATATGACTTTCTTTCTTTTATGGAACAAACAAGGAGATCTTCATAGCAGAATGTTCAAACTGCTCTTTTCCATACAGTGATAGGAAATTAACAGTGAACTCAATGGTCAAGCTATATTTTTAATAAATAACTTTAATTATGGTGCATTAGTAATTTGGACTGTTTATTTTGATGTTTTTAAATTGCTTTCTTTTCTTTCTAGTAGCTTGATAACCACTGGTCAACATTCACTTTCCCTCTTTTCGGACACCCTGCTAAACTTTAAAATGCTCCAGCTAATAAAGAAATACAGGTTTAGAACATCAAGGGAGTGAGCACGTGATTTTCATTCTTGGATAAATTATTCCTTTAATCTGACATTTAGACAGATGCTTGCTTTCTCTTGTGACATATCACTGGTCCAAATTCAAAGCTGGATTGGTTTTGTCAGCTTCACCCTGAATTTTTCTTTCAGTGAGGACAAATAAAAGAAATAAAAGAAATAACCTGACACTCAAAACGGGATGCATCCCACTTACTTAGGGCAAGTTAATAAGTAGTGAAGCCAAAAGCCCTGAGATGTGCACACGAAAACATTACAAATATTGCAGTTACAAGAAGTGTCATCCTAATCATGTCAAGTCGTGAAGAAAAACAACCCAACTGACAAATATTTGTTCATTGTGGTTTGACGCCTCTAGTTTCTAGCACCATTTTGACAGGAGAATGAGTTAAAACAGGAAGGCCTAAGATGTTTCTTCACCCTCACTCCAACCCACTTTTACTCCCACACCCCCTTAAAAATGTTCATTCAAACCAAAAGCTCAGTTGTTCTTCCTCTTCATCTTCATCTTAACAATGTTGTCACGACAACAACGTAATGAGGCAACTGGGGTCGCATCACTTATCACGAGTTAAATGTTTTTCTGATCCACTTCTGAATATTAAAAAGCAGAAATAAGAGAACATCTGGACCAGAGACCGGGGAGTCGAGCATTAGAGACTGTTGGGGGAACTGTTTGTATAGTGGAAGCTATGAGGGATTTGCAGCATATGGGAATGGGAGCAGATTATTAGCGCAGCAGTGGGAGACTGTTGAATTAATGTCACCCTACAAGGTCAAACAAGAGTGTATTTATATGAAAATCATGACAGACTGTTTTTATTCAACTCTTTTCTTACTCTCAGAGGCTTTCAAAAGGTCAAAGATGGAGATTTCAGGAAAGATAATGGAGCAAAAAAAAAAAAAAGAACGCTGATGAAAGAGTTGACGAAATCATGAATTTTTCTTCAGAAACTTTCTTTGAAAACAGCTTGAGAGAAAGTGGGAATAATTGGAGGCCTGAAACTAGCTGAAAACCATTTAACCCCCTGGAGTCGACCAACGCAGATACGCACTTTGTGACATCCTGATAACCCCGAAAAGAACTTAAATTACACTTTCAGTTTTGATCGTACAGATAAGAGCAATACATCAATTGAATCCGTAAAGGGTCTACCTTCATTTGTATACACACATAAGATTCAAAACTTTGTCCATTTACAAAATAATGAAAACGATCAGGTTGTGCTGACTACCGCCTTGGTCTGCGGTGATCTATTTAAAAATGCATTTTAAAATGAACTGTAACTCACCAAATACTCACTGACAAGCTACGCAATATTGCGTTCATTATCGAAGGCGATTCATCTGGGATAATGAATGACATATTGCGTAGCTTGTCAGCGATCTAAGGCTCTGTCTATTAAATGCCACTCCAATTATAAGCAGGTGATGGCGATTAAGCACTGATCACGGAAGCAGCTTTACTGATTAGAAGCGCATGATCATATCGTTAGATATATCGCCCAGCCCTACTATAGACAAAGTGAAGTGTGTGGCGTAAAAACCCCCATACCACAGCAAACAAAGAAGAGGAATAATACATAATTCACCCCAAGAAGATGCACTGAGAGGAATAAGCTTTGGATTACCTGAGAAAAAAATAAGGAAGCAGCTTGATCCAGCAGAGATCAAGTTTATTAATCTACTTGTATCAGTTTTCACATAACTTGTACACATTTTACTAGTTAGACTTCTTCCAAACTATAATTCCTGACTAAATGTATAATCAAGTGAAACATTATGAAGATTCATTCACATCATCTAAATGTCTCACAATGCCATGAGGTTTATTTTTGTTCTATAACATAGACAGCAATACGATATAAAAGTAATGAGTTATAATGTTGCTAGCTTAATGTCAGTAAGAATGATTAGACATAACTTTACTGTGATAGGCTGTTCTCCGTTCAGAAATATAGCCATACAAGTTTAGAACTATAAATATTGTATAGGCCTAGAGAGCTAATCTCTCCCCTGGCCTCACCCTCCCCTTCTCTTTCACTTAGCAGTTGTAATTACATCATCAGATTAGGCACATTTGCGAGGCACATTAAATTAAATGAACTGTGAATTTTATTAACATTAAATTGTCCTCATTTTCACCCTTAAAATTTTGGGGAAGCTGTGCCTCCCCCGACAAGCCGCCACTGCTCACAATCTTTCTTGTAACTCTTCCCTCAGTCACACACCTGACTGAAAGGCTCATTATGTAGCTCATTATGCGGGCCTTTGTCTTCTCAGGTGTAAAGGCGGGCATACATGGTGCGAATTCGGATGGTCGGAAGCTTGTATGTCCACGCACATGTCACAAGTGAGTTTATCTGAAAATCAAACGGACGAAGTGATATACGACACAATTTAACGACCTGCCAATTTCTGAAGCAATCGTACGAAGTTGATAGGCGCGTTCGACTTGAAGCACTGCTGCATAGAAGGATCACTGTATGACATTAAAGTGACGTGAGAGCGATAAGAGAGCACACAGATCCATGCATTCGAATCGCTCTCGCGGTACTTTGATGTCATACAGGTGATCATTCTGCCAGAGTTCAGCGAGTTTATCCTCCTGGTCAATAGTCCACATTCGCTGTGGCGCTGCCGTCTTCGTCTGTCTTCTTCTGTGGTTTTCCTAGTTAGTGACTGGTCAACTTCAGATAGGTTAACAAATCGGATCGTTCAACCGCACGCATGTAACGAATTCAAACCGATTGATCACAAACTTTTTAGACAGGTTTAAAAATGATCGGGAGGTCGGGAAGTGCTCGTAAACCACTCTGCTCGGCTCGTAATTCCTCGCAAATGATACGAGCCGTGACCATACAAGCATACATGATTTCCACAGGATTTAAAAAAAAATTAATAAAAATCTCTGCGAACTCGTACGACACTAAAAATCGCACTCCCGCCTTTAATCGCATTAATATTCAAGGTCAATCACGCCTTCTCGCATATGCCCTTTCGAAACAAAAAGTGTCTTAGAAAATGTAAAAATTTTTTTTTTTTTTTTTGTGAGCGAGTAAACAAGATGATTTTCACATCATAAAGGAAGAAAAAATCTAGGCTACAAGATCCAGGTCTTGACAGTCTTGTGAACAAATGTTCTGTATGTGTTTTATGATCTTATATCAGTGACTTCAAAATTGTGGTTTTTCACGAAACACGCATAAATGTTGTTTTCTCAAAAACACAATCATGTACATACATACTATTTACATATTATTCTAGCCCAGTTTGTACTGAATGCAATGTTTTCAGACTTTAGCCATGTATATGTTTATAAGCAACTGAAAAAGCACAAAAGTCAGGGCATGTCAAAACATCTCCAGGCCCCCAAAACCTCCTAGACCTCATCAAGCTTAAAACTACTGCTTCTCAAGTCATCTGTGAGCTTTTAAATGAAACTGAACTGTTACAATGGAGGGGACATTTTAAAATCATTGAGAAGGACATGACAAACAGCTTTGACACAGAAAATACATTTAGCTAGAAGTTTAAAATTCATAATTCACTGTAAAATAGAGTCATACATCTGAGTTTATTCCATAATTCACCATGCTACGCTATTTATCTTTTATTCAGCCAAAGATATGAACCACAGTCTCCGTAACAGCTGAAGCAAAAATAGACAGAGCACTCAAAAATTGCTTCAACCCTTCCCAAAACTTCCCATCAACCTTTCCCTTTCATCTGAAACATCTGAGAAACTTGTATCTCAGAAGACTGAGGTGAAAGTGGGCATGAGGAGGTCATACTTTTTTAGTCATTTCCAGAGATCTCCTGCATCACAGAAGTGTGCAGTGTGCACATGTGAAGAAACGACAGTAGTTTGACCACAGCTTCACTACAATGCACCTGGCTTACAGTACGCCATGCAGCTGGCCTTAATGGGCCATGTAAAAATATTCACTATGTCATGGGTTATGCTCATAAAAGCCTCAGGCTTGTGGACTCCCACCAGGAATTACGGAAGCGTTGTGTGCGTGTAATGATTTCCGCTGCCGCAGACAGCCTTGGAGAGTTCAGTTACAGTCCCATCTTATCGGACGGCTTCTCTGAGCTTTCGATGCATATTTGTTCAAAGAGTAGCTGTGCTACTGCCCTGTTTATGCAGCATGGTTGTGATAAGGACCCGAACAAGGTTTACAAGGAGGATCAATAGTGAAGCTGGGGTCCAAAGGGTTGTTTATTGAAGCAGGTGTGCAAAATATGCAAATAAATAGGTATAAGAGCTTAAAACAAAGATTGTAATAAAAACAGTCTAAAACTAGAACTGCAAGTACTAAACACAGTACCAACTCCCCTCTACAACATTGAGGTTGGAGTTTCCCTTGCTACACATCAAAACAATCTTGTCCAAGCTCTCTAGCTTTTCACCCAACTTCTAGTGGCAGCCATCTTAAATACACATTTTTTCCCGCTCTTCCCAAATTGGAACATACCATTTTTTATAAAAACTTGTGTATATCTTATGATATACACAAGATTTAGTAAGAGTTTAAGTAAATAAATACGATAAGACATTTAAAAAAAAGAGAACAAATAAACGAAAACATTTACACCAAGATTAACAGTGAAACTCGTGATGGTAGATATTTTCAAAGTCTCTCCATCACAATAGTTTATTCAAACAACGACACCGTCTCAGACAGGACTAGAATATAGGACAGAAAAAAAACATAGCTCCAGTCAAGGAATCAGCAATGGAAATTAACTTTTTTTGTCCACCGGCCACTGTGGCTGGTGGATTTCAAAATCTACCAGCAACTCAATATTTTTACCAGCCACTTTCTTGTTTTTAACCGACAAATGTGTAACGTGAAAAAGAGTAATGACACACAAACTATACTTTGATCTTGTGCTCATACTCATTTTTTTTCTTACATAATAACTGACACACTTGCAAGATCATAAAATATGTCCTAGATGTGTCCTGTATATGGTACTTCTGTGCAACAATAAGGCAGCTGACAGACTATATTATGATTCATGGTCTGAATCTGCATACACATGGGTATATTCCCATTCCTCTATTTCTAATTTAGCACACCTCAGTAAAAGCTACAATGCATTTCATCAGTGTTTTGAAGTAACAAACTCTCAGTTGGTTTGACTGTAAAGGAGAGAAATAGCATGCAGATGAACCGGAGAGGATTTGGTTAAATATCCGACATTGGGAACACGGTCAGCTTGAAAAAAGCTTAAATAGTCTCACAAACAGAGAAAGCAAGTCATTTCTTCTGGCAATGTGATAGATGAGGTCTGTAACTCGCTCTCAGATTCTCCATCTTTTGAAGTGCACGTCTGTCTTTTAGTGAAGGACAATACTACTAATTTTCTTTCAAACTGATATGGGTTATGTCCACTAAACATTACAAATCCACTGACATTTAATATACTTAAAACTGCGAATGATCCTTTAAGTTTTTTGTGTCCTCACTTAACATCATCTAAAGTTTAAAGTTGAATCAAACATGACAAAAGCCTATTAGCCTATGATAAATGTAACATTTTATCCACAATTCATACAGGTCTTCTACTTTGTGGTCTACTTCAACGAACCAAAAAAAGTCAGGTTCTGCAGAAACAACACAATATGACTCTAATTATGAAAAAAAAGGACTAATCAGTTCATCAGTGCAGTTTCTTGGACACCAAATCAGCATATTAGAATGATTTCTGAAGGATCATATCATAAAGTGTTATTTTAAATAGCAATAATGTTTCACAATATTGCTATTTTTGCTGTATTTTGATCAAATAAATGCAGTCTCCATGAGAATAACAGACAAAAAGAAACCTTACTGAACAGACAACACTGTATATTGTGATTTTTCACTTGGTAACTTGGACACTTGGTATCAACGTTTTCATGTGTGAAAACTCTTTAATGAAACAACACTATTTTAAGCACCAATATTTCAAGATTGATCGGCCCATCTCTAATCCCAGAATGTCCCAGTCTTGCCAGGTTTAAACTGTCTGCACACACTGTTCTGTGGTGGACATCTCACAATCACAGATGCAACACCTCTACATCCAGTCATCCACTAGAATTCAAGTCCAGCTGGCCCAGCGTCCTTCATTTCTCCCTCTCCTCAGCACACACTGGACCAGGCTTCAGAGTTGGCTGAGGAGCCTGGTACATGCATAAAGACACAGTGATAGAAAGGCTGGCAGTTCATCCTGCCACATCCAGGCTCTGACAGAGGCTTCCTTTTATTTCCTGCCCAGTCTTAAGCATTAGCAGAAAAACATTTATCTGACAGCTCCTTTATTAGACCATTCAGGCAAACCTGCATGTAGCTCAGCAATCCTGTCTCTCACTAAAAGACTTCAATGGGCATCACAAGCCCTTCATTTTCCTAAAATACAGTGGGAAGTCACATATCCAACGGGGAGTGATACGGTAAACATCCTTTCATTAAAAATTACTTTTCTCAAATATTGACCTAATGTGAAGCAGGCAATATTTAGACCTTCAGATGCATTTTAAAAGAAAGAAGCTACAATAAGATGTTAAAACAATGCTTTGTTTGTTCACTATTCAAGAAAACAAAGCGCAAAATCAAGCAAAGTTTTTTTTTAATTATTAAACTTTTTTAACTGAAGCTTACTGAAGCGGATGCGTCTACTTGATCACCTCAGTCAAGCAACCACTAAACAGCGCTATGAGATCCAGTGAGAAGTGCTTGAATTCGGTGAAGAACTGAATTTAGTTTAAGCCAGATGAAACCACACTGACAAACAGGACAAACACTGCACAACGTTAGAGGTCAGAAGGCTTTTTATTCTACAAATTGCCATAATTTACCATGGATTTACTGTAGTAACACTAATCGCACCATGGAATTGTGCCAGAAATGTGGGATATTTATACAGAATGTTATTGTATTATTAATGTAGATGTATTAAAAGTAGGGATATAAAATATACATTTTTCCATGATCGATCGTCGTTTAAATGAATGATCAATTAATCGTTAACCATAATGCTGTGAAATGCGTCTATTGCATGCATGCAGTCGCTGGCATGACAGGATGTGCAAAAGCCACACATACAGTACACACACGTTTTCAACTGACATTATGGCATTTAAAAGAAAATTATTCCAAACGTAACTGTGGCGCACGTGTGACTGCGCTGCACATTAAGTGAACTGCTTACACTGCTGCAACAAACACTGTTGCTCACATTAATTTGATCCTGCTGGAATCTGCAATAGAAAATGTCTGGCATCTACCACGTTAGATCATGACAGTGCGTGCATGCTTGCTTATCAAAAATGGCAACATCTGTAAAAATGTTAAAATTTTTATATGGTGAAACTTGCGAAATAGTGAAATGACATGGCATTTGTAGAGTTAAAGTCTTCTGACTGTCTTGTTGCTCAGTGTTTCTCCTGTTTGTCAGTGCGGTTTCATCTGGCTCTAAACTAGCTTAAATCACAGAGATGTGTTCTTCTCTGAACTCATAGGCTTCTCACAGCGCTGTTTAGTGTCGTGTGACCGAGAATCATCAGCGAGTGAATGCATCTGCTCTAGTCAGCTCGAGCTGAGCTGCCGTTTGAACTCTTGAGTCGGGCAGATAAATGTTCCGTGTGGCATGCTACAAATAAGTAGTGCTGATTCCTTCCACTTTTGAGCAAGACAATTATTCATTCTCAAGTGAGAATATTATGTTGTGTCTGTGTTAGTAGACTTTGCTTTTCTGGTAAGCATGAGCGGTATACGAGTGGAGATTTCAGCTCAACAAAACACAGAGCAGAATATTGAGCTGAGCGTCACAACGACGGCTAGAGGGAGAGTGAAACCTGTGCTGGAAGGTAAGTGCATTGCCACCACCTAAGTGGACCACTGACACCCCGAATTGAGATTGTAGATAGTGTCAGTAGTCAATTTGAGAGATAGGTGGCGTTAATGCACTTATAAGTCTGCGATCCACTGTAAAGCAAGAAGATGACGACTCAGAATAGTAGCACAAAATACTATATAAGTCACTGGACCTGCAACTGTGGACCAGCAATTTCTTGAATGCTCCTGCTAAATAAACCTATTGTACCTGAAAATAAATCAGTTTGTTTTATTTGCATATTATGTGTAGTTCCTTTTCTCTTTGTTACTAAAAAAATAAGAACAAAGATTTTTATCTTCGCCCTTATTGGCCTAAATATCTGCCATTCTTTTTTTTGTTACCTTGAAAGGCTTTGTCTTCATAATAGGGAAATTAGTTTGGCTGTAATTCTCAGACAACTTGCAAAATAGTAAAATCAACATGACAAAGAATTATAATAAAACAGTGAATTGTAATATTTCTAAAAAAAAATTAAAAAAAATAAATCGTGATATAATGTTTTATCCATACTGAAAGATGGGCCAACAGGAGCTGTATATAGCAAAACATTGTATCTGATTTCACAGGTGAAATGGTCCTAAAGGCACAGCAGGAAAAAAGTCTGTTTAATTTAAATTGTCACAAAGAGGGGGAAAACTAAATGATGACTATATTTGGTGCAAAAAAGCTTGACTAACAAAATAAGTGAACTTGAAACAAAAAATATATATATATATATATATTATGAAATTACCTCTTTAGGAGAGCTAGGTTTTGAAATGTATTCAAAATGCATTTTTAGCTAATCCTCTGTCATTCTGGCATGGCTGCTGTGAGTAGAAGAGAGCATGTTGAGCGTTTTCAGGGCACTGCCAATTAAACAAACCTTTCCAAAAAGTCATTTTTTCATAATTGCATTCGCTACTCAAGGAGGAGGAGAAATCAGCTATAAATAATGATAAAACTCGAAAACATGAAAGTAAGTTTTGACTAATTATTGGGCAGATAAAAATGGCACACTGGGAATAGTGAAAACAATCATTTCAGCTCTGCAGTGAAGATGCGTTTCAGGGAGGTCAGAGATCAGGCTTGCCGCACTGGGGCTCTGGGTCATGATGATCCAACAAAGCAGACCAGATTATTTAGGCCATTCTTTCCCCACAGCCCTTCTTCCAACAGACATCGCATACAAACACAAAATTACAAGAACACCATTTTTTCTAAAGAAACAAACTCGGAGACGGATGGCATGTCAAACATTGTCAAAAATTGTCTCTTGAAATAAAACGTTCTGCAAGCAACATACATGCATTTTAAATTATATATGTTTTATCCAATAAGGGGATAGTTTAAAACTGCTGGTAGCCACATTCTTCAAAATATCTTCTTGTGTTTAACAGAAGAAACAAACTCATACTGGTTTGGAACACCTTGACGGTAGGGCACGATTAATCGAATGTGACTGTCATGTGCATTTCGTTAGTAAAGCCAGTTCTGTAATCAGCAGTAAATCATCATCATGTGTTTCAGATGGAGCAGCATTTACTAAACAGAGCCATAGTTCACTGACAAGTTGCGCAAAAAAAAGAAAAGAATTGTTTGCGATGACAGCTGTTTGCATAGCTTCTCAGTGAACTACGGCTCTGTTTAGCAAATGCTGCTCCATCTGAAAGCATGTGAAAATAACCACATTTAATAACATTTTTACTCCAAACTCACTTTATAACATCAGTAGAGTGTTTGAAATAAATCCTTCTGTGAGATGATGTGGCTTCTTACACAGAATAAGGCACGCAAAATATTTCATAGTATTCCAAGCAGTGATAAAGGCATTGCATTAATAAATATACTTTATTTTAATGAAAATTTTAATAAGAACTCGGATAAACCATATGCTGTAGTCCTGTGTTTATTATTCACATTGAATCGATGAAAGCAGTTAAATCTTCTGTTTATCCAGCTACCAATATAGGCATTTCCTGTTTTTTTCTGTGATGCGTATTTGGAGTTTCAGTGTGAGAGAGCGCCCTCCGGCCTTTGGATGGAGATTTACTGCTAATCACAGAACTGTGCCTCACTGAAAGATACACATTAGAGGGCTGCATTGGGATTGAGTCCCGCCGGGTCCCACGGGACCCCAAACGCAAATCTCGCGGGAGCGGGCGGTTTGAATTTTGCTGCGGACGGGAATGGCGGCTAAAAAAAAAAACACCGCGGGATAGGGAGGTTGCCTAGCGACATGATGGAGAAGATGTCAATAGATGATGTAGAAAAGTCCCTAATGTTATTTATTGGTGTTGTTTTTTGAGCACAGCCCCTCATTGCCATTTGTTAATTAGGTCGAGAGGCGTGATGATGCAGTGTTATTGAGCAGGCTGCCTAAGTTTGAATGTTTTTATTCTTATTTGTATTTTTCAAACAGAATACCTGCGACATTTGGCTAATAATTGTAAAACTGTTTCTCATGTAGCCTAGTTTATCATATTATGTATATTGTTTTTGCAAAGCAGTCTATTTTTATGTGCAAAGTTTTTGATAAAAACAAAATTATATTTGAATGTATTGTTTGTTTTGTCTTTTATTTTTTTTATTTTTTTTTTCCATGCAGGCCAGGGAACCGAAACAAACAACCCCATGAATCTCTTTAATAATATCAATACAAATACATGTTTTTTTTTTCCCCTGCGGGACGAGAGAAGACACAAAATCAATGCATCTCTATTATTGTGCGGGAATAAATTGTCAGAGTTTTGCGGGTGCAGGCGGGAGTGGACATACATATTGCGGGAGCGGGCGAGAGTGTAACACATACATTGCGGGAGCGGGCGGTAATGGTCAGAAATTCGGCGGGAGCGGGATGAAGAAAACAGTCCCGCGCAGGGCTCTAATACACGTGACAAATCGCAGCTTCTGTTGAATCGTGATTTCGATTACATTTCGATTAATCGTTCAACCCTACTTGAGGGTGAGCAAATGATGACAATACTAATTTAACCATCCCTTTATCTGTGAACTAAAAGATCATTCCAAACTACCATTTCCATGCCACACTCCAGGTGCCTTGACTGGCATAGCCAGTTCAACTAGTATCATAGTTCCTGTCCTGAAGGCACAAAGTGCAGTGTTTAACCTCCCTGGATGTTCCAGTGATCACAATTAAGCAGCTCTTATCCCTGGACATAATCAAACCAGGATTAATCCACACACATCATGACAATCACCACAGGACAAGTCCCTCCAACTTGCCTGGATGGTGTCATTGTTGGAACAGGGTCATGTGGAGCAAGTGACTGGAGAAAGTGTTGGGAAATGAGAAGGGCATTAAGAAATGAATGGAAATCTCCACCAGATCACATTTTCATAAATCAAGCCCTTGTCCTGGCACCGTGTGGAGCAGAAGGGATTGGGAAAAGAGGATTAGTTGGGTGCAGCCCAAACACAGGAGTTAAAATATTATCCAATATCATTCATACAAGAACGTGAGGACAGACGGACGATAACTTTGCTGTGCATGAGCTGTGAAGCTGAGGATAGAATAGAAATATGATTCGAAAATACATTTATTAGAACATCAAATGATAGTCTGATGCATTTTTAAAGATTTTTATGTTTTATCTGAAAACTGAAAACATTGTAAGGCAATGAATTACATAAACAGATGGCAGATACATTATCATCATATCTTGTGTTCAGGAGAGGCAGATTTAGTGCTATCTGAGAGAAAGGTCCATGGTAAAAGACTATGTTCAGTGGTAACCATCAAATGCATCAAATAAAAAAAAAATGGTTTCCCATCTCTCAGGTTCTCTACAATTTATTTGTTCAGAATGACTGAACATCTTAACCTCCAGCAAATGTGTCAGTGCACAGATTCAAGCTTCAGTGTGTATTTTTTCTATATTTTTAACTGTCTCTGCTTAATATTCAGAAACAAAGGCTGGCATACACTACCTGACTTTTAAAGTCTGAACAGATTTTAAAACACTAGACATCATAAACATTCAGACTTTGTAAATAGTCAGAGGAAAAACTGACCATCATACACTAAACAACCGTGGATCACACACTACCAGACTTTAAAATTGTTCCGATCACAATGAACTCATGCAGAAACGTGTGCCATGCCCTTGGCAAATGAAAACAATGTGTTCTAAAATCGAGTCTATGACCAAATCTGTCAATTTAAAACTGCAGGTTGGCTCTGACTTTCAGTAGCGTCAACTAATCCAGACTGTAAATTGGGCAAAAATCTGGCCAAAAGTTGTGCATTCCAGCCTAAAGTATGCCATTTGTTTGTTGAGTTCACCATAAAACAGTATTCTGTTTGTGTAAATATCCAGCAACATTATAGCTCAACCAAGCTGTGCACTTGGAGCAGGACTACATGTCTGACCAATTCAAGACGGGGGAGAGTTGGGAAAACTGACATTATTTTTGGAGATGCTTGCTGCACAAAAATTAAACACTTTATCTTAAAAAACTAAATATGTTTATTTTTTTGAGAAACAAACTCTTTACCCCATGGACTAATAATTTCTGATACCTGATGAACCACATCACAAGAGTTGATTTGTGTATATGCATTTGATTATCTGTAAAAGTTTTTTTTTTCATCTTGATATTGCACATTACAATTTGATGATTTTTTTTTTTTTTTTTTTTTTTTTTATGTGTTTCATTACATGGACATCTATGTGTGTGTAAATGGAGGATTTAAGTCTGCCTGGTGCCCGAATTGGTGAAGATTATTTCTGATAAATTAATTTTTTTATTAAATTTCCAATAGTTAGGGTACCACCGTTACAACTTCATCTTAAAATATTCTAAACAACCGCATCTCTGCTCTACACATAGAAAACAGTACATTTACCCATACAGGTAACTCTTACAAAATTCTTGTGTAGGGTGAATCCTCATAACCTGAAATGTCAAATGCACATCTATAAATAACATGACAATAAAAATGTAAATAATAATCTAATGTTCATTTGCACCTTTTTACATAAATGTCCTTAAAAAAAACAGCAAACATAAAACAAACTGTGCACAGTTTTTAAACATTTATTCAGTCCCACTAATATGGGACAATCAAACCTGCTTTGGCAGAGCACTCTGGAAATGGTGTATTAAGAAAAGTCACAAATAATTTCACTTTTTATTTTTTTAATTGGCAGTTTTGTTATATGTATACACGCATGTGAGATAATGAACTATTATAAAAATGACTTCAGAATTTATACACAACATTCCTCAACCTAAAGTGGACCTGCCTTTTTTTTAGACCTTCTCAATGAAACAAACAGTCCCACAGCAACACAAACAAAAGGAATGTGTGCTCTTCAAACTAATTTCCTGCTTCCTGGAAATATAAACAAATAATTTTACATGATTTTGAATTGATAATAGATTAAATGATATTTAGGACAATAAATCATCAAGTCTTTGCTCTGAAATACCAGCAAAAAAGCCTATTTAACAGGAAAGGATTATTCAAAGCAGGTGCCACAAACTGTGCCAGGGAGAGTCAGTATCACCCAGTTGTAGATTTTTGCAGCATACCAAATGGCCTGGAAGAGATGGGACGGGCAGAGCTATCAAGCAGGTGTGTGGTCATAAAGAGTCATTCACCCTCACACGGAAAACTCTCACTTTCCTTTCTTTTCATCCTATGACCATTTCATTCTAAGGTGGTCAAACAAAACGACAAAAAAAAAAAAACTATTCAGCATTATCATGCTGGATCATGATGTACTTATAACAATGAGGTCATTGTTTGGTACGACTATTGCCACAGCTACGATTTGATTACATTTCGGTACACTATCCACAGCTGTTTGGAAACATTACAGCTACAAACCCTGAACACAGGTTAAAATGATTGCAAACCAATACTTTTAATTGGCTTTGTTCATACAGGCAGAACATTTCAATAAATAATAAATAAAATATCAAGCAAACTACATTAATCTACCTTATGAAATACAACTAAATTAGATTTCAAACCTTTTTTTTTTTTTTAATATCATTTAAACTATGCAATATTGTCCAGGGCTGTTAGAACATTTATTTTTACTATGTAACATTCACTATGTACTGAATAGTGAATGAGTGAACGATACAAAATATACACAAGTGCATAAAATGTCTCTGTAGCTGTTCTCTCAAGCGTCTTGTGAGTTCAGCACTGAGCCGAGATGTCATGACAGACATGAGCAGTTTTCTGTAACTCCTGTGCATGCTGACAGCTACTCTCCTGACATTGCGCTAATGCTTACATCATTACTATAGCAACCAATGCAGACACACCGGATATTAACTACACTGTCTGAACAAAAGGGTCAGATCACATGATAAATGAAAGTGCGGACCATCAGACCTAAAGATCTGATTTGAAAACCAAATTGGATTTGTGAATAGTGTGAACAAAGCCTTAGAGTATGTGTACAAAACAGAATGAGATTCAGTAAGAAAAAAGCTTTTATAATGAAGACACTTCATTAACATGTGAAATGAGTTCCAGGCAGGAGGGACTGCGGAACCTACATTCCACAGCTATTGTTCAAAAGAACTTTTTTTTTTTTTTTTAAATAAAAAATGATAGGGGACTGATAGTCAAGGCCAAGACAGCGATGGAAAGAGAAGCGAGAGAAAAAGAGAAGCTTCAGAGACTACCCATCAAAATAAAGCTCAAACTGTAAAACTTCCACAAATTGTCCATATTCTAAAATTGAGATATTAAAAGCTTATCAAAAAGTCACTTTATGAAGAGTTTCTAGATACAGTTCGTCTTATTAGGCAACTGACCACCAAGGCAAAATAAAATAATTCATTTAAAAAAAAAAAAAAAAAAAGTGTATATTTTTTTTTTATGGTTAAGGATTACAAACCTTTCAACACTGACAACAAATAAAAAGTTTTACCGATGAAAAACTGATCAGAAAACAAAACTGAAGTGACCGTGGTATGAATTAAGCTGAATAAACAGCTCTCTGAACTTGTTATCGCTGTGTTTATTTTAGCCAAATATTGTGTCTTTAAGGGGTCTGAAATTCCTGATAAATTCTCTAAACCTATTTCCAATAAAGCTGTATTGTGTACTTGATCACCAAAAACTTTATGCTGCCCTTCGGATTGTGAATACAATAACAATATACAATCCCTAAGATTTGAAATCTCACTTTAGATGAATATCTTGCTAAATCCACTTTGCAGGGAGCTACCAGTCTAATGGAAACACACCCCAAGGCTCATCCTCTCTCTTCTCTGTACAAGAGCTCTTTTTGCAAACTCAAGCTAAGCTCTGTCAGCGCTCATTCATCTGACTGAAGCAACATCACAATGTGATGAACTGCAAAATGCTGAAGAGCAATAAAAACACATGCATACAGTATGCTCCCCACTAGCCTGCTTTGCAACACTGTTTTGCTGTTTTATGAATCTATATAACGGCACCAAAGTCTCCTCCTAATGAAAGAGACAAAGAAATGACTCTGACAGCATCCATCCTTGAATCACATTAAAACAAAGTTTTTCAAAAACATGTACAACTTATTTAAATTATAAAATGGAACAAAGCGTAGCTCTTTGCATAGAGCTAAAATTCTCCAGACAAGCAAAGCTACTCAATTTGCCATGAATGACAGGGCTGCCTAATTCAAGGGGGTCACATATGATGAGATTTTGAACATTACAAGCTCTCGGTGCATAAAGAAGATCTGTAAAGTTACAAAGACTAAAGTCTCAAATCAAAAGATATATTCTTTATCAGGCTCTGCCACGCCCCCCTAAAACAGCTCATGTCCACGTCACTATGTGGAAATATTTGCTTAATGTTGCCCAAATATTCATGCAAAGAAAGGCAGCATGGTTTCAGTAACTACAGTTAGTGTTGAAGAAGCCATGTCAGGGAGCTGCTCTGTGTTTCTAGGCGAAAGCAAAAGCACTTTATTTGGCCTTCTGAAAGTAGATGCATTTAGAAATCTTTAAGATTACTTGCAACAGAACAGCAACGCGTTTTATGCACGACCGTGTTGTTAACCTAGGAGGTCATTCTGACTTTGCTACAACAATCTGCCACTTCTGAATCAGCTACTGTAAGTATGTTTTGTTATTAGTTTAAGTATTTTATATTGACTGTTCAAATGCGCAAGTTTTGCGCATTGTGTATGTGTTTGTGTGTGTGCGCACATAAGAGAGAGAGAGAGAGAGAGAGAGAGAGAGAGAGAGAGAGAGAGAGAGAGAGAGAGGTCATACAGTGGAGTCAGCCATCTCAACTGTCTATGGCTTTTGTACTGCAAACACATACGAGCTTCATCACTGTGTCTGTCACGTGACTCAGTTCCCCTTTCAGGCTTGAACTGTTTTGAAAGATGTAGCTCACGATAATGGAAAGAGGCGTTACATTTCCGACGAGCATTTGTAGTGTTCAGCCAATCTCAATGCACTGGGTCAGTTGGCCAATCAGAGCAGACTGCATTTGTTGGACTTTGTAGAAAACAAGGTGTTTGAGGGTGCTTTCACACTAGCACTTCTGGTGCACACCCGGGGTCGACTGATGTCAGACAGCCGCAAGTGCCGTTAAGTATAAAAGCTTTATAAACAAAACAACCAGTTAAACATTTAATACATAAAAGTGCAGACTGCAGAGAGTAATGTTATGCATTTGCCACCTTCTCCTGCGCTGTTGTTACCAAGCCACGGGGTAAACAGCTGCTGGCTTGATGACGCAAGCGAACCGCAGTTCGGACTCAAATATTATAATATGAACACAGTCCAGCAGGGGCAGAGGGAGGGGGGAGCAACTGAACTCTGGTTCGGACCAGGCAAGTGAACCAAGTGTGAAAGCATCCTGAGATAGGTGGTTTATAGAGGACCTACAATAATGTAGAGTATATGAAAAATTATATGTTTTTTGAACATTAAACCATGTCAACATATTATTTTACTCCAAATACACAAAATAATGATCTTTAAAAAAATGCAACATATGACCCCTTTAACAAGTTCCCCATCTCAGCTGGGGTGAGAGAGTTTTAAAGAACAGAGGAACTTTAATAAAGCCAGTAAATAAGATTTACATGCAGACTTTAATTTATATTCAATAAACTTATTTAGCCAACATGCAAAAGATGGTTATGCAGTTATACATCACAGCAGACCTAACTAAAGGGTGAAGGGACATGATGCATGCTCATCATGAATCGAATACAATGAGTATGGTTACCATTTAATTGCAGTGTCAAGAGTAGCCTGTACATTGGGTTATGGTGAGTTTTAGCAAATCCACCCAATCTTAAACTAAACAGCGCTTACCTCCTTAAACATTTTTGTTCAGTCGCAGAAACCTCCAAATGCTGTTTGAATTCAGCGTCTAGATTTCACATTTTTGCCAAACGCTCATTCCCAAAACAGGTGGCGTGCACGTTGTGCGTGAACTTCGCACACCTTTTTCGTCCAATCAGCGTTATTGACTTCATGAATTTGTAAATAGGAACATTCTGCCACTGTTTACAAATGTACAGTACTGTGTGAATTTTTGAAACGTGACTAACGTTACCCATAATTAATTATTAATACAGGCTAAAATGCGAACCGCGTAAAAAAAAAAACATGTTAGCCTACATTTATTAGGGTTTAGAATGACCCTGGGTAAAAATATCACTTGCGAAAGTAGTGTAAATAAAAAAACGAAAAGAAAAAAAATCCATACATATTTGATGACCTCCAGCAGCAACACATATTTTAAATCGCTACAGTAATGTAGACGTGCTGTGATTCAGTCAGTGGATGTGCCAACACGTACATTTTCAAAAAGGATGATCCCCAAAGAAAACACTTGCCCAGTCGCAATAAACATTAAAATAAAAAGCAGTTATAAAAGATACTACTACTCTACTTAATGCATAAAATATAACAATACCAACTCTGCCATTAGAATAGTATCTTTGCTATAACTGAAATCACACCATATGCATTAACACCAAGATGACACTTTCAGATGCCAAAGCCTCCGGTTGTATTTTAATTGGTCAATTCAGTTCTCGTCATGAGTAACCAAATCAGAAACACTTCATTCAGATTTGTGCGCATTATTCCAAAGAATCCGCATAATTTACTTTTCTGTGTGTGAGAACACTGATAAACGCTTCCTTATGCATTATAATCACAATCAAAACGATCACGGTCAAATTAATTAAAGGGCTCCATGTCACCAGCATCACCTCATTGTGCGCGCATGTTACTGTTACTATCAGATATCAACTATAGACAAGTGATACATTCTCAAATGCTTGAAATCAAACGCTCATGATGCGATATCTACAAACGCACTAAAGCAAAATGCATCTGTAAATACAGCCAAGCATCTGCTCTCAACTGAAAGACAGTAATACGCGAATCGCTCGATCAGTTAAGATACGCGTTAAAGCGAATGCAGTACTGCTACACATTTTGCCTTTTGGTGTTGTATTTCTAAATGTCGAGTTTAGATGATCGTAAATTAAGTATATAGAGGCGAAGAAGACTGAGTAATCTTACCTGTCTCCACTGTGTGAGTGAGTTGAAGGGACAGCAGCAGCAGAGCACTTGTCAACAGTATCAGCGGATGATTCCACGATTAGCTTCATGCATCTCTGAGAAAAAAAACCTCACTGCTTACTTTTTCAAATCAGTCGTGTGATTATTCAAAGGAAATACATCAGCTTATATGTAAACAAGGGACATGTAAAATGCTACGATGCTTTCAATTCAGACAACAAAAACCCTCTTAGTGTTATTGGATTCTTCCGAGGCTGGCTTTGCACACTACAAACGTTACAAGTGCGCTGATTAGCCTACAGCCATGTATCTCTCTGGTAAAACACTCTACAGACATATATTGCAACGTTTTCAAATAGACAAATCTGTTTATATTGAACAGGCAAATCTGCAAAATAAATATCTAAATTAATATAAATTAGAGGGAAAAATAATCAAATGTGAGTGGTGTGTTCACTAATTATTACTTATTTCTTTGATTTAGTTGCTCGATTAGCTTTTTGAGGAAAAGAAGAAGCAAAAAAAAAAAAACCACAAAGATGCAAAATCAAAAAAGCTAACTGGTATCAATTTCAAGCTCTATGTTATGAGAGATTTACACATTTTGTGGAGGACAGTTGGAAAATTTTACAGATACGCTATAATGTCTATTGCAAGTTATACAGTCCCAAACACACCATTAAACAAAAAATCTAAACAACTCCCATGGTTTGATGATAAATGTAAAGAAGTTATTAAAGAAAGGGGAAAAAAGCTGAAAGTATTTCTACAAACATCCATCAACTGAAAATCTTATTAAACTCAAGATTGCAAGAGCAAAAGCAAGAAGAACTATCAATGAAGTTAAGAAGGAAAGCTGGAGAGGTTTTGATGCCAGTATATCACCTAGTACTCCATCAACCAAAATCTGGAATTTGATACGGAAAATGAAGGACATTAAGCAACATGATTTACTCCTGACTTCAAAACAAGATATTGCAGATATTCTAGCAAGAACTTTTGAAAATAATTCATCTTTTGAGAATTGTTCTCCTGCTTTTAGAACATTCCAAATTCAACAAGAGAACGATATTTTTTTATTATTTCAAATAATTTATTTCGATTGTATTTAGCCATACAATCTGAATTTTTCCATGGAAGAACTACAACAAGCCATTGGGAAATCCTATGATACAGCAGTTGGACCAGATAAAGTTCACTATCAATTTATAAAGAACTTACCTCACCTCTTTCTGAATAGGCTTCTGAGAACTTTTAACTCTATTTGGATATCAAGAAATATCAAATTTTCTTGCCTTGAAGCTGAAGAAATTATTCCTATCCCAAAACCAGGAAAAGACCATAGTGATCCTATAAATTATCGACCTAGCTTAAACCAGTTGTTTATGTAAAACTATGGAGAGGATGGTAATTGATCGTCTAGTCTGGTTCCTGGAATCCAAACAACTTATAAGTAAGGACCAATGTGGTTTTAGGAAACATTGAAGCACAACAGATCACCTTGTTAGTCTTGAAAGCTATATCTATGATGTGTTTATTAAGAAAGAACATGCTGTAGCTGCTTGGAAAAAGCCTATTATACCACTTGGAAGCATGGAATCTTAACCCTTTAACTGCCCCACCAAGAAAAAAGCATTTTTTGTTTGCATTTCTTATCTCCTTATGTCATTAGTTACCACACTCAATGTATTTTTTTTCCAACACGTCCCATAATTTTTAAAACATTAGCTTAGCTTTTCTATGTTTACCATAAAGTGACAAATCAACCATTTGGTTGAGCACGTTTTTGAAAAATTATTGAAAACATACTAAAGTTTTTTCATGGCACCAAGTAAAATAATTTTGTAAAGTTAGGGCTCTTACAGTGTAATATGTCAAAAAAATATGCTTACCTTGCAAAATTTCACCAAAAACAGTTTACATGGCAGGAGTGATTTCTTTCTCTCTGACATCCATCAAAGAAGAAGTGTTGTGACAAATGCTGTTGATTTTTTTTGGCTTAACATACCTCTACCAGATGGTAGAGATGACTCAATCAGCTTGAATTAAGTTAGGTACTCCTCTCAATAAAATATAGTGACTCAAAATGTGCTCAACCATTTGGTCGAGCGGCAGTTAAAGGGTTAAAGCATCTGTATCGACTAAATTTTAGAGGTCGTCTGCCAATTTTTATTGGAAAATTTATTTCAAATATAATTTTTAGAGTCAAGGTAAACAATACTGCGTCCGACTTGCCTAAACAAGAACTTGGAGTACCTCAAGGAAGTATTTTATCAGTAACTCTTTTTAGTATTAAAATTGACATTATTACTCAGGTTATTGGTTCTGATGTTCTTTGTGTAGTTTATATGTAGATGACATCTGCATTTGTTATAGAAGCAAGCATATAAACACTATTGAGTGAAAAATCCAACTAAAAATAAATAAAATTCTCTCATGGTCAATACGGAATGGCTTTAAATTTTCACAAACAAAAACTGTCTGTATGCATTTTTGTCAACTTTGTTCACTGCATAATGAACCAGAATTATTTTTGGATGGAACTCCCATTAAAGTTCCCAAAGGAGACTTAGCTGTCCCTTATTCCACATAAATGCTTAAAATACTTAAAAAGAAGTGTGCTAAAGACATGAACATCTTAAAGGTTTTGTCCAAAACTAAATGGGGGAGCAGATATGACATCGCTTATGAACTTATATAGAACTCTAATCCGATCAAAGTTGGACTATGGAAGCATTGTTTATGGATCTGCCAGGAAATCATATATACAATCCTTGGATACTATACATCATCAAGGCATACGACTAGCTTTGGGAGCTTATAGAACATCACCAATTAAAAGTTTATATGTAGAAGCCAATGAACCTTCCTTGGAAAACAGATGATTAAAGTTGGCCTTACAATATGCAATCAAATTAAAAACTAATAAAGGAAATCCTTCATATCCAGCAGTTTTTTCAGCCCAGTATTCAATAATGTATGAAAGAAAACCAAATCATATCCGTCCATTTGGTCTATGTATAAAACCTCATCTGAAAAAACTCAAAGTAGATTTTAACATCTTGGAACAAACACACTTTTGCAAAATTCCTTCTTGGGATACAAAAAAAAAACAACAACTTTATTTTGTTGGATTTATCAAAGAATCAAAAATCGGAAACACATCCAAATGATTATCAGCTACAATTTTTAGAAATAAGACCTATTTATCCCCAGCATACTCTAATATACACAGATGGATCCAAATCTGCAAACCAGGTAGCGGCAGCTTTTGCAACGAATTAAGTACATCAAAGTATACGTATTCCAGATCAGAGTTCAATCTTCACAGCAGAAGCAAATGCTTTATTGTTGGCATTAAAATTTATTGAAACGTCTTCACAGAAGAAATTCTTAATAATGACGGACTCAAAATCATGGAGTCACTGGAAAATATGAAAACTGATCATCCAACAGTAGTCAAGATCTTCATTAAATGATCATTGCTCATATCAAAGGCTTTTAACATCTACTTTTGCTGGGTACCTAGACACTCAGGAATTACTGGCAATGAGAAAGCGGACAATGCAGCAAAAGAAGCACTATCCACAAAATTAGTAAAGTGTTGTATACCATTTACAGACTTTAAACAAATGATAAATAAATACATCAGAAATAAGCAATCAGAATTGGATCAATGTCTAAATAATAAGTTGCATGAAATAAATCCTGATGTGAGGAAAAAACATAATCTTTGTTTTGAGAATCGTTGGAATCAAGTCATCTATACAAGATGCAGAATAGGAGATTCAAAAATGACACATACATTTGTACTGGTAAAAAAGAAGCTGGTATGGCATTTAAAAGAAAAGAAAGAAAGAAAGAAAGATTTCTTTGATTTTTTTTCTACTTCCAACATGATAATCGCTAAACTCGCTAGAAGTAAATCAATCTTGCTTTGTGTTGCAAGGCTCGTGATTGGCTGTTTGCCAGTGATGTCACACATTCATGTGCACATGCTCCACAAACTATGGATCAAAGCCTTTGTTGACAAAGAAAGTTGATGAACAGCATCATGGTACCAACAAAGCCGGATTAGAGAGGTTTGGTTTTGTCAACTCAAAACTAATCCTGTAACTCTGAATTTGTTCAGCTACCTTCATGGTACAGGACCCTGGGAAGCAGTTCTAATGTCATTGGCAATATAATAAAGAGTAGGCTAATATTTTTTTGAGTATTATTAGTATGGTTTGAAATACAATTAAATAAACTTTGTTTATTGGGTCATTGGTTAATCACTGTCAACAAATATATCTTATATCATAATCAGATTCAGTGTGTTTCAATTCAAATCGATAAAAATAACTAAATTAATTCTTGTTCCAATATAACAGCTGATTATATAATTATTTATAATATCTGTCTTTTATCAATGGAATATAATCTTTATTGAATCTATATCATTTAATAATAAGGAATATATTTTTGCACATTTATTAATAAACAGAACAGTCCAGAAAATTCCTATTTTTGACAACAGTTTTAGCCAATCGGCGCCGGGCTTCTCTGCAGACGTCACTGCGAGGTTGGTTTAGCCCTTTTGTACAGTTAGCATGTGCTTTAGGTTGCCTCTCACAGTAGCGGCACAATGAATTGTGATCATTGACAACACATGGATCTGTAAGTAATATATAACATAACCGGTTATAAACTAAAAAGAAAACAAGCTCGAAATTGTATTCGTTTTTGTGCGCTGTCTTCCATCCACACGACCACTTGCTAGCTTGTTAGGCTCCTGCTAGCCTGCTGTCATACAGTTTCTCTCAGTGGACATAAGCCTGACTTTAAACCTACTGGATCATTCTCTATGAATAAAGCACACTGGGGTACAAAGGCCTAAATTTAAAGTTAATCTGTGTCTAATGGAATACATGTATACACATAATATTATTTTAAGACGCTTGTAATATTAATAATCTTTCTATTCGATTACAGTTTTATTTTATCTAAAGATTGAGATTTTGTTAGATACAAGTAAGAACTGTTGCTGGAATAGTTTGATTGATCCCCTTTCAAGGTTGTCCTCTGGCTTACAAGCACAGCTTTTGTCTCCTCTTATCCGAAATTCATCCTCTCTTTCATCTCTTCGTCTAGCACATAGCACGTCACAGCTTTGACCTCTGACCTCACTGTGATTGAAAACTCCTGCCATCAGTAACCTCCTCATGTGCATCATCTTCTTGAAGTTTGACCCTCGGCCTGCATCCAAAAATGCCTACAGGTATTGCACCTGCTTCCAGAAGCTTTTCTGTCAATCTGTTCAATGCAAATAGGGATATGCAAAGTTCTTGCACATGTGTGGGAACAAGATGATGTTTGATACTGTCAGATTTTTTTTTTTTTTTTTTATAAATGCTGAAAAAGTATAAAGTGTTGACGTACACCTAAAACATATATATTTTTTTTCCCATATTTCAGCTTTTAAAGATGTTGCACAGTCTGATGTGGCCTAATTTGCCTTGTTTTGACACTGTCCAGTGGATGCTGAATTATGGAAAAGCAAACGGTTTCTGTGTGCTATATATATATATATATATATATATATATATATATATATAATAAATATTGCTCACAGTGATTCCTGTGTCCAGGAAAGAAAGGAGTATTATTTAGCTGGTCATGTGATCTCAACATGTTGGTCCCCTTGAAGCGTCCTGTTCCATGTGCAATAAAACAGCTTTTATTTGGCTGCTGATACGACAGGGTTTTATCACATAATTTTTTAACATTACTCATAAATAATGTAAGTACCATAATCAGGTAAATGTGTAAGCACTATTACAGAATACACAGATGTTTGAGTGCATTTCTGCTTGTATTGCATCCTGTAACCTAGCAACATTGCAATTTGCTTGGATCCGTTCCCAACAAGGAATATGCATAGCCAAGGGGGTGCTTGAGCAGATCAAAGGGGTATTTAAAAATGTTTGAATTTTGTTAATTTATATACCTATAGACCAGAAATTGTGACTTATAATAGGGTTGTCTAAAGTTTATTAATCATATAAAATAATAATCAGAACTAATCTCAGTATATTTTAAATTCCTTTTTAGAAAATTCAGTGTAATATTAATTAAAATGTGTCAGTAGTTGTTCAACAATGATTGGACTAAGTGATTAGTAAGATTGTCTAGTTCTACAGATTTTAGCTATATAGATTTTATAGATTCATAGATTCACCATTCAAAAGTTTGGGGACTGTACAATTTTTTAAATGTTTTTAAGTGTCTCAATGCTGCATTTATGTGATAAGAAAATACAGTAAAAAATACTAATTTCATGAAACGTTATTGCAGTTTAAACTCACGTAACATTTCTTATTATTAACAATGTTGAAAACTGAGCTGCTGCTCAGTATATTTCTGGAAGCTATGGTTCTTTGTTGAATTGAGAGTTCAAGAGAACAGCATTTATTTGAAAAAGAAATCTTTAATATCTTTACAATGTTACTTTTTACCAACTGAATGCATCCTTGCTGAATGAAGTTAATTTCCTAAAAGAAAAAAAAACTTACTGACTGAATGGTACTGTATATTATATTTTTAATACTTTTGACAACAGTGCTATTTTGCTGTTTATTAATTAAACCCTCTTTTGATAGTTGCATTTTTAAATTCATCCTCTGGTACATTTATGTGCATTAAGCTGTACATCTTTTTACTGTACATCTTCTACCAACATGTTACATCTCACAAATGTCCTGCCTGCATTTGTAAGATGGGATGTCAAGGTATAAATATTTCATCCTTATTGACCAAAGTGCATCTTGAGACTCTGTCTGTTCTGTTTTCCTTCACCTGTTTTTGAACCCAAGAATTCATCTTGTGTGAAGACCCTGAAGAATCATGTCTAGTTGAGGTCAGGTGAACCAAAATCAACCCTCTACGGGCAACTTGGCAATTGAATCGCCCTTGGCTAGTAAATATTTTAGAATACTCGCCAGTCAGTCAAGCTTTATAATAATGAAGTATTATTTAATAATATGACTTTAGTAATTAGAACTTTATAAAATGTTAAAATGTATATTAGTCATTTAGCCTAACTGAACATTATAACTGGACTGTTGGAGGTGCTTTTGTCATTCAGTGTTTCTGTAAAAAAAAAAAAAAAAAAAAAAAAAAAAAAAGGGAACAAACAGAAATAAATATTGCTAAGATAATAATTGTACTATTTCTATTAATAAGAACTATAAATCACACTAATTATTACTAAGGATTAATGAGCTGCTGGATTCATGAATATTAATTAGGTTTTGTGCATTCGATCGAACTGATTTGCTGCAATCAAAACAGGGATGATAATAGGTGAACGCCAGGCAATGAGATTGCCGTTTGCACATTAACTCCACCCACTACCGGAAAAACCTGGCTCTTCTTAAAAGCTGAAGACTTCCGTAGGAATGCTGTTATTTTGACAGGAAATTCTTTCAATGACACAATAGAATTAATCTGCATTGAGGTAACGTTCGCCATGATATCAGACAAGTTCAGCTCACATTGGCATAGCTGTCCCCGTCTCTTCCTTTTTTTTCACATTTGATAAAGATATTAATCTAGTTTTAATTTTATTTAATTTTATTTTTTTTTTGTTAAAATTCAAAATAGTTTTTAAATATTATTGGATGTCACTGTTCCCACCAACAGTTGCACAAGTTAAGGTTACGGCACAATGACGAAAGCTCTCCCGGAACTCATTGAGATTGCATTGCAGTGCCTGCAGTTCGAAAAAAATTATCTTTGAATGGAAGTCTATGAGAGCACTCGGGGCAATTCTCAGTCTGACAGAAATTGCCCAAAAAGAGGCAGTTCTACACAAAACGCAAGTCGACGCTGATTGGACTATTTGGAGGAAACACAAACAGTCTAGAATAGTTGAAGCTGGCGTAACACTGTGGTTGAATGTAAAAGAAAAATACACCTTTCCTTTGGGGGTGTGTCGCCCAATTGCCCTAATGAAGAAACCGCCACTGTTGAAAACCATCGTGATTATACAGGGTTTTACTTTGTCAAGGAAAGTCACTCAGGCAACCAATCAATCAATTGTTTGATTTGTAAAAAATATGTAGTTTTACATATCCCTAAGTTCAAGTGTGGTGTTCATGATGGTACGCTCTTATGGGTCTATGTGGGTACTCAAGATAAAAGGATCGGTAAAACACTGATATGGGCTTCAACTGTTATTTCATACCATTAGCACTGACCTCTTGAGCGTACTTTACTGACAGAAGCTACAATTTGGCATCCAAAAAAAAGCTCATACACTGATTCGCCTAATTATGGTCAGTGGCATTAATGCAACTTAAAAGCAGAAACGCCTTTGAGATCAACGTGGATTTCTGCCTCAATACCCAGAAGACGTGCACAATTATTGCAATTTTCATTACAGTTCAAAATCAACCTGCCTCACATCACATGTGGTTGGTGGAAATAATAACATCTTTTTGGAACCATTTAATTTTCATCATGTTAACCTCTGACCTCACATTCCCAGCATGCTCCAAAATCCCTCTGAGAGGAAACAGGTCGGAAGTCTGGGTCAGTTTACTTATATGTGGCTGTGATGACTTTGATATCACTAATTACAGTAGATCCACTTAGCACTAATATTTTTTCTTTAGAACAGATGGAACCTGTCAGAGAGACTGAAAGATCCTGAAATACAACACAGTCTGAAATTTAAGCTCATCTTAAATTTAAGAAAATGTGGATAAAAATAAATTTAGTTTCTGCTAGTGTAGAACTGTTTGAGACCGTATAACCTAGAGCTGATATTCATATCTAAAGCTCCTGCTCTTGACATATCTTAACATTTGCCATGGTGCTCATTTCTCTTTCCTTGATGACGTGGATATTAAAAATGACATTATTGATTATTGTGATGCTAACTAACATGAGATATAGAACAGACACTGAACTCGAGTAAGATGCCACTTTATGTGTGTGTGTAAAGAAAGATTAAGAAAGTAAAAAAAAGTGTGTGTGTGCAGTGAAATTCAAGTTTAGATGGGAGTCATAAAAATATTACTTAAATGCAACAAATGAAAGTATGCTTGACATTAAAGCCTATAGCTTCTGAAGAGTCTTTTAAAGAAACCTTTAAATGTGAAGTGTGCCATTTCTTTTATATTAAAATGCGTATGTCTTCTTAAAGTCAGCATGAATTGTTGTTTGTATCCCATTTTCCTTCTTTCAAATTTTTGGGAGCAGAAAACTTTTGCATGTATTATTTTTTGCGTTGTTCCATAGATTTTATGTGAAATAAATAGTATTTTATTTTATTCTTTTACTTTTTGTTCATTACCATTTCCACAAGAAATTATTAAGCAGCATTTCTTTTTATCAGCATTGATAAAACAAAAATCATGTGACATTGATAACTGAAGTAATGACTGCTAATAATTCAACTTAACTACAATAATATTTTGAATTTATATTTTACAATATATACAATAAAATGTAATCATTAGATACTTTTTTCAAAACTGACCACACTTTTAATATGTTTATTTAAAAATTAAGTAAGATATTTAATGGGGTGGGAGTCAGGACTTCATTTCATCCAGAAGGAATTGATTGAACATCCAGCACAACAATAATTTTTTGTCACTCTCTCTATCTGTCACAGAAAGAGTTTGTTTGACTGTCTATCACTCATGGACTCCCTTCTGCTCTCCCAAAACTGCCTCTTCATCTGCCCTTGACTTCTTTTCAGGTCTTTCTGTGTCCAGTCATCTTTTTGTCATGTTTCTGTTTCATTGAGAATAAATATATCTCCATTTGGGCTGACAAAGAGGGTGATAACCTTGCCCAGGGTCTGGCATAATTGACATTGTCAAGTCAATATAAGTTGTTTTCAAATGGAAAGGAGCTTTTCTGCTTTGCCAGCTGTCTCCAGTACAGAGCAAATCTTCCTGGGGTGCATCAACCATTGCAAATCAATTTGAGAAGCCTCTGGAATATTTCATCACTCTTTGTCTCTTTGATTTCTTTTTCTCTGTCACCTTGTCAGGTTCCACTGGCTGGAAATACAGTGGACATGTGACTCTCCATGCTGTTGTTAAGTAGTTAGTGAACCTTTTGACTTTTCTGTGAGATTGGACTGGAAGGCAGAATGACAAACCTGTGCAGCCTGAGAAATTAACTGCGTTTCGACTTCAAGACTTAATGCATAGAACTTTTGACTCATGTTTTTCTATATTCTGACAGTTAACATTCACTCAACCCACTGTGTTTACATTGACCCACCAAGGTGCATCATTTGGAAACCAAGGTCCTAGAGTCTGGAGGAAGGATGGAGAAGCCCATAGCCCAAGTTGCTTGAAGTCCAGTGTTAAGTTTCCACAGTCTGTGATGATTTGTGGTGCAATGTCATCTACTGGTGTTGGTCCATAGTGTTTTTTGAAAACCAAAGTCTCTGCACCCATTTACCAAGACATTTTAGAGCATTTCATGCCACTTTCTGCTTACCAGCTTTTTGTAGATCCTAATTTGATTTTCCAGCAGGATTTGGCACCTGCCCAAACTGCCAAAAGCACTAAAAGTTGGTTAAATGACCATGGTGTTGGTGTGCTTGACTGGCCAGCAAACTCACCAGACCTGAACCACAAAGAGAATCTATGGGGTATTGTCAAGAGGAAAATGCAGTTGAGCTGAAGGCCACTGTGAAAGAAACCTGGGCTTCAATACCAGCTCAGCAGTGCCAAAAAATTATCACCTCCATGCCACGCCGAATTGAATTTTTCTTTCTTTTTTAATTGTTCTTATAAAATATTATAATTTGTTCAGATAGTGAATTGGTGGGTTTTTGTTAAATGTGAGCCAAAATCATCACAATTAAAAGTTGCCAAATTACCAAAGACTTAAACTACTTCAGTCTGTGCAATGATTATATTTAATTAACAAGTTTCAATTTGAGTTGAATTACTGGAATAAATTAACTTTTCCATGACATTCCTGTCTAATTTATTGAGATGCACCTGTATTGACATTGACAATCAATATCAAAATCAGTATCGGTCGACCACTACTCAGAAGTGGTGATCCTGCAGTCCTTTCATCCAGTTGCTTTTTAATTTATAATTGTTAAAGTATTTTAACGTTTATAAAAAAAAAAAAAAAGATTTATTACTGAGTGTGTGGTTGACATTTAACAGGTGCCTGACATCTCATGGACCCCAAATTACGTAGTTCAACATGCAAGATATAAACTAATATTCCATGAGATGCATCTACAGAGCATCAGGCCTGAGCAGAGACAATAAAGCAATGCACAGTAGCATTCAGCATCACAGCTGAGTCTTCTCTGGGCCTTAGGTTTATAGCTGGCACAGCAGTCAGTGCTCTCCTGGGATCAGCACGAGATAAACACAATTAGGTGTACATGTGACCTCTGAGCCCATTCAACGGTGCCAGCCTCCATCTCTCCCCCTCCCACAGGAAGTCTGTCTGAAAATCAGCCCTTTATTGGTTAACATAATGTCCAGTATCCACGGGTAACACATTACAAAGCACAGCATTACAGTTTTTCTCATTTATGAGACTGTAAGGATGATTCTAATAGCGCTCTATTATAGTGATGTGTGTTATTATAGAAATTGTATGTTATGAGTATGATTGTATAGGAAGGATACTGTGAAAGAAGAGATTGTGTGATGTCAACCTTCATCATTTTTTTGTGCAGGCTTATTCTGGCTGCTAACAGAGACGAGTTATACAGCAGACCATCCAAAGCTGCAGAATTCTGGGGCAGCAACAATGAGATCCTCAGCGGTAAAGATCAGTCTTATTTTTCAAATATTAGACAAATATTTACTATCCATAGTCCAGTTTTTATCTCGCCAACATTCTGGGACTTATTGACTTTGCTGTGTCAATGAGGAATTCAGATGTTGGTTTTTACAGGAGAGTTTGTCTAAACTGCATATAACGGAGTTCCAATATTTTAGAGTTCCTTTAAGAGTCTTTTGCTTAAACACAGCTCTTATTGTGTCTCATAGAGCCAGTTGTTTGGCTGTCTGCATGATGCACATCATTCTTAGATTTTTTTGTGTTTAAGTCTCTTGCATCATGCCTCAGTAATGGTTAGAGAGTCGGACTCGCAATCGAAGGGTTGTGAGTTCGAATCTCGGGCCGACAGGAATTGTGGGTGGGGGAAGTGCATGTACAGTGCTCTCTCCACCTTCAATACCATGACTGAGGTGCCCTTGAGCAAGGCATCGAACCCCCAACTGCTCGCCGGGCGCCGCAGCATAAATGGCTGCCCACTGCTCCGGGTGTGTGTTCACAGTGTGTGTGTGTGTGTGTGTGTGTGTTCACTGCTCTGTGTGTGTGCACTTTGGATGGGTTAAATGCAGAGCAAGAATTCTGAGTATGGGTCACCATACTTGGCTGAATGTCATGTCACTTTTTTTTTTATGGGCCTATCACTAAATATGAGTCACTCTATGATTCTACTTTGTAGTTTTGCATGAAGCTATATAGCGCTGTTGTTTTTGGTAGAATTGAGTGATTCAGTTGTTCAGAATTTCTCCTCTTCAAAGCACTAGATCTGTGTGCTTGGGCCTCTGAAGTACTTTTTCTTTTCAGTATCAAGATGAAAAATATTATTCTATAACTTTCAGTGCAGGTCATTCTCAGTGAACATTCCTGTTCGGTACGTCTAAATCTGATCTCCTGCTGGTTTTATTATTATAGCCAGCAGACAGGATTTAATGTCACTTCGACATTGAATCACAATGTGATTTTTTTTTGTTTTCTGTCATTAGGTCTGGACCTGGAAGAGGGGAAGGAAGGCGGATCATGGCTGGGAATTAGCAGACGAGGGAAACTGGCAGCACTGACCAATTACCTGGATGCACGGCAAAATCCTGATGCTCAGGGGAGAGGTAGTGCAGATCTTTCACCCATTTGTATTAATCTTGTCTACTATTACTGAGCAGTTGATTAGACGCACTTAATCAATTTATTACCCTGGCAAATTACTCTTAATAGTAGCATATTTTGAAAAGCCTTCATCATCCATGTACTTTCTGTTCAAGTAAACAGGCGTGTGTGTGTGTGTAAATAAATAGTCATCAACATTTGCTATATGCAAACATATATTATGGACTAATATACCGAAGAGTCTTATGCAACCAAAACCTTTATACATGCACACACCCAAATCCTTTTTTTATGTATTGGCTTATAATATACAAGCATAAAGCTAAAAACAGATTTTACCAAAGAATGCTGAGAAAGTAAAAACAGCCCAAAGGGACAAAATACTTTTTCACAAAATAAAAAATAAATTAGATTTTCAAATCAGCAAATGAAATAATAACAATAACTAGATTTTTACATTTTTCTGAAGAAAATGTGAATATTGCTTGCCTGCGCAAAACTCACCGATGATGATAGAAATGGCCGCATTTTTCACAATTTCTTTATAATAGTTCTGTAATATTCTAGATATGGCCTGGCACTGGACTTGAATTTTGGTCTGTCTTAGAAAGGTGATGCTATGCGGTTTGCCTTCTTAGCGGATTTTTGCATCTTGCTATTTTTTTAGGGTAATCTGGGTGGTTTTTAGGGTATTGCTGGGTGGTTTCTTGGATATTCTGGTTGGTTGTTAAACCATCTTAATCAAAAGAGCCCATGCCTGATTGGTCCCTGGATAGGACTTGGGTTTATAGAAATTTTCAAAGTCATGGCACACTTCATGAAAAACGGTATGATTTTAAAGTAACATTCATCAGAGTTTTACAACAACCCTTTGACCGAGAGCAATAAAACCAGAGATACTTGTCTTTGCAAGCAACACTAAAAGTAATTATAATAATGTAAAAAGAAATGAAAAAAGAAAAGAAATGAAAAGTAATATCCACATGCACCACCAGAGTACTTCCATGTTTAATAGATGTTTCCTCAGATCAGTTGAGATTAAAATGACCCTAGTTTTAACACATCATTGCAAATTTTTTACATTTTCACCTATGTTTTTAAATTTTGCTGCTCCAGTATAAACCTTATTCTAATTATCTAGCTTTTTGTTTTTGTTTTTTTTTGCCCATAAACCACAATGCTAAAGTAGTTAGGTCGAATATTAAGTGGAGTTGCCTTAATTTGTGGTATTCTTAATAATTGCTGACATGTTCACATAAACGATTGCATATGGGTGGTGAGGCCGGAGACGTGAACAGCTGTTCACTGCAGATCTCCACTCAGCTGAACAAGACTCCTCACTGTCATCACTCCAGTGTCTGTTTAGGTTCTTCAGGGCCTCTTTATAGGCTGACACCTCGCTAGCACTTACCATCAAAAGCATGTCGAACACACCCCACCCCTCTGTTCCCAAACCATGTCCCTAAATATAATGCAAACAACCCAGCTGTTATTTGGATGGTTGTACACAACAGCTGCGTGCAAGAGCTGGAGTAATATGCCTCAGTACATGTTGTTCAACAAATTGCATTAATTTGAACAATTAGTTCTCTAAATATGCCTAAATGATTTACTTGAGAGTGAACGAAATGAAATGACCTTCACCAAGCAGTTCACAACCCATTCTTCCTCTTTTGCAATCCGTGGTGGTAATAAATTGGATTATTGATGCATGCTTGTCTGCATTTATCATTTTTACTCAGGTTCTCTGGTGTCCAAATATTTGATGGATAACTTGGACAGTTTTGCATACCTCCGAAAAGTGTCTTCAGAAGCTCATTCATATAATGGCTTCAATCTCCTTACTGCTGACTTCAGGTGAGTGGTGGAAGGCAAATCTTGGTTAGCTCTTTTCATTATCTATAACCTTGCTTAAATGGGGAATACATAGAATAAATCATAAATGGTTTACTGTTAGCGATTTTCCACAGTTTGTGAAAGCATTTAAATGCAAACTTATTCGAATATGTGTTTTCTGTTTCTGTTTAAACTGTGTGGTGTTTTTGTTTCTGATTTAAATTTGTTATATTTGTTGGAGTTTTAGTGGCAAATACAGTCATAATTTAGATATCATAGTACATCAGACTCTAAAAGATCATTTTAATGAGACATTTAATGAAGTGGCTTATTGATAAAAATGCTGTCAAGTAATAAAATCTGAAATGCTTTTTGTTTCTTACTTTTAAAGAAAGAAAATTAAATGATAATGTAATGCATTCGTACCCCAGTCTTTTAGTTAAATCCAGTTAAATCATGTACATTTCAGATGTCAGTTTACTAATTAAAACCACTTGCAACTAATTCTAACCAGTGGTCAACAAGGCTGATATTTGGCATTTTTCAAATATTGGCGTCGGCCGATAAGTTTTTCTGCTCGGCCGATGTCTTCAAGGCAGGACTTGTATTTTGATGGTGCTAAAAACGACAGCGTCTGAGCTCACAGTGCTTATATTCTCTTTCTTGTTTACCGAAATTGTTAACAGCTCTGCCTAATACGGATAGAAGTCTGTCTAATAATCCAATAAAACAGGTAAACAAAGGAATTAAAATATATACAAAAAGTATTATTATGATTGATTTTATATATATTAGTAATAAAAAAGGCAACATTATAATACTTTCTCGTTTGCCATTGGCATTAAGCAAATAAGCATTGATATCATTTAAAAAATCTTTGAGGAACTAATGAATATTTAATTTCACAAACTTGGCAAATTTAGTCGAATCCAGCTGAGATCTTGTGAAGTGTGTATGTGTATCCAGCATGATCGCATGTTCTCTACGTGACAGTCAGTCCATGTGAATTGGATGCTTTAAACTTTAAACTCATGAATTCAAATTCTGCTGCACTTCATGCATTTGCCCACCGTCATATTCAAGTCATTTTCTCTGTGTGCTCTATGTAAAATGACAGTTACCCCTGGCTTTATTTGAAAAACATGATTCACAATGCACACAAATTTACCAGAATACTGAGTGCCCTGTTAGCTAAAAAAAAACTTCCTTTTTATTATATTTTTAATAAATATTTATTTAAAAATACTTAAATATAGCATAGTATTATAAAGTATAAGTATTTTTATTTTACACATTTATTTTTTTAATCCATTGTCAAATGATTTCAGATTTCTTAAATATGAAAAAAAAAATTATGTCTGCTTTATATCAGTTATCGGCCCACCTGCTTTCAAAGATATCGTCATCGGCTGTCAAAAAAACAATATCGGTCGACCACTAATTCTAACCACTTGGTGCTAACATCATATATCAAGTCCGTTTAAAAAATTGCTAAGTTTTGAGAAATAACTCTAAAAGTTACTTAAACAGAAGTGCCTCTCTTTCATGATCACCCTTTCTTTATCATTTGTTATGAGGATGACATGACAGTGGTGATACTGTCTAAGCTCTGAGGTCCTCAAGAGGGACAGCAGGCACTGGTGCCACCTGCTCTCCATAAACCAAAGCTCAAGAAATCTGTTTAGAATATAGTCCGAACAGATGGCGTGTTTCCAGCAGCGTGACTGTCTCAGAACATAGTAATTTGAGGCGATTTAAGAAGACTGGTTTCATGATTTCACATATTAAAGGTCAAAAATAATGACGTTTATTGAAATAATTAATTATTTTTGGGCGAATAATACCATAATGGTGGTTCATTGTGTATCAGGAAGACTATTTGCATTAACAAACTAGTAGCCTAAGAGTACATTCACAGTTCACCATAACATGAGCAACAGCAATCGGAATAAACACATACAATATAGCTGAGTAGTATTCAGTGATTTGATTGATGCTACTATGTGTATTTAGATATTAGGATGCACTTAAAACTCTCATCTCCTACCTTTTTATTTAGGGTGACTAATATTTTCCATGTTTTTTTTTTTCTGTTGTGACCATTATCATTTAAGGAAAACTGTCCTCTTTATTTATTTTAATTCTTCCAGATACATTAATCACAGTAGTTAGCCATGTCTTAGAGACCCCTTCATTTTGGTTTCTGAAAGGCTGTCTGCTAATGTAGTGATGTATTACTTAAGTCCATGCTGTCATCTGAGAGACTGTCCATTTGTCTCTTCAAGCCTATATTTATAAACGGAAAATTCATTGAAAGGCCACTCAGACTCCCAAACCCAGTAATGAAACAGAAGTCGATATCCTTGGGGAGTGTTATTCATTTGTTTACCCTTTTAATAAACAAGATCATTATTGAGCTTATCGGACTCTCCCTTTCTTTCCTTGGCCACAAAGGGCAAAATGATACAGGTCCAGATAAACTCTGAGGAATTACAACGGGCATTTTGTGCTGAAATCAGTACAACTGTCTTCTGTAAATAGAGACGGCCTTTCAAAAAGAATAAAGAGGATTTGTTTGTTTCTCTACAGTGATGTGACTGACAACACTGATAATTGCTTCATGTTTTATATGATATTTCAGCCCAATGAAAAAATTTTCTGCTTGTTCAGATCAGGCTTAGCACTACAATTCAATTCTCTCTTGGCACCATTGAAATCTCAGCAGACATTACTCTAATCTTCAGTGTCACATGATACTTTAGAAATCATTCTAATATGCTGATATGCTCTAAAAAGTTTTAAAGTTTTCTTGATCATTGCAGATTAAAGTGTTCATTTTGTAAATTTCAGAAATTCATCCCTAGTGAGAAAAGACCATTTACTAAAATGGAGCTGCAAACATTACTAGTTCGGTATTTCCACAACTTTCTGATGTCAACCAGATTACTGTTTTTTAATCTCTAATTTGGATTTGTTTTCTCTTTATTATAATTATTATGTTACTGTATATTGTGTATGGAATTTATGGATTTAGCTGGATAGTGTAACTGTTATGAGTCTAGTTATAATTAGATTTCTGAATGTTGGTATGATAGATGGTGTGAAAGATTTTTGTCTGCTGACTAGTTGACTAGGCTGTTTTAGCTGTCTAAGGCTTGATCTTTCTGGTCCAAATCACAGTACGAAATCACCTTGCTTAGATCTTGTAACTTCACTATTTGAGTTTATTTTGTAAAATAATATTAATAAAAGCAGGTCTCCGGGACAAAATTCATTTGTAACTTGATTGTTGGTTTTCTAGCAATTATTGTACTGCATTAATACATCATTAGAAGGCTATTTGGCTCTTATGCCCCAGAGTTTTTAGAGTCTTTCAGTGCAATTATTGCATTAGTGGAGATAGATAAGGCCATTATTAGAAGGGATTTTGTGTGTGCCAGAGTAGTTTGCTCAAATTAAGTTATTTTAATAGACTGGGGAGTTATGTATATTTAAACAATAAGGCACAAAATATAAAGAGTTGTTACAGTTGTTTTGTGTCATTACTTTTACTATATTATGTATTTTAGCATGTCTGGAATGTTACATTGACCAATCATCATCCCGGACCAGAGCTACCATATTTTTTGGACTATAAGTCGCATCTAAGTATAAGTCGCATCAGTCAAAAAATACATCTTGACGAGGAAAAAAACATATTTATGTCACACTGGACTATAAGTCGCATTTATTTAGAACCAAGAGAAAACCGAGCCGTGAGAGGGCGCTCTATGTTTTCAGTGGTAGGCTACAGGAGCAATGAACAGCATAGAGCGCCCTCTCGCGGCTATAGACGGTAATGTTTTCTCTTGGTTCATGTCAAATTAATTTTGATAAATAAGTTACACCTGACTATAAGTCGCAGGACCAGCCAAACTATGAAAAGAAGTCCGGTAGTCCGGAAAATACGGTAATCATTGAATAAGTATATAATATAAACAATGTTGAGCTTGTAAATGAATGAAACTGAATACAGAGAGAAAGTAAATTCTGTAATCTCTTCATTGCACTACAGTAAATCCTCCAAAAAAGTAATTGTAACGATAAAATCTCCATACTCATCGGGAAGAAGGAGGCGGGAACCGGCGCACAATCAAAAATCACTTTAATATTCAAAAATAAACAAAACAGCGCGTCAGCCCCTCACGGCGACTGACGCGCACAAATAAAAACCAAACACATAAAATAATGTCCCAGGCCTGGTCCTCTCTCGTCCTTCACGGTCGTCGCTCCAGTTTTATATCCTTCCATCTCCTACGTGGGACTCGATACTGGCGGTGGGGCGCAGGTGCAGCTCATCTTCAATCACTACACCTGGCCTCACTCCTCGTTCCCACGCCTCTCGGCCCCGCCCCACTCGCCACAGTAATGTAGTTTATTTTTTGTGTAATAAACATTCACTGGACGATTCTTAAAACAGATGTGATTTTACTGAAAGTCAGCATTCTGCATACTTATTTTATTCTTATTACATATACAACAGCGTCTAGTCTCCAGAGTTCTGAGGCTTCTGAAGTCCCGTCCTCGCTGTCTGACTTTTTCTTCGTCGTGGATTGGCATCGCTGCCAAACTGTTCCACCAGCATTATTGATGTCCCTCTCAAAGTGCTTTCAAAAACCCTAAATTGTCCATTTCTCCTTTCATAGCCTTCCTCCTGTGTCTCCTTGGCCAATAAAATGTCCTCTGAAACACACGGCTATATCTCCATAATTCCATCAGGAGTAATGAGCTTCATTGTGGATCCATCCACTTGATTCATGTGTATGAAAACAGGAACATGTCTAATCAGATAAACTGTGATTATGATTTAGTGACTGAGATCATACACACAAACTAAAAGGAGATTCTCTCTCCTCCCTAATTACAGACTGATTTAGGAAGATTTCTTTCATGAGCTAATGAAGGATAGAGACTGTCTGTTCTACTCTCGTTCTATCTGTCGTTATTTCATTCTATCTTTCTATCTATCTGTCTTTAACAGCATGTGGCAAATGTTTGTATAATGTTTATATATATATATATATATATATATATATATATATATATATATATATATGTGTGTGTGTGTGTGTGTGTGTGTGTGTGTGTGTGTGTGTGTGTGTGTGTATAAGATATGGCTTGTTTTGTGAGCTTTGATACTATATTAGTTAGAATGTATTGATTTGCACTGTGTAACCCTAAACTAAAGCAGTTGGGGCTTCCTTGCTGAAGGGCACCTCAGTCGTGGTATTGAGGGTGGAGAGAGCGCTGTACATTCACTCCCTCACCTACGATTCCTGCCGGCCCGAGACTCGAACTCGTAACCTTTTGATTAGGAGTCCAAATCTCTAACCATTAGGACACGACTTCCCCTAACGTTCCCACAACTTTTGCTAGTTTAATGACAGGACAACAATCGGTGCGCATGATCCAAAAATGTTGTACCTATGAGTAATGGGTGTTTTTTTGGGCATAACGTGCAATAAACCAATCAGAGTCTCATCTCCCATCCCCTTTAAAAGCCAGTTGTATTAGTTGTAATAAGCAAAGTGTACACGCGTTGTGCCCCCTCCTATAGGTGCCAGACTTTCGACCAGGTTTGAGTTGGTCTATGGCGCAGTCTATTTTCAGTTCCTCAAAATAGCAACGCGCCAGCAATGCAGCTGAACACCAGCACACCCATGGGCACAAATGCATTTGCTATTTAAACAAAGCAGTACAGGATGTGGAAATGAGGACTGCTTCTGGCTGAAACTAGCAAAAACACTTGTGCCGGGCCTTACGGCGCATTGCGCCGGGTGTATGATAGGGCCCTGTATGTATATTTATATGATAAATGACTTGGTTTGTTTGTGCATGTTTTGCTACTTTATTATTTATTCTACAGTTCTATGTATATATGCATTATATAACTATGTGAATTGTTTCTGTGTTTACAATGACAAATGATGCAAAAGTAGCTGTAAAGATGTTTAATTGTGTTTTAGCAGTGAGCACTAACTCATTTTTTCTTGCTGTTTTGTTGGACGCAGGACCAATGAAGACACATTGTGTTACTATGGAAACAAGGGCAGTTCAGAGCCCATTCATCTCAAAGCAGGTTTGTTCAGTCCCTCAGTTAGCTCTCTGTGTTCAGATACTAGTGGTCTTCCATAAAGCACTGCTGTTTGCAGTGTTACACCTACTGTATATAATTCACTCGTTCAGCAACAGATTGGTGGGTGTGTCTCACTCAAAGCTCACAGGAAGTGATGGATGTTTGTGTTTGTTTCAGCAGGAATCTATGGGTTGAGTAACTCTCTTCTGGAAACTCCGTGGAGAAAACTGCAGCACGGCAAACGGCTGTTCACCAGTGTAGTGAACAAAACACTGTCCCCTGATGGCTTAGTGCAAGAACTGCTCCATATCCTCAATAATGAGGAGCTGTAAGTGTGCACTCCATTATGAAAATTAGTATTCTCTTGCTTTTTTCTTCTGTTTCTCTTTATCTTCCATCTACCTTTATCTTTCTTAAACAATCAAACCAGCAGCCGTCCTTTTTGATCCTCAAGAAGCACTTGAGACACAAAGCAAATGGATTATTAAAAAAGTTACTTTATAGAATCCTGAAGCACAAGCAGCATCATTTTTTAAGTCTTTCTTTTTTTTCTTAGGTTTTATAAGGTGAATGCAGGCAGCATATCATAATGAATTTAGATATTAAAATACACATACTGGCCACATAGTTGTTTTTCAATATTTTTAGCACAGATATCTTTTTTTATTTGATCACTTGTAAGTTTTCAGAGACAGTGTCACGTGTATTACTCTGTTTGTGTTTGAAGTCATGGAAGTGAGAGCGGGGGCTCCAGGGAGTTTTATTCATTAGTGACAAACAGATTGCCTTCCCATGTCAGCATTGACCTTCTAGATCATGTAGATGCATTAATGGGGGTGAAACAGCTGTCTGATTAGACATTACGGACCGGTTTGCATTCATAACATAATTATGTATTCATCAGTGAGAGTAATTAATTTAAAACCAGTTATGATGTTTAAGTAAACAAGACCTATCAGTTGTGTCAGTTCTTAAAACTTATATTTTCCAAGCATTGCAGATAATTGGTAAGTATTATAAAGTTAGTATATATACTAAGTATAGCCTATATACAGTACCATTCAAAAGTATGGAGTATGGATTTTTTTTTTTAAAGAAATTATTACTGTTAATCAGCAAGGATGTGTTGATTAGATCAAGTGACAGTAAAGACATTAATAATGCTGGAAAAGATTTCTATTCCAAATAAATGCTGTTCATTTGTTCTTTATATTTATCAAAGAATCCAGTCTTTTTAAATTTCACAATATTTTAGTTTTTATTAAATAAATTAATTTGTGATGAGCATAAGAGACTTCTTTCAAAAACATTTAAATTTTTACCGACCCCATACTTTTGAATGGTAGTGCTTATGTGTGGATTCATACACACACCACTGTATTTTTTTATTATTATTTATCAACAATTTCAGGAAAGAAATAAATACTTGTTTACTTGTAGAATTTCTCTGCTTTCTTAAAACGCTCTGGTCTTTATCAAAGCACCAGCATGACTTGTCACACTACAGTCGTAAGAATCTCACCTCTGCTCTTTCCAGAAACACCCCGGACCCTGCACAGGAACGTCAAGGTGAGGGCTTCAGTAAGGCCATACTCCGAGCCCTGTCTGCAGTGTGTGTGCGTTCACCAGGATACGGCACAAGGTCCCCTCATGCTATTCCTACTCTTACTTCTTTCTCTCTCCATTGAGAATGGTGACACTCAAACAATGCATGCTGCACTTTCTATTTTACCTCCAATTTTAAAGTTTGTTCAATGTCATATTTTTGTCTGTTTTGATCTCAGGACCAATACAGTCATCCTCATCGACCGAGAGGGAAACGTGAGCTTTACAGAGCGCAACATGCTAAACTGTGACCTCACCCAGTGGAGCACAAATAGCTTCCACTTCAAACTGCAAGAATGAGGGCCAGGTGACAGGCCAGGGGAAGAAGTCTCTCACGCTGTGCCTTTATCCAGCCACTATCTGCTCAAGCCATGCATCACTGTTTCTACCAATATGAACATCAAGATTTAATTCAGACTTGCAGTTGAAATAGGAAAGTGGTTAATTATTGCTACTGCTCTGTTCTGTTCTGTTCTGAGAAGAAGCTTGGTAGCACGTTCCTTTTTTTCCTAAGTAATTGTTTTTTCTAATAACCAGTGGCTCATGAGAAAGGCGCACAAGGAATCTGCAGCCACAAACATCAGATTTCCATATAGTTTCAGTTCAAAAAGGTGCGCAGATTCTGTCTGAATCTACATTTTGAGTGCATGTCATTCAATATGCAATCTGCATATATTAATGAATATAGAAGAGGATAAGTATGACGAATTTGAGATTTTATTCATCATCCACTGAATCCCATTTTACAACAAACTGTCATTGGCATGAAATGCTATTGGACAGAATCCTTGAAGGAACAAGATGTCTACTGCCAAAGAATGATCGTGTCAGTCACAATCATTATAAACAAGAAAATGAATCATCTTCATAGTCTTGCACAATGTAAACTTTACTTGCTATTCAGTGTGGTAGTGATCCACTGTAATAACTTTCACTCAGGAACACGCTGAGAGATACAGCCAAAAAAAACAAAAAACCTTGACGATGTTTCTTCTTTTTCTTCATCTTAAATTGAAAGGATGTTTTTTTTTGCTTTGTTCGTTTTTTTTGATTGTTGTTTTTCAGATTAAACGAAACCGTTTCAATTTCACTTTGAGAGTGTTGACAGTTTGAAGTCCGTATGATTTGGTATTTCCTTTGCTGCTTTCATAATCTTATCTGAAATCTTTCAGCGCATCAATGCATTTTGTCAGCTGTCAGGAATCTAATATGATCTTGTCATTTAAAGTCAAGTCTATGGTTAATAACAGTGTGCCTGAAATTTAGTATTCAGCTCTTGGCTTTTTGTTATTTAGGTTTGTGTGTGTGTGTGTGTGTGTGTGTGTGTGTGTGTGTGTGTGTGTGTGTGCGTGTGTGTGTGTGTGTGTGGTATCTTAGCTAATGACAGTGAAAGATACACATTTTTAGCCAGACCTAGATATCTTTAATGAACTGACAGCAACAAGGTACGGTAGGTAACAGAATACTAAGGTGATAGAGATCAGTCAGGTATTCTTTTGAGTGTCAAGAATTAAAGAGATGCGATTGACCTCACAACATAAAGCTATCATGTTGTTTAATGTATTGCAACCGTTATTTCATATTGGAATGTGACTGATTGTGGTCTGCTGCTGCCATCTAGGGACAAGTAACATTTGTAAAGCCCAGATGGTGAAGCTGATCCTAAATTACACTACATTTATTTGTGAAAATTGGCTTGAATTATTTAGACAAAAATGATGATCATCACTCAAAAATGTGAATGAAAATATAAAGGAACCCACTGTTTAGTAGTTTGGTTGCTAATTAGTCTGAAATGAACAAGTCTCCCATATCATATTTTCTTTAGACTGTATTGATAATATCTTTATGCATATGAAAAAAGTGATTTTCTGCCTTTAGACAGACCCAACAAACTGATCGTAAATATAAAACGCAAAAAATGCAAGGAAACGCAAACAATTTTTTTTTATAATAATAATAATCTTAAATAATGGTATCAGTAATTGAAATTATGCTAATATTTTCAGATTTTTCATGCCTGGTGGACTGATTTAAATGCATTATTATAACAATGTTTTGAATACATCATACAGAATTGAACTTTTCATAGCAAGAGAGACTGACAAAGAATCATGCATTATTAAAATCTTACAGAAGCCAAGACGTGTTATTACTTTTATATCCTTTTTGTACAATGGTTATAAAAAATAAAAATTACATGTCACACCAGACAATATACCCAACATCACAAACAAAATATAGATCATTTTGTATACAAAGGTAAAATGTGATACACTTTTTAGGTAATTTTAAACATCATTCATGAAACCGCAAACGTTAAATGTTGTATATAAATATATCAAATCATGTGACAACTTGCCCTTATGAAAATGTGTCGAATTGCTCTAATCTGACATTTATGAAAAATAACTTTGCCCTGAGAGCAAAGTTAAACCTTTTGGATGCAAATCCACCTTCACTTTTCCATGAACGTGTGCGAATAGTAAGCTTTGACTTTTTTTCCCCTCTCTCTCTCAGGTAATTTTTTCATAGCAGTTACACTGTTGGCCTTTGAACGTTGCTGTATTACCAATTTTGGCGATTTCCACCTCATCGGCTCCCTTACATTAGCATTGTGGGTAAAGTAGTGCAGCGAATATTGTGACACCTTGCAACGCATTCTTTCTAAATAGACAAGAAACTACAATTACATTGAGGCGCGAGGAACAGGTTTAGTAACAGTGCCTTATCTTAAAGCGACAACCAAGGTTGAGAGAGGTTGGAAGCAGGGAGCAGCAGGACTTAAGGTATGTAAATATGAACGTCTTGTTTAACATAACATTTTTATATTATGTTATATTATATATTACCCATTGAACTCGCTTACAAGCAATGAGGGATTAGCTTTTTCCACGGCAGCAGTCGTTTCCAGATTTTTGTGGACTCAGTGGCTGTCTCAGAACCGGGTGAGATGCTTAACGTTAACGTTACCTAGACAGCATTTTGGGACATCTGAGTTGTGTTTGAATGTTTTCCGAAATGCTGTCTAGGAAGGCAGCGCACTTAAGGTTTCGAAACAGCCGATGTTAGCTTCACTGCTAGTGACCAAGGAATTGAGCTAACGTTACCTGAGCATTTAGAGTCGGCCAGCACATTTAGAAACGAACCAGAAGATTTGCAAACCCTATTTGATTATACAAAAGATCCAGTGAGATCAACAAAGGCCACCTGTATGACACTAGTTTTAACTAATTCAAATGAGTAACATGAACACAGCAGCTCATTCACTTGCCTGATGTGAATATCAGTGGCAGCCTTTTATGTATTGATGCTTGTAGTGTACAGTATATCTTAAAGTAACGTTTAGATTTACTGATAACTTACATGCTTAAAAACTTAGTGGGCTACCTGTCTAGACAGCATTGTAGTCATCATACCACAACTCATTAGTGGTCTACCAATTGTCAGTATTGCTTACCAGGTTTTCAGACAGCATCATGTGGAAATAATGTGAAAATCCCAGTAAAGCTTGTGTTTTTACAATAAATTTAACTGCAGCACACACACTCAAACTGCAGGATTGACTTTGGACTAGAAGTGCTTTTAGTTACTTAAGCAATGGGTAAAAAAGGGCAAATTGCAAATGGAAATAAGCACTAAAAACACTGAGACTGACAACTAATACTTGTGTATGAACATTTGCTTGGTTTGTTTAGTTTCTCTTTCCTTCCTTAAAGTTTGAATGAAATGAAAGTTCAGTCAGTCCATTTTCTGATTTCTGTTCTTATGGATTAATATTATTATTATTTTTATTATTATTATTATTATTATTATTATGACTTAAATTTTAAACCAGAAATATAACTGGATAACTGGACCTTCCGGCGAAGCGACATACTTTTCTTCTGGTGACTTATGCTGAGCTTCTCCAATCATGTAGTCCACTTAAACTCCGTCCTTTCTTACAGGTCACCACAAGCTCTTCATCCAATCAACAACCGGATAGAACCAAGACCCCACCCTTCATTTTTGCTTTTTTTTTTCGATAATCTGTTGCACTTTGGATGTACAGCACAATACAAAAGAAAGATCTTTCGCTACTTCCGTCTCTTTGTGACTTTAATGTACGTTCAAGGTCTTCATTTTTGCAATGATTTATCAGTGCGCATGAAAAACAAATGTCACTTTTAGTAATAAATTCATCAAACTGTATTAACTTGGCCCACCCCAAAAGCATTTTTTATGGCTGATGTCCCAATCCCTCTTATTTTTTACCTTTCCTTTCCACTCATTTTTTAAAATCTTATTGAACATTCGGTCTCGCTCTGCAAAATGCAATGTTAGAGAAGTAAAATAGAGTGTTTTTTAACTGAAGAATTATTGCTTATTTTAACTGAAGAGTTTATATGTTTTGTCTCTCTCCTCTGTTCACACTGATAAGGCCTGGATTTGGCGGCCGGAAGGAAGGAGCAGCGTGGCATCCCTCTCCTCCTCTCATGTCCCCTCCCTGTGTGTCTTTGCATGTCAGTGTCCCCTCGTCATCCCCCCTGTGTCTCACCCCACCAGCCCTCTGTGTTCCTCCCCCTCATGCTTGGGACAGACTGGCCTCACTGTCAGACCAATGACTGCCTGGATAATACTGCCTGTCAGCCTGGCTGCCTTTTCTATCACTGGGATATGGATAGTGTGAGTTTTAATATGCTGCCACTCATGAATCATAGATGCATTAAAATGCATGAATTATCGTTTGTCACATCAAATCGTTTTTAAAAGTTGAAATCAGAGTTTTTTTGTTGTTGTTTTTTTTTTTTAAATATGCAGATTCAATTACATAAAATGGCAAGCATAAACAATAGAGTGTTGTTTTTCTCTGTCCTCAGATATGCTATGGCTGTAATGAACCACCATGTTTGTCCTGTTGAGAACTGGTCAGTTAAGTTGGGCTTGTTTCACTCCGTTTATTTAAAACCATATGACGTTTATGTAATTTGATAGTCGACTCCATTATTTCAAAGGTCGTACAATGTGACATGCACAGAGGAAACAGCCAAGCCGGGCTTCCCGAAAACATGCTGCACCATTCAAGACATCCCCCTCATCAGGTAGTCATATACGCTTTATTTCGAGCTCTTCCGCTTTAGTTCGAGTCTGTGTTTATTTCCAGTATGATCTGACAATGTCTTTGTCTAAACTTTGATTCAGTAAATGTGGATCTTACCCTCCCGAGAGCTGTCTTTTCAGTCTCGTTGGTAATGTGGGAGCTTTCATGGGTAAGACTACTTGTTCTCGTATTTCCACATATCCTACACAAACACTGACATATCGAATAACAGAGAAGAAAAGCATGAATGGAAGAATTCAGAGTGGCAGAAGTGTTGCAAAAACAGATACCTGCATGAGACTTACAGGCATGTTACTTATTGCGTCATCTATATTGGATGATTTCCTGTGTTTCCTTTCATGATGTGTTGTGTTACGGGTGAGCTGATATGTTGCGATTTCGTGATTAGGGGTTTGATTGTCCTTGTCTTGCTGAAGGTTAGCTGTGATCTGAAATCAGGGGTGTGTTATTAGACACTTTTACACACCACAGCATTAAAACAAATCAAACCAAAACAAATCTCATGAATGGAAATTCATTAATTCATTAAAACTGCAAATATTGTGAAAGTTAAAACTAAAAAAACAGCAGCACTGTGCTCTACAAGTGCTCTATACTATGGAAATTTTTTTACAAACAAAACAAACAGGAACTCCAAACTGCACGCATGTGAAATGGTCTGATTGCTTAGTGTTTCTGTTCTCTTTTTATGTGCAGTCGTGTTGGTGTGTATGCTACGGTATGCTCAGATCATTGAGCACAGGAACCACTGTTGGCTCAACACTAGTGGACTTGTGTCTGGATGCACCAATGCTGTTGGACTGGTCATGGTGGGCAACTTCCAGGTCAGTCAGACAATTTTGCCTAAACACTGATCCATGTGTGATGATTATCTGATAAAAACATTTAGTTTCAGAGTAGATCACCCAGTTCACTATTCACAACACTGAAACCAAAAATGGTAAGAAGCATTTGGGCATCTGTTAATGCTGTATGAGAAGATATTAAGGGCTGATTCTTCACCTTTAGTCTTATCATAGACCGTAAATTGTGTTTCAGAAAGGCTGATGTTCTCAAAGAGATTAGTATTGATCCAAATATGCTGCCATCTCATTCTTCAAAATGGATTTTTAGAGGGCATTTTAATCTTTAATAGCACCTCCATCCGTATACAGAGTGCACAATAAGCAAGTTTCTTGTTGCAGCAAGTCAAAGTTGACTGTGTTTTTTTCTGTCCCCTGATAGGTAGGTAGGTAGATAGATAGATCATTTGCATTTAACTTATATTACGCTGTAATTTCTGCTCATCCAGAATAATAACTTACATCTTTTGAATCTGTGAAAGTACAACTTTTATTTGCGTGCACTCAAAACAACAACAGAACATTGTGCTTTTGTAAAATAATGAAAGCAAACATTATTGGGTCTCTTAGGTCTCTGTGCACTTGAGTGTGTCTTTTTTTTTTTTTTTTTTTTTAAGGCACCGAAACTCTGTGTTTGCCTCACCGACATGAAAAATATATCAATAGAAAGTAGATTTTCTTCATTTAAATGAACCATTTTAAATGGAAAACAAATATTGCATATTTGCATGTCCACTGTGGAGATGAAAACAAAAAATGGAAAACACTAGTTTATCAGTGAATTATTACAATGTTAAGGCAGTCCCTGATGCATTCATGACCATTACTTCTGCCTGTGCACTGTGAAAAGTATAATGCGTGCGTTTGAGCACTGATAGGCCATAAGCTTAAAAATCTCATCATTATGAATTATGTGGTTTATTAATATAAACGTGTGATTAGTCGACTAATTGCTCAAATGAACGATGACTAGTTGACTAGAAAAATCTTTAGTCGAGGGCAGCCCTATTTTTTTTTTTAGTCCACTTTGTCCAGGATAGATGTCATACATCTGTCATCATTTTTCAGTGTCCTGGTCTCTTATTTCAATTATTTTTTATTACTTGAATAACACTGTACTGTACTGCTTTTCGACTAGGTGGACCATGCTAAAACACTACACTATGTAGGAGCGGGTGCTGCCTTCCCAGCAGGCATTCTGTTCGTGTGTTTGCAGTGTTTGCTGACCTACCGGGTGGCTGTCACCGCTCTGGACTACTGGATGGCTCATGTGCGTGTGGCACTGGCTTCTGGTGCTCTCATCACACTGGTTCTCAGTATCCTTCCTAATTGAATATGGCTGGAAAATGATGTGTGTGTTGCTAATTTCTCCTGACAAGGGTTGCTACCATATTACCTGTGGCACATCATGAACTATTGCAATTTAATAATAATGTGATGTTCACCCAAAATGAAAATTTCTTCATACTGATGTCATACGAATGACTTAATATCTTAGGAATTATACTGGTTGCTTTATTCCATACAGTGAGTCTCCCTTTAGGCTTTTAAAGGGCTACTTCACCAACATACTCATACACATGTCATTCTAAACCTGTGACTTTCTTTCTCTTGTGGAACATAGAAGATATTTTGAGATTTGAGATAATTTCTGAATGCATTTGCATTCAGATCTGCTTTCATCTAATCAACTACCAATGGAAAGATCAAAGTCCCTAACCTACATTTCTTTTTCTGATAATCCATTGCACCTCACAATTTGAAAGCAAAGATCTCGCACTACTTTAAATTTGAGCTATAATATGACTAGTTTTATGATACTTGCATTTGCAAGCTTTCTCATTGTATTTGCATGGAAAAGAACAATGTTGTATGCCTTTTGTATTTAAAAAAAATATATAGGTTTTTAACTACATGAAGGCGAGTAAATGATGACAGAATCCTGTTTAGTGCCAGCTGTTTAAATAATAGCGCATAACCTGATCAGGGCAAGAAAAGCTATAGTACTGGGCTTGATCTGTTTCTCTTCCTGCTGAGGTTCTGGTCACGATCATGAAGCCCCTGACTCATATAATAGTGGAGGTATAATCTAATTGCTTCAGTGTAAATGTTCCAGAGGAGACAGATAAGCCCAGCTGGAGTCTCCCAGTCTTCCTGCTTTATCGCTGCTCTGTTCATTAATGATTTATGAATAGTTTTTTCCCCAACTGGAAGAAGGAACAGATTTCTGGCTGATGTAACTATGAGAGCAGCTAATTAACCAGTATCTCTGTAAATAATCCATGACTTATAAAGCACATCCATCCATCATAAAATAAATAAATAAAGCACATCCATCCATCATTTAACATCGATTGGATGATATGAAGTCATATACACCTAAGATTCCTTGAGGGCGAGTAAATCGGGGTTTTTTTTTGTTTTTTTTTGGGTGAACTATCCCTTTTAAATAGCCTTTGGAATGGGGACCAGCAACTGTTTGCTGGGTGGTGTTACCACAGTGGATAAGACACATGCCTTTGGTGTGAGAGACCCGGGTTCAAATCCAATGTGAAACACCAATGTGTCCCTGAGCAAGACACTTAACCCCTAGTTGCTCCAGAGGTGTGCGACCTCTGACATGTATAGCAATTGTAGGTCACTTTGGATAAAAGCGTCAGCTAAATGTAAATGTTTACACACATTCTTCAAACTAGAAAGAAACTCCTAAAGGTTTAGAACAACTTGAGAGTGAGTAAATGGCGACAGAATTTTCATTTCTGGCGAACTATCACTTTAATTCTTGGCAGCTGTGCCTTCCGCTCACACAAATGTAAGCTTCCTTTTGAAAAGGTTTGAATCCTTGACGGTTCCTCTCAGGTGGGATATTCTTCATCCATGAGAGCTTTGTCTTACAACACGCAGCGGCCATCTGTGAGTGGGTCTTCACTGTAGTCATCCTCGTGTTCTACGGGACTTTCACCTACGAGTTTGGCACGGTCACAACTGAGACCATGTTGGCCGGCCTCCAGCGGAACCTCTCGCACGGGCCCGGTATTATGATCGGAGACGACATCCAAGCAGACTCCCTGGGAGGCACCACCACAAAGGGTTTGAAATCTCCAGGTGGAAGCAGCACCTCCACCCATCTGAACTGCACTCATGAGAACGTGGCAATGCTTTAAACACATCAGCACAAACGCAGTCACATACTGCCAGGTGGAAAGCCTCACAACGGTGCATCCTACATTTAAAACCACACTTGAGCTGAGATTGAAGTGATTTGGAGGAACAGCCCGGTCTGATTCGAGGCAGGTTCAGAGTTGAACGGGTTTACGAGTGTGACTGATGTATACTACAGTTTCAGTTTTAGACCTTGTCTGATAGATTTGTCTTTTTGCGTCCTGTTTTGCCTTGCGATAAGCTTCTGTTGGGTTGTATGTGGATGAAAAATAGTTTTTTTTTTTATTATTATTTATTTATTTTTACAAAAGAACAGGGATTTTAGATCCACTTTAAGGTTGTTGTTAGCACAGATCCAGTGGTTTGTGAGGTCACTTTACTGTTGCTTGAACTGTTTCACTGGGCGATGGGGTAAATCTTTACGGTCACGATGCACAAATGTTTCAGGGGTATCTCTTTTAGAGCTTGTTACTGTTTGCCCACACTTACAATTGCAAATGGACGATTTGCAGGTAACACTATGAATGAACTTGTAGATTTAAGTTCTTTTCACTTTTTTGGGACTGCAGACTATCAGGATCCGAGTATTATATTATTTTTGTAATGTGAATGTCTAAAATATGAATTGAACTATAGCCTTTGAGCACCTATTATTTTGGAGTAAGAAGAAAGATATATTAGAATTGAAATCTCATTTAGAATATTAAGTCTCATTCACCCATTTTTTGTAAAGGTGGCCTTTTTAATGATGCAGTGGGTGAGATAAAAGTTTTGTCATGCTGGCTTGCTTCTGTCCTGTTTCATTCTTGTTTTTACACCCTGACAATTTGGGTTTTGTATTATTCTTTAGATCAGGAGGAAGGGATGTAAGGTGACACACGCTCTAACCTTGCCTCCTTGTCAGTTGATAAGTTGTAGAATAAGTATATTCACATTGACTGTACCTGTAACTTTTTATAGATATTTTTTTTTTCTGTCAAGGGCCATAAAAACCACTCCAAAAATGCCGCATCCATTCAACGTTTTACATTATTTTACCTGCATATCTTTGTTGATTGTTTTGTGATATTTTTTTACATAATCGCTTTTTTTCTGTTGCCAAAGGATGTAGTTAATTTGCTAAATATGTACTGTATGCCTTTGATTCTTTAACTCTCCTTGTTTAGTGTGTGTGTGAGAGAGGACACACAGCCACTGAGAAAATGACTACTGCGATGTTAACAAGTTTTGAAACCGTTTTATGAATGAAACCTAGGCTGGAACCTAGGAAACCGCATTCAAACTTTCTGAGGGTTGAGTGGTTATGGTGGCCTTAATGTTGCTGTAGTATTTGTGTGTTTTTTAATTCAGGCTGTCAAGCAAAGGGTCTGTATTGCTTTTAAAGTGACTTCAAATTTATAGTGCTTTAACATTTCAATTTCACACAGACATGTGCCAGTTACTCTTGTTTATTTGCTGTTTTTCTATGGGACAGAACGGTTTCCTGCCAATGAATAGACCGTAAATTTAGATGTGGTCTCTAGGCATCATACATGTTTGTCTCTGTTGACTCCTCTATTATTGGAGCGCCCATTTAAATTGTTTCCACTTCTCATTCAAGGGAATATTTGCAGGGCTGCACTGTACAACTCAAACCATCCATTAAATTTAGTTTTAAAGGTTTTTTTTATTGCTACCTCCTTTATTGCCATTTATTAGTTGCTCATAACAAAATACATTCAACTCAAACCAAACTGCATATAGATGTAAAGTGACATAACAGATAAAATTGTGAAAAGTGCATAAATTCTTTGCTAGTATAAAGCATGTGCATATGAACCTAAAGTCAATGCTGATTTTTTTGTCAGTGCATATAGTCCATGTAGAAGTCATTTATAGGTCACCTAAGAGCAAAGGTTTGTGCAAGGATTGTTAACGGATTATTTCTTAGTTCTGTTACAGTTTGAACTGTATTGTATATTGAATGCATTAGGCTTGGTCAAAGACTTTAAAGTCACAACGGAAATGTTTTCATTGAATTTTGTTGCCAACTTTTGCAAAACCGAGGACTATCTGAATCTCCTCACATGAAAATGATTTAAATCTAATGTTTTGGGTTGACGATGTTTCTTTCTCGATGTTACATGATTTTCAGCTGTTGTCTGGATAGAAGTTATTTTTCTGATGCCTTTAAATGATGTAATCAAAGTATTTTTTATCAACACATTGCATCTGTGAAGAACACAACAAAGACGTGAGGTTCACACTCCAAAATCGAAACAAAAACAATGCAGAGATTATCTTTATTTTATGAATTACTTATGTAAATAAGTAAGATTTATGTATAATTTCAACGATCTTCTTTGACAGAGATTTATATTGAATTACCAAAACATCCAATGGATAATAAACAGGTTTATCTGTACTTGTGTCTGTGATCATTCAAAGGCAACACACTTGAAATAATAATACACACTATGTTAGAGCAGACAAATTCAATTTCACACTAAACATTTAATAAAATCAGAAACGTCTGTATAAGGTTCCATACAAACAGTTCTCAGTGCATAAACATACAAAGCAGTCTTAAAAGTGATCCAGTGAGAATTGACACTTTGATGTTTTGTTATGGTTTTCTTTTTCCAAAGTACACAGAAATGCAATAATTTCTAAGCCTGGTCCCTGCACAGTAAACTCACTTTCAACAAACTGAAAGTTGAATTCATATTGAAATCTTGAAGGTTGTGAGGTCATGTGTACATGGCTCCATGTAGATCCTCTAGTCTGTGTTCTCTTTGTCTTCTCCGGTCCTGTAATAACATACAAACACACTTAATGCTCAGGGATCTTCTTAAGGTGTTAACAGAAGAATACAAGGAATGAATTATAAAAATAACAATGACTGGGCAAGACAGTCTTACCTTGTCTTTTTTGAACTCCTCATAGTCTGGATTGTCAGTGGCTAGTTCAAGTCGGCACAAGGGACACGAATTGGTCTGTAATGTTATGTAAAAACTCTTGAATATTAACATTAAATATTATCCACTATACACTAACATTCAAGTTTAGGGTTGGTAAGATTTCTGAAAGAAGTCTCTCATGCTCACGGTAAAACAGTGATATTGTCAAATATTATCACAATTTAAAATAATATATTTAAAAATCTTAAAATAATATTTTTTCTCAATTACTAATTACTCCAGTCTTCAGTGTCAGATGATCCTTCAGAAATCATTCTGATAAGGTAATTTGGTGCTCAAGTAACATTTCTTTTTATTATCACTGATGAAAAAGTTCCATTTTTTTTTTTGTGCGAACTATGATATATTTTCTTCAGGATTCTTTGATTAATATAGAAAATTGAAAACAACAGCAGTTATTTGAAATACACATTTTTAGAACAATTTAAAAATCAGTTGAATGTATCCTTACTGAAAAGAAAATCAAAAGACATTTAAAAAAAAAAAACAATTGTACCAACCCCAAACTTTTGAATGGTAGTATATTTAATTCTAGCATGATCACAGGAGGATCATACAAACAATTCAACCGCTAAACGCACCTTACTAAGCCATGGCAGGATGCATCCTGCGTGGAACAGATGTTTGCAAGGCATCTCTCTCACAGTCTCCTGCTCCTCGAACTCCAATAAACACACCGGACACTTCACTGCTTTATCTGTTCAATTAGAAGAGCATGAGGAAAGCTCAAGAAGAATGACGGTCATGGACACCAAGGATTTGAGACCTCCTAATTCAATCAGACTTCCTGCCAATTCCAAACACAAGGAAACGTCTAACTGAATTATTACTGATTATCCTGTTGCTAATGTTCCGAGTGTGCAATTATGTCTTCTATGAATGTGTTTACAGATGAGTATGAATGAGTAGTCTGTCACCTGCTTGTTCAGGGGAGATGATGACCATGGGGAGACTCTGAACCAAAGCTTTGGCTGCAGGAGGGGGGAGACGCTGGTCCCAATCCGACAAATCAAATGAACCCGAGTCTATGTCAAGACCCTGCATCAGAGACCTATGACCACAAAATTATTCAAAAAGATTAGATTAAAAGATTAACTACAAAAAGGTTGGTTTTAGTACTAATTAACTTCTATTAATGCTTATACTTTTACAGTACATCAATTAGCACACCTACAGTAACATTCAAAAGTTCGGGGTTGGTATGATTTTTTTAAATATTTTTGAAAGAATCCCTTTAGTCACCCAGGCTTCATTTAATGATCAAATACTGTAGAAATTGTGAAATACTAATACAACTTAAAATAATGGTTTTTAAATTATTCCTGTGATGGCAAAGATTTATCCAGGCTTCAGTGTCACATGATCCTTCAGTAAACATTCTAATATGCCGAGTGACATTTTTTTACTTTTCATTAATGTTGTTGAAAACAGTTGTGCTTTTTTCATGATTCTTTGATGAACCGATTGTTCATAAAAATAGCCTTTATTTGTAATAGAAATCCTTAATAGGATAATTAAGAAATAGAAATATTATAAATGCCTTTATTGTCACTTTTGATCAATTTCAATCCTGGCTGAATACACTAATTCATTAATTTTGGACTGTAATGTATATGTACACCTACAGACCGAAAAGAAGCTGAGTTTGAGTCTGAAGACACTGTCTGTTCGTTACCTCGCGAGCTCCAGCAGGGCGTTCTGTCGGTACTGTTCTTCTGGATTCGTGGGCTCACAGTTATGCTCATCAAAATATGAGGCCATTCTCTACTTCACCTGATAAACACATAATGATAGACCATTTGAATGCCATTTACCTGAGGGGTTTTGGAAACCTGAAAGTTCAGGATCTGTTCAACTTCAACCAGTGCTTGAAGTGGAACATGTATTTATTTATATTAAATAAATAAGTTCTTTTTTATAATTCACTATGTATGTACAGTGCCACAATCAATCTGCGATACCAAACAAGGCCACAGTGAGGCGCCAAAGAACATTAAACCTAGACCTAACCGACTCGTAGTATTTTCCCCCATCATAGAGTTGATCCAAAATGCGTTTATTATCAATAAAATGAATAAAACATTCGCGGGAAAGGTGGATATAAAATACCAATGGGTTGGGGTAGACGTAGTGAGGACTACTTGTCCCATAAGGTAACATTCATTTGATTAAATTAAACTGTTAAATTAAACGTTAATAAATATTTTCATTTTAACTATTTAACATACTTTTTTTAATATAATGTAGCCTATAAATTATCTGCCATTATCTCCTTATTATTAAGTATAAATAGCATACACACACTAAATGCAAACAAACTGCTATTTTTAAATAGTGTATATAAATAATCGTAATTTGCACTTAGTGTTAATAAATAACAGACTGCTTACTAACGCTATTTTCATTCAAGTGTATATAGAAGTGAATAGCACTTGAAATATACGTTTATTTGAGTGATTGTCTTTTTTAAGATAACGTGGGCGTGGTTTGTGAACAACGTGAAATCATGTTAAAATGACCCTTAAACTGCTTCGCATGCATTAAAACAGGTATTGAGGAAACAACACAGCGTCATAATTGCATCAACATTTATTAAGAACGTAAATAAAAGTCTTTACAGCTTTGCAGTCGCTTTCGACGAATCTGCTGGAATGGGACCTAAAGTAGCTCACATGCACGCGCACATCCACAGTTGATCCATAACACCCTTTTTCTTTTACTGTCTATGATAACATCGGCCTTTTTCAACAATGAAGTTCCTAGTTCACGAACTCATGAAACAATAAGTTAACCTAGAACAATAACCTAGAAACTGGAGAGTTTAAGTAACTATTTGTATAACGAATGTTTATATTTTCGAAACAAGTATTACACTGATCCAAACAAGTTACGGTTTTATGATGCTCTTACTACTTTTACACTGGTTACTATTTATTCAAGAACACCCATGGTTAATTCTCAGCTAGTCCCTCTCTTCTCTCAGACTGAGTGCCAGAAAAAGAGAGCGTATTAGGTGGACATAAAGTACTGTTGGATTTGGGCATTTTAGAGATCTATTTGCTTTTAAATTACAGGCTGCTTGCACCACGATATGCTAGCTGGTTAGCATCACTGTTCTCTAGTGGTTAGCATAGCAATTCAAAGTTTAAATTTACATCAATTAATCAAAAAAAAGTATGTACTAAATTCATTCATCTAAATTAGTCAAATATAATATAATAAATGAAATTCGACCTACTGCATCTTTACTCACTTATGAATTTGCTTATCGTCAGGGATGAAACTTGTCTTGTGTCACTGAACTGTCACATATCTAAGCTATCGCGATGTTTCCGAGGACCGGGGTTGCCAGAGTGTGATTTTAATTATTTTATTTGTAACTAAGACTGTTAATTATATACATGTTTATTTTTCATTTATTTAAAAATATCCAAATATATAGATTTGATAAAAATGCTGTGCATTGCAAGCAAACAAAAATACATTTCTTAAGTTGCCAGTACTGCAGGCAGTTAATGGGTGTGTGTGGTTGCCATGACGCCGAGGGCTGTGGATGTGTACATGTCTAGCTATTTCTGCAGTTCAAACCCGTTCCTGGAGAAAACTTGGAGAGGAAACACGTTGATGTAAGTGTAAAAACGCATTTAACTTATTTTAAAATAACAACTCATGCAAAATATATGTTTGAGAGTTCTGAAACAAAGTAAGGTCTGCTTTAATTACTGATGCTGATAATTAATTTAGTAAGAGCTACGAATAAGCATGCTGTGGTATGTGTGTCATTTTTCTTTCTATTAAATAGCATAAGTAAATAAACAGAAATGGCTTCATGAGGATATTTGTATGTAAGAGCCCCTAGTGTTTGTTGGGGACCATTTCCTTGGCAACCTTATAACTAACAACTCCCTCTTAAAACTGGCTGCTTCCATTCTAATGCTCAGTTCCAAAGAGAAAGGTTAGTTTTACATTTCATTCTCATGCATAAGTGACTTTTCTGTCTTTTTAGAACAATAATGGAAAATGAAGGATCTGGAGAAAACACTGATGACCTGCTGTCTGCAGGTCAGACACTTTCGACATTTCCCTTTCATAATAATCCTGTCTCTATTGTGGAACAAACTACTGTAGGCAATATCTCTTTTCTTCTCAGAGGAGTATGAGGGGTTTGATGTTTATGGTCTTATACCTTTGTCATTGTCTCATGATCACTGTGATGTTCTGCTGGACTCCATAGACACGCAGCTGAGTCATCTACAGGTCAAGCACTTATAGTCGGATGCAATATTTGATAATCATGTTGTATTATTATTGTCATAGCTTTGTTTTTGACCAACAGATCCATAGCCAAAACCGAATGCATGGAGAAAACCCCAAAATATATGAATTTCCTTTCTTGGGTAAGCATTTGTCTGCAATAAATATTGAATTTATAGTGCATGTCTATTTATTTATTTATTATTTTTAATTGCAGTTATTTTCCAATTTTTCTGCAATAAATATTGAATTTGTAGACTATTTTTAATGTCTATTTATTTATGTATTATTTTATTGTATTTATTATTTTTAAATGCAGCTATTTTCCTAATGCTCTATATTCATTTTGCAGGCTATCTTGATCGGAGTCATTCTGTCAGTAAAGACACAGGCTTGGGGAGCACTGTTCAAACCAATGATAAAACACCATCCAACCTTGGCGAGACTCAGTCAGGTCCATACAATTTATTCCTCATATGGAATTGAATGTATAAGCAAATTATACCCAAATCATTGCATAATGTAGCACTATTGTGAATATTAGGCATAGCTTGACATTTGAGCTTGGGGATAAATCACACATAAATGACTTGCCATGCTAAACTTAGCAATAATAAACCCATTGAAAATAATGCATTATAATCATGTTTGTCAACATAATGTCAAAGTAGTCTTTTATTAGGCAAATCAAGGTGTGAATAACTCACCCACTGATTTAAAACAGACATCTGTTGGGCATGATTCAAGTTAAATGGCAGGACCACAAACACTTTTATATAAATATTTTTAGATATCTTACAAAATTCCAAAAGAAATGCACAAGATAAGTGTTAATTACTTAATTTAAGCTTATGTTAGGCCTATTGTATTTTTTTATTCCATACCTCTACTTAAATTAATGTCTTTCTTTTTAATTCTTTAATTTAATCACCCTGCACTTTTTAAATTAATATAATTTTATAACTTATAATAACTCCCCTCTTCTTTAGTTAATCTACTGTTATTACATTTCTTATAATGTCACCCCACAACTTCAGTTAATGTTTTTTTTACAACAAAATAAAATGTAAACACTTTGATATGAAATTAAAAATTTTCAGTTTCTGAATCAGGCTATTTATTGGTGTTCTTTTTTCTTTTGATCTTCTTAAAATCAATCATCATAATTTCCTGTTCAAAATGTCAGAAATCAAAGATGACCAAATAGAACATCAGACAAAGGAGATGATAGAGGTTGGAGTCCCAGCTACAGATGTGTGGTGTCCTGGGGGAAGGGGCAGCTTGAGCTCTGTGTCCAGGGTAGAGCAGTGTTGTTGGAGACTGGAGAGGCTTCTTGGGATAAATACTGAGGTGGCAGGGATGGGAAACGAGGAGGACGACCTCACAATGGACAGCATCTGTACTGAAGACTTCTCAACACGCTTTAGAGAGGAAATGCTTGTCCCGTCGGCTTCAGGTATATGGACTGAGCAAGGGGAAGCAGTAACCTATGATCTGATCTCTTGTAATAGGTCCGAATGAGGGAAATGATATAAACCACAGGTAAATGGTGCCAAAATAATCAAATAGGTGGTGGCAGAGCACTACAGAAGGTCAGCTTTTGGGTTTTCCCATTCCTGATTTTTTAAAAACATGAAAAAAGTTACAAGTAAATGGGAAATTTCAATGTAATGTTGACTTAATGTTGACATGCCATTTTCCCTACTCAAGCTTTATGAATTTATTCGGTTTATATATCCTTTGAATCACTGAGGCAAGACCTGTTTTACTCTAAGAAGTGCAACAGAAAGCATGCCCAAATAAAACCATGTTATCCTCTGACAGGTATTCCAATGCAGAGTTTTGATTCGGTCACCATAGACACTGATTTGGAGACAGTGAGCTCTGAACAGGTTCAACAGCACCTGAACTCTGCACTAAGCAACAGGACAGGTACAGGTGTGGGGATTCTGCTCTTTACCATATTAACTTATGCATGTCTAATGTCATGCGTTCTGAACGTCATGTGTGCTGAATGCATGTGTAGTTTTATAGATGCAATAATACTTTTTTTTATTTTGCGTGCATATCACAGTAACACGCTTTGCAAAATATGCCGACAGAGTACACTCTGATCAGGAATTTAATGGCAAATATGGTGTGTGATCTTTCTTTACATTCGTTGTACATTACAGCCTGGGGGGGGGGTATATTTGAATTCACTCTTTATACTACACAGTGAAATCGCATTGTTGTTATGTAATCTAAATTATGCTCAAAATTACACCACCGTTTAAATGTTTCTGGTTGATAAGAAGTGTTTCATCTTTTTGAAAGAAGTCTCTGAAGCTAACCAATAAATGCATTTATTTGATCAAAAATACAGCAAAAACAGCAATAGTTTTTAGTCTATTATTTATTATTTTAGCATCTTATATATATATAATTTTATATATATATATATATATAGTATTTTAATATATTGTAAAATGTGATTTATTTCTGTATTGGCAAAGCTGACTTTAAAGCAGCCATCAGTCTTTAGTGTCACATGACCTGCAGAAATCATTCAGATATGCTGATTTGGTGCTCAAGAAATCTTCATAATTATTATTATCAATGTTGACAACAGTTTTGCTGCTTAAAATTTCTGTCTATTCTTATGTGTGCCACTTTAGCCTTTCATCTGAGCAGAGAAAACGGATACTGTACAGGACAAACCAACCAAATACAAAACAGTATTCAATCCTTCAGGTACTTCTCAACAGTTTATCTGGAGTTGAGTTTGAGACTCTCTGAGGAAGAACTTGGATAATGATAAAGGATAAACTTGGATAAACAGCTTGGATAATGTGTTTTGTGCTGGTGTTTATTTGATGCTACTGTTTCTGGGCATTTACTAAATATGACTTTACCAGCCCGTGGGCAAAACCCCTCATTACTGCCATGTTTGCATAGTTTCATCTGAAGTTTATATATAAAGATATCATGTGCCCTCCGCTCACTAAAGTTGTATAATCTTTATAAAAAAATATACAAAAGAACAGCACAATATGTTCATATGAAACATTCTGCAGATATTTCTAATTAAAACCATTTCTTGCTATTACTCTGTGGGTGTTGTAGCTCTGATGATGAGAGAACTGTTGAGGAGACGAGTAGTGAAGGTGCTGTGTCGAAGCTTGACTACAGAAGAAGGAGACATTCATCAGGCAGGAAGGGGAAGAGGAGGCGTTTGTACCAAAACAAAAGGAATGACTCCTACATTGTAAAAGACCTCTCTTGCTATTACTGTGATAATCAGTGTCAGCAGCATTAAAGCACATTAATCATTTATCATGTGCAGTAACATTTTTAAACTTTATCAAAATCAAAAACATTATTGAATTTTTTTGCTTATTCATTGATATCCTTATTTAGGTTTTTAGTATTTTGGTTTTCAGGGCACAAAGAAAGATCGGGGCAAGAGCAGAATAGATGAAGATCAGCTCAAAGAGCTGAGCATGTCACTTACTGAGATTCAACGGGAAAAAAACGTATGAAAATCATCCTTTCTTTATTCATTCAAAACGTTACTAAGCTCATTTATTAAACAAATGTGGGATTATTTCTTCAGACCACACTTCATACTCTGAAGAAGCTGAGAGAGGAAGTGGATCGAGCTAAGAGAGAGCATCTCTCTCTCCAGCTCAATGTGAAGGACAGCAGAGCACAGGCTCAGGACATCACGTATGTTCTGCTCACAGGAACCTTCAGCCCGTTTGCTTTAATTGGCACTTACTCTTAGATTCCATGTTTAATGATCAGTGTATATGTAACACATATTTTTAAAAAGTGCCATGTGTGTCCTACAGGTGTGAGCTACAAAGACTGCAGGCCCAGAGGAACTTATTCTTGAAGGAGGTCAGGGTTCTGCAGGAGCAACAGGTCACTCTAGTTATGAGTTAATCAGCTCTTATATATTAAAAAACCTATTAGTATAAAATACTTGTTAGAGTTTCATTAAACATCTGCATGGTTATTTTTTTAAATAAAGAATTAAATAGATAAATGCATTAATTAATACATGAATGAGTGACTGTCTGTCTGCTGTGTGAATGTATTATTGTCCATGCAGAATGTAGCTAGATAACATATGCACTTTTTTCTAAATAAGGTCAGTTAATTATAATACGCTGCATTATAAATATGCTGCTTGACATTCAGTGTGAATTTTTTTACTGTCAGTGTGCAAGCCGCAGTGTGTCTGTTCTGGAAAGGGAAGAGATGGACAGACTGCTGGGTAATGCCAAGTCAGAACTGTTCTCAGAGCAGAGGCGTTTCAGACACAAACTGGACTCTGCGCATGAGGTAGATCACTTACACTGTCTTAACTCTTATAGTCATCAATAGGGACTCAGTTTACAGACACGGATGTAGTTTAATGGTATAATCTTTAGCAACCTTGATGCCCAAATAAAAATGCAAAATAATCCAAAATCTAGATGAATCTCTTTCTCATTGTCTCACTCAGAGGCTGGATGAGGTGAATCAGGAGCTGGAGCAGAGCGAGGAGGACTGCAGGGCTCTCCGACAGAAATGCACTGAGCTGGAGGAGCAGCTGGCTGATGCTCTCAGAGAAAAAGAACAAATAAAGGAGGTTCTCACTTTTGTTTTATTCTTCTCAGCCTACAATAACAATGTTGTTGGTATCTGATACAGACTGCAGACACTATTCATTTCAGTACAATATGTGTGCAGACTTCTCAGAAAGATCTAGAGCAACAGGTGAAGTGTTTGGGAGCGCTGGAGCGATCAGTTGCTCAGAAGGAGCTGCTTTTACAGAGAACAGAAGACGCAAAGGAAGGCCTTCTTCAGGAGCTCTGTTCACTGAGAGAGGAGCACAGCTTTAAGCTGAGAGAAATGCAGAACAAGACAGTAAGATTTTTTTTTTTTTTTTGAAGATATTAATATTTATTCAGGAAGGATGCTTTAAATTGATCAAAAGTGTCAGTAAAGATTTACTCTATATTTATTCAAGGATCCTGAAGAAAGTGTCACTGTTTTCACAAAAATATTAAGCGCACAACCGTTTTCAACATTGCTAATAATAAGAAATGTTTCATCTGCACCAAATTAACATATTAAAAGATATTATTCATATTAAAGGATCGTGTGACACTGAAGACTAGAGTGATGGCTAATGAAAATTCAGCTTTGTCAATACAAAAAAAAAGCATTTTACATTAAATTAATACATTTGTAATAATATTTCACAATATGAAGTTATTGTTGTTTAAATAAATGCAGACTTTATGAGCATAAAATAACATGTATAGAGCATTTTGCATAATATTTTAATTAAATGACCTCTCAGTGAGACAACATTACATTTATTTTGATATTTAGATTTTATACATTTGCTCTGAAATTATTTCAGCCGAAAGATTATGTTGATGAAAAACATTGTAATGCTGGTTCACCAGCTAGACCGGCATCAAATTATCACTAGCCAGTTGAAACCAGTCTGAACAATATGTGCTGCTCTTTATTTTTATTTCATGTGATTATCAATCCCTTCTTAGGAGCAAGAGATTGAGCAACTGACATTACAGTTAACCAAAAGCCACAAAGAGGAGCTTCAAAAGGTAATATGGTTATAATATGGATTATTCATACACATAATGCCAATCTCTGAATCTGTTTGTTTTGAATGTATGAATCCAGGTGCATCAGCAGGCGGATGAGTTGAGATCAGCTGCTCTCAGTGAACAAGCTCAGAGCCTGGACGTCTTACACAACTGCATCCAGGTCAGCTGTCACACTGTGTGCTCTTTATATCTGAGAAGAATGCAGTTCAGTCTTAATTTCTTTGTCTTTCAGATGAAAGATGAGGAGATAAAGAGACTGAAAGAGGTTCTAGAGCAGCATGAGGAGAATATGAGGAAGCAAGCAGAGGAACTCAATAGAGAAACTCAGGAAAAGGTTCCTTCCCCGTTAACAATGATTCTGAACTGATTCTAAAACGATTCAGACGTATCATGGAGTTATGCCCGTACCATTTGAGGGCATTAACTTCCATGTTTAAATTCCTGTTCACTCTAAAGAACCAGTACTTCTTTTTAAATCTGAACTAACAGATTCGAAAGGCTGTGAAACGAGAGGAAAGGAAATGGGAGGAACAGAGAGAGAAGGCTCTTAAAGAGCAGCGTGGGCCTCTGGAGCAGCAGATAGACGAGGCAGTGAAGAGAGGGAAAACAGAAGTGGAGAAGGAGAGAAGGAACACACTGGCCTTACAGAGGAAAGTGACGGAGCTTCAGAAAGTGAGTAGTATCTGAAGCCGCTTTTTATTCTTTGGGTTGAAACTTTGAAGTAAAACAAATGGTTAAATAATAATTGCTTTCTGATTCATTTTTGGTTTCTTGTTACAGAAGGCAGAGATGGAGATGGTGCATCTGAAGCAAACTTTGCAGCGGTCTGAAAAGGAGCTTCAGGAGCTGAAGAAAGCCCTCTCTGAGAAAGACCAAAAACACCAGAGAAGAACAGCCAGACTTGAGCAGCAGAGCCGACGCTGGGCGCAGGACATACACAGCGAGTGTGTTCGCTTGCAGGAGTTACTGGCTGTTGACAACAAGAACTCTTCAGACAGGTGTCCTCACTTAATTGTAGTACATAAGAGTATGTCTGTGTTCAAAAGTGACTTCTGCCCAGGAAACATTGTGCATTGGTCCTAATGTGGGAAATTCAGGTTCATATGTGTTCTGTGTCATTCTCTGATTCTGCCCTTTCCAAATAATTTTCTATCTGCTATCTCTATCAATTTACGTTGCATTGATTTTCACACATTTCTATTACACTTTTATCCAAACCGACTTACTAACAAGTGACATCAAACAATTCAGCAAAAACAGCGTAAACTACATTTAAAAAGAAACAAATATGTTCATATAAAAATAAATAAATAATAGTAAAACAATGTGATGTAATAATCATAAAACAATATAAATATAATAATAGTATTAAAGAAGTTTTTCAAATAACCAGTCCATTGGTGAGACAGTATTGTGTTTTATAAAGAGTTATATTCAATTATTTTCTGCTACAGTCCTACAGTGAGTGAAACTCTTCAGACTCTGCAGACCCTCACAAAAGCCCTACAGCAGCATATTAATGATCTAAAAGATGAGCTCAACTCTCAGAGATGTGCTGCGATGCAACTCAGCCGAGAAAAGGTACAGAGTTACAAACTAAGTACACGTAATCACAGCAAAACAGTGCTGATTAGCATTAGCTGCCTCTGTGTTTCAGGAACAAGAGCTTCATCTGCAGAAACAGCAGTTGATGGATGAAAAGGAAAGAGCACTGGCTGCTCTAAAAGAGAATCTCATACAGGTATACAGACATTAGCACCTGCAATATGTATCATTTATTATAAATTGTTGCACAACTAACACTATGAAATACTATGAAATTCCTTTATATGTATTAATAAATTGGTTTATGTCTCTGTGTATAAACGTAAGGAGCACATCGAGGAAATGAGCAGCATATCTCGAGCACAGCTGCAGATGAACCATGATGACACAGACGAACTGTGTGTCCATCTGCGCAGGCAGCTGCAGGCCAAAGATGATGAGCTCAGACGGTTGAAGAGCAACATGACACAGGGGAAAGACAAAACCACTGCAAGACTTGCACATAAATTTGAGATGGAGCTTAAAGCAGAGCTGGAGAGGTACGTCAAATGCTCACTGAGTCGAGTGGATCTTAAATGTATATTTTTACTTTCATAAGTTGAAAATTTAACTAGGTCAGGATTAAAAAAAACTTCTAATTTTATGTAGAACACAGCTTTTTTTTTAAAAAAATGTCTTATTTCTCCTATTGCACCTAATAAACAAAGACCGCTTAATGAACGAATGAATGAATGAAAAACACCACTGTAGATTACTGGCTACCATGGCCCATGATGTTTAAATTGTACAAAAAAAATCCAAATCTTGTTGGATTATCCACCATAACCTTTGCTGTATGAAACAGGAGGGTCCCGAAGCCCCGAGCAGAGCAGCAGAAGAGACTGGAAAGACTGGAGAATGAAATGAGACATCTGACTGGGGTAAATGCCAGTGTTATTTTAGTATTATTTTTAAAAATACAATTTAGCTTTAATTTTCAATCTTGAGCTTAAACTTATTTTATATTTTTATTATAAACTTATTAAACTTTATTTTAGACTGTTTGGTTGAGAAGGCATCTAATATTTTATTTTATTTTCAATTTCAAATTTCTGTTCTTATTATGTTTTTAAAAAAATAATAATAATAATTCATAGTGTTATCATGCTGCTGGAATGAATTTCATCTTAATTACTCGTATTCAGAACAACAGCATTCTTCCTTGTGTTATATCGCTGAAATATAAACCGAAAGCATACAATTGCATGTTTACTCTCTCTGTAGTTATGATCGTAGTAAAACACATGGTAAGAAAGTATGTTTGATTTTCTCTGTTATTCTTCAGCAATGCCAAGACTACAACGAATACCAATCGGCCTCCACTGCTCTTCAGGGTGGCACAGACTTCCAAAACTCTGGAGTAACCCAAGACCCGACCTCATATAAACTGCTACAGCACCTCCAGAGTCGCATTCGTCAGCTTCGAGCAGAGAGCCAAACCCGCTGCCCCAGGCCAGTGAAGTGGGACAGGGATCCCACAGACCTGGGTGGGTCTTATCTGGACACGGTACATCAACCAGTCTCAGATTAATAACAAAGCTCCAAATACTTTTGTTTTATTTCAGTATTAGTATTTTAAATTGACAGCAACCAATCTGGCTTCATAAGTGGACATTCAACAGAGACTGCCTTGCTCTCAGTTGTTGAAGCTCTAAGACTGTCAAGAGCGAAATCCAAATCTTCAGTTCTTATCCTGCTTGATCTGTCCGCTGCTTTTGACACGGTTAACCACCATCATCTAGTTTATTTTTATGAATTAAAATGTTTCAAAACTCCCCCCCACCCCCCCCCCCCCCCTCTGTTTTTTTCACAAATCGCACCCTGTATATATATATTCGATACTTTTTCTATTCTGTTTTCTATTTATTTATTATATTATTTAAAATCCCTTGCTATGTGTACTGCATTAAGCTAACTGAGACTTGTTATAGCACTTATATATCATTGCTCTTTTTGTTGTTTTTGATTGCTTCCACTGTCCTCATTTGTAAGTCGCTTTGGATAAAAGTGTCTTCTAAATTAATACATGTAAATGTAAATTGGCTTTCATCTTTAGCTTATTTTTGCAGTTTGTATTTTTATTTAATTAATAGTCAAAAGTTATTTGTGTTTATAAACAAATATTATAATATTAATGTTTCTAATTTATGCTTATATTTATTTTATTTACGCTTGATTTCAGTTAACCAAAATGTTTTACCAATACTTTTCAAAATAAATTGTGTATAAATTTTTTTTTTTTTGCAACAAATTTTCAAGTATGTGAAACAGGGTTTCAAAATTGTTACATTTTCTTGGCAGATTGCTCCAGCCCTGGACAGCTATAAGACTGAGGATCATTTACCTGCAAAGACCGTCTCCAGTTAACATTTACTTTCAACTCTCTGGAATCTGTCCATTACATTGATTTTATAGGAAAACCATGTACAAGAATATAACTTAAACCATCTCTGTGGAGCTCATGATGAGCAATGTTCATGGTTGCAGGTGAATGTTTAATTTAGGCCTGTTATAGATCAAAGGATAAACTTTGATACATACACACACACGTACACACATATAAATTATGTTTATATTTACTGTGAAATAATGAACAGATCTAGTGTCTTATATATATATATATATATATATATATATATATATATATATATATATATATATTATTATTATTATTAGGGTGTAGCCAACAGTATTTACAGCTGGTCATTTAATTGTAAACTTTGCAGAATTTTTTGTTGTTGTGATCTTTAGGAATTATGATTGTAATTGAATAATGACTTTGTATGAATGTTTTTTCTTCATAAATAAAATGTCACAATCAGAGAACTACAATGCCAAACTGATTTTATTTAAAAACAAGTCTATGTAATGGTATGATATTGTTAATATTTAAAAATTTTAGATTTTGACATACAGCAAAATGTATAAATTGCAAAACATTTAAAAACAATAATTTAGGCCAATGTTTTAACTGCAGGCAAAATTGATTTCCATCTTATTTTACTGTTGTTTAGGAATCAGAGCCAGAATTAGTGCCGTTTGTTTCTACGTTTGAAAAACAGAGCTAGGTAATATGAACAACTGAATCAACAGATTTCAATTTGCGTGCCCATGCATCAGCTCCAATAATAGTTTTTCTGTTGTGTATATAGTTAAACCAGCTAGAAAGATGAGTGCTGCGGTCTCTGTTGATCCAGTTCAAAAGCACATGGCAACACTTCCCAAATCAAGCACCCATTTTCTTAATGCAATTCCTCAATCATAACTTTCCATAACTACAGAATCTTGAAAAACAACACCAACATGGACACCATAAGGAACAAAAAAAGGAGTCTATTACATGAAAAAAAGCAAATATTACATGTAAATAATGTGGCAGATTGTAACAAATCAAGCAGTCTGAATCTGTACACAGTATACTAGTACTCTGCAATAATACTAACTGCATAAAGACAAAACTGAAATATTCTTGCATTGTTAATCAGTAATATTCATGGCTATCAACAGCAAACAGAGTGAATATGAAGTTGCAACAGAAGATTCAACTAATGTACCACAGAGAGGAAAAAAACTGACCGAGTTCATACAGTATACTTCTCATTTAGTCTAGTGCAAATATGGTCCCACCTACAAAAAGTGCAGGTCGAAAAAACATAGAATACATGGCACAAGAAATATCTCAAGAGACCATTTGTGAAATGCTCGTTATGCTCCGCTCCTTATGGTAATTCCTCATTTGCACTGATAAATGAGATGAAGTACTCCGAGATTTCCCTCTATAACTCCATGTCTTCCTCTCCAGAGTTGAGGAGCGTTTGGCTGCTGAACAGGGGGCTAAAAGTCTGCTCATTGGGTGCTGTGAACTGGGGCTGGGGTGGAGGGGTGCTGACGGGTGGTACAGGGGTGGGAGTCTGTCTGCTCACTGCCAACTGCTTGCGCTGCTGTCTCTGTAAAGAGTCCTTCAGCCTCTGGGTGAGAGGGTCCTCTGGGGGTCGCCACAACACCAATTCCATACAAGAGCAGCTCCTGCAGAGGTGAGTGAAGAAGATCGTGCTAAGAAGGGTTTCTTTACAATGAGCTCAGTGCTGGTGGTAGAAACTGATGTTCTGCTGCTGGTTTGGGAACATGTTTCTGTTCATTTTCATTCAATGATGAAAAAATAAGAATCAATATGATTTTATATAATCTGTCTTTTTCAGAATTCAGATTCTTACATTACAAAAATGAATATCCACCCCACCAACCCCTGTTTCTTTTTTAAATCATGTTTTGATTTCAAAAGTTTGGGGTCCGTAAGATTTTTCCTTTGTTTGATGAAAAATACAATAAAACTGTGATGTGATGAAATAGCACTTGATGTGCTGCTCAAGAAATATTTCTTTCTATTATCAATGTTGAAAACAGTTCATACTTTTGTGGAAACCTTGAAAGATTTTTGTTTCCAGGATTCTTTGATGAATAGAACGTTTTTTTTTAAATTACTGTTTTTTAGTTATTCCTATTTATTATGCTTGACATGTAGCATATAACTATAGACACCTGAAAATAAGATACGTACATCGACTGTGCTACCGTATGGGGTAGAATGTCACCAATCCCACGTTGTAGCCCCTCCCTCAAGCTGTCAGACATCACCAGCACTGGTCTGCGCTGAGCCGGCTCCACATCAAGCTCTTCTTCATCGCTATCATCCTCCAAAGTTATCCTGTAACACACAGACACACACACTATATATAAAGACGACTGCCTATGAAAGTCTTTTTAAAGTGAGTATAACATCAGTTTGAACTTTCATACATCTCATTTCTGAACAATGACTCCACAAACACCAGCACAGACACAATGAGCCAAAGTCCCTTCAAGGCAAGTGATTTCACTCGGAGCCCATCTTTGAAATGCCTCTAGGACAACGATTTCAGTCATTCAAGTACAGCTCCTATCTCTTTGAATGGGGAAACATCATATTCTCTAAAGCTGTTCACCAAGCTTACAATTAAATTTCATATGTGACCCTAGACCACAAAACCAGTCTTAAGTCGCTGGTGTATATTTTTTGCAATAGCCAAAAAAAACATTGTATGGGTCAAAATTATAGATTTTTCATTTATGCCAAAAATCATTAAGATATTAAGAAAAGACCATATTCAATGAAGAGATTTTGTAAATTTCCTACTGTAAATATATTATTACTTAATTTTTGGTTTAGTAATGTGCAATGCTAAGAATTCATTTTGACAGCTTCAAAGGGGATTTTTGCACCCTCAAATTTCAGAATTTCAAAAAGTTGTATCTCAGCCAAATATTGTCCGATCCTAATAAACCATATATTAATGGAAAACTTATTTATTCAGATTTCAGATGATTTATAAATCTCAATTTCGAAAATTTGACACTTTAGACTGGTTTTGTGGTCCAGGGTCACATGCTTGAAATCACCATTGAAATCTGACAAAAACTCTCTCACAACTGTTGTGCTCAAATAGCGTTTAAAAAGATCTATTGTATATTTACAGTGTATTTAAAAATACACTGCACATGTGCAATGCTAGGAGCGGGTCTCAGAAAGCTTACTGTTTCTGTAACAACCACAGATTTTAACTAGTGGTCGACCGATATTGTTTTTTTTTTTTTTTGACAATGCCGATATGTTGGAAATCAGGGGGGCCGATGGGTGATATAAAGCCGATTTAAATATATATTTTTTTAAGTTTAATTAATATTTAAGAAATTTTTAATCATTTGACAATGGATAAAAAAAATTATGTGTAAAATAAACATACTTCATAAACATACAAATGTTTAATAAAAATATAATTAAAAAGGAAGTAAACACTGTAACCAAAAGGGCACTCAGTATTCTGGGAAGTTTGTGTGCATAGGGAATCATATTTTTTAAATAAAGCCAGGGTAACACTCATTTTGCATACAGCACACAGAGAGAATGACATGAATATGACAGTAGGCAAATGAATAAAGCACAGCATAAGAGTTTAATGTTTAAAACGTTCAATTCACATGGACTGACTGTCACGTAGAGAACATGCGATCATGTTGGATACACATACACACTTCACAAGATCTCACAGCTGGATTCGACTAAGTTTGCCAGGTTTGTGAAATTAAATGTTCATTAGTCATTCAAAGATTTGTTTAAATTATATAATTTCATATTTGCTGAATGCTGACAGCAATCAGGAAAGTATTATAATGTGTGCCTTTCTATTATTAATAACATAAAAGCACGTGTTATAATACTTTTTGTATACATTATTAACTATTTTGTTTAACCGTCCTATCTGATTATTAGACAGACTTCTATCTATATTAGACAGAACTGTTAACAACGACAGTAAACAAGAGTGAATGTGACCTCTGTGCTTTCAGCGACGTCATAATAAAAGTCCTGCATCGAACAAATCGGCCAATCAAAAAACGTATCGGCCATTGCCAATATTTGAAAAGGCCAATATATCGGTCGACCACTATTTCTAAGGCAGCTGCAGTGACACGATGACTGTAAATATTAGTGACTGGCTCTTTAATTCATAAAGCGGGACTATGCCACCATATTGTGTGTTGCACTTTCTCCCATTCATGAGTGGACTGTCTTGGTATATCTAAAGTCATTGAAAGTGGACACGTACAGTTTGAAATCAAGCTAATGACGTTTTCATTTCTGTCTCACCTGTCTTCTATCTCTTGCAGTCTCCTCTGAGTGGCCTCTACCTCCATGCCTGAGCCTTCTGTGGGAACTCTGGGTAGTGGAGAGGGAGTGGATGTGAAGGGCAGACCCATCTCCTCTGTCCTGGGTTCAGTCTGAAGTTGAAGCAGGTTGGTCTCAGGAGAGGAAGTGGTGGTGGAGTCCACAGACCATCTTTGGCTCACTTTAGGACTTGGATACTCATCTGCTCCTTCCTCTCCCATCAGCTTTCGCCGTTTAGGACTGCAGCTTCTGCAGAGGCAAAAGGTCATGAAAAATCCATTGCTGCACATAGCAAATCTTATGAGTGAAAACAATTTACTTACTCATCATCTGTCCTTCTCCTCTGCTTCCTCGTGCATCTTCTGTCCCAGCTTTTAAGTTTGAATGCACAGACAGATAAGATGTGAAATCTTCATTTAATTGCGTAAACGAAGACTGTTTCATAGCACAATATATGTAATACTTACGTATTTGGCATAGAGCCACCTGTCAGATGATTTAAGTCTCTGGTCGGCTTGCTAACTGTGCCCAAATCAGGGTTACTAAAGTGAGCAAGGGGGGAGAATGTGATGAACTCCAGCTCGCTGCTTCCTGACCTGGTGCTCTGCATGGTCCTTCAGCTGAAGATGAGCTGAAAATATCAGAATCAAATAGCAACTGAAGTCACACAGTGTGTATAAAAGTAGAACAATCTGAAAAATTACTAAATCAATGGTTCTGGACTTTCAGAACTCATGCGAATTTTCTGTACAACATGAGACGAGTTATACTATGGGTATAGAATACAAAATGTCAGTTTTTTAACTTTTAACAAATATTTCAACCTTATACATAATTACATAATTCATGCTTATTGTTTCAATTAGGACTAACTGTCATTTACTGGTGCGAGTTTTACATGCAATAAGCTAAACTGTTCGCTAACTAGTCACTAACTTGGTAAATTAATATTTTCCTCCACCGTAGGCCATGACATTGTAATGAAAGTCGTTTATGCTCTGTAAAAGTAAATGGTGATATCAGTTTTGCTTGTAATGATCTTTAATAATTCACCGTTAAGAAACAATATGACACTCTTGATGAGAATAACTTGAATTGATCGCTGGCTGTAGCTTGAAACATCCTCTAGCCATACGCCCCAGAACAAGCAAAACAAAACACCGTCAGGTCGTTATGAACACAAATACTTACCTCTCACATGCTCCCAAGAGCGGAAAGCCAGTTTTGCTTAAAATTAGGAAAGGTGACTGAAGACAACTGACATGAGAAGTTGCAAGACCCTACATTTTTAGACGCATTTCTAGAACAGTGTGCAAGTGAGCGGGGCTTCGTGGGATTTGTAGTTCGAAGGTTTTGTAGTTCTTCAACCGGAAGTATGCTATAATAATAGTAAACAAACTCACGTTTGGGAAGAAAGAGGATACATTTTCTTGCTGTTTAACATTATAAAAACCCTAGTGAAGAAAATAGTTCAAGACAAAAATGGAAGATAAGATAATTTAAAGCACGGGTCGACATTAAGTTGCAAAACGTCAAACTCTGTAGATGAGTAACTCTGAAACTCCGCCTCTGCTCAGGGTCATAAGAGAGTCAGTTGTTCGTTTTTCACTAGATTCAGCAGGATAACGTACCTAACTTAGTCTGAAAATGGTAAGAACCACTACCAATTTGAATATGCATATTGATCATCTTTAGTTAGTATGATGCAGAATGTTTAAGCTCAAAACTCATTTAGAAATTAGAAATGAGTTTACTGCTTACAAAATAATAAAATGTTAAGATGCTAATAACGAATTTGATCAGTTGTCTGTATTGTTGTTCTCAGATTACTCTCGTCATTGTGAGTGCACTGCTAGCGCTGGCTGCTGGAAATCCGTGTGGTAAGATTTTAGTGTAGTTTTTTTCTCTTTCTATTATCCTTTTCCTTCTCTTTTATTTATTCATTTTGTGATTTTGATTAGTAGTCGTCTTCTGCTCATGCGGTGGGGAAATGACAGGAAATCCCGTCGTTGCGCAATGCCTTGTCCTATTTCCACAGTAATAACTTTTCAAAAAGTCATCGGTACAAATGATGGACTTGGATGATAATATCACGGTTCTTTGGTATATACAAAGATACTGAATCATCACCATATTCATATACTATTCAGATATTTTAAATTAAAGATTGCCATAGAACTAGTATGTCCAAAATAGCAATATTATGTTTTTTTGTAGGTTTAGATTTTTCCAGATTGCTTTTATTGATTTCTAGTGGTTATCATCCTTTTGTAGAGACTTGTTATACTGTATAGTCTACAATTATTTTGCAATATATCATAATAACCTATAATGTACTGGACTGTTAAAAATTAATGTAACCAATAATGTACTATTCTATAATCCAGTTACTCTAACCTATTCATAACATTAATTTTATTCTTACTGCGTCATTTCAGTTCGTCCTGTCAGCAGAAGTTCTGCTCAGAAATAATTTCACTCTGTTCTTTGCCTTTTCTTTTTGTGACTGTGACGATTCTGAGACAGAATGTATTTTATGGGTTGCATGAGTAGGTGAAAAAAAGGTAGCTGAGACAGCAGTGGACATGAACCAATTATGCAGTGGCATTGTAAATAAGCAAGATTGGTCAAGGAGAACAGTGATTTATTTTCATACTCTCTTTTTTTTCTCTGTATCATCCATCAGCATCAGATCATGAGGCTCTTCTTCTGTCCCTCAATAAACAGCTGCTGCGCTCCGTGGACACAAAAGATACCCTACCCAATCCCAGTGTGCACATCGCCCTCCGGCTCTCAACAAACCATAATCTAGCTAAAGAGAGCGAATACCTCAACCGGCTCAAGGCAGAGTTTCATGATGACATTGAGAAGTATGGAACACCTTTCCCAATGAACTTTAAAACAACAGTAAATTACAATTGTGACTGTAGTGGAAATAAATTCCACTTTTCCTGGTTCTGTGTTCTATTCTGATCTGTTCTATTCTATTCTAGAATATTGTTCTATTTAAACTTCAATTTTTGTTCTTATTACTATTCTATATATCTGCTTCTAGATCCCTCCGAAATAATGAGTTGGTGGTTGGCCGTCTTGCCCTGTACATCTTGGCTTTGAAGTCTTCCTGTCATGATCTGGAGAGTGTACATGTGACTCATAATGAAATAAAGGAGTCTCTCCTCATTAACCTAAAGAAAGAGATGGACGAAGAAAAACAAAACATTGCATGTGAGGGGCAATTTTTTGTTGTAACGGCCTGGTAGATTTTTGTATGTTTTTGAAAAGAAGTAACTTATGCTCGGCAAGGCTGCATTCATTTGATTAAAAATACAGTAAAAACAGTAATATAGTGGAATGTTAGTGTTATCATGTGATGGCGTAGCAGAATTTTACATTACTCTCTGCTCCAGTCTTCAGTGTCACATGACCTTTTAGTGCTGCTTAATATTTTTGAGTAAAACTGAGGTAGATTTTATTTGAAAAATACATCTTTTGTAAAAATCTATTTATTGCATCCTTGCTGAATAAAAGTATTCATCCTAAAAATAAAAATAAACTTACTGTCACCAGACTTTTGAACAATATATGTAATTTTGTTGTACTGTAATTCTTCTCATTTATATGAACTCTTTTCTGCAGTCGGTCACCGTCCAAAGACCAATTACTATCAGTACTCTCTGGGCATTCTGGCTCTGTGTGTGAGCAGTGTTAGAGTCAGCACACATGTCAGCCAAAAGCTCATCCATGCTGTGGAAAACAGACAGATTAAACATGGAGAGTCATTATGTGTGGGTGAGTTTAAATCAGCTCTTTTTTTGGTTCTCCTAAATATGACAATTCGGTCATCATTTACCTACCCTCATGTAAATCCAAACCCTTATGACTTTCTTCCTTCCATGTTGCACAAAACATTTAAAGCAGTTACACTGAATGGAAACTTAAGTCTTCACACTTAAAAAAGGATGCAAAATACAGTCAAAGTATCCCATATTACAAATTTGTGTGGGAAACAAAATTAAAGTACAATGTCCAGCACAGTCAAAATTTGTTCTCTTTATGTATTAACTTGTTCACTTGTCCTGAGGTCACTAACCAATATGACTTCCTTCTTCTCCGTTCAGACTCGCATGCGATGGCAGGCATGGCACTGCAGTGTCTAAAAGACGAGGGAACTGCTGTTAAAAATACAGCAGAGCTAAACAGAGCACTTGCCACCATTAAGCAGAGGCTTCTTGACTCTAAGAGAGCTGATGGTCACATGGGCAATGAGTTCAGCACGGGACTGGCAGTGCAGGTAAGAAGAAAGATATTTGAATGAAAAAACCTTATTTGCATGACAGGTTCTCATTGTTCTCTGTCTTACAGGCTTTGATGGCTATGGGCAGTCAGATGGAGGAATGTGGCTCTGCTATGGAGGCTTTAAGGGCAGATGTTAAGAAAGGAACATACCATAACCCTATGGCAGTCTCCCAGGTCCTGCCAGCTCTACACCAACGCACTTATCTTCAATTGAAGAGCCAAGAATGCCGCAATGAGAATGGTACTTACAACAGACAAACAAGCTCAAATAAAGTCTCAATCAGTCCTAAGGCTTGTTTCCCCGAAGATAAACAAAATAGGCTGCATTTTCTTTTTTATTTATTTATGTTAATAAAACCGTATGCAAAAAGAAAATGTAACATTAAATGTACTGTTAACTTGTAGTTATTATTCTAAATGATTAAAACACAATATATGCATTTATATATTATATAAAACATATTATATTTAATCTTTAGCAGCCAACTGAGATTTAATAAGGCAGGTTAAACTAAAAATTAGTTTTTTTCTCACCTTTTTTTTTTTTTTAATTTTCCATGTGTTTCTGGTTTGATGTCCCTGCTTTTAGACACTCTGACTATTGATGCGGATTCCGGTTCTGAAGTCCTCCCAAGTCATGGGCAAGTGTCTCTACAGGTGGAGGTTATTAAATCAAACGGTGCATCATCTGTGTTTTCCATTCATGTTCCCAAGGGTTCCTCCCTATTCGCAGCCCTCAACCTTCTCCAAGACAAACAAACTGGTTTCACGTGAGTTCGGATTTCTCAAGATACTTGATTTGAAATATATTGTCAAATCAATTTTGTTTGTTTACTTTTTTACTGTATTAACTTATTTTTTTAAATAGATTTTGTTTACGAACAACCCTTTTGCTCTGTGTGTCACAGCTTTAGCACAGAGGACAGCTTGTGGGGACCCTTCCTCAGTGTGGTCAATGAAGAACAAGCACGTCAGACTGATCGGAGATACTGGCATGTCTCCTCAGATGGCAAATCTCTGACACAGGGTGAGAACAAGCATTCATTTGACATAAAATAGGCATTACAGTGCACATCTATAAAAATGTATGGCACAATGTTTTTCAGAGAGTTTTATAGGCTTTACATATCCTATGTTAATGTGCAATGTTATGCATTTCTCCTCAGGTATCAAAGACTATAAGATTGATTCAGCTCAAAACATCACCATTAAGAACACTGGGTACTGATTCCTCAGCTGGATGCAAGAGAAGAGATGAATGGAATGAAACCTTTATACGTTTAAGAATTCTACTGATATAATTGAGTTAGAATATTTTTTTTTTTTTGTCATAAACAACTTATAATTTGATTGTTGCCTTAGTTTGCCTGAATGTTTAAAGTTTCATGAAAACAGGAATCAGAACATGGCAATAATGTTGATATTTTACTTAGAGATTTAATGCATATATACCTTTTGAAATTTAACATATAGTTTTTTGTGTGTGAGAGACTGCAGCTGCTATGAATCTAGATGAACAAATATAAAATAAATAGATTACAAATATTTGTGAAATATGTGTCTTTATTAAAATGCAGATAAGACACCATGGAGATCAAATGTTAACTGTAGCATATGGTTGCATGTAGTTGTACAAATGAAGCACATTAATGAAGATGCGTCCAAATAATGTCAATACTGTTATGCAAAAGAAACAGCACCTAACATATAGTCCCTAATGTAATTTTTCATGCAGAATCAAAACGTAAAACAGGCGGAGCAGTTTGGTACGTGATATACATTGTTATGACCACTAGATGTCCACATCATACTCTGTATTGAAAAGCATCGAGTAATGAACCCTTTTGCTGTACAGTTGAGAGGAAGTCTCAAGTTCGTTTATCCATCATCAGATTCATCACTAATCTTATCTACAGCTGTGCTATTGCTCTGCTAACTCAACCTTCAGAATCTGGTCTTACTGGTGGAATGTGAAATCAGTGAAGACTGCAGAAGCAAATTAGCTTTTTAAGGTAACTCTGAAACAACACCTGGGTTGTGCATGTTTTATTATGAACATTAATTAAATAAACCAGACCACGCTTATATAGGATTTATATATTTTGTTTTACTGTCCAACCCCTGTACGTGATACATGTGTATCATTATGTAGACATTATCTAGGTTTTCTGTGAAATTCGTATTGAGACTTTTATTTTGAAATGTAATATTCGTGAGCGTAGCTGACCTCGACACATACACAGGGCAACATTTCAATTGTTTCATTATTGATACGTTGTGGAGGTTTTACTATGAACACAACGCACAGCGAGTCACAGATGTAAGATTTGGACTGTTGGATCCAATCACTTAGTTGGTCTAGTATAGACGACAATACCACTGTAAGTACACGAGCATCACAAATCTGAGAGAAATATGTTAAATATACAGTTCGTTCAGCGTTAGCTGTCTAGTATTTAACGTTACAAGCGGTTGTCAACTATCTGTCTTAACAGCAGTCCACAATAGTGCGTTTGTTTACATAGCATTTGTGTTTTTAAAAAGATCCATTGAGTGCTTTGTGCATACACTATTTTTAATTATATAAACATCACGGTTATTTCTATAATGGTAGAAGACGCGATCAGGACGGTGTCTCAAAACTGGCTAAGCTGCTTACCTCGACAGCATTTTTGGACATCATTATACACGCACTACTGGTACTCCAAAATGTTGTCTAGGTAGGCAGCTTACTAGGTTTGGAGCCACAGCCTGCAGCAGAGCACTGCAGCATCTCAGTCCACGGAAGATGCTAGCTATGACACAGCTGCATGTCTTCATATAATTCATTGCACCTTAATTCAGTTGAGCTCACTGTTGTTGTTGTTGTTGTTTTTTTCCTCTATGTTGTAGTAGCAGAAGCTGATGGGCACTTGAATGAGGGTCTTGTAATGCTGGTCTGCAGTGGTTGTGCCATTCTTTGGAAAATAACTCATTATACTCTGAGATATTATGTTGTGCCAAAGCAGGACTCTCAAACTCTCGAACTAGAGTAGAAATGGATGAACAGACAGACAAACCGGGGACATCGTAGAGACCTATTTGAGACTAGTAAATTTTGCATCCATAATACACATCTAGAGGCATCGACTGGTCAAGATGTTTTCCGCTCTGAAGAAGCTCGTTGGTTCTGAGCCGGCTGGTCCAGTAAAGGACAAAAACATCCCTTCTGGCCTGCAGTCAATGAACCAGAGCCTGCAGAGAAGATTTGCTAAAGGGGTTCAATACAACAGTAAGTCAAATGGCTGCTGAGTTAAAACCTTGAGGGGAAATGTTTTATTAATGATAATTAAGAATTAAAGTGTGCAAGTTTTGAGATTGTTTGTAATTTATTTAGCTCTTTTGATGTTTCTTTGCTTTGCCTCAATTTCTTACCAAGATTAGGCTAAATAAAAAAATGCCTACATATTGGATTAAATTCTGTGTTGCTAGAGGCCATGGGCACTGTGTGCTAGAGATTATGTTATTAACAAGCTCTAACATGTTATGTGTGGTCTTTCAGTGAAAATAGTTATTCGAGGAGATCGTAACACTGGAAAAAGCACCCTGTGGCATCAGCTGCAGGGTAAGAAGTTCCAGGAAGAGTACATTCCCACTCAGGAGATCCAGGTCACTAGTATTCACTGGAGCTACAAAAGTAAGCTTTTATCAAAGTCTTTTTACTTACAGGCTTTTGTACTAAAGTTTTTTATTTATTTATTTAATTACTTATTTCTCTCCATTTATGTATCTCAAATATGTCAGAATAGATTTACGTCAAGGTAAATATGCAATCTGTCAGATAGAGGATAAGTAGATTAGAAGTACTGCTTTAAATGGCCTGTATCAAACATTAGAGGCATAGTGATTATCTAGAGTTTGTTTTCCCTGTTTATTTACATCAGTCTGTCAAAAGCTCAACATCACATAGTGTAACCCTGACTGTAATTTACATTGAGGTTTCTGCTTTTGAGAGTGGGCATGGCTCTACTTGTATCCAATGTGTTACTTGGAAAAACAAAGTGCTGTGCTCATTGCACATCACTTTTGGCTAAGTAAAAATAAAAGGAATAGTTCATCCAAAAATGAAAATCCAAGATGAGTTTGTTTCTTCGTCGGAACAGATGTTCAGTTATTTGGCTTCTCATTCTGATGGTACAGTACACATTCACTGCAGGGGATCCAGTGGTGAGCAAGTGATGTAATGCTCAATTTTTCTGTTCTAAAGAAGAAGAAAAAAAATCATCTTGGATGGCGAGGATATTTTTTAATATTTTTTTATTTTTTAATTTATCAGATTTTCATTTTAGAGGAATTTTTCCTTTAGGAATAAGTTAATAAAAAAATGAAATGAAACTTAAGAATCACTGCAAAATAAATGTATTGAAAGGAATGAAAGAAAGCAACCTCAGTTTTCCAGAGCTGCTCAAATTCTTCTCATTTCCCTTCAGCTACTGATGATGTGGTGAAGGTCGAGGTTTGGGATGTGGTTGATAAAGGTGAGTTTCCTCCAGTCTATTACAGGTCATTTCTCGGCATTCAGATCAGGTGACTGTAGACATTATTTGCATATTTATCTTAAGGCTGGACTACACTACAAAACTTTTGCTGTATCAGTGCTAATGGCTGAAAGTCAGCCAGCAGATATTGGGCAGTCAAAGTTGACAGATTTCACAGAAAACTGCACAATGTATGATGAGCACAGACTTTTAGCAACAATGTGCATGTTTGTGTTTGAGCTTGTTGTGTTTGCAATGGCTTGAACATCTGATAATGTGTGACACTCAGCTGTTTATTATGCAGTGTCCAAAAGTCTGGAAGTGCATGATGCATGATGTTTTAAAAAAATTTGTTAAGGTTTTAAAATTAATGTAGTGTATTCTAGCATTCATGCATGTTCTTGTTCATGCCAAGTTTAGTGTACAGTTACTGCATGTCATCGTTTAATGCATGTCACTTCCTCCATCTCATTCTGATGGTCAAACATGAAGCCATTTCACCCAGCCCTCCTTCATCCCCAGTCATTTATATTAATGGTATTTTTTTACTTGCTTTCCAACCAGGCCAAAAAATCCCCCTTCCAGAAGGTGTAGGTGAGAAACTTCAGACATTGTAGACTTTAGGCTGTGACTTGTCTGTGCTTGATCCGTTTGTTCTATTATCCGAGTGCCAACACGTTGTGTCGACTGAATTTACACACTCTGCTTGTGGTAGACTATATCTAACTAGTCTAACATATCTGCTGGTCTACAAGTGTGAACAATTGAACACGAAGATACCCAGATATACCACAAAATCTCTTGCTAATGCCACTAACGTAGCTTCCTTTGTGAAAAGGAAGAAGCCACAAAACATCTGTTTTTGCTGAAAGTTGCTTTCAGCTAATATGATAAAGTAAAATTGAATGTATTCTTACAATATTCTGGCTTTGACATTCTCTAGGAAAGGGGAAAAAGAGATGTGAAACCTTGAAGTTGGAGAATGAACCTCAAGAGGTAAATCTATAGTGATGGTCTACCATTATCTAACAGGTTTTCCAGTTATTCTACTATTTGTTTAATTTATTTTGTGAATGAAATTAAAGCTTTTCTGTGGCAAGCATTTAATTGACCAAAATATTTCTATTTCAAATCAATGTTGGTTGCTGTTTTCAAGACTAATAATAATGCATCAAATCAACATATTTCAACCATTCTTGAAGGATCATGTGACACTAAAGACTAAATTACTAAAATTACGTGACTAAATTACTTTTTCAAATATATTAAAATAGTAAGCAGTTATTTTAAATTGTACCGATATTTCACAATATTGCTGTTTTTACTGCCATTTTTAATCAAATAAATGCAGCCGTGTTTTAAGTGTAAGAGACTTCTTTCAGAAACAAAAAATGGAAATGTCTTTGTGCCTTCAACAGACGGAGAGTGAACTTGCGTTGGATGCGGAGTTTCTGGACGTGTACAAAAACTGCAATTGTGTGATCATGATGTTTGACATCACCAAGCAGTGGTAGGTGAACGAAGACAATTAGCATCTCTATAGACTACTTCTCAAGCATGCTAACTTCAGCTAGACCTTAGGTTTACAAATCTATGCTTTTTATAACCCAATAGGACATTTAATTACATTTTGCGGGAGTTGCCCAAGGTTCCCACTCATGTGCCAGTCTGCGTACTTGGAAATTTTCGGGACATGGGAGAACACAGAGTAATTTTGCCTGATGACATCCGTGACTTCATTGCTGGCCTTAACAGGTTAGGGGTTATTGTTGAATTATAGATTTGAAATAATGACAGTGTTCACTAATGAGATGTGTTTAAGATCCTGTCAGTGGGCTGATGTTTGATGTCTCCATGATCTTGTAGACCTTTTGGCTCCTCTTACATCCATTATGCAGAATCTTCCATGAAGAACAGTTTCGGTTTAAAATATTTGCACAGATTTTTCAACATCCCATTCTTGCAGCTTCAGGTAAGCAGGTTCATTTTCTAGCTTAGGATATCTCTTCACTCAACAAGCTACCAGACAAAGCTGGTGGTCATTTCTAATTGTTAATATTGTCTAAGCTCAATAATTTGTGTCATGTGCCCAGCACAAATGAGATCAGTAATCACGAAAAATTTTATTTAAAATTTTTGCCTGTATCCTAGTTACTGTTCCCATTACTCTAGTTGTTGCAGCTTTCATTGAACGAACGCGAATTAAACTTTAGTTTGAAGTTCTACTGCCAACTTCCACAGAGAGAGACCTTGTTACGGCAGCTGGAGACTAATCAGTTGGACATTGATGCCATGCTAGAGGAGCTAACAGTTCAGCAGGAGACAGAAGACCAGAATTATGAGATGTAAGAACTAAAAAAAAAAAAAACACCCACACAAACTTCATGTGGTTTAATTCCATTTGTTGGACAGTCAAAGACTTATTCTGAATATTCATCTTCAAATATCAGCAATGTTCCATGCAAATGCAGCTATACAGTTGTTTAAACGTTTGGGGTCAATAACATACAAAATTGAACAAAGATGTATTAATTAAAAATTTTTTTATCATTATTTAATTAACAGTTTCATAAATCAAAAGTGACCGTGAAGACATGTATATGTTATATATTACAAAAAATTTTAATGTTACAATAAATTTTATTAAAGAATCCTGAAAAAAAGCCTTTTTAATGTTTCTACAAAAAAAAAAAGAATTAAGCAACATTTTTACTGTTCTCAACATTGATAATAATAAGACTTTTTTTTTAAATGATTTCTGAAGGATCATGTTACACTGAAGACTGGACTAATGACTGCTGATAAATTTGTGTTGGTATCACATGAATAAATGACATTTTAAAATACATCAAAATAAATAAAAAAATTAGTTTAAGAATTTTTCAGAATATCGCTGTTTTGATCAAAAAAATGCAGCTTTGGTGAGCATAAGATACTCCTTTCAAAAACAAAACTAAAAAAAATCTTACCAGCCTCAAACCTTTGAACAATAGTGTACAATGCTTCACAAAAGTGACATTGTTGTAAATATGAGAACATGCTCAAATGCCTATTTTTAGGTTCGTGAATTGCAGTCAGTGCCATCTAACTTTTATGATACAGTAGGTTTCTGTTCTAACTTTCAGTTTCCTGGAAATGAAAGACTCTCGTAGTAAAGGTTACAGCTCTCCCGGCCCTGCTAATGGACAGAGCCCCTCTTCAGGCTCGCAGTCTCCCGTCGTTCCTCCGAGCGGATGCTCCACTAGCAGCTCCAGCCCCTGTACCCCCCAGCAGCCTCCCATTCCCTCCCAGACCCTGAAGGCTCCATCCCTCTCTCCGTCCCCTCCTCCTCCCCCTCTCTCCTTAACACAAGCGCCTGCGACCTCTCCCTCCCCTTCTCCTGCTCACCCCGGCCCGACGGTCTCTACTCCAGCTCAAGCTTCTGCCTCTGTTCTTCAAACCCAGAAACGCAGCTTCATCTCCAGGCTCTTTGGCTCCGCTCCCACCCAGGATCCTCCAGCAGTCACCCAGGGTGAGTTTTAACATGGTGCTTCTAGCTGCATGTCAGTCAAGTGATCGTAAGCTCTTCAGCCAACAGTATTTGGACTAAAAACAGCTTTTACACCTTTCGTCCTCAAATGTTCAGTGTTTCAGTGACTCATTGTTAAAGGACTACCCTTATGCTATGAACTGCAGAATGAGATTTGAAGGCTGAGAGGAATTCATTCACTCAAACACATTCTCTCTCAGAAAGAGTTTCCCCGAGCGAGACTCACAAAGCCATGATAAGTGAAAAGGATTAGGACTTGTGCTCATCATAAGGATGTGTTGTGGATCAATAGAAAATCACAAGGCCTTTTGCATTCCTTAATCATATGATTTTTATTTTGTTTATGTATCACAATTCGTCTTGTTTGTAGCTTATAGTAATTGTTACTGTTTATATATTTTTAATGTAAGTTGTTTTTGTCCCAGATCATGTGACCTCTTACGTCTTGGATTTCCACAGAGCCGGATCCAGTATCTGCAGCGGCTCCGTCTGCAGTTCAGAGTGTGGATGATTTTGTGCCAGACGACGGACTAGACAAAAGCTTCTTGGAGGACAATCTCCCTTCTAACCCAAAACCGGCTATGAACATCCAGCCCTCTGCTGCGGGCCCTGCAGATAATGACAGGTACATCAAGGACAAACTAAAAGAAGGCATTCTTTATCAACTTTTATCATGTGATATGCTGTTGTAGCGATAGACACTACAGTCCAAAAGTTTGGTTTTGAAAGAAGTCTCTTATGCTCACCAAAACTTTATTTGAGTAAAAAGAGTGATATTGTGAAATATTTTAATGATTTTAGTAACTGTTTTAATATATTATACAATGTAATTTATGCCAGTGATGGCAAAGCTGAATTTTCAGCTGCATTTGCTGTAGACTTCAGTGTCGTGTGTGTGTGTGTGTGTGTGTGTGTGTGTGTGTGTGTGTGTGTGTGTATGTGTGTGTATGTATGTGTATATATATATATATATATATAAATAATGTATATATATGTATAATATATATATATGTATAATATATAATATATAATATGCGCTTTATATTGTTTGTAGAAACTGTGGTATTGTGATCCTGTGATATTCTTTGATTATTAGAAAGTTCAAAAGAAGTGCATTTATTTAAAGTAGACATTTTTGTCTCTGAGTCAGTGTAGCTAATCAGTACAAAATAAGTTGAATTTGCATCCATACTTTTAACATGTTTATTGTAGTGATGGAGAAGAAAAAGAGGGGAACCCCATGGTCGCTGGGTTCCAGGATGATTTGGACCCTGATGATGCAGAACTTGAACCCAGAGCTTCTATCCCCACTAAAGACTTGGACATCACTCTCTCCAGTGACGAGGAGAGTCCAAACCCTTCTGTACCTCAGGATGAAGCTCTGAACCTTGAACCTCAGCTGTAAGCTTAGAATCCTGGCTTTCATTATTAATAGATTAGATGAATAAAACTATATTCAAGAGTGAGATCTCAATGAAATTGTAAATGGTAGCTGAAGCAAGTTTATAATTTTGTTTGTGTTGTGGGCAACAAGTTCATTTATTTTGTTTCCTGATACCTGTCTGGTTTTCATGGTGATTGTTAATAATATTCGGTTATTTAGGGTGGCTATGGATTCATTATCACTGGAGGACAAACCAAAACCTATCCACAAAGAGCCATTGATCCAGGCCCAGGAGAGTGTCAGCAGTCAGAACATAGAGACTTCCATTCTTAGTCCAGAACACAATACACAACCACTGGAGACAGCAGAAGCAGGAGCCCTGGCAGATCCACAAACACAGGTTGTAAAACAGAAAGATAAATCGGCTCAGGCAGAGTCCTCTGACACAGACCCAGATGAGCCTGTGGCCAAACAGATGCTTTCATTTGTCATGGATGACCCTGACTTTGAGAGCGAGGAGGAAGTGATACAGAAAGTAGATAAGGTACTGAAGTGAAGTTAATGATGATGGGCATTGTAGCTCATGTTTTGACTCTAACCCTAAAAGACCTTTGCTTCCTTGTTTGCTTCAGGAATCTTTCCCTGTTCTAGATGATATTCCTGATCTATCCGATGATGACCTCACCACAGCTAAAATTCCTGAGCCCATGAAACCTACTGTACTCTCCTTCAAAAGCAAGAATGACTGTGACCTCTTTGGCCTAGGAATTGAGGAAAAGTCAATCAAAAAAGACAGCAGCGAGGAACAAGATGGCAAGCCACTTGAATAATGTTATTATAGGAAACCGATATTACTGATAGACGATAAACGAACAGTCGATATCGGTTTTCCTAGTGATTTTTGTATAAATATTGTGCAACACAAATTGATGCACAACTTTTAATATTCAAACGTAGTGTATATTTGCATAATAGCAGTCATCAATAAACGCTTTCTACTTTTCTTCTCATAGATAAAGCAAGCAAACATTCCAAGGAAAAGAAGAAAAAGAAAAAGAGGAGTAAAGAGGTGAATTATATTGCATTATAATAATTCATAGATGAAATGACACACTCTTGTTTTATAACTACCTTGTATTTCTTCTCAGGATGATGACAAAAGCAGCAAGAAGAAACACAAACACAAGAAAAAGGAAAGAGATGATGCAGGTGTGACCGCAGATGAAAAGGAGAAGAGAATAAGAAAGTCACGAATTAAGAAAACTGATGATCTTGAAGCTTTTCTGGCTGGAGTAGAAGACTCTGCAAAAAGAGAGGAGGGCGACTATGAGGAACTGTAACATGTCCTCTCTGCTAAAGAAATGTTTGCTCATTGCTACCGCAAGCTTGAAACAGTTATCATCAGAAACCACAAAAACAAAGGCTTTCTTTAACAGACCTACACATGATGATGTATTGATCTGACTGACAGGTTATGAAACACTTCACACTGGTTTTCCATTTGCTACGAACACTTGCCAATCCACCTTCCGTCGCTGAAGAGGTTGTGGGATGGCCGGCGTAGTTCAACCTCTTTGGGCTCAAACTGCAATAAGCGGAAAAGCCATGCAAAAGTGTTTCAAATTGCATGTATTTTGACCTTTTACGTTTTTCGGATTGAAATGGACCATTTTCATTCATAACATTGTGTTTTCTGAATGTTTACATGCTCGCTTTTATGTGGTTGCAATATTTTTGTCATCACATATGTGAACCACTACCACTCCAATACAACGGTTTTCATTGATTTTATTGCATTATTAGTTGCTTTGTGTATGTGGATGAATAGGTATTTATGCTTAGTAGATGTTCTGAGAGCTTGTTTTTGTGAAGTTTTGCTGTGTGTTTAGTGTTTGAAATTAATATACTGTATTTCATGGTAGGATTATTTGTTTTTCCAAAATATATCAAGAAAAATATTTTAGAAGGCCATAAATGAACTCATGATAGGAGGGTAGTTACGACAAGACATAATTATCACACTCTTTAAACAAAAAAATCCTTAAAGGAAACTGGTTAAAAAAAGGGCCCATTTTGAATTTTTGCACTCAATCATTTATTGTTTACTTTGTTTAATGATGGTAAATTACAAGAAAAGATCATCTTGTCATGGTTTTATTTATTTGTTTATTTATTTATTATTAACTCCCTGTCGACTGTAACTGTGCTTTTGCTCGAAATTGAAATCAATACAAAAATTACTAGAATATTTTTGTAAGGCTACTTGGTTTTCTCTTTTTCAGTGCAGCTTTTTTAAGTTTATTTTATTTTTCTCTTGAGCTAATGAATAGCCTGGTAATATCAGACTCTGCTACTTCACTTTGCTTCGTATACAGAAGCGAAATTAAATTGAGCGGAAGTAGGAAGTCTGACGTAGTCAGGCTAAATAATGAAAACAAGTTAGCAAAAAATGGCAGACAATGTTCGACTTCACTTCAACTTTGATTCATACAGTGTGCAATGATAAAAAAAATTAAAGTGTTTGTTATATAGGCATTGTTACATCAACACATCATGTTGAATTATGTGTTTATTGATGCTTTGCTACATTGCATGAATTGGAATTATATATATATATATATATATATATATATATATATATATATATATGGAATTATTTATATATATATATATATATATATATATATATATATATATATATATAAAGAAAATGTATTTGATTTGTTTAGGTGTATTATTTTAAGGAAGAAAACACACGCTCATTTGAATGTTAAGCAAAATTTATTTACAAAACAAATTAAAAAATGAATCCATGCTAACATCTGCTTTCGTGTGAGCCTTTCTTAAAAATAATTTATATAATATAATAACAACAACAGAAACTGTAGCTACATTTACACTCGACGGCTTGGGTTCAACGATGTTCATATCTTCAGTAATGTGACTGCCTCATTCTTCCTCCGCTTTTCTTTGGCACCAGACATCATGTAGGCTAATCTGCTTATGCTGTCTGCAAATTGGATACTTTCAGTTATATACACGTTATTGCTATTTTCAGCAGAGACTAAATTAGATTAAAAAAAACAAGCCTTACCTTTGTATCTCCATGTTTCACTGTGGTCAGAAAAACAGAGTGACGTCATCAAATAAAAATAAATATTGACAGAGGTTAAAGAGATGTTCAAAGTACAGAGTGTATTAGTAGACTACTGAGGTGGTGTGTGAGGACTCACTGTTGGAGTAAATGTGAGTTGAGATAGTCATCACAAGGAGGCAAATAAAGAAAATCCAGCGGAGGATGGACCAAGCAAAGTTAAATGGAGCTGCAATGAACATGATAATAGATCAATAAACTGTAAAAAATGTTCGTACTTTAAAAGGTAAAATACTGTTAAAATGCTATGATAAAAAATATCTTCATTAGTAAGATAAGTTCCTGTGCAGCATGATTTCATGTAGGCCTAATTCAACAGTAAATTACATTTTTTTTTCTTTTTACAGTGAAATTTGCTGTTTGATTTCACATTTATTGTTTTCCAGGTACAAAACAGATATTAGTCGGTTAGCATGCAGGTTGGTATAAGCCTAACATTATATAATTTAATGAAAATACCAATTTTGCTAGGCTACTTCAGTCCATAAAACCTTGTCGCTATTGTGTTTTTACGGTAAAGTATCGGTAACCACAGATGTTGTTTCTTTTTAGTTTTTAGTTGTTTTTTTGTGTACATTTTTACTGTAAAACAGATTTTAAATATTTAAAATTTAAATGAAGAAAATTCAAGTTTGCTGAAAGTACTTTCCACAGTGCTCTTGCACACACAGGAAGCCATCTAAAGAGAAGAAGTAGTATTTCATCTTACTATCAGTAAAGTAATCCTCGGCCAGTTTAATGATGACCTTGCCTTCAGTCACCAACCCACACCAGTACACTCCATCCCCTTGTGTCAATGTCTTTATGGAGACAGTGAATGACTTTCCATCATCCTCCACAGCTATGTTGCCTTGCTCCAAATACTTGACGCCTAATGGGAATGAGAAGCCTGAACAGCAGTTTTGATCATTGGCATCTCTTTTGCACCACACCCTGAGCCTTTTCTCTGTTGTCTTGTTCTCATAGGGGCAGGAGAGTTTCTGCATATACTCACATGTGCTATGTCCTGTGGAGTAACATTTAGGTTTGTGAGAAAATGTAATTATTCAATTCAATTACTGATTTTTGTCAGGTCTGAACAAATGATTCTCTTGACTGTGTGTATGTGTGTTTCGACCTTACCTGTGAGGATCATTAGCAGAAATGCTGTTATGAGATTCATGATGACTGATGGACAGCAGACAGTGCTTTGAGTCTTGAAGGATGTACTGCTCTTAAATGTTGTTGAAGAGGAAACACGTACAGGAAGTAACTCGCCACAAACACATTTAGAATGAGCATGTCTCTTAGTTCTCTATTTTTATTTTAACACGTACATTCACCAGAAATCGCTCTTGAATGGTCATCATTGAATAATTTCATGGACAAGGCCTATTGTACAATGTTATTACTATTATAACTGTTTTCTAATTGAATATATTTTAAATAAAATGTTTTTATGTGGTGACAAAGCTCAATTTTCAGCAGCCATTATGTTACTCCAGTCTTTGTCACATGATACTTAAATAATTTTGGTGCACTATTATCACTTTTTTATTTAGTATTTTTGTATTTGTGTTATATTTAGTAATATTTATATTTGTATTTTGGTGAAACCCTGGTACCTTTGTTTTCAGTATTTTGGATGAATAGAAAGTTCAAAAGAACAGCAATTATATGAATTCAGAAAAAAACGTCCTTGTCACTTATCATCATAGAGCAGTGGTTTGTACTCCTATTCCGGGGCACTGCAGGACTGCGCATTTTGCATGTCTTCCTTATTTAACACACCTAATTCAGATCACCAGCTCATTAGGAAACTGAAATGAGTGTGCAAGATAAGAGAGACATACAGAATGTGCAGTATGATTAAGAACCACTGCTGTAGATTAAACCCTGGTTAACATGGAAAAGCTTAGGGCACAGTGTTTGTGTCACTATTGATCAATTTAATGCATCCTTGCTAGTATTTTTTTTTTTTTTAGTATAATCTTTCATACTAGCAATTACTATTCCCAGAAATTAAAGACCCGATAACTCCCACATAATTAAAAGCCAGTTGTGAACTTTTATTTTGAAAGGCTGTAACACTTTTTATCGTTGTTACTGATGGGATGATTGCATTAACCAACAGAAAGTCGAGTAATTGTCACGTGTAGTTGTTCAAAAAGGTAAGGACAACATAATTCAGTTGAACAGATGAAGTCAAAAATGTTTTTTTTTTTTTTTTACTATTATTGCCTCAATTATATTTTACTTCTCTATATTATAGAGAGAAGTAGTTTATCAAGCCAGCCATTGCCTTCCTGTTTGTGTTGTAGTGTGATTAGTTCCATAATGAAGTGTGATGGATAGATCAACACACATTAGCCGTGTGTTTTGTTATTTAAAATATTAGTTCAACTAACTTTCTTAAACTAATTGCTTAATTTTTCTTAGATCATAGCATATTCTTACTGTCAGGTTTCATGGTTCAAATTATATATGAAATAGCCTAAATCGTGTTTTATAGAACTTTTTGTTAATCAAAGGACCTTGTAATAATATTTCACGATTTCCACAAGTTAATTAAGCAGCTGCTTTCAAATCTGATAATAATAAATGTTTCTTGAGAACCAAATCAACATATTGGTTTGATTTGATGTGACACTGAGGACTTATGAGGAAGTATTGGCTTCTGACAATTCAGCTTTGCCATAACAGAAATCAATTACATTTAAAAATAATATAAAACTAAATATTTTAATTTGTAATACTATTTCACAATATGACTTCATTTCCCCCCTCTGGACAGCTTGGTGAGCATATGTGTTTGCTTGGTGAACTATATTTTGTGCTGTAGCTGCGGCGAGACGGGAGAAAAGAATATGTGTTCAGGAAATCACAGGAGGACAGGCTTTATACTATTGAAGAGAAAAACAGAAGCTCAAATCAGCTTTAGATGGTGAGACTCCAGCCATATCTTAATAGCCTTATCAAACTCTCTTATATATTGCCATTGTCTCATTTTATGCTGTTCATATCTTTAGCAGAAAATAGTGTTTTACCCACTGAAGTTCAAAGGAGGCTTTAGAAGTACAGAAACTGTTGGAGTTTGATGATGAGGGTGGAGAAAGTGACTTTTTCCATCTCTTATATAGATCCAGTTTTATCTGCTACCAGATGTATTGTAAACCTATTTTCTGATATTATATATGTGTTAGTTCTCATATGGATGATGAGTACAAATGGGCAGTAGTGGAAAGTTATGGTCACAACATCCAGAGACCCCAGCTCTAGACTCAAGATGTTTGCCAAAGTATGTTAAACCCTATTATTCATGTTTGGAAGTAAGAATAAAGCGTTTCTTTGTGTTAATGCTTGTAGTTTTACTTTGTTAACTCTTGTTCATGTTACCGTAATGTCATAATTGAAACCTTCGTCTTTCAGTGGTTGTGGTTTATTTAGGTGTCTTTTTTTTTGTGGCAGGAAATGAAGCTGATGTTTCTAGGGGCCCATCGTATGAATAGAGGAAACCATTAATTTAACACATTGTTACATGTTGTTCAGAGTGTAAAAGACTTACCGTATTTCATAAAAAAGTAGTAGTTTTGAACAGTAGTGTATAATATTTGATATTTTAATAAATACATAATAATTGTCTTACTATATATCATGAGAAGGAGACTAGGCTTTACTGAGGATCATTTAAAATCTCTATGTGACATTATAAGGGCTTCTTTAAAGCTTCAAAATCTCTAATTATACTTATGTAATAATGGAGTTTTTGTGTTAAGCTGACAGCAGAATATTTTTGAAATGTACGCATCTGTGTTTTTTGGGTTAAGATATTTCAATTGATATTAAAGTGTTAGTTGACCCAAAAATGAAAATTAGCCCATACATTTCTCACCCCCAAGTCATCCTAGGCGTATATGACTTTCTTTTTTCAGACGAATAAAGTCAGATTTATATAAAAAATTGTCTTTGAACTTTCAAGCTGTTTCATGGCAGTCAGTGGATGTTGCAGTGCTTCAGTCCAAAAGAAGTGAAATAAAAAGCGTCCATCCATTAAAAAAAGTGTCTCACTTGGGGGTGAACAAAAGCCTCTAGCAAACTGATGCATTTTTGTAAGAAAAATATCCATATTCAAAACGTAATAATCACTTTAAAGGTGCAGTAGAAAACATCTTGGAAAATGTTAACTTTAGCCTGATAGCTCTGAAAGTGAACATCCCACCCTCCCCTGCATTCACCATCCAAAGCCACGCCTCCTGAACACATGTACAGGTTGGCTACATCAGTGGTTCCCAATTCCTACAATAGACTGCATCAGCGGTTCCCAATTCCAGCTCATGTTCTGAAGTGAACTAAACTTCAGCAGGTTTCCCCTGCTCAGAAAGGAGGGAGCAATGAACACTGTGTAGGGATCATATCGATCAGAACATAGTTCATGCACGTTGCTTACTTCTAAGGAGCTGGTTATCTGAATCGGATGTGTTAACTAAGTGAGACATGCAAATTATGTGTGTGTGTTTGCTGGAGGCGTGAGAACTTAAATTTAAAACTGCTGAGCTACATCGTGTGTTCTTCACCAGCGAGAAAACTTTAAAAGTACGACAATACCAGGAAGGAAGATCAGTTTCTTGGTGTTTGTCTGCCATTCTTACTCTCTCTGCACAGCATGTGTGAATGCACTGATGACGTATCCTGTCTGCACGAACAGGGTGCGCAGAGGTATGCAGAGACATACGTTGACAGGCAGGTAGGAAAGTGAATTAAACCTTTATTTACAAATCCCCCCAATTTTATGGACGGACTCTTTTTATTTAATTTCTTTTGGACTGAAGCTCTGCAACACACATTTTTAATATAACTCCGACTGGATTCGTCTGAAAGAATTAATATAGACCTAGGATGACTTGAGGGTGCGTAATTTATGGGCTAATTTTCAATTTTGGGTACTAAACCTTGAATGCAGAACAGGCACTTATGTTGCACTCTGCTCATTATTCATATCTTGTTTCATCTTTCTTTTTCAGTGTACATGATCAAAATTGGCACACTGAAGAATGAGAATACTGCAGATGTTGAGTGGCAACTCCATCCTTACACACGCACTGCCAAAAAGAGGAAATCCTTAAGTTTGGAATAGCCCAATGAACTCTTTGAAAACCTGCATTGTTCTGTCAGCATGGACATTTTCAATGTAATTGAACCTACACAGTGGCCTTTTTTCAATTTAACTGTGACATTTAAAAAGATGGATTAATTTGTTTCAGTATTATGATAATATCGTTTGCTTGTTGACACTTGCTCATATTAAATATTTTGTAGAGTCACCTGATAAACACGTTCTTTACATTTGTAGCTTTTGTGTTGATGTTTTTAGTTCCTTGTTGCTTTATTATTCCTTATGAATTGACTTGTAATTTAGTTTTTTAGTAATTCAGTTTTTGCTTGAAACGGTTTTGTTTGGTTTAAAATATATATATAAACATTTTGAACAGTATATTGAGAATGTATAGAACAGTTGTGAGGGTTTCTTTAACGCTTGGGAAAACTTTACATTCGTTAAACGCAGCACACACCCCTTTCTGGTTCTCTTGCTACAAAGTACCACAATAGCTGTCCAATCAGTGCCTCGATTCACAGATCTCCACCAATCAGAGCGCAAGATTTCGCTGTTCCGCTTTCCCTGAAATTCTTTGCTGATCCGCCTTGAGACAGAGAATTCAAGATGGCTGTCTCAGGTGAGTATTTACTCTAGATGCAAAAAAATGCTAAGCGATTTTCGCGAACGGGCAGCGTAGTTTGCAGAAATACTACTTGCAGGTGTAAGTCGCGTTAATCCATTCCGCCGCGGTTGAAAATATAAGATAATGTCTACTTTTTCAATTTTTAGACAGCATTAGCGACACTAGCTAGCTAACGTTAGCAGCTAGTCGTCTAATCCCTTTCCGCATCATGAAAACTGCATTCCCTCTTTCAGAACGAAAAAGGCACGTGAGAGGATTTAAGGATATATTTAGCTAATATGCTTTTATACGTAAGTCATAATATTGACTCATGTCTTGATAAAATGAGCTAGCTAGGAGTGCATGGCCTGTAGTAGAGTAAAAGCCAGTAAGAGTAAACCCAGCCAGCTCATCTTCATTGCAGACTGCTGCACATTTTGTGTGCTTATACTTTCAGGAGGTGTTTGTGTAAAACAGTTTTATTGTTAATACTGCAGATGTAACACGAACTGTTGGGGAGTTACTTTGCATCTCTAAATCCATTTGAACAAGGTTTGATCACAGAGGACTTATTTAGAAATGGGTAGCTATCAAGGTTTGTAGATGTTATACACACGTTGCTTTCTGGCTTGTAAAAGCTGCATTTAAGCTAGATTCAGTGGGGATGTAAAATCTCTATTTTGTTATTTATGACATGCTCGTGTGCTTGCTTAACTATAACGGTGTACAACACAAGTGAAGTTTTGCACAATGGTGCAACTGCAGTGGTTTCCAGTATACGCAATACTTGTGGTTTAAGGTTGCGAAGATTGTAAACTGCATTAAATATCATAAAACGTTCAATCTGAAGTACTTGTTCCTACGTGTTTGGATTAAATGGTTTCATTTCAGAGTTTGATAGCCTTAAGGCTTAAATTATAGTGTATAATTATAAACCAAAATGTTAAAAAGAGTTTGAATGACATGGGTTATCTTTATTTGGGGCATTTCCTTTTACAACTGTTTTAAATTTGGTTTTATTACACCAAACGACTGGTATAGAAACATATTTATTTAGGCACTTACAAGTTCCACTGACATGGTTCTGAGTTATCAGTTTTCTCAGCAGTGTGATTTTCAAATGGCTATGCCTGCAGTGTTTTATACTGAATTTTGAATTTGAAATTCAGTTGGCTACCAATTTGGAGTGTGTTTGTTTGTTTGTTTGTTGATTTATTATATAATACAATTACTATTTATTTAAATAGTTTCAGAGGCATAATGCTCGTTTGAAAATTATCTTCATAACAATTAGCTTGTCTTTTATCAAACTTTTCATGAATGGATTGTGATTTACTGAAGCACCCTTCGGCCTTCCAAAACTATTTCAAACCAAAACTTTTTTTTTTTCAGTTCTGTTATGGTCAGGTATATTCAGATGCCAAAATGTTTGTGTATTACAAATACAATTTAAATAATAATAAAAAAAAGTTATGTACTTTTAACAAATAATTAATAAACCGATGTTGACAGAAGCATACATTTAGAATCATTTGAATGAATTATAAAATTTAATAAATTATAAATGTCAAATATTCAACAACAGTTACACTCATACTCTTCCTGTCTGTGTGTGTCTTGTATGATATATGTTTCAGTGTTCTGAAACCATAAGGCACATATTTTTTTTTAAGCATTTATACAAAAAAAAAAAAAAAAACAGCAGAAAAAGATGACCAAGACATTAACGGCAAACAACATTTGGCTGGATCCCTGATCTGTTTAGTTTTTATAACAGCGTAGGTGTGAGGGAGGTTTATATAGAGATATATTAATGCTAACACACTGTTTTTCATCCCAGTCTCCAGATGAGGGCTTCTTCCTGTTTTGCCCAGGTGTGTAACTCTTTCTTGCGGCCGACTGAGTGTCAGTGCTGCTAGTCCCGGACTGCCCCTTTGGAGACACCATGTCCAACACCTCCTCCTGTTCCTCCTCGGGGGAAAACAGCCCAGATGACACACCCCGAGGTGGGGGCACCATTCGTGTCTACCTCCCTAACAAGCAGCGGACGGTGGTGAGGGTTCATTTACTGAAATCTGATTTCAGTTTAAGATGCCTTTTTTTATTTAGTAGTAGTAGCCCTTTATTTTTTTAGTAAAGGTATGGAATAGCTATATATTGTCCTGTATATATTGGTAATTAGAGGATGCGTGTTTGTGAGCATACATTGATAGCAATATGTGACCATGTGTTTAGGTAAATGTTCGGCCTGGGCAAACTGTCTATGACAGTCTAGATAAAGCTCTAAAAGTCAGAGGTCTCAGCCAGGATTGCTGTGCTGTCTTTCGCCTTCTTGAAGGGTAGGTGTCCCCAAGAATTTGACTTGTAAAATTACAATGTCTCTCCTCAGTAAGTATTTATTTATTTTTTTTCTCTCTCTGTTGTTTTGACATTGTTGTTCTTTTGTCTTTTGGCCAGCCGGAAGAGACTTACAGAATGGGACACAGACATCACACCCCTCGTAGGGGAAGAGCTTCTGGTAGAAGTGCTAGATGATGTTCCTCTTACCATGCACAACTTTGTAAGTGTACTTGCACAACGGACTCTTGAGTCAGCAAAGCTAGGTTCTCATTTCAGCAAAGCTAGGTTCTCATTTTAGAAAACTGTGTATATACTGGCACAAAATCTGAGGTTAATGCAACAAAAAATCTCTGTGGATGGTTTATGTTGGATGATTATGATGAGCAAGTACAGATTAGTTCTGTCCAGCAAATTATATATTTTTTTTTAAGTTAATTTCAAGTTTGAGGTTAACATCGATTTATAATAAATCATTAATAGTAGGCTTTGCTATATATGCATTATGAACAGACATGAATTAACGGTGAACATTAGAACACTACCGTTTAAAAGTCCATTACAGTCTTCAGTGTAGGGCTGCACGATGTGTTGTTTAAGCATCGATATCGCGATGTACAAATCCACGATAGTCACATCGCAGGATGTGCGATGTAGGCTGTCGTAGTTGATCCGTTATACATTAACTGTATGGGCCAAAGAGCGCGCGCGAGAGAGAGAGAGCGCAAGCGCGCGGCCGGCGACACACTAGATGCGTGGCGCAAGCGTCTCTGCTGCGTGGCGTGTCCGTTTTTAATTCGGCTCCCATGTTAACTGGTTAGAGCTTGCAGACTGCCTGCGTGAGACGCGCGTCTGCGGAAAACACGTGCATGCTAGAAATAGAGCCGACGCCTATTTATATTGCTCCTGTCACCGGCCTGAGAGAGAGCGAGCATGCTTGATATTTTTCTGGACACCATGATACATTTTTTTTTCTTTTGATTTAATAGAAACTGTTAGAGTAGCGTATTTTTTTTACTGTCACATATGACCAATTTAATTTAAACCTTCCTGAGTAAAAGTATTAATTAAAAAAATCATATTGAACTCAGACTTTTAAATTGTAGTCTATATTAATAAATCAATGTGAAATTGTGAGTGGCCAAATCAAGATTACCCTTAAATGCTGGGTCTTAAATCTTTTTTTTTTTTTTTTTTTTTTTTTTTTTTTTACAGGTACGTAAAACGTTCTTTAAATTAGCTTACTGTGACTTCTGCCACAAGTTCTTGTTCAACGGCTTCAGGTGTCAGACGTGTGGGTATAAATTTCATCAGCACTGCAGCAGTAAAGTCCCTACAGTATGTGTGGATATGGACACCATGACAAAACGGTATGTTCCGAATGAAATTGTCTGTTTATGTGCACTTGTAATCATTTTTATCACTCAACTGGTGTTCTGTTGCTCTCAGGTGTATTTCTAACACAGAAGACTGCCCTTCGATATTGATATATCCGGCTACCAATTCCATATCAGATTCTCCTAGGTACACTCTAACTTCACACATAAATGCACATATCTGTTGTTGATCCCCAATGGAAGATGTAGCACTAACTTATGTGTAGGTTTACTTCTTATGTTTTACCCTTTTTAGAGGGGAAATGCTGACTTCCGCACCAAGCTACCAATTGTTTATGGCCGAGGACAGTCAGTCTCTCCAGAGGCATCGCTCCACCTCAACCCCCAACGTCCACATGGTCAGCACGCTGGAGCCTGGCGCTGCTGGCCTCATGGAGGTTAGACACCCAACTAGAGGCTCATCAAGTCCACATATTCTGATGTTGTCTAATTCTTTTGTTTCAAATATACAGTTCACCCACAAATGAAAGTCACCTTCACTCCAAACTGTTCTTTCCTCTGTGGAACCCAAAAAGTAATGTTAGATGAAGTGTTCATACAGTGAAAGTGGCTGTCAAGATTCGAAAATGACAGCAGTGGTTTAAAGGGTCAGCCTTTTCTGTTTATTGTGAAGATGATTTTGGACAATTGTGCGTGACCCTATATATGTGAAATCAATAAAAATGTTACCAAAAAAATAAAAAGGTTGAACAGAGAAGAGACATGTCAACATTCTGCTCCACTTCTGCATTTGTGTTCCATGCAAGAAAGGAAGTCATGCAGATTTGAAATGACAGGAGGGTGAGTGAATGCATTTTTGGGTGAACTGTCCCTGTATGAAAGTTTTAGCTTGGTTAGATACCAAATGTTTAGAAATGTTACTTGATATCTATGATAATGGAGGTTCTGCATGCCTCCTTGATCATCTCTCCTCCATTGCATGTATTTATTCATTTGTTTCCCCCATTCTCATTCAGGAGTCGTTCAAAATCTTCACAATGGGTGAGTTTTTTGTTTGTTTGTTTGTTTTCTTTTCACTTTGACTACCTGTCACTCACATGAGAACATGTACGTTTTTTCCACATGCCCACATTACACTACATACATTTTTTGTTTCTTAACCATCCCTGATTACAATGATGCATCTAACTGCACCTCTCCATGTGTGTGAAGTGGCCCTCATACTCGTGTTGTTCACAGGGCAAGAGTCCTCTCCCAAGCCTTCCACTAGCCCACCCCACCAAGGGTCACCAGGAAGAAGACCCCCCAAATCCCCTTCTGAGACCAAGGAACGAAAGCAATCCTCATCTGATGATAAAAAGAAAGTGGTGAGTGTGTCTTATTTGATAGAAAGCCCAGATGACTTGGTTACAACCAGATTTATTTAAAACCAAATTTTGTTTGTATGTTTTCTAGCACCGGGGAGGTAACAGAGACTCCAGTTACTACTGGGAGGTGCACTCGCGGGAGGTGACCATTCTGAAGAGGATTGGAGCAGGGTCTTTTGGGACCGTCTTTAAAGGCAAGTGGCATGGAGACGTGGCTATCAAGATTCTTAAAGTGACAGAGCCCACACCGGAGCAGCTCCAGGCCTTTAAAAATGAAATGCAGGTTTTACGGTGAGTCATTTGCACGATCACGGCTTCAAATTCTGCCGGTGAGGACATTATAACACTGCCCAGTAGAAAAAAGCAGCATTTGCTGGTTATGTATGTTTTGAAGCATGGCAGCTGGTTTGAACTGGTTTAAGTTGGTCCTTAGTTGGTCATGAACTGGTTCTGAGCAGGAGCTAGTTGCTTAGGACCGACACATTGCCAGCTTAAACCAGCTCAAACCAGCTGCCAGTGTTAAATTCGTTAAGATGACAATGAAAAATATTAGTTAACAAAAACATTTTTCTGTGACGAAGACAAGACGTTGATGAGCTAAAACTAATATCTGATGCTAAAAAACTATGATGAAATTTATGCTGCATCTTCGTTAACAAGATGGGTCTAAAATGTTATTTGAGGACTACCAGACATTCAAAATACATCCTATAGGCTACTGTCTTATCCTTCAAAATGTGCATCCCTGTCATTGGATTGCAATCGGATAAGGTGCATATCTAGTCATAGTATGGCAGACGCAGTGGGTGGATAGGCTACTAAAACGCGAACTAGGGATCTGAAACAATGGCCTCAGCACCCGAAAGGATAGAGATAAAGTGACCAGGTGTCCCGTTTTCCCCTGGAGTCACAATTCTTAAAGGGACAGCATTCCTAATTAAGTACCTGTCGGTGTCGTTAATGTTAACCAACAAAAGATGTTAAATAACTGTTTTAAGTAAACTTACTGTATTTGAAAAATGAGTTTCATTTATCTCTTTCTTATTTGTCTTGTTTTTTTCTGCTCTTTTTCAAAAATTATATTTATTACATATATTTTATATGAACAATCATTTTTATAAGTTGCTACCTTTTCACTACTGTTAAAGGGATAGTTCACCTAAAAATGAAAATTGTCATTGTTTATTCAAGATTTTCCAAATTCAAACCTTGATTAAAATTTCTCCATAAGCTTAATTGATTTTTTTTTTTTAAGACTACATATAAAATAGCTACCAAAATAAATGTTGGTAACTGCAGCTTTACTAAAAGTTGATGACAAATGCAATGACTTTTCATTGACAAAAACTATCAAAGACTCAAATGACTAAAATGTGACTAAGACCATTTAGCATTTTCATTTCATGATAAAGACTAAATCAAAATTGACACTGCCAGCTGCCATGCTTCAAAACAATCTTACCCCTGCTGCTACAACTAACTAATCTCCAGTCCAAATACTCTAGTTCAAGTAAATGTCATCTTCTGTTCAATATGACTAATTTGAGACTCTTGCTCCTTAGAAAAACACGCCATGTCAACATTCTGCTGTTCATGGGCTTCATGACGAAGCCTAATTTTGCCATTATCACGCAGTGGTGTGAAGGGAGCAGCCTTTACCGGCACCTGCATGTTACTGAGACCAAGTTTGAAACGATGCGCCGTATTGATGTTGCTCGCCAGACTGCACAGGGCATGGAGTAAGATTTATTTATATATTTTTACCTGTATTGACAGCTTGGGATAGCTGCTATCCTACATGTAGCATAATTGCTGTTCCAATTAATGGATGTTAATACAACACAACTTGCTAATGTATATTACGGTTTAAAAGTTTAATACTTTTAATCAGCAGGGATGCATTAAATAAATGCATAAAAAAAAAAAGTGACAGTGAAGACATTTGTTACAGAAGACCTCGGTTTCAGATAAATGCTGTTCTTTTGAACTTTGTTAATCAAAGAATCCTAAAAAACAATGGTTTTCACACAAATATTAAGCATCACCACTGTTTAAATCGTTGATAATAATCAGAAATGTTTCTTGAGCACCAAGTCAGCATATAAGAATGATTTCTGAAGGGTCGTGTGATACTGATGACTGCATTGGCTGCTGAAAATTACATGTTCAAATAGAAAACTATTATTTTAAAATTGCAATACTACAATAAGTGCAGCCTTGGTGAAAATGAGACGGCTTTTGAAAACATTTAAGAAAAGTGAATTGCTTGTAATTTGGATTTTTGATAACAAAGAACACCTGGAACATAATGGGTGGGGGGCATCTTGAGGAGCTGCTCACACCAGATGACTTTGTTTAGCTCAGACTCACTAGGACACACTCCTATGGGAAATTAGCCCATGTCCTCTTAAATCCACCAATGTTATATGATTGTACTGCTTGGATTTACAGTGCATAGATGGAGTGTAGAAAATTAAATAAGTTATCAAATTTATACATAATTTGCTACTTTTCTTTCTTTTACAGTTATCTTCATGCCAAGAATATCATTCATCGGGACTTGAAATCTAATAGTATCCTTTCTATAATGTATTAGCAGTGCTCTTGTCTGTGTTGTGAGAGCGATCTGTTGCAGGATGGATCAGATTCAGCTAATTTGTTGCCTGAAGATGGCACCATAGTTGCCTCTGAATGTCCTAGTAGATTGCCAAGCTGCTTTCTGTCTTGACATGCTTGTAAATAAAGAATCGTCTGATTTACCAGAATTAATGCTGGCATAAGATGGAAGGCTAAGGTTGATGATTTCTCTCTTGTAATGTTGTAGCCATTCTGTGTTCTGCATAATACTCCTGAGCTCATGTGTCAGATATCTTCCTGCACGAAGGCTGGACGGTAAAGATCGGTGACTTCGGGCTGGCCACAGTAAAGTCTCGCTGGAGTGGCTCTCAGCAGGTTGAACAGCCCAGTGGCTCCATCCTGTGGATGGTGAGTAATCGTCACCCAGCTCAATACCTCATTTTATCAAATCATCAATGAGTCTTATACCTAGTAGCTTGTCACTTATGTGAAGTAGTGTCAGCCTTGAGAAATTAATTTGTACAGCTTGTTTCACTCTGCTGTTGTTTTTAGGCCCCCGAGGTGATCAGAATGCAAGACACTAACCCATACACCTTCCAGTCAGATGTGTATGGATATGGAGTGGTGCTCTATGAACTGATGTCTGGGACTTTGCCTTATTCGAATATCAGCAACCGTGATCAGGTCAGACATGCAACACCATCACTTTGCCATCTTACGGTTATGAATCAGGGATTGGTTTGTAGTTTTACAATTTGTCCTTTTCAGCCCAGAAACCTTCTGTTCAAGCTGTAAATATCGAATGAACTTTGTTCAACCCCAAATAACAATTCTGTCATCATTTACTCGCCCTCATGATGACTCTATGACTTTCTTCCTTGGAACACAGAAGGAGAAGTTTGAGTGAACATGAACTATGAAATGCAGGTTTTGATTTGTGGGTGTTCTCTTCCTGTAGATTATTTTCATGGTGGGTCGTGGGTACTTGTCTCCAGACCTCATTAAATTATGCAGTAACTGCCCTAAATCCATGAAGAGGCTCATCGTCGACTGTCTGAAATTCAAACGTGATGAACGGCCACTCTTCCCACAGGTGAGCATAAACCAGATCCCTTCTCTGGTTTCCAGCACAGTCGTGTCAGATTAAGCAACATCCTCTCATGTTTCATCCCTGCTGTTCTTCAGATCTTGGTGGGCATTGAGCAGGTCCAGGATCTGTTGCCAAAAATCGAGCGGAGTGCCTCTGAGCCCTCTCTACACCGTGCTGTAAACGCAGAAGACCTAAACCCGCTGCTTCTTCACACCACACGCTTCATGCCTCTGTGAGACTGCCGGAGACGATCCGCTCCTCTCCCAAAATGCCATGCAGTGTCATTCCCAGCATGGAATCCAGAGTTCCTCTCATTATTCCACACAATCCTGAGAGCGCCCTAATTACTTCATTGATCCCACATGTAGTCAAACCCACACATCGTCACATTTATCCACTCACTCACATTCCCGCCCTCTTTTCTGTTCCAGCTGCTTCTCTGTAAAGCTGCCTGTAGAGAATGTCCGAGTCTGTCTGGACCAGCTGCTTTCTAAAACAGAAGCAGGAAATAAGCTGCGCTCTCTTAGTACACTCATTGGATTTTGAAATCCAAGCATCATATCAGCAATGTATCAGCACAATCTTAATAACCTCCTTTTTTGAGGTATATTTTAAAATGTGTTATGGTTGCTTGCAATGTTACCTTTTTTAATTTTAAGATGAAAGTAGCATTTTACTTTAGAACAAGCAAACTAGCATGGAGATTTTTTGTTCCCTCTCCCTGATCTCCTTGCGTGAATTTCCTCGGCCAACAATAGCACAATGCGATGACTTGTATTTATCTACATTAGTCACAGAGACTCTGCTCACAGATTGGTTAGCAGTCAGTTGTTTTTAAGTCCATGATCATACAAATGATCATACGCCCCATTGCAGTTGTTTGGGTGTATTTTTAATTCCGTTATTTTTCCAATAGAAAATATTTGCTTAAACTCTTAACTAGTGTCTGGATCTGGTTGGATGTACATGTGACTTGTTTTGCCCTTAATTGTGTTGTCCATTTCAAAAACGCCTCTGATTTGGCGCTATCTTTGGGCTTCCTCTGTAAGTTGGTCAGCTTTAAATTGTGTGTAGAAGAAAATGGCACAAATCATGTTGGTATTCTCAAAGCAGTTGTGCAGTTCCTGAATTCATGGGGAAGGAAGGATTTACGTTTTTCTTTAGTTTCTTTGATAGGAGTACATTTGTTTTCTCAATTTAGAAATGAATGATTTTTTTCATTTTTAAAATGTTGCATCTTAAAACGGAGTAAAAATTCACAAACTAAAATGGCACATGATTGACCATAAGCAAGACTGGTAATTTAGTACTTGCACTTCATCCCAGTCTGTCTTCTGGACGAATGTATTGTGTTTGCATGTGGTGCTGTTAACCGGTCGCCTTTCTCTTGGTGTTGGGACGTTTGTACAGTAGCTCACACTCAGAGATACTGAAGAGGGTGTTGATTTTGTTTTGCATCTCAAAACTTAAGTGTCATTTTTAAGTGTCTGAAAACAATGTCTATAAATGTTCTTATATTTCACATTCACAACAGCTTTAAAATAAAGGCTGCTAACTTTAGATCCACTACTGGACCCTGGTTAGTCGACTAGTTTTAGTCTTGAGTGAGATGATCAAACTTGAGATGCTCTTTTGCTTCTGCAATTCTCCTAGGTCTTTGATAAGAGCAGTGAGGACAGAAACTTTGCAGCATTTCTTTCAGATCAAATTAGTGGCAGTGCAGGGTGAGAGCGTGCTTCTCAATGCCGTATTATTTTTTCAGGTGGTTTGTTTTATTCCATAAACTCAAAAGCAATCTTTGCAAAACAGTTGTGCTGTTTAACCGCAATATTAAAGTTCCTTTCCTCCCATTCAGCTGGTTTCAATAGGACTGACTGAAACCTACAATGATGGGGCCTTATGTGAGCTAGATCTTCCATCTGTCCTTTTAATGGAGTCTTAATATATCTAACTTATTGATTCAGAACTGACACTCGTACTAAAGGCAGAGCTTTGGTTCTTATTAAGCAATATTTGAATGGGGCTGGGTCCCCAGTTGAGCTGTACTCATTCCAAATGTGCGATTCTTTGTCTTTTGTTCATAAGAGATCGTTTCACATCCCATCAGTGACTTATTAGAAATGAATGTGTTGGAGTTTCGGACAAACCTTGCTATCTTTATATACTTCTGTTTAATTACACACTTCCTCTGTTATTAGCAGAGCTGAAGTGCTCCTGGACTCTTGTAGAATGATTTTGTGGTACTGCAGGTGTAGAATTGTCCTAACAAACCAGTGGTAATAATATTGTTCAGTACAAAATGAGGTAATTGAGATATCAAGCGTTTGTAGATGGCACTATATGCTTTTCTCTGTTCATAACGGATGAGAAAGCAGGATTGTCGGTTTATTTTTGTATAGATTTGGATGCACAGCTAGTTCTATTAAGAATTATGATGATATTATATGGCTTTAAAACAACAGCCAAGAAACCTTTATAGAATTAGACTCTGGTTTACGAACATTTTTTTTTTTTTGCCAAATTCCAGCCTTATTTGTTGTATGAGAAACCATAACTGGTCCTAGATCATTAGCACAGTTACTACTTCTGCCATGATGGATAGTTTCAGCATTGTCTTAAAGGCTTTAACGTCCCTCTTGATACATGTGGGACAAATACTTTTTCCCTTCTATCTTTGAAAGCACCTCATTTGTTCAAAGCACACTTTTATGGTTTCCATTAAGCCCAAAATATGATAATCAGTCTATGAGATTCAGTTTCTGATTTGGCACAAGGGCACGAAAGCAAAAGGGTGAAATTTTAGATCAATATACGACCCGCAATTTTTTTTCAGAACAGAAAATCTAATGAAAGATCAGTTTTGTTTAAAAGGATTAGTTTTGCATATTTTAGGTGAACTGCAATAATGTCTGTATAGATGATGATAGGGGTGTTTGCGAAAAATGGTGTATTCTGCCGTGTACAGTTTCCTCTTTTTTTTTTTCTTTTTTTTTTTTTAAGAAAAGATCACTTTAAATTGTATTTGTTTCAGTTTTTTTGTGCGATGGTTCAGAAAGAACAAAATTATTTTAAAACATGTAAAGGAAATCTTAGTATTTTTAGTTCGTTTTTTTGAAGGGGATGGGGGGTGGGGTGGGTCTTAAATATTGTGGAGACAGGATTTTGTTCGAAAAAATAAAAGTTGAATTCTGATGTTTCGTTTCATGAGTTCTTTCAATGCTGTTGACGACAACATATTTCATCTTTCATGAACTTTAAATGCAATTTCAGAACCGAAAGCATCTTTTCAAGCCACTCCTCGTGACTGTAAAACTTGTTGGTGGAGGAAGTTGATTTGTTATTTGGTGGCACTTCCTCTGTCTCAACAATAGGCAAAATACTTGTTTTTACCTTAACGTTTCAAAAAGGAGCGAGAACACTTTAATCCTGTTTTAGTTTAATTTCCATTACTTTGCAGAGAAAATAAGAGAGAATATATTAACAGTATTATGCATTACAAATGATGTCATTTAAAAAAAAGCGTGTGGTTTCCACTCTGTGCATATAATCACATGGTTTAGTCACCGCTGCAGCTCGTCCGAAAAGGAAGTGATCAGAAATAAATGCTGTGCATTGTTTAACTGTAGTCTATGTAACAAGTCAAAAATAGTCTATGTAACAAGTCAGTTACAGGAACATGAGGTCAAACTCAACATTTAATTAAATCACATTGAAAGGTAATCAGTACTTATATACAGTGTAATGTGGCCTTTTGTCTTTGTGTAAAGATGATTAACATGGGAGATCTCTTACAATCTCTTTATAACTTGACAATCATATGAAAGTGGGTGAATTCAGTGTTTAAACCCCCTAGAAATGTTCATATTAAGCTGTGATGGCCGTAGGCTAAATAATAATATAATATTTTTTTGTTGCTTGCTTTAATAACTTATTCATACATTCAAAATCTGATGATAATATTAATGCAGTTACAATAATTATGGGTTTGTATCACCATTTCTTAGAGGAGGACAAATACCATACACATAGAAGAAAGCATCTGTGTAAGAACTGCGAGCCATCTTGTCTTTTACTGGCTGTGTTTGGGTATTGTGAGACAAGTTACTTAAAACCCAAATGGTGAAAGATGGAGATATTTCTTCTAGGGAAATGTTTGTGATCATTTATATCCTAATCCACTTCGACTTATGTGGCAGAACAGGGTCATGGTGAAGCACATACCCAAGACCTACAAAAGGAGAGAAGTTGTTTAGTCAAGATACAAAAAAATACTTGCAATAATCATTTATACTAGTTTAGTGCTGATCTGCCTCAGCTGTGAAACCATAGGTGCTAAACAAACTTGTGTCCTAGAAATGACAATCATTTAGTTTTAAAAACTGGGGGTCTAGTACAATTCATTTTTATTAACTGAGGTAAATATGACAAGACATAAAGCCTCTATGGAAACTCAAACCTCAATAATGCAGATAACAATGACGCCAACCCCGGTGTTCAAGAGGTTTTTCTCAAACGTGTCCTTCAGCTTTGTGAAACAACCCTAAATAAAACAATCAAGGAAAAAACATGATATAAGATTAAATCAGCTGGGCTATCTGCATCTGGTTTATGCGTTTCATTAATATTGTTTTGCTATCTAGCTTATGAAGAGATGGATGTAAGTGCAGAATTACATCTGGCCAGTATTGCGGGTTTTTTTCAGGGTTGTTGCATGACTCCGGCACAATAGTCCCCCATTGTGTATGGTTAGAAATTCCACAACATTTAAACTGTTGGTTTATAATAAAAACTGTCATTGATTTTTTTTAAATGTATTTATTATGAAGAAAATAGTAAGCAATGGTAATGGTTTCTTAGGCACCACTAATAAAAGAGAAACATATTCTAAATGGGCACTTACTGTTCTTTGCACTTTGTCCCAATCATCATCAATTGTGGTATTAGGTGTTTTTCTGTTGTTTATGGAACTTTGCAAACCTTTATTAAGATCTTCATTAATGAAGCTGTCAATCTGTGAGTAAACAAGCAGTCTGAAGAACTTTTCCTCACATATAAAATTCTTCTATATACATATCTTATTTTGCCTGTTTCTTACCTGTGTCTCGTACATCAGCAAAAGGCAGGCAGCAGCCAGCTCAGCCAGCATTAGAATGAACAACAATATGAAGAACTAAAGCAAACAAACGGAGATAACAAGTTTTATGAAAAGAACCCAAAAAGTTAAACTTGGTGGACAACAGAGAACATGCAAGTGTGTGGATGCAAACATGTTCTGCATGAGACTCACAGATATAAGCAGGCATCGATTTTCCTTCAGGGCTCCGAGAAAACCCAAAAAGGAGACACAGGTGATAATGATCCCAGTGATGAAAAGAGTGTTTGCGATGTTCATAGCCTGAAGACTGGGGAGTAGGGAAGGGAACCTGGAGAATGTCATCAAATAAATGCCCAATCCGAAGACAGTAGCCCCACAGATCTGTCAAGGTAATTTCAGCCAAACAAGAGAGCCTCAATACTCGTGTTTCATATATTTGCAGTATCCCTCATAATAATAATAATAATAAAAAGTTATCTGTTTTTTGTATTTTATGTCATTCTTCTTCTCACTCACACTTTTAATAGACATAATAGCTACTGGCATTTACTTTTTTTTTTTGAGGTTAGAGGTTTAATGAAGGTCAACCCCATCCCCCAACCAACAAGTGCAAATACACCAACTAGAATGGTAAAAATGTGAAACCTGAACACGAAGGATTAATTCCAACGGTTAAGTGTGAACATTTTAAACATGTAAAAATATAGACCAAATGCTGGAATTTAGTAACTCTGAACAATTATTAGTATGAAAAGCCATCATACAGTATATCAGTCTGAAAATGGATACGTACAAAAAAGATGAAGTTCACCACACACATGGTGTACTTCAGGCACTTCAGACACGACATCTTCCACTGCGTTCTGTGAAGATATCAAACACACAGAAGCTGAGGTCAAACTGTTATCTCACATTAAGACCTTGGTGTTCTTTCCCAAACTGCTTGCATATACAACAAAAAGATCCCTGACTCAGTAAAGTCAGGAAAATATCTTTCCTGTTTTTCCCCCAAAACTGAAGGTGGAGCTAACAAGAGTTGAATGTAATATAACACATGAAACTGTTAAATGGAGCCCTGTCACTGTGTGGAATCTTTATGGTCTGTCATGCATTTCCTGTGTAACTTCCTTTACCAGAACAAACTAAAGTTTACACATTTTCAGCACTACTTGGTGAAAACAAACACAGATTTTAAAAAAAAAAAAAAAAATGAAATATGCTATCAAATTATGCTGCTGCTTCCTTTTTTCTTTTTTTTTTTTTAGGTAAACAAGCTTAAAAAAATTATTAAACTACCCAGTGGGCATATATATGTATACATAAAATGACATCAAACAAAAGCTGGACGTTTCGTGAATTTTTTTAATAAAAGACATTATTATAAAAGACACTACTTGTAATAAGGAACTATGCGAGACTGAAAAAAAAAAAAAAATTAGAATGAACATAAAAATCAAGATAATTTCACAGCTTTCATATTCTTACCTTTAATTTACTCGGTAAAGATGCTCCAAAGAATAATCCTCAATTAAGCCAGCTGGACTCACACTTTGTGACCGTGTTGTTCTTAAAGTCTGTGTCAGTGGCAGTGGGAGTGCATCGAGTCTTACTTCCTCTGTGAGTGACGCAGTGTCTAACTGACAGTGCTGGGGTGTTTAAAAGACAGACACGAAGAAAGAAAGATGTGCTATGAAAAAAGAGTGATTCAGGGTCATTATACCACATGGTTTATATGCATGTGCCTATAATACCTCTTTTAAGAGGGAGTATGGCTGTTGTTGCAATGCCTCATGCTAAAACCACACATTTACTAATACAATGGCACAAAAAATGTGCACCATACAATATAAACCCAAAGTTTCAAAGTGATTAAGTAGTAAAGTAAAGATTAACTTTATGTAAAAACAACAACAAAAAAGTTCTACTTAAATATTTTTAATTCCTGTGACTTTCTTAGTTTTTGAATTAAAACTTATTTGTTTTAATTCATTTGAACTGCTTGTTGATGAATAGTAAAGCATATAGTAAATAGTAAGGTCAACTGGCACACACACACACAGCCAATCCTGCAAAGTTTCCTCTATTTCCCAGGGTCCCCACAGCATTTTGTGAGACTATGATGGTTGCAGATTGGTTTCTAGTCTCGGGGGTTCTGTAGGACATTTTGTTAATTTTAAGTTTAAATGCATAAATCTGGTGCATTTTTAAAGCAGAATCAAGTTATTAGATCGATGAAGAGATATGTGCTCTTTCTTAGTAGTAATTTATTTATTGGTTGCATACATGTGGTTGTGAGGGTAGGGAACAATTTACACTATATAAATTCTTATAAATGTTACAAATCTTGTAATAAATGTCATACTTTCTGAGTATGAATTATTATGTGCAATAAAAAACAACTACACTAAAGCACTGTAAAATGTTCAACTGACTAGCTTCTCTCCTGTTTGGTTTCAGGTGCAAATAGAGACCGTTTTTTTGTTCTGTAGCTATAGAACTATTTTGAGCTATAGAAAACACAACCTATTATAGCCTACATACTAGCAACAGCCTAGCTATGTTATGTAGCCTAATTTGCACGCATCAGGAAGTCGCTCTCAGAATTAAAATCGCATTTTAATGCAGTGTGTTTTACTTTCATTTAATCGAACTGGGAGAAAATCTTATTTTATATTCTCACTTAATGTTAAAAGGTGTATATTTTATTTTGGTTCAGCTAGTGTGAATCCTAAACGCTTGTCTCAGGTTTACAGGTGTTGTACCCAAATTTGACCCCCTGCTAAATTATTACCCCTGATTGCCTAATCCTAACTCCTCCCCCACACATACTCCTTAACCAAGCAATATAGGGGGGTAATAATCTGTCGGGGTCAGAACAGCCTCTGTGCCATTTGCTCCATTCACATCAGCACGGGTGACACGGAAAGTAACGCAGTCATTTGTAAATTGACAGTAAACAGTCTTTTTTACTGCTTGATAATGCAGACCAGTATTCTATGATATTTTCTTTTCTTGACTCTAAGGTGGTGGGCACCAGATGTTTTGTGTTCAGTTTCATTTACTTCCTGGTTAAACCGCCTTCTGCACGTGCAACCTTCCTTGCCTCAGTAAACCACAATGGTATCGATGGTTCACACATACAGTACTTCCTGAATTTACATTATGATTTAAAAATGTCTTAATGCAGCATCTTCTGTTTACCAAGGCTGCATTTATTATGTAGTAAAACATTCGTATTGTGAAATAGTATTACAATTTGGATAAACTATTTTCTATTTAAATATATTGTAAAATGTAATTTATTTCTGGGATGAAAAGCTGAATTATCAGCATCATTAATCCAGTCTTCAGTGTCACATGATCCTTCAGAAATCATTCTAAAATTCAGATTTTCTGTATAGATACTAAAAATTCAGCTTTGCATCACAGGAATAAATTACATTTTAAAATGTCTTTTACAAACATCCATCCATCCATCCATCCATCATCTTCCGCTTATCCGGGGCCGGGTCGCGGGGGCAACAGTCTAAGCAGAGACGCCCAGACTTCCCTCTCCCTAGCCACTTCCTCCAGCTCTTCCGGGGGGACCCCGAGGCGTTCCCAGGCCAGCCGGGAGACATAGTCCCTCCAGCGTGTCCTAGGTCTTCCCCGGGGCCTCCTCCCGGTGAGACGTGCCTGGAACACCTCCCTGGGAAGGCGTCCAGGAGGCATCCGAAATAGATGCCCGAGCCACTCTTTTACAAACAGTTATTTTAAATTGTAATACTTTTTGACAGTATTACTTTTGTATTGTATTTTTGAGCACATCAATAAAAAAAACTTAATTTCTAAACATTTATTAATCATAACGTTTCCAAAATTGACAAGTAGGCCTATACGTAATTATGTGACAGAATGTTTGCGCTCCAGGACTTCTGGGGTTTGCCTGGGGATCTGAAATACAGGTAATGATGTAAATAATCAGTTTCTACACAGACCAATCGTTTTGTTTTAGAAGACCTTAAGACATCACCAGGTACCAGTTGACTTGCATGAATCACCAGGGCCATGGGTTTAGCTAAAAACATTCTTTGGTGTTCTACTGAAGGAAGTCTCTATCTTTTATTTGAGGAACTAGGCTTTGGGTTTGTATTATTGGTTTCTGCACAGTCTATTAGCTGACATTAAGTAAGTGTTTAAGATATGACCTTTTCTCTGACATTCAGAATAGATTTGACTGTTTGATGAATATGAAGTGGACTGTTTCTCTTTACTTAGTAAATGAGCTGTGTAGCAAAGTGTTATATTTTTACTGCTTAAATGTTGTTTAACCCAGGACCTGCTCAAATTTGTGATCACCTTTTTAAAAGTATCTATTCCTTTCCTTAATATCTGGCATAAAAAAAATATATATATAATGTTTGTATTTAACATAGCAACTATTTGTAAATTCTTGTAGTTCATAGAATCTTCAAATTCTTCAATCTTCAAAAGACTAGCATATACATCTATATAGCATATCTATCTATCTATCTATCTATCTATCTATCTATCTATCTATCTATCTATTTATGTTTATATTTTGTAATTGTAGTGTTTCTGCTTGTCCTTTTTAGGATTTTGCCAGATAGCCTTATACACGTTGCCTTTCCAGGTTTCCTTGATGTAACAAATTTACTTGACTGTTGTTAGTGATAAGGCTGGGCAAAGTAGGGCAAAAAAATAAAAAAAAGTAAAATAAGTTGTTTAAAGGAGTTAATTTCATTTAGATGTACCAAAGTACATGTGCATTTGATGCTTGTTAATGAAATGCATTTATATTTTGGAGTTGTCAAGTCACCTTTATTTGTAAAGTGCTTTATGCAATACTGATTGTGTCAAAGCAGCTTTACAGTGACAAACAGGAAAATAGTTTGACAATAACAGTCATTTTTCCAGCTTCAGTGATGATTGATGATTCAGTGATGTCACCATCCAGTTCAGCTCTCTTCCAATATGTCTGTGCAATGAGTCAACTGTCCCCAGCTAAGCAAACCAAAGGTGACAGTGGTAAGGAACCAAAACTCCATTGGTGACAGAAATTGAGAAAAAACCTTAGGGGAAACCAGACTCTACTGTTGTGCTATTAGTAAAGGTGCAATTGTAAATTAATTGAAGGGCAAGCTCATGTGTGTTTGTGTTAGCACTTTTTGTGAAATTGTAATGTTTTGAGTCTCTGTTACATTAAAAATATGAAGCCCTTATGCAGGGCTCCAGACTAAGGCTGATGATACACTGATGCAACTTTTGGAGCAATTTTGCTGGGCAACTTTTTTTTGGAGTAATGTTGCTTGTGCACTTTCTAATTGAAAATGGGTAGCAAATGTCTATCTGTATACTTTAGATTGGACGTGATATTTGCTTCTCTGCTGCTGTCTGTTATGTGATTTGATGTATTGCAAAGTATATTTCGTTCATCCCATTAAAAATAACTTTCAAACTTGATCATCTTAGTGCTGGAACTAGTGTGAAATGCTTTAAAGTTGTTGAAAAGTGCTTGAATTTCTCTCTCAAAAGGTTGTACAAACCCTGAAATTAATGATATAATGCATTAGACTATTTCTACCACAACACCGTTACAGTTAGCATTACTGCTTCTGGTTTCCTGATGAATGTCAGAGCTGTTTAATAGAGATTTCTGTGCAGAATTTGAATGATTCTCGTGAGCTCTTGCAGTAACCTTATTATTGCGCTGCAAATTCAAACGCTTCTCACTGGATCTCGCAGCACTGTCGCATCTGCGCAGCTGAAACGCAGCGAGGTTTTAGATTAAAATCAGACATTAGACGCACTAGTGTTCACCGGCAGAAAGAAATGTCTCAAAATGTGACCATTTGGTTTCAGTCTTGAGCCCTGCCCCCATGCTCTGTTACATTTAAATGTTTCACCAATCGCCCACATTTCTTGGTAAACAGAGTTCTCATTAAAAACACTGACAAAAAGACAAAAACAAATGATGCTTAATATATTCCAAGGGGAAATTACTGAATGATTACACATATTGTCTGTATCAACGTGTCAGATTTTCTGAGTAATTTGCATAATGCTCAGTACTACTATTTTCCTCTTTTACTGGTAACCAATGTGAAGGGACAGATACAGCAAATGCATAGAAACTTGTGAAAGGGAAATGAAACACATTCAAGCCTGATGAGAAAAATAAAAATATTTTTGGCCCCTATAGTCAAATCTCAGGGTGTTAAAATGGAGAAATAGTGAAATTGCACAGATTATCACCATATAACACACCATTATCAAATAATAGGGTTATAATATAGATGACTATATACTGTACTTAACCAAGTTTGTTGGAGAAAGGTTATGTCTTATTCATTTTGTTTTTAGAATTTCATAAACATCACCCAAAATGGTGATAAACTTTAACATTATCTCTTACTGGTGCCTTATTAAGGCCTCAATAAATAGGTAAAATAAATAAACAGTGTGTGATGGACAGATACTACAGGAGAAGACACATCTGGAAATGAGTCTCAGTTAATAGTCTAGCATACATTAGCACAGTGGTACTTGTCCCCAGTTTTGGTTCCTGAGACTGAAATGAGCCATGAACCTATCACCCATAACAACACAGGAAAGAAAACTAAGTAACTAACTAACTGTATGACCTAAAAGAAATAAAAATACAGGGAAACTGTTACAACTTAAATAAATTGTAATTTATTGATTGAATTAAACCTATTAAGCTGCAAACATTATTTTGATGATTGTAAATGAAATGCATATAGGTTGAAACATCTGGATTTTCTTTAAACAAAAAGAATAAAACAAATATTTCATATTTAATTCAATACAAACTTTTTTTTTGAGTGATCAACTTAAAATTCAAGTTTGTTAAGTTCTAAGTTACAAAACGATTTTAGAGTGTATACAAATAATTATGGGTTGGTAGAAGCTATGAGAAAAACTTATTGTAAAACAATTGACTATTCCTAACATTTAGTTGTCAGCACATAACATCCAATTATAAGACAAACTTTGAATGTTTAATTCAGAATTTTCATGACAACCATGAAAACAGTTTGACACAGCAGCTTGCTCAACCACTGATCTGATGACAACAGCAATAACAATCTCTCCCAGTATAAAACAATAGACAAATGTTGCACAACTGTGGAGAGCCGTGACTAGAAGTGATAGGAAAGACTGGAACTTGGACAAAAGCAAAACCTCTTGCATATCTTTGCCATAGTGCAATTATTGAAAAACTCGGGAACTGTCAAACTGCTGCACCAGCTTTACATCTCTGCCTGTTTATTAAGATATGGGAATAGACACGTCATCATCATTACCATATTTATCAGCGCTTCAACATTATTAAACATAGTATTCAAATAAGGCCACGGAGACATGAAATATAAAGGTTTAAGTAGCTGAAGTAGTCAAATCCTAACAAACCAAATTAACTCAAAATAAGCTACATATGGTCAAGCAGTTCAGTGCAGCTTTTGATGCATAAAACAATATCACATATAACTAAAGACATTTTGGAAAAAATATTCTTCACATTGATGGTTGTTACTGTCTGTTTATAACAGTACAGCCGGCCAGCATTAGTTCCATAAGGATGAAAATCGAATCGAATCAATTTTACATAAATTAAAAGATGACTGCTGACAGCTGATGAGATGATGGTGACAGATGGAGGTCAAAGTCTAGGTGATATATTTTATTTTGATTCATTTCTGTCTAACTGAATGCAGAACACAAAGGTTTGGGGGATTTCTGCAGTGGCATTACAGTAGACAACCTGAGAATACTATTTATAGTTTGAGAAACTATTGTGCCTCTGTAAATGTTGTTACACAGTTCTCTGTGCCACTTCTGGGCGAAAGGCGAAGGTCAATGTAACTAGTACAAAAATACAGCACACGCTCACACAACAGTCTCTAGAGACCTTCAAAAACACATGCACACTCTTTCAAATATTCTTAAACAGTTTTTTGAGATCATAATCACGATTGAGGTCAGGTATGGCTTTTAGTTCAGTGTTGGCCTTCAGGTCCTTTCTGTTGGTGAGGTCCAGAAGCAGCCCCATGCAAAAATGCCAGTCACACTCATGTTGGATCTCTCGTCCCATTTCCTTCCTGTCACTTGTTTTTTAGTTTGCTCAGTAGAAGCGTTTGCGGCGGTTCTCTTTATAGTGACTATATAGAAAGATAATAACCACAACCACTACAACCAGCACAATGACGGAAACAATGAAGAGAAATAAGGTGGTGATGATGCTCCTTCCTTCATCCTCCACATGAACTGTGTAAAGAAAACATTTGGAAGATACAAACATTTGTACTTCTCTGTAAAACAGCTTATACTGAAATGTAATGAATGTATAATCTTATTGTTACTGTTACCATTAGAGTCCACTCGGTAGTCTACACTAGGCAACGTGATCTCCTGCTGGTCCTCTTCAGGACTGCGTTCCACTGTGAGCTCATACAGCTTGAAGGAGATCAGGTCATGGTTATCTAAAAACAAAACATGCAATAAATAAATACAAATAATACAAAAATTATTTAGCATTGTCTTTTATTTAAAATTTTAAAATGTAAAACACATAAGAGCAAATACCCTCTCCAGACAATTTTTTTGTGAATGCAGACAGATATTATATTGCTCTCAAAATTGACTATAAAATATAATGCAGTTTTCATAGGATCTGAATATCTGCTGGATATAAATTTGATTGAATGAAAAGATTCACTGTTCCAAACCTGATAAATCTCCAGTAGCTGACGAGACGCCGAAATAGTAACCTTGTGGCAGCCTCACTCCAGGTATATCCAGACAGTCCTTCCACTCTTGCTTCCCCTCGATATCCATCATCACCTGAAAGACAGATCAGCAAATGAAGGTGCATACAGAACTGCTCTCCAACAATGGTCTAAACAATACTAAATTTAACCTCTCCCGCGTCTTGAATATCTGCATCGCAGTTTGAAATACTAAATTGGTGCAGTAGTGCATATATGTATGAATTTGTCTGTGGCTAAAAAACCCCCAAACAAAACAGAAAGTGAAGATGTTTCTTACTGTGAGTCTGTTCTGCATATATCTGATCAAGAGGAATGTGTCATATTCAACATTGCGAACGTGAGCAGTGCAGCCACCGAGATCAGTAAACCGTCCGTCATGATCGTGATCATATGCAACACTTCCATTTCCCACCATTGCAGAGATGAAAGGAAACGTTCTCTGAAAGAGAGACAGAAATTAATCCGATTTGATTATTATGATTTTTTTCACAGGTTGAGGACATGACATTTATTGAAGTCTTGTTTATCTAATGTTTAGTGGCAATATACCTCATGCTGCTTGTCATCATTGGGATAAGTGTCTACAAAAACACCCAGACCTGTAAAAAAGTTTGTGTTTCCAAACACTTGACCTTGAGGAAAACACAAAGACCAAAAAAACAACCCCATCATAGTCATATCACAGAAAATCAGTATTTTGAAGATTTGCAATATTGATGATCTCATACCATTTTGCATTCGCTCTTTGGTGAGCCATATTGCAAGGCCGTCTCCATTCAGGTTCTTCTTGCCCTCACCATGGATCTTAAATTGTACTTGCAGCTCCCAGTCCCTGATGTAACAGGGCTACACACACACACACACACACACACACACACACACACACACACACGTACAAGCATGTCTATTACACATTATCTCAAGATCCTCTTTTTCTAACAGGTTGCTATTTAATTGCTTTGTCTAATAGGTGCGTTTCAGGATTTTTCATCATTTAAACTCACATTACGACTCCATACAGCTCCTTGTCTGCTCTGCAGGTCTGGTGTCAGCCGTATGTGTTCAGGCATGATCATGGTGTTGCCCATGAGCTCCCAGTGTGAGGAGCTGGAGGAGCCCAGTCCTGTGGACATACATCAACACAGTCAATTTCACTCACATACCCGTATATGTGTGTATGCATGTTTGTATTTGTATGGATGTATACACACAAAGCCTTAACATTTGTCCATTTATTTATGTTTGCATATTTTCTTTTTGCTTCTAGATAACCAAGACCATATATATATTATTAATGTATATGGAAAATCTACAGCCATGGCCAAATGTTTGGAGGATGACACAAACATTAATTTTCACAAAGTCGGTTGCCTCAGTTTTCATTATGGCAATTTGCATATAATCCAGAATGTTATGAAGAGCAATCAGATGAATTGCAATTAATTGTACAATCCCTGTTTGTTTTGAAAAACCAGCAAGCGGCAGGACAGTTTCTTAAAGTTAACATTACTGAGGACTAAATTCAAATTTTCATTTTCTCTGATGGATCCCCTTTCTGATTGCTTGGGGCATCTGGAATACAGCTTGTTTGGAGAAGAAAATGTAAGCGCTTCCATCAGCCCTGTGTCATGCCAGCAGTAAATCATCCTGAAATCATTCATGTATTGGGTTTCTTCTCAGCCAAGGGAGTGGGCTCACTCATTTTTGCCTAAGAACACAGCCATGAATAAAGAATGGCACAAAAACATCCTCCGAAAGCAACTTCTCCCAACCATCCAAGAACAGTTTGGTGATGAACAATGCCTTTTCCAGCATGCTGGAGCACCTTGCCATAGGGCAAAAGTGATAACTAAGTGACTCAGGGAAAAAAAAAACATCAAAATTTTGGGTTAATGGTCAGGAAACTCCCCGGACCTTAATTCCATTTAGAATTTGTGGTCAATCCTCAAGAGGCAGGTGGAAAAACAAAAACCAACTAATTCTGACAAACTCCAAGCATTGAATATGCAAGAATGGCCTGCCATCAGTGAGGATGTGGCCCAGAAGTTGATTGACAGCAAGCCAGGGCTAAACGCAGAGGTCTTGAAAATGAGTCTTTGCATTAATGTACCGTAAATGTCCATAAAAGACTTTGACACTTATGTTATTCTTGTAATTATACTTGAGCAAACCATAGTCACAGCTGACAAAAAGATCTAAAAACACTGCAGCAGCAGACTTAGTGAAAATTAATGTGTGATTTTCAAAACTTTTGTCCACGGCTGTATAACTGTCCTGTACGTTACTTCCGCCCTGTGGACTTGAGACTAATCACCGCAGTTGCGAAATAACCCTGCCACTCTTACGACAGAAAGAAAAGGGCAACCAACAATTACAAAGAAATAAAGGACACAGTGATCGTCCTATCAGTAAACCTCTGGTCTCACTTAGGTATTTTCTCTTCAGCTAACGTTAGTTGACTTTCCTGAAACAGGTGTGATTTTGGCAGGGCGTCACTGAGCGAGCAGGAATTGACTCTTACCTTGGTATGGCTTACTCAGCGAATACTCTCGCTTGAGAAATTCATAAGTGTTATCATCATATGTGTTTTCTCCAGAACTACTACTCAAAAAAGCGAGTATTAAAACTAATAACGCAGATACTCTGCTTTTGTTTGCCGGACTGTGCGCTAAACTCTTTACTGTTGTGTAAAGAGTCCCGTTCAACTTCATCACGACGGTCGCCATTTTCCCTGGCTCACTTTAAAATGCCCGCCCCTCGTCACTATTCGTCTATTTTCATTCGTGCACTGCAATAAGTGGTTTACAATCTTGCCAATCATTTTTTCGACCAATCGTTGTTTTCCGTACGTTACGTTCGGTGAGTATCTGTGCCAATAAAACAAGTGCATCCTGAGAAGAAAAAAAGAAGATAAAATAAGGGTATTAATATTTTTTATTTTAAACCTAGCAGTTCTAAATCTGAATTTAAATCCAAGCGATTAGATTTAATTTACCTATCTAACCTGTTATGCAAATCGTCATACCCCTAGGCTCTGTCATTATAGGTCAAATTTTTGTTTAGCAGATAAGCAAATATTTGTCATTCAAATAAGCTGAAATATTTAGGCTCACACTTTTTACTTTAAAAAATGCTCCACACTGGCGTATATTTATATTATATTATATTATATTATATTATATTATATTATATTATATTATATTATATTATGATAAATGAAGAGAGTTTTTGACCAAGTTTTAAAAATCAGCATTCACAAAGACAAATCAAAATAATCAGCATTTTAGACATGGACCCGTAATTTAATTTCTTTAAATAACATTTGTCCAGTAAGTAGCAACAACAATAAGAGTGTTTTCACTGCTTTCTGTGATTAGTACTGATAAAGCATTAGTATTCGTGTGTGTGTGTGTTCCTATGGAGGAATTTCATTGTGTACAGGCTATGTCTGTTTGTTTATAACTTTAAGTGTCTGAAATAGGCAAGTGATTAAAAGTTCTCTTCTCTTCCTTCTTGCTACGGGAGAAAACTAGCACACTCACTGCTACAGTCAGACACAAATAATGAGTTATCATAATGTTATAATAATATTTTATTTTTATGAAATACGCACCATCTATCTCGAAGATATACTGTCTGCAGTTTAATTGACTCTTCACTAGAGGTCACTGGAGGACTGGAATTGTTCTCAGCTCTTGAATTTTGAGTTACAGAATTGTATTTAGTTCACCAATGGTTTTTAGTTAAGCACTCTGAAATACAACCCCTCAATACTTAGAGGTGGATTACTTAAATGCAAATCCTTTTGGTTTCATAAGTGATTTTAAACACAGATTTCAAACAGCAATGCGTAGGGTTCAAAATACTAGTGGCAGCATGTGAGGAGGTACAACAAAAATGAATAGAACTTTATTTTAGTCCAGCAGTTCCTGTGACCTTCAGCTGTTTCAGAATATGGTGTCTGGCCCAGTGGGTGTTCATGAGGTTATTAGGTTTCCTTGTTGAGTTCAACGTCACAGTGCACTAGTAGACCTAGTTTGGTGGGCTCTTTAGACTATAGTCAGAGGGAAACATGTTCACACCTAAGCTGTCATACCTAATCAGGCAAGACAAAGAATAGATTTATACCAGCTCAACTTACTTCATGCTTTTCCCACACCCTCAGTTTTCCTCTGTCAGGTTTATGAAGCCCTGATTACCAATGTGTAATGAGTGATGAGTACAACCCAGTTATGCAAGTAAAATTATAGGAAGACTCTTAGATCTGGTTTAATCAGATATCATCATGTGAACATTTATTTACTAGCAAAAGTAAGTAACCTTTACTTAACTCGACCCATATCTCCATTATAAACAATTATATTGCTTCTCTTCTAGGAGAACATCTCATGAGTGTGTCGTGGGGAAGTCGGGGCCTGGTTAGAGAGTTTGACTCCTAACCCTTGAACACAGATTTTAAAGCTTAAAAAGATATCTGTGTTGTATAAATGGTAAGTTTTTGGATATATTTTTTCTAAAGTAGGCTACTCTGAGATATGGTCCACCTGTGAATAAATAATCCTTAATACTCTTCCTAGTGGGCGTCTAAGGAATATGCAGTTTGTAAATCTTAGCACAGATGGCAGACATTAAGAACACCTTCAGACATACATTTTGATGCTGTTTGAATCAGAAGCTGTAATTACAGGCAGAAAAGGAATCTGCTTGAGGAATGATGGGCCTCTTTGTGCTGAAGTGTCCTCAGTGCACCTCTTCTTCCATTGAGGTGTTTGTGCTGACAAAAGAAAACGAAAGAGAAAGAGTACATTTCCTTAATTAAATAGCATCGCTCCAAACGCATCCTCATCAGAATGCTTCTCTCAATCAATAATTCACACCAATGGTGATTACTTAAGTGTCTGATAGACTGTGAAAGTGTGTTTTACACAAAATTTTTGAATTTTAACAGTACAAATAATTCATTATTATAGTTCTTTTTTTCTATATAAATAATTATAAAATGATGTTTTATTTTAATGAATATTTCTATACAATTATGGAACTCTATTTGGTTAATTTGATAACCTACTGTTCAGCTATGGAATATTAGTATCTCTTCACTTATTTCCTGAATCATCAGGCCTTTATTCACTGCAGATTTGAAGTATTCTCAGAGAAAGACTCCATTCGCCCATTATCTGTCTGACGATTTTTACTGTTGACTTTGATCAATATGCCTCATTAACTTTAAAGCAAGCCTGTTGTCTGCTCATTTTATTCATTTCTTTATTTATTCCATCATACCAGTGAATGTTGTGCTGACTGTCCTTTAGCTGTCTGGCTCTTTGGCTTTTTTCAGAGAAGAAACTTGTTTAAAATAAGACTTAATGGTTTTGAAGGATTAAGTCTCTTATGCTCACCAAAGCTGCATTTAATTGGATCATGTCTGTGAAATATTATAACATTTTAAAATAACAGTATTGTATTTTAATATTTTTTCAAATGTAATTTGTTCCAGTGGTGGCAAAGTTTTCAACAGTCATTATTCCAGTCTTCAGTTTCAGACGATCCTTTAGAAATCATTCTATTATGCTGATTTGGTGCTCAAGAAAAAATATTATTATCAGTGTTGAACACAGTTGTGCTGATTAATATTTTTGTGGAAACCACTTTTTTTTTGAGGGGGGGGGGGATTCTTTGATGAATAGAAAGATTGAAATTGCTGAATTTATTTGAAATAGAAATGTCTCATCTTAATTTGTCTTAGCTTTCACTTTTGATTCATATTTGACACAATTCAAGAATGCAATTGTTTTTTAATAAAAAATTTTTTTTAGTTTTTATAAAAATTATACATCACATGTATGTTAATTTTAGAGCCTTGCAAATAGTTTCCACAATTTTTTATGGAGAGTCACTTCAAAGAGAAGACAGTTTCACTCTGAGTCAACAATATTGGGTCTAAGAAAAGCCACTTCTGCAAAGGGTCTGAAACTAGAATAAACGGGATGTTGAGACAATACTAAGTTTGATGACAGATTCACAGACAGACATGATAAATTCCAACATTTCTCAAGCTCTTAGATCACTGTGGTCTGAGTTAGACATCAAAACTTTAGTGCATGTGGTTTTGAATGCCACAACACAAACAATGATCATGCTCACAGATGTCTCCGGCACAAGCCAAAGATGTGTTTTTTATTTTTAAAATATATTTTATTTTTTATTTTAAACACACACACAAACACACATATATATATACACACACACACACACACCATTCAGCACGTAAAACATTAGTAAATTTTATGCTAATGTTTTTAAAAAACAAATACATTGTATTGAAATCCATCTGATAGTTTACCCTTTCTGCCTTTTGATTCCCCATTCACAGTGTACTTTATCCCGACCTATACACTTTGGCAAATAAATACACCAAAGCCCTGGCAAAGCTTAAATAAACAAACTTTTATTGGCTTTATTGCATTGCAAAATCAATCCAGGCGTTTTAATATAAAGGGAGTAAATCACTTGTCTGGAGCAACCAGAAATAGAAAAAAAATAAAAACAAAGGGCGAGGGAAAGGAATCAATTTTCACACATTAGAACTAATATCTTATTAAGAAATGGACGACAGAAGCCTCAAGGTCTTTCCGTAGTTTAAAATGGAATTACATGGTTACAAGGAATGAGTGCTATATCCACAATCCTAAAACATGTCTTAAAAGCATCTATATGCATCCAGTCTTAACAGTCAGTCAACAGTCTTAAAATCAGTAATACTGATTTATATCTAACATACCTGACAAAAGAGCCTTTACCAAGAGATTTAAGTTAAGGAAATTTACACTAATAAAGTCATTTAAGAATGTGCTATAAATGTGAATGTGCGTTTTTAGCTGCTCATTTAATTGAGATGCTGTACTAGCACTTTGTTCATCTGAGAACTAGTAAAATCACAAATTAAAAACCTTTGCTGAATAAACTTTAGCCTACTGTAAAAAAAAAAAAAAAAAAAAAACACTGCTATATGTTTATTGTACACAATACATAATTTTTTAGTTTTATGATTTCCGAAAATATTTTGAGATTGAAAAAAAAAATCTGAATTTGATTAAAAACAAAAGTCTTGATATTCTTTTTGTTATCTAGAAACATACATTGAAATTCCTGAATATCAGATGTTGAATGATCCTCAGAGTAAACAAATGTTCACATCTAATTTAATTTACCAGAAAGCTTCCTTTATTTACCCCTTCCCTCTGTGTTCATTACCCAGATTCATGTTTAATACTCTAAGGACTACTACAGCTTTTAATCACAGGTTTACTGAGCCAGGCAGACCTTTCCTGATCTACCAGAGTAGGTTTTCACTGCTCAAAAACATCAATACTGTATTTTTGGCGTGGGTGTTCATGGGATTAGTTGTGTTTCAATGAGCCGGATCCCCTGAGCCTCACATAACAGAACCCAAAGAGCAGATTCAAAACAGTTTTCCCCAAATAAAGTCCAAACGTTTATTTTTAAAACATTCTTCAACAATGATTTTTTCTAAACTGTAACTCCAGTTAAATTTTTTGACTTCACTTCAATTTTGTTTATAGTCATGATTATTCTTAAATGTCATCTTGGAATTATGGTCAGCAAAGGGCTTAATTTGCATACATCAAATATATAACCAAAAATACAGAAAATATATCAACGCTGAAGCAATTTTATATTTGTGCTTAATATGAGGCAGATTATGGTTGCCGTATCTGAACAAAGGCATTATTAGAATGGTTTCAGCGGTTCTCGAGAACCGTCCTTCGGCTGATTCAAAGTACACTCAACACCGCCACTTATCATTGTCCTCCTGACATCAATCAATGTTTGTATGAGAAAGTTGTATTTGATTCCCAAAGTGCAGATGTGGCATTGAAACTTTCTTTTTTTTATCAAGCACAAACACAAGATGTTTTTCCTCATCGCTTCGAACAAACAGCCAAACAATTGTTCATACAACAATTGCTTAAGCCTTGTATTAATTGCAATGTATTTATTGATGTATGCCAATTAATAACTGGCTGGGGACTACAGCTGGAAATTAGCCGTAGAGGCTAAAGCTGCTCTTTTGATTAAAAGAGGTTGTCCACATTACTATAAACCAATAAAGTAAAGTAAAGTAATACAGTATGTCTTTATGAACCATTTCTCAGAAAATTCTGAAAAATAAACTTCAAAACAGATTTGTTATTTTTGAGTCTTTTTTTCTAGTTCGATAATAAGCATTACAAAATAGTGAAATAAAAAATAAAATAATAATAAAAAATGATTCACTTCTCATGTTATACTCGGGAAGGAGTGAGGAGATGCTGGAGAATGCTTCAGATATAGCATTTAAATCAACGGGCATATACAGGTGGAGGTGAGGAAGGCAGTTCGGGTTGTCATGGCAGATCAGGGGACTTGGGAGGTCATGGTGGATCCGGAGACTTGGGAGTGCATGGCGGATCAGGGGACGTGGGAGTTCATGGTGGATCAGGGGACTCGGGAGGTTGTGGCGGATCAGGGGTATCGGGAGGCCATGGTGGATCTGGAGATTCGGGAGGCCATGGTGGATCTGGATACTCGGGAGGCCATGGTGGATATGGTGGATCTGGAGACTCGGGAGGCCATGGTGGATCTGGAGACTCGGGAGGCCATGGCGGTTCTGGAGACTCTGGAGGCCATGGTGGATCAAGGGACTCGGGAAGTCATGGTGGATTTGGAGACTCGGGAGGACATGGCTGATCAGGGGAGTTTGGAATCCATGGCGGATCTAGAGACTCAGGAGGCCATGGTGGATCCTCTGTGGCCTTAGATGGCTCAGCTGCGGGCATTTGCCCCCCCCCCCCCAAAAAAAAAATTAATTGGGGAAAACTAGGTAACTTGAGGGGCACTTTGGGCCCTGAGCCGACACTGGAGCAAACTCTGGGGCTGGAGCCGGAACTCTGGGGCCGAAGCTGACACAGAAGTGAGCTCTGGGGCCGGAGCCGACACAGAAGCGAGCTCTGGGGCCGGAGCCGACACTGAAGCGAGCTCTGGGGCTGGAGCCGATACAGAAGCGAGCTCTGGGGCCGGAGCCGACACTGAAGCAAGCTCTGGGGCCGGAGCCGACACTGAAGCGAGCTCTGGGTCCGGAGCCGACACAGAAGCGAGCTCTGGGGCAGGAGCCGACACAGAAGCGAGCTCTGGGGCCGGAGCCGACACTGAAGCGAGCTCTGGGGCTGGAGATGACACTGGAGATGACACTGGAGATGACACTGGAGCAAGCTCTGGGGCTGGAGACGACACTGGAGATGACACTGGAGCAAGCTCTGGGGCTGGCTGGAGATCTGGAGCCCTACCCGGGGCTTAACAGGGAAACAGGAGCCCTCCCTGGGCTTAACTGGGGATCAGGAGCCCTCCCTGGGTTTAATGGGGAGACAGGAGCCCTCTCCAGGCTTAACTGGGGATCTGAAGCCCATCCTGGGCTTGACTCTGGAACGGGAGCCCATCCTGGGCTTGACTTGGGAAGGGGAGTCCATCCTGGGCTTGACTTGGGAACGGGAGTCCATCCTGGGCTTGACTCGGGAACGGGAGCCCCTCCTAGGCTGAAGCGGGGAACAAAACCAAAACATTATAAGATTTTCAGCAGCCATTCCTCTGGACTTCAATGTAACATGATCCTCTAGAACCCATTCTAATATGCTGATATGCTGTTCAACAAACATTTTTATTGTTTTCTGTTCATTGTTGAAAACAATTGTGCTGTTTAAAATTTTCATGGAAATCATATATATTTATATTTCCCCCAGGAATATTTAATGAATAAAAAGTAAAAAAAAAATAACAACAACAATTTATTTAATAATAGTTTTTAACAAATCTATTAAGAAACAATATTTCATTACGTGTTCTTCATTAGGATGTAAACTGAATCACACTAATGACTGCAGACTCGCTGGATGATCAGTCATTTGCTTTCATTTCCATCAGTGCTCATTTATCTTCTGCTGGGTCTGCTCCCAGAAAGCCTGTCTGAAGAGATGTGCTGATTTCAGCTGTTTACTCAATCTTGAATGTGGATCATTAAAAAATCCTGCCTGTCCTGTCTTTGTTTCTGAGTAGAAGTACCATCTATTTGACAGAACCACGTGCTCAGAACCTCTGCTCTGTTTCAGCTTCTCTCTCTCCTCACACCTTGTCAGTGCCAGTGTTTAACTGCATTCCTCCCACCTCCACAGTCCAAACATGTCCAGTCACACCAGTCTGTTAGTGGCCGACTATTCATCACATCCCTTCTAAATAAACAGCCGATGTGTTTGAGAGAGTGCCACATTGGGGCCACTCATTGCACATTTACTGGAGGAAAGTAACCCCAATTACTTAGTTATTGTGCTTTTCCTTTATGTTGTAATACTTTATTGAAATCCTTCTTTTCAAGGCTGTCTACTCAGCAACAGCTTTGTGAGTTGAATGTTATCCTCAAACACACACACACAAATTGCATAAATGAAATGCTCATGCTTATGCTGTCAAACTTTTTTTTATTTTATTTTTAAAATATAGCACAAAGCTTATAAGTGAAGAGACATACAGCCAAGTACGGTAACCCATCCTCAGAATTCGGGCTCTGTATTTAACCCATCCAAAGTGTACACACACAGCAGTGAACACACACACACCCAGAGCAGTGGCCAACCATTTATGCTGCAGTGTCCGGGGAGCAGTTGGGGTTTGGTGCCTTGCTCAGGGGCACCTCAGTTGTGGTATTGTCGGCCCGAAACTCAAACCCACAACCTTAGGGTTAGGAGTCAAACTCTCTAACCATTAGGCCACAACTTGCTCAAATGGTACAAATGTAGATATACTATAAATGCAACTATTACAATATACAAACAAAAGATCCTGTGTCAAAATTTAGCATTAAAACCTCACCTCTTCCCAACCAGCCACACCTCAGGGGTCAGTACCAGCTGGTGGAGCAATTTAAACCAGCTTTTTATCCTTGGTTTTAAGTTACACACAATGCCTGTTAGTGTTCTCACACAAATATTAGACTGGTATCAGTGCTCCCTCCCTCCCACAGCTCTCTGCCCGCGCTCTCTATGAAGTTGGGATAACTGACAGCCAGGGTTGCTCCTTGCCCAATAAAGTCTGGGTCATCAGTAGTGGATGGCCGCAGATGGCATAGCTCTCATAATCCGGTGTGTGGATCTTTCTCTGTACTCTCAGCCACCATGGCAGCACAGCTGAACACAGGACATAAAGCTGTCATAGGACAGCGTCATTGTAAATTCACAGATTGATCCATTACAGAAGCCGGGCGTGAAATAATTTAAATGCCTCAGAATATAGGCAATGTTCGAAATAAAGCTGTATCGCTGTATTAATAGTGTTTAAAGTGTTTAACCCCTGTTTAAGTTTTTTTAATTCAATTGATCAAAAGTGACATGTGGAAAATATATTAATGTAAAAAAAATCTTTATATTTATCAAGAAAATCTTGAAAAATAAATATGCAATGGTTTTCACAAAAAATGTTAAGCACCACAACTGTTCTCAATATTGATAATAAAAATCAACATGTAACCCAGCACTGATACTGAAAGAATGTGCTGGCAGGCATTTTACACGACACTATACACTAATACAAAAAACAACAGTTAGTCTCCCACTAAGAAAAAAACTGTGCTAAATTGCTAAATTGCAGACACAGAAATAGATCCTCATTAAAAACCTTACAATGAAGTGTCTGATGGGGCTTCCCCATTACATGCACTGTCAAATTGGCGCCATGGTAGTTTGGCCACATTCTTTAAAAAAGCAGCAATGCTTGATATCACATGACTGCTAGGAGTTGCTTAGTTTTCAATATGTAATTGTAATCTTCAAGAAAAGGAAAATGGTTTGTGTTGAATACAAAGTTACACAGCTGCTGGTTTCCATATGCTTGTGTACTGCTGGTTTCACTGTGTGGTGTTTTTTTAGCCTTCAGGGAATGTGAAGCCAAAACTCTTCTCCAATAAAAACGTGTAACTGAATACACTCACTAATCCAGCCAGGACAATCAAAAGCATACATCAGTTGAATCTTCAGTCATTTTCCACTCATGTCACAGCATGATATTACGGGACGAAGACTGGGAGCAAGGAAAGATGGGACTTATTTAAGGGTACATATTCAAAGTTGTGTTATAGCATGAGATGGTTGTAATTCACTATATGAGAATGATGTAAAATGTGTGAGGGGAAGGAGTTTCTCATGTAGGACAGTATTTTGTGGTTGTGTTTGGTGCTTTTGTATAAGAGATGTAACATTGATTATGGATGGTCGAGTGGGAGGTGACTGGGAGGGGTAATTTAATGTGACAGTCCTAAAAATAGCATCAGTTAGGCCAATATATTTTTTATATGTCCTGCTGTTTGTTTTACAGACAATAAACTGCCATTAGTGCATGAACACTTTTAACATACAGTAACATCAGAATAACGTCAATGAATATTTTTCAATGCATGTTTATTTCCAAATGTGTGTTGCATGAAGGTAAGTTGTCACAATGGAACCTGCCATTTAACAATCACTTGTAGAATTGTATGAATAGTCTATGCAATCAAACAATTATGAAACAAAATAACAAAAATATAACGTAAAATGGTAACATACAAAAATAAAAACACTTACAAATTGTAATTAATAAATTGTATACATGTACATTTTTGAATAAAGTCTGAATTTCAGTTATTTTATTCAGTTTTATTGTTTATGATAAGGGCATTGTCGTCAAGATGTCAGAATTCAGCTACAAAAAATATATAATAATAATAATTATATATAAAGCGTTTTGAATAGACTACTATACAAAATGAATCTGTGTAATTGCACTTTTAATACACAACCTTGTATTTAAACGAGCCCCGATCTACATTGTTCCCAAGCTTGAGCTATAGCCTACGCTAAAATCTAGACAGCTGATGCTCCATATGTATTAAATCACTTTGTTGCAGTTGATTCTTTATAAATCGATTTTCCACGCCCTTACGAAGCACAATTGATTTGGATGTGTCCATGGAGCCAATAAGAAAGCCCTGACTGAACCGTCCCGTCAACAACCATCATGCTGTCTTGAGATCAGGTCCCCAGGGTTCCTCATCTGTGCGCACGAGACCCCTGTTAAACAACTTTACGGTCTTTACAGTTGGGTTCTTCACTCAAAAGGATAAAGGCATGAAAGAATGAGAATGGATGATTCACTCAAAAACGCGAGAAGCATTTTGACAAACTATCCACAAATCCACGACTGAAACTAGCATGATTCCACATAGGAGTGAATGCTGAAGACCTCAGAGAGGAGTTGTTATACATTGTGAGGATGAAGTGATTACTGATGATGACGTTATAAAACAACCCCACAAGCAGCGCAAGTGGATAGAATGGCGTATCACCACTTAATACCGGCCAGTCCAACTGACCTCACTGTTAGCTCGATGCTTGGACAGCAGTCGCAGTTTTTCCCGGCTGGATATGGGAAACAGCAATTTGCGAATGTGCTCCATAACTCGATTCGTCTGGCACTCAAAGAAGCCGCGTCTCCCGTTCACCTCTCTGAGGAGACGAGAGACCCCGGACTGGCACCTGAGGATGACCCCGTGGTTCACCTGGAAGGCAAGGAACTATGGGGGCAGTTTCACAGAAGCGGCACGGAGATGGTCATAACAAAGTCTGGAAGGTAAGAATGTGATTTGACACGTCTTTTGAAAATGGGCACTGGCACTCCAAGTATTTTAACTTGAACACTTGTAAACAAGTGAAAGGCGTTTTGCTTCTTTGAGGCGCATGTTTCCAGCATTCAAAGTGTGCTGCAGCGGCTTGGACAGGAATTCGAGGTACATCCTGCTGATGGATGTAGTCGCAGCCGATGACTACAGATATAAGTTTCACAACTCTCGCTGGATGGTGGCTGGAAAGGCCGATCCAGAAATGCCCAAACGAATGTACATCCACCCAGACAGTCCTGCTTCCGGGGAGCAATGGATGTCCAGATCTGTGACCTTTCATAAGCTCAAATTGACGAACAATATATCTGACAAACATGGATTTGTGAGTATAATGTGATTCATCTTTTGTGAATGAAGTTTATTGTAAATTTCTCCTCAAAATAATTGTCTTAGGTTACTGTCACCAATTGTAAGAGTTAACAAGCGCTATGCAACATTCAACAAGTGGCCTGTTGTGGTCAGCTCATTTAAATATTTGCATTCATTTCTATGTAAAAATTATTTGAAAAAGGTATTTTTGTGGAATTTGAATTTAACGTTATTTTAAAGTTATTGTTAAAAAAAAAAAACAACGAAATGATATGATTTTGTTTTGCAGACCATATTAAACTCCATGCACAAATATCAGCCGAGGTTTCATATCGTTCGAGCCAACGACATCCTCAAACTTCCTTACAGCACGTTCAAAACCTACGTGTTTCCCGAGACAGAATTTATCGCTGTGACGGCATACCAAAACGAAAAGGTGACAGATACAAAGGTTTTAAAAGTAAATAAATCTTTGAACAATTTTCACAACACTCGGGAAATGTGGTATCATCATTAACATGTTAACCACACCTTTACAGATAACTCAGCTGAAAATCGATAATAACCCATTTGCCAAAGGATTCCGGGATACCGGTAATGGGAGACGAGAGAAAAGGTATTTCTTTTTTCAGGTTTATGCCTTTACAGTCCTGTTTAAAAGTCCACTTCTAAAATGCATCGATTTTTTTCTCAAAACAAATTATATGATCTGCATAGACTTTTAAGTGAAAAGTTGAACTAAACAATATTAATTTCTGACTATGCCCCTTTTTTTTTTACATTTTATTTATATCATGCTATTTTGTGTAAAAAAACGTTCTTTATTTCCAGGTTTAAATTAGATTTTAAATTAGATCTCAGATTTTCAATGCAGTCTTTTAAACAGTAGTGTGTGTCTGAAAAGAATGAGATTGATATCCACTGACATTTGTATTTTTCGATAATTAGAAAACAGATGTTACATCAGAGGTGTGATGTGGCACCGAAAAAAGCCAATGTGTTCACAGACGACTCGTCTTTTCATCAAAGTTCATCAAAATATTTAATTCAAGAAACGGATGTTGTTACATCAACTTCAACAGGTGTTCGGTTGGGATTTATAATAAATATATACTTCTACTGTATAATAATTTATAATAAAGGTCAAACTGTTTATTATTGTAAACAATTTTATACTAATGTATATATTTTTTACTGATGATATTATTATTTTTTATTAATATGCTTTGGTGATCTCATTTATAATTCATATTATTATTTCTATTCCAAACACGCATTTATGCGATATTTATTCTACAGATAAAAACGAGAGTGACATTGATGGATATGGAGATGAGAAGGGAAGCAATGAAGATAGAAAGCATTCAGTTTCTCAAGATGAGCAAAATTCCACAGAAATCTCAACAACAGTGCAAGAGTCCAAGGATGATTCAAAAGAGGAGATACAAGGAGAAAGGAACATAAGGGTCATCACAAAAGAAAAGCATGGTGAAGAGGGTTCTGAACATTTAACCTTGGACAAAAAACATGCTGAACAACACAAGTTTGCAGATGATGTTTCTCAGAAAGGTTCGCCCACTCGGCACTATTACATCCCCACTCCAGGCCTAATTAATTCACATGTCTTGTCAAATTTATGCCAGTTTAATTATGTTGGGACACTTCCGTTTTTGGCATCTGAAGCAACTGATCCTTGGTTTTCAATAAGATCAAATCAAGGGGAGGGTCAAGGTTACACCACTTCATCCGTACAACAAAGACTTATTGGCATGCCTGATTTTCAGCAGTTCAGAACAACATCTCAGGTAGGTTGACAATTCATGATGTAAATCTATTTGGTTGAATATTACTAAAAATCCAATTATTTATTTTAAAAGAATTAAGAAAATGCAATAATGTTTTTTTAAAATATATATATAAAAAGACATACAACGTGTTAAACAAAATGTGTTGTTTTATTGCCTTTCATTTGCATATTTTATTTTAAATAAATAAATAATAAAATCAAATACTACTAATAATAGTGGTTTTATCTGATTTTTTTTCAGGGTGAGCTTGTTTCAGCGCATGGAAATGTATCATCATATCCACAGAGTTACGTGACCACATCTGCTGCCACCTCCTCTGCTTTATCATATCAGGTTCAAGGCCCCCCTATTTTCAACATTGGCTACCAGTCCAGATGCAGACCTTACTCTGTGCCAATGTGGATGCATGGCCGAAAAATGCCACAAACATCAGTATTTGTACCATATGGTGAAATTGATACAAATGAGCATGCTGGTATTACAACTGGATCAATTGAGTTTAGATCAAATCCTAATGAGGATCAAAACATACCGCGCCGGGATCTCTAGAGATGTCTGTTCAGGAGTAACAACAAATTCAGCTGTAATGATGTGCATTATATCTAAAGTCTATGGTATGTATCAACTGAAGATCTGGATTTAAAATTAATATATTCTATTTATTCTTTAGTCTTAATCTGTTGTGTAAAAGTGTGAAGAATGTGTAAAATAGCTAAATAAAGTTGCAGAGCAACCATTAAATAAATGTCATACCATTTTTCTGTTTTTCCCGTTCATTTTTTTACCATCGAAAGTAGTCATATGACTAATATACATCTCATTTAATCGTAATTTAGGCTATATATAAACAATATCTAAAAGTCCTACCATATATCTCATGATTCCTTTTTCCCGACGATTAATTAAAAGTTAAGCCTAAGGTTTATAATAAATAATATATATCTTACATTAAGTAGCCTACTTGTATTTGACGTTTAAGAACTTTCATGAACTTCTAACTATTTTCATGCGGGTAGAATCTGCACCTGATTGATGCGGATGATAATCATTTGACCACAAGAGGTCACCCATGACCGTGTGATGGAGAACCAGATCTGGTGGGCTAAAACAGTTTACTCCGGGAAGGGGGCTTTAAAAGTATTTAAAAATTTACAGACACACACACTGAAATCCACAAAACTATCTAAAACGTTATGTTAGTAGGCTATCAAATCTGGAAAACTGATCTCAAATCAAATGAATTATCCCGTTAATGCCAATGGACTACATCTGTAATACAATTGATGGCGGACTTTAATCCCATAAATATTTAATAATTGTAAAGGTAAAATACTAATTATAGTATATCAATTTATTTCTTGAGTTGAATAACACTGAAAATAAAAATGGAATGACGTAACACACAAAGCGTCATCACAACGCGCAGCTTATGTTGTCATGGTACAGATCAGTTTTAGCTTGTTTACTGTTAGCAGGATAATATGGTAAATTCTCAGCTGCAAAACGGAACATAAGTTGCATATTATGAAATAAAACTGCCAGTAATATGTCGACTAGCATTAGAAGATGCAACTGGGAAAATGACTGCTAGTTGACTCAGCTGCTGTTGCGATCGTTAGCTGACAGATTGTTTAGCCGTTCTCCTTTAATTACTGTCCAGAAATCATGCCGCAGATTTCAGTCAACTACATTTTATTAGGCGGACAGTTCTTGCTGCTCTTCACAGTGCTGCTTTTACAGTGTCTTGAAGGGATTCACTCGCAAAACTCAACCGAGGCCCCCGGGAACACAGTAACGACCAGCAAAACAGTTGTGTTCAGCAATCAGCCAGAAGAAAATGTGACGAGGAATGTTACAACGTTACCTGCTGAAATATCAAATCACACGGAGCAGTATGAGTACAGCCCCCCATCACCTGTTGTCTATATCTGTAAGTAAACATCTCATCTTTATGAATCACGCCGACTGTTTTGTGTAAACAACACCAACCTACAAATTCATTTTATCTTAACTGGTATAGTTATATCATGATGATAAATAATTCGTGCTCTTGTCTCTTTTAGACCAGAGGAATTCATATTTTGTCAAGATCCAGTCGATCACGGAGGAAATGTCTCTGCCTTTCAGGAACTGGGCTATGGATGTGTAAAGGCAAGTACATTTTAATTGGAAAGATTGTGTTGCACTAATAACTTCTCAGAGCCTTTCCAATATATGGGTTTATGTAGGTGTAGCGAAACTTAAAAACTTGCAACGTACATTGTCTCGTAGTTCGGCGGTCAAGTGTATAAAGATGTGAACCATACCAAGGTGTTTTGCTCGGCTCTAGATGGCATAGAGTGCGCTGGACCACGGGAGTTTCTCAGAGGCAATGAGCCATGCATTAAGTAAGTGAAACACAACATAATATATGGTTCCCACAATTTGAAATATATAATAAATAATTTAATATATACACTTAGGCAGAAACTATTTGCACATTAAATTGCATTAAACACAATGTGCACTAAGTGACAAAGCTGCTATTTGCACCAAGTATAAATCATAACGTTAGATGCTAGTCATATTTTAGTGCAAATAGTGGCAGATACTATTTGCAGATCAGTGTGTTGTAGTGCATTAACAGCAGGTTTGAAGTTGATTTAAATTTTGACCCATAACCAACATTGAACTTGCTGATCAATAAAGGTGTCCTTGAAGTTCCAGGTCTGCGATCAACGTGCCTCATCAACGTGCCTATTAAATACACATTAACCGCTTTATTTTAACTTCTCTTTTAGCTAATGTGACATTTGAGATCTTGAGATGCATCTAAAGATCAACAAAAAAATATCAAATGTACAGTATTTTATATATATATATATATATATATATATATATATATATATATATATATATATATATATATATATATATATATATACACACTTTAATAATTTTATTATATGAAATAATTATATTTTAAAGTCATGACATTGTCTATAATGAATAAAAAAAATTCTAGTTATGATCAGATATAAAATATTTCATGAGCTTGTTATTGCTTTTGTGTGTAGTAAAATTTGATAGCTAGCTATAGAAATGTTCACAAAATTGACTTGACTTAATTATCTAAACAATTCAAGAGTAAACTGGTCTTAAAATCCTTATTCAGTATTCACAATTGACTAGAAAGGTCATGGAAAATTAAATTGTCAAGAACGTTGGAACGCTGCTAATAGGTATATATATATATATATATATATATATATATATATATATATATATATATATATATATATATATATATATATATATATATTTATTTGAAAACATCACTTAGATGGCAGCCAGTTACATAGTGTTTCCTGTTTAACCTCTTATTCACAAGAGAGTTTACATCATTTTTAATTTCGTTACCACAAGAGGGCAGTAAATATTGTGGATCCCATCAGTGATCCTCAAATCTGGCTCATGAGATCCACTTTCCTGCAGTTTAGCTCTAACCCTAATTAAACGCACCTTTTGTGATTTAAGGATCACTGGTCTACATGACAATACTTTTCCGATTATTAACTGTGGACAGTGTGTCAGTACTTACATAGCTTATGCATAATCTTAGTTTTTTTTAAGCTATACAGCCTATTAAGGCATTGGCAATGTTTTTCTTTGTGATTTATTAAGATACACAGGACACTACTTCATCACCACCCTACTGTACTCATTTTTCTTGGGATGTTTCGGCGTCGATCGGTTCTGTCTCGGACACACTGGGACTGCGGTGGGAAAGCTGCTTACCCTGGGAGGTCTTGGCATCTGGTGGTTTGTGGACCTCATTCTCCTGATAACAGGAGGCCTGACCCCCAGCGACAGCAGCAACTGGTGCACTTTCTACTGATTTAAAGTAGCTGTATCTGATTCATCCTTCTCATGCCACAAGTTATATTTAATACTGTATTCATGTGGGCTTACAATGGGCCTTATTTGCTATTATTTGTAAAATACTGTTCTCTTTTTTAAAGTGTTTATGTGAAGCGGTGTTGTAAATAAATGTTATCTTCAAAGAGTAGAACTCTTAATTTATATATCAATTTTTATGATGATGTGAGTGTAATCCTTATTAAACAAACAAGTAATTATAATTTTTTTTTAAATGGACTACCCAAAGAGCTGTCAACAGACAGATGTTATGAAACAGCTTGCAATTAAAATTACATACTGTAATAGACACAAGAAAACATGCATATCTAGGCAGAAATCATATAAGACTTGTTTTGACTGGTGCATGGCAGTGAAAAGGATTCTGTATTTGAAAACAATTGAAAGCAGTAGGAAGTACTTGCATACAGTGTTTATGTTGACCATGTGATGGATTACCCCTGACAGATAATCGGCTTCAATCTTTACATGCACTACAAGTCTCTTTCACTCAAAACACAATGATTATTTTTTTGAGCAGCAAATCAGCATATTAGAATGATTTCTGAAGGATCACGTGATACTAAAGACTAGAGTAATGACTGCTGAAAATTCAGTTGTGCCATCTCAGGAATATTTACAGGCAAAACAGTTATTAAAATATACATTTTAAACAGTAGTGCATATGAGTATCTAATGATATTTGGCAATGCAAAACTGACATTTAAATCAGGACAATATATACAGAAGCACAATACATCTTAAAAATAAAAGACTTTTGAATTCATATCCAAACGCATCACTTGGCCTTGACATTTCATGATCCTGTATGCTATTAACATAATGCCCATATAATGCACATGTGTGGGTAGTATATTGTTTGGAGGTATGTAGATAAAAACTCGCAAGATTCAGTCCACTTCATCAGGAACCACTGTTAGTGTGATTTCTTCATTAGCACGTCGCACCACCAAAGACAGAACTTTGTCTGACTGCACGGCCTGACTCACGTTCTCTGTAGAGTGCACTGATTGTCCGTTAATGCTGATTATCACATCTTGGTTGAGCAAGCCAGCGCTACAAAAGTGCAAAACAAAGTTGAATATGTGAAATGTTTGTGATACTCTTTGTTATTCTACAGAGTACAGCTTGTATTGTCTGTTAATTGCAGCAGCTACTGTTCAGAGTTTGGATCTAAACTGGCCCATTTATTTGTCAAAAATAAGAAAGCAATAGAGAGTCCAGGGTGTTTTGCTTTAATTATCTGTAGTTTGTTCAAGTGGACAGTTCACTTAAATACAACAGCTGAATCAAACTTCTCCACTTAAAATGAAAGTTCACCCAGAAATGAAAATTCTGTTATCACGTAAAGAATGTCGGTGGCCAAAAAATTCTGGTGCATACAATGGAAGTCAATGGAACCAATCTGGTTACCAACTGTTTTAGTTATCAACATTCTTTGGTTTCAAAGAAGAATGTAAGCCATATAGGTTTGGAATGACATGAGGGTGAGTAAATAACAATCATTTTTGGGTGAACTATCCCTTTAAATTTCTAATGCCTGACACTTACACAAAAACAAAATACCTTAGGAGGAATGGCATCCTAGGACAGAAGTGCTACAGGAAAAATGTGTTCTTTGGCAAATATGTAAAAGCCCTTGTGGTATACGATGAGGATATATATCTTGATCTGACTGAAGGTTATGATAGTATGAAAGGGCCCCCTGGGGTTAGATGAGTGAAGAAGAAGGTGGTTGGGGTTAATCGGGAGGAGTAAGAAGAGGTGTAGGCAAATGCCTTTACCTGAAGGCAGCTGTCCCTGGAATAACCTCATACACATACACCCCAGATCTCACATCTGGGAAGTTGCTCTCCTTCTCCTTGAGCTCCCTAATCAAACTAATGACACAAACATATATATATATATATATATATATATATATATATATATATATATATATATAAAGCAATATAAATAGTTCTTTAAATCTTCAAAAAAGCATATTTTGAAAAAAAAAAAAAACTTACGCAGCTGAAAGTTGAAGCATTCGCACTCCTATATATCTTTTTTTAGTCTGCATTCTTCCTGAAAATGTAAGAAAGAAGTTAATTTAATCAAGATAAAAACAGCTAAGCAGCTCATAAGAAATTTGCAAACCTTTTCTTTGCCTGTCATAGGAGTCTGCAAGGAACTGGCGTATGCGGTCCGAGGGAATGGCAAATGATATTCCTGGCGTAACCTTAAGCGTGTTTATGCCAATAACATCCCCATCCTTGAAAGAGCAAACGGAGCATAATAATGATATGCACTGTAATGGATTAACAGCTACTTTGAGACACACAAGAAGGCGGTGGTGACTGGGTTTACTAATTTTATTATTATTATTAAATACTTTATTAATCCTTCACAGGAAATTATATTAGTAAAGCAGCAATCACAATTCAATCATTGGACACCGACATATCTACCTAACTAAACAACTTATGGATATCTTACAATAAAAAACAAAAACATGTTACACATTACAAGACTTAAAAAAATTTAATAGAGAATACTGAGGTCATTATTTAAACAAGTAAAATGTTTGCATTTACATAGTTTATATAATATATATATATATATATACTTTTAACTTAATGTATTATAAAATAATACTTTTAACTTCATTTGCTTATCCAGTTGCATCGCTTGATTGATGTTTTATGGTTGATCTGTGCTTTTTTTTAATACATATTTTCAAGCTTCCATTGTGCACTATAAATGGAAATATTTTTTTTTTATTGCAATGCCAGATGCACGCTTGAGCCTGAGGCTCCTTCAAGGACACATGTTGTGTTTTCCTTTACAAGATCAATAGAATAATATAAATCACTACAGGTAATTTGCCCAGGCTATACTTAATTTCCAGATGGAAACAGACATAGAAAGAGTAGACACTGCACAGTAAGGAACCATGAATACCAAAACTGAATGCTGCACACATACAAACAAGAGTTATAACCTTGGGGGAAGTTTTACAGATACAAATAGAGATAAACAAATCAGTAGCAGCTGTGAGTCAGAATTACAGTGAGTATCACCCCCCTTTAAAATGATCATATTTTGTTGCTTTGCAGCCTGAAATGATGATGGGCAGAGTTTTTGTTTTATCCAGCTATATTTACTCATTGCACCATATAATATCCAAGTGAAAGATATAACACCAACCTGTCAGAAAAAAAAGATTTTCCCATTGATAACTTTCTAGCAGAGAGCAACAAATTTTACTCAAGAATTTGACCCTATTTTGCCCCATCTATTTTTCCTTCCATCTTGATAAGTGCTCCAGTCCCTGCTGCAGAGAAACACCCCATAACAGGATATTACCACCTCCATGCTTTACTGTAGGAATGCTGTTATATGGACAGTGAGCTGTATTGGATTTCTGACACTGCCAGACATATTGTTTAACCCTGAAACCCTACCCTACAAGCCACATTTGTGAAAAATTTGTGATCTTCTTGTCACATGCACACAATGAACAATGTTTGTCATAAATTCCCACAGCTGCTTCAGAGTTGCTGTAGGCCTCTTGGTAGCCTCTCTGACCAGTTTCCTCCTGCTCTTTCATTCAGTTTGTATAGACGTCCTTATTCAGAGAGGGTCTGTGTTTTAGCGAATACATTCCACTTCTTAATAATAGATTTCACTGTACTTCTAGGCACTGATAATTAAAGCCTTTGACATTTTTTTGTAACCACCTCCTGACTTGTGCCTGTGAACAACTTTATCCCAGAGATCTTTTGACAGTGCCTTGTCACCCATAGTTTATTGTTTGCTTCAGGTGCACTACCAAGGACTGAAATACTTTGAGCACTACCACACTGAGCACAGGTGCTCCACAAGGCTGTGTGCTTAGCCCGCTGCTCTTCACGCTGCTGACTCATGACTGCACTGCCAAGTTCAGCTTCAACCACACTATTATTTTGCAGATTAAACAATTGTGTTTGGTCTCATCAGGAAGTGTCACAGCTGGCTGAATGGCATGGCACTAACAACCTGTCCCTCAATGTAAGACAAAGGAGGTTGTGATGGATTTCAGGAGAAACACTAAATTCCTGGGGGTGCATATCATAGAGGATCTCACCTGGACCACCAACACCATGTCACTCTCCAGAAGGCACATCAGCGCCTACACTTTCTCTGCCGACTGAAAAGAGCAAGTCTCCCTCCACCCATCCTCACCACCTTCTACAGGGACACCATAGAGAGTGTGCTGACCAGCTGCATCACTGTCTGGTATGGGAATTGCAGTTCAGCAGACCGCAAGACCCTCCAGTAGACAGTGAACACAGCTGCAAAGATCATTGGTGCCCCTCTCCCCTCAATCCTGGGCATTTTCCTTACATGATGCTCCAGCAAAGCCAACATTATCGTAAAGGACCCCACCCATCCCTCCCATAGTCTCTTCCAGCTCCTACCTTCACAAAGATGGTACCGGAGCATCAGAGCCCGTTCCGCCAGACTGCTCAACAGTTTTTTCCCCCAGGCTATGAGAGCCCTGAACTCACCCCACCCTCCTCTGAAACAATGGACCATCTTTTCACACACACTGTGTACATATTCCCAAAAAAGACTCTGTAATATGTGTGTTTACATGCTGATGCACTACAAATCATCTTGCACTGTTCTTCTGCCAGCTGCTTGACTTACGATGTTTCACTTTGCACATGTACAGTATTATGTGAAACATTTGTATAGTTTGCATTTTTTCAGTTTATGTATAGGCAAACATTTATATATATTATATTTATAATCAAAATCTGTCAGTAGGTTAGTTGTGTATAGGTTTATACTGTTTTACTTCATTGTTATATGTCTGTATTTATGTAGGACTTTGGTCCTGTGAGGCACATTTCGTTCCACTGTATGTCCACACATGCAACAGAATGACAATAAAGCTCAACTTGACTTGACATGACTTTTTCCAACTGAATGATTCTGTTTATTTATTTATTTTTGAAAAAAAAAAAAATCTGACTTGTTGACTCATGAATGTTAAAAGTTGCATATACATAATGCCAAATAAAAGACAGGATAATAAATGGTTCTTACCAAGTTTACAAGAGGTCCTCCTGAGTTTCCGTACTGTGAAAGAAAACATTGACATTCTATTCATGAACATGGACAGACACAGCTGAAGTGTCTATTTTGATAATACGGGTCTATATGTAGAATGGTTACATTTATAATGGCATCTGTTTGAATATAATCCATATCAGAGTTCTGCAGGCCAAGTTCATGACCTCCTCGGTGGGTAGTGCTGACGATACCGGTGGTCACTGTGTTTTGAAGGGAAAACGGGCTTCCCACGGCTACTACAAACTCTCCTGGCCTCAGGTCTGAAGAACGACCAAGTAAAAGCACAGGCAGGGGAGTCTGTATAAGAGAGAGACATAATGTATTTCATTTGTTCCTGTAAAACATATTTAGCCAGCTTGCTGATTTTTGTATACAAATGTGACCTGCTTTTCACAAAAAATAGGCTATTTATATAATTAATGTTTAATGGAAACAGTTCCAAAAAATCTGCTGACTTTTGTCAGAATTTCTTCTGATTTATTGAAGCCAGTTATTGTTAATTAAAAACAATAAAAAATGGTGTACAATATTATTATTTTATAGTAATTGAAATAAAATAGTATTAGTTAAATAGAAAAAAACTATTAAAAAGGACAAAAGCACAAAACAAAATGACTAACATAAAAATAAAAACTAGTCGGCAGTATGTTGACATGTCCCGGCTCACAGACCTTTTCCAATCCCATCCCCCTTTCTCTCCCACTTTGCTTACTTGCTACTATCCTATCAATAAAAGGCAAAAATAAATCTTAAAAATATATGAATAAAAAATCATTGAAAATATTAATATACTATAATAGTATATAAAGTCCACACATTTAACAATATTGACCTATTTAAGATTTTATTTACATGTTTTTCCACAAACAACTTACTGCGATCTCCGACTTAAAATGATATGGCCACAGCTTTACTATATGTGCTGACACCTTTTTTTAGAACAGTATAATAGTTTCCTTGAAATGTTTGAAGTCAGCAGCCAGTCTGGGCCTGAGCCTGCCCCTGCCTGCCTGTGCTCTCTGGGGTGCAATTTTATGACTTCAGGCTGATGCACAAGGCTTGATTACCGGGGCCTCCTGAGCAGGACACCTTTACACTCTGTCCCAACCTTGACTCTGCAGGCTTCTGCTGGGGGCCTGAGCACTGCAAATTAACAGATTGTCATCTGCCTCCCCAGCACCTTTCCCCCACTTTGTCCTGCTTTCTAAAACCACAGGCAGCAATACACAGTCTGGGACTGAATTAAAGAGGGGGTGAAATGCTATTTCATGCATACTGAGTTTTTTATACTATTAAAGAGTTGGATTCCCATGCTAAACATGGACAAAGTTTCAAAAATTAAGTTGTACGTTTGAAGGAGTATTTTTGGAACAAAAATACTCCTTCCGGTTTGTCACAAGTTTCGGAAAGTTTTTTTCGAGTATGGCCCTGAGCTTCGAGTATTACCAAAAAAAAAAAAACATTAAGGGACCAGTGGACGGAGTTTATTTTTCATCGACGGAGTTGTGCAAGTGTTTTTTGTTTGTTCCCTGCATTTCGGAGATGCTTGTTTTACAAACAAGGCCCAGTTTGATGCCGGATTTGCGTAAACTAAAATTAATCATATCAAGAAGCAGAATATAATTTTTGGTGGCACAAGCCCTTGCTGACTCCAGAAACATCTGCTCGACCGCCTCCCAATGATTAATTTACTTCCAGCTGCCTTGATGCTAGTCGTTGATTATAAACTAGTGGACCTGGGTCCTAAAATGCAAAGATAACATTTTTACAAAGCAACAAAAGGTATTTTGACAACTTAAGACCTCTGAAGGCTATTTTTTTCCATTGTTGAGTCATTTATCCATGTCACCTGACCAGATTTTGGACATCTTGGCCTACTTACCTCTGAGTCGATCTTAATGAGAGCAATGTCTAATTTTTGATCCACATCTTTGATTGCGGCATCGTAGAACATGCCATTTTTTAGCTCCACTTTGATATGTTGTTTATTGGACAGTACATGTGCATTGGTGACGATCCACCCATCCTCTGACACTATAAACCCTGAACCACTGGACACAGGGACGTCTTGGTTGGAAAATGGAAGCCTGGAAGAAAACAACGGGGGAATGAGTGTATGAGAAAATTGTTGAGAGATTTCTAGGTTTTGAAATGTTTTGCCGCAAATTCCAACTTCTTGTATTTATTAAAATACCACAGAATATTTTTTAAATACATTGCTGTTCAAAAGTTTGGAGTAAGTAAGATTTCATCAAAGAATCCTAAAAAAAATGTATCACAGTTTCCACAAAAACAATAAACAGCATAACTATTTTAATAACACTTACATAATAATAACAAATGTTTCTTGAGCACCAAATTAGCATCTTAGAATTGTAGAAGTGACACACAATACTGGATTAGCGGCTGTTGAAAATTTGCCATCACATTAATAAATTACAATAACTCAACAATAACAGTTTTAGTTATATTTTTACAATATTACTGTTTTACTGTATTTTGATCAAATAAAAATATAAAGAAATTTTACAGACCCCAACCCTTACAGTGTATAACATCCTTTTAAACACAACAACTGTTTATTGTAAATGTTTAGTGGTGTTGACACTATGCATATTTTCTCACACAATTATATACTAATGTTTAATTTATGCAAAACGCAATAACAGTAATCCAAATAGCATTGTTTATATACTACTACTCTCATTTCTGAACATCCGTCTAAACAAGCAAGCAAAAACAAGTATATTGTCATAATTTAATCACATATGGAGAGTGCATTATACGTCAACTAAGAATACTAAGTATTATAACCATCATGTCATTCTGTGCTCAGCATCTAAACAATCAACACCATCTGTACTTACCTAGTAAACAGTTCTAGATGGACCACTGCAGGGGCAATCTTATCCACCACATCTGCTATGAAGTTAAATTTGTAGCGCATGCTGCTTGGATTTCGAGAGCCTGTCAGAACAAAGAGAAGAGACAAAAGCACCACAGTTTACATTAGAAAGTAATACTTGCTTGTATTTAAATACAGCCCAAGCCAAAAACATCTGCATTAAACAGAGCTGGACATGATAAATCTAAAATGCATTATCAATGCCACAAAGTTGGTCTTCAACATGTTGAACATGTTGAACATCAACAATAGTACTGTGTGGGCACAAACTATGAGCAAAGCAAACAGCCCTGTGGAGCTCCTTCCTTCACCCTGTTACCTGAAGGCACTGAACGAGAACTTGCCACACAGTCTCTGCATAAATTGATTTTACACGCTTATCTTCAAATCTGTGGCAGTTGATAGCAGTTGTGCTCCTTTGAGAGAAAGTCAGGGTCCTGATATTACATGTACAGGTTTCATTGGGGTGAACCACAACAATATTTCAATAGTCAGAAATGAGAAATCATGATAACAAACCACAGACGCAGCACCATAAAAACCTGTCCTAATAAATTGAGACATCAATTAATCATTTCCTCTCGTACTTTTCTGCCAAAGAAACAAACACAAAATCAGCTGATGCTACGTATATGCAAATATGTACTGAACGTGGATACAAAGCAACAGATAAAGGATATGTAATCCACGTTACCACTTGACCAACAAGTTACCACTTGACAAAATAATTTTTTTATAAACTATTTTTGCATACTGGGTCCACTTTCAGAGCTGAATTGCTTATGACATTGTGTTTTCCAGTCCTTTGGGGACCCCTGAATTTGGCAAAGCATAGCTGACAGAACATGCCACATGGTTTTCATAGATGGATCATATATCCCGAGGCATAACTGTCAAAACAAAATAAATTTGAACCTCTTGGCTAGAGGCCAGAGAACATTTGTATGCATAAAACGGGTTTCACCTGAATGTATGTGTGTGATACTGGGGACTGTGGGATTGTGTGTAACTCACACATTGATCATCGCCGCTCGCACCACCTTCATTTATAGAAAACAATAAAAATAGTTTCTCAGTGCTAGACTGTTTGTACAAACACTGTAAGGGGACCATTTGATACAAACATTTGTGTTTCAAATCATATCTCAAGCTATGAGAACGAGAAAAGAACACAATATGATGACTTACTGTACATTAGTGCTACAAATGTAGAAGGGGTGGAAATCATCCCACAAGTATTATGGCACAATAAAAAGAATGCATTTAAAAATGTCAATAATTATATCTGTACTAATATGGTAACACTTTTGGGAGCTATAGCAATATCATTCCAAGGTTTCAGTTAATTTAGAAAACCAACATGCTATGACAATACTGATGTTCAAAATGTGTGCCAAGATTTGGCTTGTAACAACAAGTGACAAAGAACAACAACTCTGCTTTTTCCTCTGCAATATGCAAAACTGCTGAATGCCAGCACTGACATGTGCTGAATTGAATGCTATCAAAGTTCCCTTGACATTGAAATAGATTTGAAATGCTGCATCTCTTTTACTGCAGAGGTTTGTGGCTTAAGTCAAATCTATTATCACATAAATGCCTCTACTTACTTTTTTATGGGGGGATTTGGTTGAATTTTGCATGAAGCTGTAAAGTCAAGCTGTACTCACTCATATCTATCATAGCTAAAACTATCATATATCTTGCTCTGGCTACTGTGTATAGACCACCAGGGTCATGTACAGAATTCCTAAAATAATTTGCAGATTTCCTCTCAGACCTATTAGTTACTGTTGATAAAGCGCTAATTGTCTGAGATTTTAACGTTAACGTTTATTGACTTAATAAACTATTTTGGAGTTAACCAAAATGTCACTGAACCCACTCAATCATTTAAATCATAAAATAGATTTAATTATATTGCATGAAATCTACTGATATAGATATACCACCTCAAAGTGATGACAGTATTGTGCATGATGCGTATCACTGATATTAACTATATGGCTCTGTGTTACCATCTGGGCAGAACTATTGTTCCAGCCACCAAAGACAGATTTGCAAATAACGTACTGTGCCATGTTATAACAGTAATACTCACTCTCTCAAGAAAGAAACTCGTATATCCAAAAACTCATAGAAAATAAACAAAACAATCCAAGGTTTTTATTTAGCACAATGGCTAGATTAACAAATAACCAGACGCCACCCAATCTAAATATTCCCTCACAGTTAAATAGTAATTACTTTATGAATTTCTTCACTGATAAAATAGATTATATCAGAAATACAATAACAAATATATATTCTACAGCGTCTAATAATTCAGTTTCATCCATCACATCCAAGGATAAAATGCAGTGCTTTACAACTAGAGGACAGGAAGGGCTAAATAAACGTATCACTAGATCTAAATCAACAACATGTTTATTCGATCATATACCCACTAAATTACTGAAAGAGTTGTTACCTGTAGTAGAAGAAGCATTTCTTAGTTATCTTTAGGTCACATCAAAAAACCATTCAAGCTGGCAGTTATTAATTCCTCTTACTAAGAAACCACAACTAGATCCTAGTGAACTGGCAAATTACAGACCCATTTAAAATCTTCCCTGTATGTCTAAATTTGAGAAAAAGTTGTGTCTGCTCAATTGTGCTCCTTCCTGCAAAAAAAAAAAAAAAAAAAGATATGTATGAAGAATTTGGGTTTTCAGGACCCACCATAGCACAGAAACGTCACTTGTTAAAATTACAAATGACTTGCTTCTTGCGTCAGATCAAGGCTGCATCTCATTGGTAGTTTTAGTTGATCTTAGTTCTGCGTTCAACACCATAGATCATGACATACTCATAGATCGATTACAAAACTATACAGGTATTCAAGGACAGGCTCTAAGATGGTTTAGATCCTACCTGTCTGATCGCTACCATTTTGTTTATTTAAATGGGGAGTCATCTCACTTATCACCAGTAAAATATGGAGTGCCACAAGGATCTGTCCTAGGTCCTCTGCTATTTTCAATATGCATGCTGCCCCTTGGTAATATTATTAGAAAATACGGGATTAGTTTCCACTGTTATGCTGATGATACTCAACTATAGGCCTATATCTCAACGAGACCAGATGAAACATCTAAATTATCTAAGCTAACAGAGTATGTTAAAAGTGTAAAACACTGGATGACCAATAATTTTCTCCTATGAAATTTGGATAAGACAGAGATAATACTTATTGGACCAAAAAACAGTACACAGAATCTTGTAGATTACGTCAAAAACTGGGTCTTATATTAGACAGCAAATAATGCATCTCATAATTTTGGACTGCAGTTATATCTGATCAAATAAACATTATTATTCTTTAGCTTGGGTTAAACTAATTAATTTTACTTGGTTGGAACTGCAGCTACGCTAATTATGTCTCTATTTGTTTTGGCAAGGGATTTACATCCTGTGGTAACTTGGATTTACACAAGCTTCAGTCTGGATCTAGAACACCTGAGAAGAGATGATGTTGTCAACCCCTCAGAGGAACTCAGATGATGCTAACTCTGAAACAACATACAGAACTACCAAATTTTGCTGTAAGTTTGATTGCAACGTATAATAATTGCTGTTGCTAGTGTTCATTGTCTGTTTGATTACGTTTTTATTTTTTTCCCCCGTACATTTCTACAACTAATTATTGTAGAAACTTATTTAGAAAATTGTAGAAAATTATTTTCAAAAAGTTTCGACAATACGTTACGTGTAGGCTATGTGTTGTTCGACGCTTTTCTGTCAGTTCATCAAATTATATTTGCCACATTACTTTTAATATAAACTGTTGCGTCCGTTGCAAGAAAATAAATAAATAAAAGAACCCGTTTAGATTGTTATTAACTTAGGCCAATCTGTCCAGGTGTTATGAACACCAAAGCAACATTATTTTTTTCTATTTTTTTTCCCTCACCTGTCTCGCAGGGGCCTCTCTGGATGAAAATGACAGCAGGTATGCCGCTCATCTCAGCCCGTCTGTTCTCAGCTTTCAGTCGACAGATGCTGGGATAAGTTCTCCCATCGCTGCCGCACACTGGCTCGTGGGAGTCGCACACGCACGTACCGCGCGCACTTGTGCGATAGTCACAGGTCATCCCCTGACCGCAAACTGCATGTCCGCGCTCGCCGCAATACTCCCCCTCTCCCGCTGCACACACCGTGCAACAGTCACATCTGTCCTTCACCACGCCGAAATAACAAGACTCTAGAGCAGATGAGCAGCGGGACACGTCGCACACATTTGAGCATATAGTCTGTCTCTTCCGTAGATCACGCGCCTGCAACGCAGAGGCCATGAGAACACAGGCCAGCAGTTTCCACATGGCGAACAATACTCTCACGAATCGATGTAAGTAGTTCTACTGATCAAATTTCAGTTTTAAGTAAACTTAGCTTTGACAAAGTCAACAGATGTGCCCTTGATCAAATCCACGGTGAAATTTAGAAGTTTAGAAACACGAATTGCATTTTGCCTAAATGTCATATAGGCCTGTAATGATGCTCAAGTTGTCTCGTCGTTCGTAAACCTCTGTATGAACAGACAACATGTTGGAACGCAGCTCTTCTGAGGGTCTTCAAGGAAGGAATTAAGGGAGGAGCTCAAAGTTTACCTCTCTCTGTGCCTGTTATTCCAATAACTCATAGCAGATCAACACAGTGAAGTGGTAATGATAAATGTAATCTAATCATGTTCTTGAGCAAAATTTGCTTTAGTCCTCTCATGTGTAAGGAGCTATGGGAACATTAATCCCTTGCACTGCATAATATTACAAAATCACAGTGCGAATGGACCTTCAATATATGTATTCATAAAAACATACATTGTGCAGTCTTCTTTTCTAAAATAATTTGAAAACTGATTGTATAGTAGGCCTACCACTGCAAATGATTATGAATATGGCTGTCTTTTTCAGCCTTCAGTGCTACTTGAAAGTTTATGAACAGTCTTTGGCAGTATCCTGAAAAAAAAGTTTGGCATGCTCACTTAACTTCTGCAGAAATCTAAACAACTGAGCACAGAGAGATGTGTCGTACAGCACAGCAGCAACCAACTCCTGCCTCTGATCTTGTGTTTACAGCAGCACTTCACTTTGTCTCTTTGTTGCTCTGCCGACACCATGTGTGAATTGAGCTGACTCCAGATTTGATGTGGATATTTTATACTTCAATAGAATTTTATGCATAAATACTGACAGTCTCCAGAGAAAATTCACCAGTAACCTGTCCATTAATACCTGACAGATACAGGTACACTATGATGTATTTTGTGTAATGAACTGTCACATAGCCTAAAGTGTTCTCCCTTTATTATAAATATTATTAAATATTAATCAATCAGACTGAATATTTTAGGTCCCTTTGAGTCATATCTGAGTTGCTCTCAGTGTCAGTAATAATGATGTACTAACTTCATACATGTTACTTAATCATAAATCTGTCAGCCAATCTTTTTATCATTCTTCAACCTTTTTCTTGTACAAATCCACTGTATTTTAGATTAAATACTCAAAATTCATAAGCCTGTTAGAATGACTGCAAATATCCCTAGGTCAGTTTTCTAACTAGAATTTTTTTCTAATTCTGAAGTCACAAACTAACTGAAATATTTTTTTTTTTTGTTGTTGTTCAGATATCTTCATGGCTTTGGTGTAGTTTTCTTAGAACCATTAAAGTGCAAGGATGATATGTGAGCAGGATAATTTAGTATGTATACAGATGGCATGTTAAAAAAACTCTTGCAGATATTCATAGTCAAAAATGTCCCAAAACTACATGTGTTTAAAGCAGTAACATTAACAAAATATAAAATGAAGAATACTGAGGGTAGCTATATTCTGTCATAATTTACTTTCCCTCATGTCAGTCCAAACCTACATGCATTGATTTCTTCTGCTGAACACAAAACATATTCAGAAGAATGTTAATAACCAACCAGTTTCAGTTCCAGTGGACTTCCAATGCATTTTTTTTTGTCCACAATGGAAGTCAATGCTGAAACGTCCTTTTAACTAATAGTTACCAGCAGTCTTCAATATATTTTCTTTTGTGTTCCACTTTAGGAAGAAAGCCATGCAAGTTTAAAACAACATGAAGGAGAATAAATGATAACATAATTACAGTTTTGGATGGATCCATTTAACTAGCTAAGACAAGTCAACAAGCTTAGGCTGTTATTTACTGCAGAGTTATCATTCTATTTTTTCACTTCATTGATATAATTTATATTTTGTAGTGGTTTGCTATATCCTGTAATATAATTATTAAACATGCATATGAAGCATCAAAATCTCTGTTCATATTTGGCTTTGCTTATTGCACAATGTTAGAGATTGTGAGCAATGTACAGACCCTCAACAGTGTCATCACAGCACTCTTCCTGTGTGTCGCTTTATGTTGCCATTGAACCAATAGGGGGCAGTGGTGATCTGTGCTGTTTTACAGATGAGAACAACGGTAATAGAGAGAAGAAAAAGTACACACTTTTGATTGTAGTAGAAGAGTAGGCAAGCTTTGGAACATACTATTAAGTAATACAATTGCATCTTTAACGGAGCTCTCTGTCGCATAATTACATACTTCCTGTTACTGTAAACTGGCCTATCAATCATCTTCTTACAGTTAACATCCTCCACATTTCATTTCATTTAACTTGCTACCATATCAGAGAGAAAAGAAGTAGCACATTGAGCTGCGGGTCTTCATGTGGAGAACTTATGTTTTTATAAAAGTTAAAATTGCTGTTGCAGATGAAAACATTGATTATTAGTAACTCAGACTCCTTTATCCTCTCTACTTAACCACGTGCATCCACCATGTTGTTTTTTAAGGCTTTTTATTCATGTTTGTAGTCCTCAACTGAATGTGGGTAATTTTAGCCATTAGAGTGTGCATTGATCCATACTTCAAAAATCAACCTGAAGTAGAAGACCATCCGGGGACTTTTGGCATACTCTTTTCAACATACTATACTTTGGGAGACACTAATTCTATACTATTTGGATAGTATGAACATTGGGACGCAGGGATAAAGTATGTTAATAGCATAAACCAGTGCTCTGCTGTTGATATCTTGTTCTTTATCACCTTGTTCTGATATGTCTTAAGCATCAATATGAAACATGTAATGCCATTATTGCTGTACTGGTTCCCAGTATTCACACGATGCTTGCTTCAAGATATTGTACACTGTAAAACCGAACAGTGAAATTAATCAAATGAAATTAGTTAATTGCACTCAAATAATAACGAAAGTTCATTGGACTTAATTTAAATAAGTTATGTTAACTCAAAAATTTGTTGTAGTGAGGTGAACTTAAAATGATTGTGTTTTCTAGTTCCCAGCATGCTTTGCATCAGAAAACAAGGAAAATAAATTTAGAAATTAAGTGTTATTTTGTGTGTTTTTACACAAGATTAACATAGAGGGACATAAGTTAATACATAAATGTTGTGTTATATTAGATTTTACAAAGGTTTATGTTATGTTGGATTTGTAGTGTTACCGTTGTGGTGAAGAGTAGAGCCTGTGGTTAGACTGAGGATGGACAGCAAAAGCCTAATTTTGAGTGTATTTCCCACATTATAGGAGTTGAAAAATAGATACAATTATGAGTGAATTACTCCCTAATTATAAGTTCAGAAATATAATTATTAAAGATAACTCTGAGATAATTTAAGGCAACTGGAATTAAATTTTTTGAGTTTATGTAAACTTAAAACATTTAAAAACATCACTTAAATGTTTTTGTGTAATCTGTTACAAAATATTTTTTGAGTTCTGTGAACTTATCAGGGTTTACAGTGTAGGAAAGAAGGTTATTGAGATAAAAGTAGGTGGCCGTGGAGTGTGGTGGGAAACAAGGAGAACTCTTTTGTGCACTTTGCATCAGCTGTCAAGAGAGACATGATGAGAAACAAGCTGAGTCTTGTATACTTTACTAAGAGTGCTGATTCAATCTATATGTCCCAGAAAAAAAGAGGATCCTTCTGATATTGTTTTGAAAAATTGTGTTATAAAAAATTGGGGGATCAGATAAAGTAGCATGTTAGTGATGGAGTTTTTGAAGTGGATGCAGATGATTCCATTTATAGGACTTGGTAAGTTTGGAGAGATCATTGACAGTATTAGATTTTATTGCATGTTTGATTGTCATGGTTTTATTGACTCATCTTTTCCCCAGCAACAGTGATCTTAAGCTGAAGCTGCTTGACAACACTTGAAATGCTGTTGAAAGGACAGGGATGTCCCACTTTCTCTGTGCAATATCAATGGAACCTGAGAATTAGCCACAAAGGCAATTCTTTGTAAAGAACCATCAGCTTAAATCCCAAAAAGTGCCGTTGTCTGTGATTTAACCAACTATTATTTATCACCCTTGAAATGAATGATGACATTGACCTTAAAGGAGATGATTTAAAACTCTTGAAAAAGCATTTTTTTAATACTCAGTAAAGAAGTGCAGCTCTGTCTAATTGCTTTGCATTTCATTGTGTACTTGATGAATATGGATGGGAATGTAAGCAGGACTCAAGACTAAGTGTACAAGTTGTAAAATCTGCAAGGGGAACACAAATCTGGCTTGACAGAATGTTGCTTTTTCATGATTTGCCAGCGTATGTCCCTGTGTGTGTGTGATGGATTTGAAAGATATACATCTGTTGTCACACACAGTTTTTTTTTCCCCGTCCAACCCTTCAGGAGAGGATTTCCAAGATCTCATCCTTTGGATAGGATCTGGCGAAGGGAAGGAACAAAATATGGTTCTACTATGGCATTGCCCACCCAAAAACCGCCTTTTGGAACATGTATTTTTTAGGAGAGTTCCGTTGCAATAAAGGTAATTATTTTATTTTGTTAAGAACTGTTCACTGAAATTGTCTTTGGGAAATCAAAAATGGCCTTTCTACGACATTTCTGCAAAAGCCTCCTTTTGTTCTGGCCTTTAATGAAGTTTATTTATATTTAACCTGTTAAATGTCATACGGGACGCCTACGTTGACTATACTATATTACAATCAAATTTAATCTAATCTTGACAAACTATATATCGTTGGAAAGGTCTAAGACTCCCAAATATATATTTTACCAATATTTTTTGTTAAACATTATGTAGCAAAAGTAATAGATGAATTTATGACAAGAGTGCACCCTCAGAAATCTACATTACAAAAGGAGCTTTGACCTTTGTTTAAAAAAAAGACTTCCTCGTTGCCTTTTTTTCTATCACATTTTAGAAATCATCAGAAGTTATATATCACTTGAAAACATAAAATCTCAAAATTCATCCTTCAAAACCCATTTTAAAATCAGACATTGCATTACCATGTAAATGGTACATCAAAATCATGTTAAAAAATGTTTTCAGTCATGAATTATAAAAATGTAGGTTTGTATCACGCACATTCATGTCTATCTTCAAAAACTTGAGTGACAGTTAACAGGTTAAAAAAAATATATATATTTTAAATTGTTGCAGGATGATTTCTATCTCTGCTTTTTTATATTAAAAATTCAATAATAATAATGATAATGGTAACCATTTATAAAATCATTTAAAATTAATAATAAAATAAATAAAATAAGGTCAAATAATATCACTCCAGTGCTGTTCTCATAACAGTGTTGGTGTGTTCAAGCATGTAAAATTGGCCAGCATAGGTATGTATGGACAGCTGGGCTCTGGCTCCTGTTAGATAAAGAAATGCCCACCCAACTCCTGTTTAAAACAAATCATCCACTATTATAGGCCTCCTTATACTACTTAGACTCCTATCACTGATAAACATCTTTGCCCTTAGAAACAGCTTCCAACACATTCATAATTCATTTTTAACAATTCTGACCTTACAAAGTACTTTGTGGTTCACCTTCCTTGGAGTGATGAAACAAGACAACAATAGAACTAGAACAGGAAGTCTATCATGCTAATGGATGTGCACTCTCACATGGATTATATTTGGTTTCAGCACTGTGCTACAGTAATATGCGACAGTCACTTGCACATATTCATGAATCAGACTGATTGCTGACATGACAGTGGAAACATAGGTGGGGGAGCAAAGATGACACTTTCATAGCGTTGACAGATGGGAAGTGATTTGGCTAGGTTAATTAGACTGATAAGCAAAAATGTGTTTGGTTTGGCGCGGGTTCTCTAATAGTTTAATACAGCCATCTTACAGACATCATATGTCTTTTACTGTGCCTTGGAATATTTCCTGGATTTTTCTCTGTGAAAGTGCTTATGGCATTCAATCAAAGCGTGAGTCAGCTGAATTAGACCATCCAGGCAAGGAATTGCAAATTTTTATAGACAGAATGTGGATTGATGGGTGGAATGTTTATTAATGGGTGTTTCTTTAACTTCTGGCACTTTTATATCCCAGGGGTTGATTAAAATGAACAGATTTTAGTTCCAGACTTACAGTCTTAAAATGTGCAATTGCGTCGTAAAATATGAATTATTATATATTTAAAGATATGATCAATAAACCATTTGAATTCACTACCAGTCAAAAGTGTGGGGTTGGGAAGATTTTTTTGTTTTTAAAAATATAGTTTAAAATTATGAAATATTATTACAGTTTAAAATATCTGTTTTGTATTTTACTATATATTCAAAATGTGATTTATTCATGTGAAGCCATTACCTCAGTCTTCAGTGTCACATGATCCTTCAGAAATCATTCTAGTATGCTGATCTGGTGCTCGAGAAACATGTTTTGTTATTCTCAGTGTTCAAAACAGTTGTGCTGTGTAGTATTTTTGTGGAAACCATCTTACATTTCAAAGTTCAAAAGAGCATTGATTTAAAAAAAGAGAGAAATATTTGTAATATTATTAATTACCTTAATGTCAAGTTAATTAATAAGAGGCATTTGTAAGAGTTGATTGTGTTATGTTCTCCTTTAACTCTAATTGCATACTGATTTTTATTCTACTGTGATGAAGACATTAATCGGATGTAAATGTCACTCATGTCATAGTGTGTTTGGTTTTCTGTGAGATGTGTCTATGATTCTAAACTGTGAGAAGGATAGTGCATAGAATACTAATTATTGACTGGTATGTTTAGGTTTTAATATTTCATGAAGTGAAGGGTGCAAATGTCCAAAGTAAGATATTTTGTTCTCTGGTATACCATAGATGAATGAAATAAAACTTGAAGAGGAATTTTTCTGACTGTGGTTTGCTTTGAACATTTTGAATTTTAGTCTACAGGGATTTTTAAAAAGGCATTTAAACTAGCTCCATGTTTTTGTCCTTTTGTGTATATTCTCCTCTGATGTGCTGAATATCTTATAGTTTCCGATATTCCAGATATAAAAGAGTGAAGAACAGTAAGGACAGAAGAGAAAATAATGTGAAAGATTGTATTTTTTTGTTGTATAAATCATAGAGATTTAACATAGAGATTTAAATTGTGTGTTTGTTCTAAAGCACTTTTTGAAGCTTTTAACAGAATGTAAGATGTTGAGATGCTGTTGGAAAAGTTGCTATTGATTGTGCTCAGAAAAGTTGCTGTTGTCAGTGTTGTTCAGGATGGATGAGACAAAGATAAAACTAATGGCCACAGTAGCAAACACCTTTGACCAAAGAACCTCTGGGCTATATTGTAACTTTTATCATAGTCAATTAGAAATTCCACATAGTACAAGAGCATTAAAGACTCTGTTTAAAACATAAATAAATTCTGAAATTTTAGTCCCAGGAGGACTTTGGAACAGAATAACCCCAGACACTAAATTGCTGCAAGGGAACTGTGTTGTATAGATAAACAAGCTTTCAAATATCACACATGGAGTGGAGTTCTGCGAATGAGTGTACAAGAATGTCTCCAAATTCTGGGATACTGACACTTATAAGCAATGCCTTCAGAACATTACATTTTCACCAAATTGATAGTGTACAGGTAATTGCCTTCCTTATTTTTGGGGGAAATGATTGGAAAAAGAGAAATTGCAACAAAATATCAGATTCTAACACGCTTGTGGGTATCCATATATCCTTATGATGGCTTTTGCACAGCCATCTTACTGTTCTTTTATTTGAGTCCAGCTGTTTCCCAGAATGCCCCACTGAACTCAATCTATAGAACATTGAAAGACAGCTGGGCACTTAAATGAACCTGCCACATTTACCCTTGACCTTCAGTTCTTCTGCTGCTCTTCTCCACTTGCTGCACTTGAGAAAGAATTTAACAGCGTGTAGTTATAATAAAGGCCTTATGTTCAAATTATTTCTGTAAAGGTGACCGTGTTTTCTTTGATCTTCGGAGAGAAGAGGTATGTTGTATGAACAGTGTGCATTTTTAGCATTATGTTTAATGGACATTATACACCTATATGAATACTATAGGTGTACACAATATATTCGAGTTTTTACATTAAGATTATCCAATGCTTTGTAAAATTATTAATAGTTTGATAAATATGAAATATAATCTTTACCAAATAAAAAAAAAACCTCTTAATTTTAAACTGTACATACATTAAATTGTTGCGATGTCTAAATTAATTCACCATTAAACAATGTATTTTAAAGGGGGGGTGAAATGCTATTTCATGCATACTGAGTTTTTTACACTGTTAAAGAGTTGGATTCCCATGCTAAACATGGACAAAGTTTCAAAAATTAAGTTGTACTTTTGAAGGAGTATTTTTGTTCCAAAAAAACCACTTCCGATTTCTCACAAGTTTCGGAAAGTTTTTTTCGAGTATGGCTCTGTGTGACGTTAGATGGAGCGGAATTTCCTTATATGGGTCCTAAGTGCGCGCTCTTCTGCCGGAAGAGCGCGCGCTCACGTATAGCAGAGCAATGAGAGGCTGAGCACAGCCTGATCAGAGAGAGAGCGTCGCGAAAAGTCACAAAAGAAGTGTGTTTTTGGTTGCCAGGGCAAGACAACCCTGCACAGATTACCAAAAGAGAAACAGCATTAAGGGACCAGTGGATGGAGTTTATTTTTACAGAGCATCAACGGAGTTGTGCAAGTGTTTTTGTTTGTTCCCTGCATTTCGGATTGCACATCGTTTATTTCTTAAGGATGATGCAGTCCCAACGGAAAAGGGTCACGATCGTGTGTTGGAACCACATGCGGTGAGTAAAACTGCTTCAAATATCTCTTTGTTGTTAACTTAGCTATCGGCGCGTAAGCACATCAAGTAAACAACATGCGATGTTGTCATCAAACTGCACTTTCCTCATGTACAGCTTAAAAAAAAAAAAAAAAAAAAAAAGATGACATAAAGTGGAACTTAGTCATTTTCCAAAACCGCTAAGCAAATATATACAGTTTCAGTACATACCACATAGCATACCGCCTTTGCTGATGCTGCTCTTGTTAAATTTCAGCCTCTGGATCTGTGTCACAGCTTCACATGCTCTCAACTCAAAAGCCTACTGGCGTTCGTGATTCTTTAGCTCCGCCCACACTTCACGCCTCTAGGCGCTCGTGTTTTTCCGGGAAAAATCGGTACAGACTATCTTTCTCTTATAAATATAATAAAAATAAAGACTTTTTGGAGTTATGAAGGATGCAGTACTACTCTGTAGGTACTCAAGATTAACAGGATATTGAGTGAAAACGAGTATTTCACCCCCCCTTTAAGTTTTAGTATTTTATTTTTGTGCATCCCTAATTAATATCTAGGTGTACATCCATGTCTTCATGGTTTCCTTTTGTCATTAAATTATGTTGTGCTATGGAAAACGGTCACACACATGGTTTTCACACTATCCTTTTCCCTCTAGTAGCAAACTTACACTATGGTAGGAGCTTAACTTTCCATTATTTAACTTATTTTTTAAAGCAACTCCACATATTTTCTTCCCTGATCAACCACAAAGCAAACAGCACAGCTTCATCTTTCTGTCTTTTAATATTCAACAGCTGCCCAGGGCTCTGGGGTTTGTTTGAACATAATAAATACAATGTTTGTCTAAAAAATGATGTGCCATTCAATTCCCTGGAACTAAAGGTACCATGCTTTCCATCAAAATGTAATTCCTCCCGTCTCAGTGGTTTATTCTTTTGTAATCAAAATGTTCCTGCCTTAATGTAGTCTGGACACCCCTGAGTTGCTTCACATACTCTTGATGCAGGAAATTATATCAGGCACAAATCAGACCTGCATGAGGATCACTTGAATTTGCTAGTGAATCTTCACATGTAAATCACACAGAATATAGGATTATAGGATCTTGTATCTTTTGGAAGAAAGAAATCCATTAGCTAACTCTCTGTGTATCTTAAGATGTCCAGCTGCCAGAATTGGGGCATTCTGTCTCATACACTGTCATGTGTATGTCCCTGTTTAGTTCTTGTTTGTCCTTATTTGGTCCTTCCAGTTCCTTTTCCCATTATTAGTAATCACCTGTTCCTTGTTATTAGTTATCCTCATCACCTGTCTGCCCCTTGTTATCTGCCTTATTTGAGCCTGTGTTCTGTTGTCCCTTGTCTAGAATTGTTCAAATCAACCTTGCTATGTGTGTTTTCCTGGTTCCTTATGATTATTAAAATTAGTAAATTTCTGCTTTTCCTCCTCGCTCCTTAGCTCTGTGCTCCTACATGACATAAACATTATAGCCTTGGGCGACATGGCGGCATCTCTCCATTGCCTCAGAAACATCTTGACTGGTTGATGCCACAGTAGTTGTTCAGTGCATCACTGCTGATTCTTATTCTAATTCTGCTTTCCTATCCTCAGGAGGCCACTATAGCTCAATGTTCGGTTTGTAAATTTCTGTAAGCATGCAATTGTGCACAAGTTTCAAAATTCGAGATGTTTTCCACCAGAATTTCCTTCTTGGTTGATAGATGCTGTGTGAATGGAAAAAGTGTCAGTATTGGTTTTGTCATTACACATAAACATATTTTATAGCCCAAGGGACGTACTCCATTATAAGTGTCCTTTAAACAGTGTATTTTTCAGTAATGCACTTTTCTGTATATGGATTTGGAAAAAAACATGTTTTATGTGATTACTTTTTGTTTAGCTTACAGTTCAGGTTACCAGGGAAACATATCTTATTTCCACTCATATCACCATTTTTATGTGACCTTCGTAAGATGTCTTATTTGTTTCTCTGCTTTGCTTTAATTAGCCTTACTAACTCTGTAGATTTAGAATTATAACCCTTTTTTTATCCACTACCACCATCATTTTTGGTTACAAGAATGCATTTTAATGTAAATTGTATTTTTAAAAGGAAAATTTATATTTTACTTTGACTATTTTTACTGTTTTATTGAAATGTTCTGTACATTCACCTGACTGGGAATCTGATTTGCCCTGAATGTAGACGATACACACACCTCATTACAAATGCTCAGCAGTGCCTCGGAATGAGCTTCAGTGTCTGAAGCCATCTACTTAATCCTGCTCCAGATCTTTCTCAATATTGTTTGTTTGCAGTGTGTTGACAGATATTCACAGGTAGTGCTGTATTGATTGCTGTTTTAACTTCTAAAGGACAGATTCCTCTCCTCTGTCCAGCATGCTCAATATTTAGTTTCAGGCTTAAAAATTCACATTTAATTAACCCACTCTCCACTAAAATAAATCAATATGTAGATCTAGAGAAAACTACTCATGTTTGACCCTGGAACACAACAAATTTCAGATTCCAAAAGCATTTCAAAAGGTATGATATGAAGATATGATATCATATGGTAATGATATGAAGGTTCGTTTTTGAAAAGGACGCGTCTAACATTAGAGAGCTATGGGAAATCATACTGACGTTTTCATATCCTCAGCACTTATTCAGATCACACCGGCTTGACAATTTACATTGTAAATAAGGACTGCTAAAGGTTTATGTGATGTCTTATTCATAGCAAAATTACGAGCAAGGTTTTCAATGAATAAAATTTGGATCTCCACCAATGGCTGCTATAAAAACAGAAATACAAGTTTTACTAAGGGAGCATAGAAATTTACAAAATATACTTGGTATTGTTTCCTCATGCAACCTTGTATACATTGACGTTCTCATATATTTATTATTCGAAGCACACACTGTAGTATAAGAGCAAAAGACTAGATATGGATTTGCCTTCACTCATTATGAGCTAATACAATGAATGAGTTTGTCTGCATTAAGCCATTGGAAATAGTGATATTGAAGACTGATTTACTCTTTAGCTCCATGTTTGCTTGGTTTCATGTCATGTACTCAGTATAATATGTGTCACTGTTTTTGTCTTTTATTTTATTTTGAATTTAAATTGTCTTATAGTTGGCCAGAGGTGCTGCAATTGGAGGGATTGAGAGACTTTTATCCCCTTTGGCTGATATTAAAATATATATCCTACCTCTGTTGGCTTGTATTAGAAACACACCTCTGGTATGTTACATTTGTGCACAGCACAATACTTTTTACTTTTATGTAAAAAAAGGTTCCATTTAAATTTATATTGCCCATTCCAAAAAAAAAAATGTTTTATTAATTTTTATTTTTGGGGAAAAGTAATTAATATTCAGCAAGGAGAAATTACATTGATCAGAAGTGACAGTTGTAAAGACATTTATAATATTACAATAGATTTATATTTCAAATAAATGCTATTCTTTAAAAAAAAATCTAATTATCAAATAATCCAGTAAAAAAGTTTCACTGTTTCTACAAAAAACATTAAGCAGCACAACTGTTATCAAAACTGATAATAATATGTATATGTTTTATTTGAGCATATTACAGCATATTAGCATATTACAACTGTTCTGAAGGATCATGTGACTCTGAAGACTGGAGTAATGACTGCCGAAAATCCAGTTTTGCCATCTCTCATCTAATGTACATTTTATTTTTAATTAATTTTGATGTTAAATTGTCAATTGAGCTCTATAGGCTCAGTCTCCAGAAAGATAATATAAAATATCTGCATCCATAAATCTGGCTTTATGTATGGCTTGTGAATATTAATTAGCTAACCTGATTGGAAGACTGCCTAGGATTATCACTTTGAGCTAATTTTCATGAATCTTTGTCGCTTTGTCACATCACAGATGCCTGCATCCAGCTTTTATATACTGTATATATAGATATATAAAAAAATCCTCTTTCTTTACTCATTTGTCAAGTCTTTTTAAGCTGTATCATTTAGCAAGCTTTTGTTTCTAAGTTCATTTTGGTGTCACATAATAGAGCTGCTGTTAGATGCTTCTAACCCCAGTTCACTGACTTTATGCTCAGACAGATGTGTGAGTAAGAACTGCTAGAAAACAGGAGGTGGACTTGCCGTTTTTGAGAACAGATGGTGCAGCCTGAGACACATGGTTTGTAACCCATATGTACATCTACTTACTGTTGAACTGTGACCATATTTCCTGCAGCAGGACTTTTCACATGCTGTTGTTTTTGGCTGTGAACTCCATGCCCTCTGCAGACAATAAACACTAGGGTCAGCAAACTCAACACAGTGAATTCATTCTCTCTCAGGACTTGTTGTACTCACCTCTGCCTTCACTGGACTCTGATTTAATATCAAATAGCATGTATGTTGCTATGCTTCCCTTGGGTAGATTAGAAAACTGCTTGGTACAACTTCATCCCCAAATTCCCAATGATCATCCTGCTGTTCTCCATCATCACAAGGGCCTTATGGAAGTGGAGGAGACAACAGAATAAGCTGTGCAGAGGAGATGTGTAAATCACACTGTGAGGACATTTCTCTTCATCAGGCTACATAAATTCTGTCAAGATAACTCATTCCCCACAAAATTAGGAAATTCCTTAAAAACCTGAAATTGGAAAAGTGAGTTTTGCTAAAGCTTGAAGTTTTTCTAAAGGTTTTTGAAAGAAGTCTTTAATGCCAATCAAGGCTATATATATTTGATCAAAAATTACTTTGTAAAATATTATTACAATTTAAAAAAATATTTTTTATTGTAATATAGGAAGAATTTGCAGCAGCCACTACTCTAGTCTTCAGTGTCACATGATCCTTCAGAAATCATTCTAATATGCTGATTTGGAAAGAAACATTCCTTCTTATTGTCAATGTCGAAAATAGTTGTTCTGCCTAATATTTTTTGTGGAAACTAAACTAAACCCACCACACACTTTGGGGGTTCTTTTCTATGTTGTATATATATTATAAGTCTTTGATGGCAGTTTTATCCCTTTGTGTCTCTTACATCAGGTTTTTTTTTTAAAGGTAGATAATGACTAATTGCAGACACGGAGTCACCATCAGAAATGTGATTAAATATCTCCTTTTTGTAGGTTGGCAGGTGTCCCATTTCCCAAGAAGATTTAATTGGGTCTTGTAGACTGATTACAGCCAATGACTCTTGAAGGGACAGTTGGCCTACAAAGCTTGTATTTTTCAGATTAACTGCAACTAAAACTCATTTATGGCCATCTTCATTCAAGAAGTGACATGCTCTTTTTTCTTTCCTCTCTTAATGACTGTAGAAATAAACTGTATAAAACTTGTGTCCAGCTCAAGCTTGACTGAACTCAGATAAATTGCTTTGGAAGGGAAGAAATCTGCAGATCTTTCCCACTAAAGCTGTTGATGGACAATTTATCTTGCCTTTTTGTTGCAACCTAGCAGATGCTTTTGGAAATGAAAAACTGCATTTTACTCTGCTAAACATCACTTTGTCACTTTCATTCCACAGTGTTTACATGGTCAGGTTTGTTTGGGTGTTCATACATGGCAGATGTGCAGATGTGAAAATGATAGCAGGGGAATAGAGAAAAAATGCTGCAAAGTGATTTTTTAAAAAACAATATTAATGCTGTCTGGACAAATCCTCCCACAGTGTTAATAAGACAGTCCTCAGGGTCTGAAAAAGAGTGCCATGTCTGCATATGACCCCTCATTTAACTGTGCTTGAGTTGAAATTGGACTTTCATGTGGTTTTGGTCATATAGAACTTCACACCATTACTTCTCACTAGAAATTCTCACCTTTTCATGAATAACTCCATTTAATGAAATACTGCCCGTAAGTGACAATGGATGAGCTTTGTACTATGCAAAGTATCAAGATTGATCCACTATTATTGTCAATCAACAACTATACAGAGCATGTTTTGTTCTTTTTACTACGTTTTATTCTATTGTATCCAATTTAATAACATGTCATTGCAGACTATGTAAATTTAGATGAAGACATCTGCAGGACTGCTGTTTCAAAGCCCCTGGGGATCAGATGGAGTAAGGCAGAGCTATGAATTAAAAACGATGTGAACTGTAACTGATGGCTGAATCAGAATTTCTGCAATAATCATTGCACTTGCGTAGATTGGAATAAAATCTGTGCTATTTAATCAAACCATTTTGAACATCATTGATAGAATCTGTCATAAAACCGACAGTATGTTGTCACTCATTCTTAAATCTCTGCCATTAATTATATTGAAGATGATAGAGGAATTAGGGAACTTTCAGAGAAGTTCATTGCAAACGAGTGTATTATAATTATAACAAACATGCTAAAGAATGCTGCCAACACTATAAATAAGCAGGTGAAGTGCTATCATTGAGTTATTCCCTATGCAACTTTTTTAAATTAAGTGGAAATCTTGATATATAGTGAGGGAGGCGAAGACAACACTCCATAATCTGTCTCCAGGGAACACTTTTCTGTATTTCCTCAAAATGCCTTTACCAATATTCCAAGGATAAGTGGAGTGGGTTCACAGTATCTCACAAACTCAGCTCATTTAATTTGTCAGAAAAATAACCAATTTGTTGTAAAGGACACATGGGGGATTTTTTTGCAAACACGCTGAACAGAGTCTATGTATGCTGATGGGAATTTCACATTTACATGTAGCACATGGCCGTCCTTGTATTTACATTTAAACCAGCTGGTTTCAATGTTGAGACTCCAACGGCCTTCGGGTGGGTGAGTGATGGAGAGTCCTTCATGTCTCCTCACTCAGCACTTACAGCGTACAGACTCTGTCATAAAGCAGTGCTGTTTGCCCATCTAATCTGTAAGGCAAACAGGGTGAAGCATTCACTGCATTGCAAAAAAAAAAATAAAAAAAATAATCACATCTCACAAAAGAGCAGAGGTATGCATGCATGTGTTTTTGCCAGGTAGCCACTCATATGTGTTGTGTGTTCACCCTCACCACAAGAGCGGAAAATCTTAGAATACATTACTCCGCCCCACCATTGGATCCAGTAAATGCTTGAAGGTCAGTGTGGGAGCAGGGAGACATTGCCTAAATGGTATGTAAATAGGTTAAAACAGGTTTTACTAGCACATCACTTTTGTACATTGAGGAAAACAGTGAGGACTCCTGTTGTCATTACATATCCCCCCTTTGTTGCGGAATTGTTTTCGTTAGAATTCTACTTCCTGGATTGTGAGTTGTGGGTATTCAAATTTCTGGGTCAACCATGAAGGTTGTTGTTTCATGTTTCATAGCAAAATACAGTACAAATGTTTTTAGAATTCTAGCGTGTAAAATTGGGTACGCAGGGACCTCTTTCATGTGTCCCTGTTGAAATATAAAACTAAAGGCAAACAAGGATGTAAGCCAATTCAGGTTAAGACACTAACCCTTTCCTCCTTATGGGCTATGCTTGTGGCTACAAATAATTTCCCACATGACTCTGCTGGTTTTGTAGCACAGTATGTGTCAGTGTTGATTTGTTAAAGACTGAAGATATCTTTCTGTGACCTGAAAATGATGTGGAAAGAGGAGCCAGATATGATATCCACTAGAGTTCTGTGTCTCTTGGAGTCTTGGAAACTTTCATTATTTTATGTAAAAATCAATGTTTCAATAAATAATGTGTACATTTCTTTTTCTTTTTCTTTTTTTTTTAAATACGACATTGATGCATTTATTGTAGATTTGTTACAGATTTATTATAGATTAATTTTTTTATTTATTGCCACATTTTATGATTAATTAGATCATTTATTTATTGAAAGATAGAAAGATTTAAGCATTAATATGTCTCGCAGTCCATAATGGTAGGAAATAATATAAATCTTTGAGAGAACTGGGATTTCATGGATGCAAGTGATCTGCCTTATCAGTGTTCTCGTTTATATATGACTGGCTTTATGGATCAGGCTGGGGATGAGGAAGCATTGATACAGAAGCGGGGTAGTGCCATTTTCTGAATCCACTGAAACTAAGCCCTTCGTGGAACATCTTAAGATAAACGCACCAAGCTAACACAAGAAGACGAGATGACATTTTCAACTAATTGTCATCTAATCTGTACTAGTGAGGCCAGTGTGTGATGACTGTTCCTGGCAGTTTGGTTGAGGTAGCTTGCGAAATGTCAGCTGCAATGAAAAATAACCCAACAGCGCCTACAAAATATGTGGATGTTCACTCTTTTGTTCTTGTGTTGACTCATTGTTAAATAAACATAGATCAGCTACAGTGTTATATAAATAAAGAATGATATTTCTTTACAAATGTATTAACAGTTAATGCAGTTAATAATGGTTAAAGTCAATGGGCACCAAAAGTATCCCTTACCAACATTCTGTTACATATCATCTTTTCGTGTTCTGCAGAAGAAAGTAATAAAGCTTTGCAACAAAATGAGGGTGAGTAAATGAGCTTAATATGATTCATTAACAAAATGTTTAAAGCATTTATTAACCTACAAGTGCCATTATTAATTAATTGTTAATTTATGGACTAATTTAATTAATTAGTGCAATTTAAATTAAAGTGTTATGCAATTAGAAATTAACATTAATCTAGATTATACAAATATGTTACTGCATTAAGCACTATTCATTTGAACCTTTTTGTAAAGTAAAAAGCCGAAAGTATTACTGTATATTTTTGTATAATTTAACTTCATTGATTATGTCTACAGCGCCAAATATATGATTCTTATATAGGTTAGGAGACAAGGTTAAGTATTGCACATAAAATAAGACCTTCATAGTCTGTCATATTACTTAGGAAATATATGCACAGAGAGCTGAATGAGGTTCTTTTTAAATGGCTTGCATTCCTGTGCAATTACTCATTTATGTCTGAACTGAGCTCAATGGTAGGCCTACTATATTTGACCGTAAGTGATGGTCCTCCCTGCAGAGCAGCACTGTGTGTTGACTTATGTCAAATGGTGATTGGCCCTCCAGGAACATAGTCAGAGCTTTTGAACATGCGTAGCAGGGGGCTTCAAACACCTGGTCTCTGGGACTATATTAACTGTGCATATACTGTAAGGATTTAAACCTGAGCTGAATCCCAGCACATTGTAAGTGCAGTTGCAAAGACAGGATGTCAGGATGTGTGGGATGAAGATATTGGAAGTTATTCACAGTTACTGGATATTTGTTTTCGAGTCCAATTTAATTTGTGATCTTTTAAAGCTTTATTATTTTGTCCATTAAAGGGGTTTTAACAAATCTGTGCTTGAAAAATCTAAACAGAATAAACCAGCACTTCGGTGAGCTGTTAAGGATAATATAGTATTTATTCCTAAACCTTTTCAATTGAACAGCATGAAATATTGTCTTCGGAAGCATAGCATGCAGTGATTATGCACCTCATGGCTGCTATTTGACTAGCAGCCTGTCAGTATTCACACGAAATGCTTTGACAGGCCAGAGAGGTGGAACTTTCCCGGTGTGGAGCCGCCTGTTCCCCCAATGAGTGCTGCCTTATGGGCTTCTACCTGATTGATGTTACCTGTCATATTCTAAACACTTCTATTTTTCTCCTGCTGTGCCATATGTTAAGAGAACACTATACGCAAAAGAGGCTTTTAGCTTTCCTGTCTCAACATTGCCACAAACATCCCACTGTCATAACTTTCCTATTAGGCTCACCATGTTTTAAAGTCACACCATGTATGAGGGATTCTAATGCTTTTTTTTTCAAAACAGATTTATTTGTGATTTTTGTTTATTGAATCAAAACTGTATTTTTTATACTAAACTATTAAGCTGACATCATAGCCATAGCTGTTGTTGCCATAACATGTCCACTGTACCATAATTCTTTACAGTTTAATTATAATAATTTTATACATAAGTAAGTTTTGCCTTTTGGGCAGCACATCTTTTTTTGCCATATTTTGCTGATGGTGGTTTCTTGTTGCTTTGTTCACTTGCTGTCTGTCTCATACTTTAATTTCATTAATGTAATCTTGCTCCTTTTGACCTGTGAGAAAAAAAAGTTGATTTGGTCCAGCTTTTTGTATTGTTGTCTTTGTGTTGTTCTAAAAATAATCTGCAACATTTTAAAGTGATTTTTTTTTATTATTAATTTTTATTTGTCTTGGTGCCAAACCTATGTAATAGAAATGTGAATAGGGTATAGCGCTCAATGTCTTAATATTTGGCAGAGTAGCTGTTCATAATTTGTTAACTGTTATCAATCAGAAGAGATTTTTGAAGACTTTGAGATGGTAAATTAATTTGACTCTGCAGTAAAAGCAAACTTCTTTCTTTCACTGGGTTTAAAGGGGTAAGTAGTTTCGTTATAATTTAGTAAGATTAAGAAACCTTTCAGTCTTGAAAGAATCAGTGAATTGTTTCTGTGCACACATTCTTAATCATTTAATGGAAATTGAAATTGGATTGAAAGTGAAGTCTACGATCCTTCCTTTAGTAGATGAGAGAATTATGTCTTCCAGAATAAATTATAGTGTAGTGTGCATCCTCTTACTGAAAATTATACCATTATTTTTTTCCCACTGTAAATATTTTATCATAAATGGCACAGGATAAATATTTAATTATCCATATTTCTTTAGTTACAATCACAGTAAATTGTCAATATATTATTTTAAATAAGCTTTTCCGTATATTTGCAGGGAAACAGTCACCATAAAACACCGTTTAATAAAAGCATAGGCCTATATGCCAGTGTGTATCCAAATCGTGTTACAAATATGAAAAACATTTCCACATCGAACACAAAGATAGAATGATTCATTTGGAAGCACAAAACAATGGTAGAGTTGGTAACGATGTGCAAAGAGTTGGGGTTGTAAAATCATGTTATTTTATTTAGTGCACCAAAGAAAGATGTGTGCTTAATGTTGGAGAAAATTACTTTGCGTCTACAGTACATCCTAACAGTCATTTTCTTCTCTAGTGCATAGTTCACAGATATTTCCCTTCTCAGCTGTCGTTACTTTACATCTTTGCTCTCTACATTTTATCGTGTTTTCATTAGATTTTACTGTCAGGCCACAAAATCTTGGAAATGACCAGTTAAATATCATAGACTACTCTGGGATGCATGAGCCAGTCATTATTAGGTCTGGCTGAATGAATGGAGGAAACTTTTGCTAATTTATTTAAATATTAGAACAGGGTAGGAAACAGGGTCAGTATCTGGCACAGTGGGGAATGAAGTTGTGGAAAATGCATTAAGACTTAAATGCATCAAGACAATCTTTAAGTTCATTAAATACTGAAACCAAGACAGGATTCAGGGAACAGTGGGGTTGCTTTGTCTGTGCTTTGGGTGTTTGGAGATGTGCTGGAAGGCTTGTGGTGACATGCTTGCCAGAGTGGTAGTGTAACAGACACAGAGATTGATCATATGAGTGCAGATTACATCCAGAGATCCAAAGGCCCACTGACCACCACCTGCTGTTAGACATTAGCTTTGAAAGTTTTTCAAAGCAAATCACAAGTCATTTTATGTATCACATACATTTTATATACAGTATCTTGACTTTCTCGCATGTTCTCAATCTTCCTCACTGTCAGTACAGGTGCTTCTAATCTCCAATATATATTTTTTCTCCCATCCCCAAATGAGACCTCAGTGATGAAATGTTTGATGCCTGTCTGTGTAGTCTGCAACGCTCTCTTACCGAACACCTCCCCTGCATCCACAATGAAAGAATACAGAGAAAATGAAGCCACACTTTCAAATGCATCTCTTGGCTTTAGGGAACTGAAATGACTCTGACATTACTGTTGCACAATACACTTCAGACGGAATTCCAAGATTGAACTGCCAGAGAAGATAAGATAGAGAAATGATCAAGCCCCAGTGATTTGCTTTATCGGAGTCACCGCTGGGGTGCTGGGGTAATTATTTGTGTTTCAGACTAACAACCGATCCCCATGACTGTGATGCTTTTTGATCATAGTGGTGTGGTTGATTTAACAAACAGATTGCAGTTCAAGGCACTAGTATTGTTTGAATTGTTATAAAGCAACCAAAGTGAACAGAACACTACTAAATTTCAGGATAATTCACCCAAAAATGAAAATTCTGTCATCATTTTCATCAAATTTTAGTCAAAAGCTTCTGTATGACTTCAGGAGACATTGAATATAGTGCACATATATGTACTTTATTATGGGGACATAATAATAATATATTAATTGATATATTAATATATTATTGTGGGTAATAATAAAATAGCAGCACTGACATCCTGCCCGAACATCTACTTTCGTAGTATGTGTGCAGTATAAAAGCACAATCACACAAGCACGGAAAGACATGTAGAAGAGTCAACGATGACATCATTGAAATCTTTAGGTGAATTCCTTAAAGAAGGTTATTTCTTACCAACATATATATTAGTCCATCAATAACTTTAAATCATCTTGGAAGTTTCAAGTCTTCATGTTGATAACTTGTTTTCGAGCAATACATTTTATGTCAGATGATATTCAATACACTTTGCCTATCCAATAATTTTTTTGTAAAATCATTTGGCAGATAAACATGATAAAACACAGCCATTGTGGGAGAGTCAATTCTCATTTTGACTATTACAGTAGAAGGTGATACGTGTAGCATTGTTTTGAAGGCCTCTGCCCCTGCTGCGTCCTCTACTGCTGCAATTTTTTAGCTGCTTGAAAGCAATGCTGCTTGACATTTTGTATTCCCTTTGCAGGCCGAGGAAATTGGAACAAAACCATCTATTACTGCTCACCCCTTTTGAGCTCACAGCCATGAATAGATGTGCTTTGAGCACTTTGCAAGACTGGGAGCAATGCTCATCTGACCATTATTTCAGAGTGCAAAGGCTTAATATGATGCACAGGCAGAGAGTTTAACTTCTGTATGAATTTTGTCTTGAAGGTTTACATGGCAATTTTTCACTGACTCTCAATATCCTCCCTCCTCACAGGGCTTAAGATGCATTTGACATTTCAGTGGTTGTAAAGCCTCTGTAAAAGAGGTTTTGACTTGTAAGAGTTTTTACTTTCTCTTGCATATCTCACTTTATGACTTGAACTGTTATTATATCTAAATGCAGCAGCTTTGATATTATTAATTAAATATTCTATTACTGAATTATTTATAATTTTAATTGTATAGGTCTGTTATGCCTATTTGCAATGTAGGAATATGAGGGGGGAATGGCAATATTATATAATAATATATGTAATTAAATAATATGTTCCAGGCTGTTACCACATCTTCTAGGTACTAGGTTATTAATGCTTATATAGATCTCTGCTGATCTCTACAAAAATGCAGTTTAGATTTGTCAACAGGAATATGTCCAGAATTTCGTTGTGAACAAACACTTATGCAAGTACTTAAATGTGTTTGTGCTTTTGCCCTGAAGCATTTGTTTATTAATGTTTGAGGCGAGGTACATTGGGAGGGTTCAGAAGTGTGTCTGCTGTGTCCTGCAGCACCTGTCTTCATCATGCTAGACATCTAGTAAGACACTGTAAGAGTGCTGTTATACAACATGCTTTGACTTTGAAGTTCAGTTCACAGACATATCGATTCCCATCCAACACTGTTATTGCTTAAAGGGTTCATATGAAATTCCAATTTTCCTTTCTCTTTAGAGTGTTACAAGCTTTTGTTGCACAAAAAAGGTCTGTAAAGTTGCACAGACTAAAGTCTCAAATCCAAAGAGATATTCATTATGAAAGTTAAGACTTGTCCACCTCCTAAAATGTCTACATCACTGTGTGGGAAGATTTGCATAACGCCATCCAAATGCTCCTTTGTCGAATCCGCTGGCTGTTCCTAAATCTAGCCCCCACAAATGCAGACATGGTTTTATGTTTACGTGGTATGATACTCAACGCATGATACTCAACGCATGTAAAAAGACAGTTTAAGTCATTATAATCAGTAATTATGTCCCCAATGGATACAACAAATTCCTCGTTTGTAATTGGTTTTATTGGTTTTGTCTCGTCGTGTCGGGACACATAGCATCACAGTATGGTCAGGGGTATAACATTTCCGTCACATGCTTGAGGTATTCGGCCAATCGCAACGCACTGGATAGCTTGCTAATTACAACTCACCTCGCTTTTCAGACCGATGAGCTTTGTAAAAAATGACGTGTTTCAGAAAGTGGGGGCATAGAGAAGAAACAGTAATGTACAGTATGTGGAAAATAATGTGTTTTGTGAACCTTCAGCTGCATAAACACATTTCATTATATCAAAAATAATGTCCTTTTTTAGCTACATCATATGACCCCTTTAAAAAGAAGATCCAGGCCTGGCTTGAGAGTCTAGCTTGTATACAGAAAATATGTCCTAAGAGGGTATGAAATCTTCAATTCGTTGCGTGTCCCTCAGCTGGATCCTGTTCTTTATGTGTATTTCTAGGTCCTTGTGAAATAGTTTGATCGTTTTATCTCAACCAGACACAGACAAATCTATAATGTGTTTATTGTGTCTTTGGACATTGTCTGCTTCTTTCCTTGTAAAGAAGATCACAATGTGTGGGCAGTGAATCGAGAGGTGTTTTTCTCCGGTGAAGCAGAGCTGCAGTGATGGTTTGCCTTGTGAATGTATATATGTAAGAAAAGAAAGTGACAGTGAGATTTTTCATGGTGCTGTGAGATAATAAATAAGATGTAAAGAAAGAACAAAAAGCACTGAAAAAAATCGAATGGAAATGCTATTAATGTGAATGTGTGAGATGCAACAGAATGAAAACTTTTGCTGAAATCTATGAATGTTTCATAATAATGCTTTGGGACTGAGCATTTGATTTGGGCATCCATACTTGAACTTGTGGTGTGTTTTTCTGTAATATTCAGTCTTCCATAAACGTATTGACTCAAATAAAAGGTCAAATGCAACATATTCCAACATGAGTTATACCAAATAGTCAGTATTTTGGGCAGTACAATATCAGCTATAAGACTGCTTTTCTCTCCAACTATAGGGAAAAATACATGGTCCAATATAATTCAACAGGCAATAAATTTTTCATTGATTTTATCTTCTCAGTTATAAATTCTATTGTGTCCTGACTCACAACAACTCGTTAACCAATTCACTTATGTAACTCTAGTCTTATTTCAGTTCATGTTGAGGCGTTAGTACACCGGGGCTGCAAAGTTTTAAACACAACATTTTTAAACACAATTGCTGTAATGTAACCAATAAATAGCTATTAGTAGCAACATTATCAATTATAGATAATACTGTTTACCAATATTTGATCTAGAAGTCTATAATGTGTTTCCAGAATGTTGGTTGTTCGAAATAAGCCAAACAGCTCAAAAAAGTTTGTATTTTAAGTATTTATTTTTCTAGATGCCTAGATGGAAAGTGAATTGCAATGAAGAGAAATGATTTACAGTTAAAATACTTGCAAGTGGTTGACTGTATGCAACTGCTGGCACATCTGCATGAATGTTACTCCACTGTAATTAATTGTTCAATACTAATTTTAATTAATAGATTTTCAATATCTAAGATGACCTGCATTTGACAAATGTAGATAACACATCACTGTTACCACTTTATAATAAAGATATTAGTGCATGTCTCCTGTGGGCTGCGTTTAATGTAAGCAAACATATTGTAGCAACATTTGTCATTATAGTTGGCCCTTGGTTCTTTCAAAGAATACCATTAGATTTTCCAAAAGAAAACAATAATTTCTTTAGTTTAGATGAGGTCTTTTTTGGAGCTCCCCTGAGATGTTGTCTGCTGATGATGATATAATTTTATGAAGTCATAGAAGTCGTATATTGCAGTGAAATTTACAGAGCTTAGAGAGAACTTAATAAGATATAATGTCCGGTGTCAAGACCTTTGGTATTTGCAGTGACAACTTTTGGTCCGATGGACTACTCATCTGTGGCAGCAGCTTCAAAATACAATGTATTTTAGGTATAGCACTCGACTTCCCCAAAAAGGCCTGATTTTGAAAGTATTCCAGAAACTTTGTTTCATATTTGAAGGAAGAATATTTACCTAGCTTTGCATTTGTACAAATAACACACATTTGTAAGACACCTGGGTAAAATCATTCACATTCTCTGCAGTACATTATATAAAATCTACTGCCTCCTCTTAGCATCATTGCAGTCATGATTCTCCTATATAGAAACTCATGTGTCTCTATTCTTTCTTTTCATAAATAGATCTTTGGCTCTGACAAACAGGCATATGGTGCCATGTGGTATTTTCGAACAAGTAACTTCAGAGTGTGGAGCATTCACATTAATTTCTTTTCAATAAGTTTATAGCTATCCATTTGGATTTTGAATGATGTGTCACTAGGACCACATGGGCGTGTTATTCAGGAGTCAGCTCTTGTTCTTCAGCTCCTCTGACGATTTCTGGAGCAGATGTTCCTCTCCATGTCAGTTTGAAGGTAATGTGCCTTTAAACTTGATTGGGAGCAGAACAACTTGTTCTGTTGTGAGATCTGTTTGATGTGCAGGTGGTATAGTGAGCTGGAGTTATATGCTGTGAAAGAGAGATGCAATGGATAGTAAACAACATAGCAGTATAAAACTTGGCATGTTAATGTGTTCTGTGATTACAATTAACAAAGTACTAAAAAGTAGTCATGAAGTACTAATCAAACACATCGTATCTAGTGGTGTGTGCATTCATTTGTGTTCTGGATTTGTAAGAGCAGTGATGGTAGGATATTTATTTTGGTTTATTAAGTTGTGAAACTGTAACCCTGGATACAACACCAAAGCTCAGCTTTATTAGTGAATAACCTATGTACTCTGTATACTAATGTATTTTGCTTAGTATTTTTTTTTTTTTTTTAATCTCAGGATGTTGGGAAAAGCTCATTTTACTACAGGGACCAAACTGACATAATTTGCCAGATGTCCTGCTATTAAAAGCTTGAATGCAAAAACTAGCTGTTTGTGAAGCAGAGGGAGAAACAGGTTGCCTCTTAGAACCCCAGAACCGTTTTTGGTTTATGTGCTATCTATAGGATATTTTGTGTATGTGACTAAAAAAGGTACTCGGCTAATGTAACCTCGGTTCCCTGAGATTCAATTCAATTCAATTCAAGTTTATTTGTATAGCGCTTTTTACAAAACAAATTGTTACAAAGCAACTTTACAGAAAATTATGTTTCTACAATATTTAGTAGTAGCTAGTAGTTTGTGCACATTTGACAGGATTTTAGAAAAAATAAAAATAATAATAATAATACAAGACGTAGTCAGCTAGACGATGAACTATCAATATTATTAATTAAGTTATTATATGATTCAGTCACACATTTAGCAATAATTGTTAGTTCTGTTTGTTGATTCAGGGTTAGCATCATCTGGGGTCCTCTGAGGGTCAGCATCATCTCTTCTCAGGTGTTCTGGATCCAGACTGGAGCTTGTGTAAATCAATTAAAAAGATACATTATTCGAATGCTTGGCGAAAGAGATGTGTTTTTAATCTAGATTTAAACAGAGAGAGTGTTTCTGAACCCCGAACATTATCAGGAAGGCTATTCCAGAGTTTGGGAGCCAAATGTGAGAAAGCTCTACCTCCTTTAGTGGACTTTGCTATTCTAGGAACGACCAAAAGTCAGTTTTAAGCGTTTTGTGACCTTAGGGTGCGTGATGGGTTGTAACGTGGTAGAAGGCTAGTTAGGTACGCTGGAGCTAAACCATTTAGGGCCTTATAGGTAAGTAATGATAATTTGTAACTGATACGGAACTTAATAGGGAGCCAGTGCAGAGACTGTAAAAATGGGGTAATATGATTGTAATAATATGAACTTCTTACTCATCGGGAAGAAGGAGGCGGGAACCGGCGCACAATCAAAATCTTTTTAATATCCAAAATAAACACAAAACAGCGCGTCAGCCCCTCACGGCGACTGACGCGCACAAATAAAAGCCAAACATAAAATAATATCCCAGGCCTGGTCCTCTCCCGTCCTTCACGGTCGTCGCTCCAGTTTTATATCCTTCCATCTCCTACGTGGGACTCGATACTAGCGGTGGGGCTCAGGTGTAGCTCATCTCCAATCACTACACCTGGCCTCACTCCTCGTTCCCACGCCTCTCGGCCCCGCCCCACTCGCCACATACCCCCATCGCCCCTCGCAGGCCGGGGGGTACTCCTGAGACTGCGCTCTACTCCCCCCCCCCCCCCTTCCCTCCGGGGGAGACCGCTCACGGGGACCTGCGGGAACCTGGGGGTAAGACAGACGAGGCGAGAGAAAAGGAGATGGAAGGAGGAGCGACAGGGACGAGAGAGGGGAGAGAGGAAAAAAAAAAAAAAAAAATCCGGTTCCCAGACGCACTGCTGCTCGGCCCTCCACCGGCTGGGTGATCTCCTCCGCGGTGCCTGGCGGTGGCACTGGACGGCCCTCGGCGGACGGCACGACACTCCTCCGCCGCCCGGTGGACGGCGACGGCTCCTCCGATTTTGGGCAGCGGCAGGAGTCCCCCGTTCCCTGCCCCTCCGGATTCCGTCACGGAGGCGGCAGGCTCCGGCCCCCTGGCGAACGGCGCCGACTCCTCCGCTCCCTCACGGACGGCAGCCGCCCCTCCTTGTCGTGGGCGGTCGGCAGCGAGCTCGCCCGTCCCCGGCAACTCGCTCCAGCCCACCGCCTCGAGCGTCCATGGCGGCACATACCTCGCCTGCTCGAGGGCACCGCGGATTCACCACAGTGGCGAGGGATCTTCAGCAGCGCGTCCCTCCTTCTCCCGGGCTTCGGCACCACTGTAATAATATGAACTTCTTACTCATCGGGAAGAAGGAGGCGGGAACCGGCGCACAATCAAAATCTTTTTAATATCCAAAATAAACACAAAACAGCGCGTCAGCCCCTCACGGCGACTGACGCGCACAAATAAAAGCCAAACATAAAATAATATCCCAGGCCTGGTCCTCTCCCGTCCTTCACGGTCGTCGCTCCAGTTTTATATATCCTTCCATCTCCTACGTGGGACTCGATACTAGCGGTGGGGCTCAGGTGTAGCTCATCTCCAATCACTACACCTGGCCTCACTCCTCGTTCCCACGCCTCTCGGCCCCGCCCCACTCGCCACAATGATCATATTTTCTTGACCTCGTAAGGACTCTAGCTGCTGCATTTTGGACTACCTGTAGCTTGTTTATTGACGAAGCAGGACAACCACCTAGAAGTGCATTACAATAGTCCAGTCTAGAGGTCATGAATGCATGAACTAGCTTTTCTGCATCAGAAACAGATAACATGTTTCGTAGCTTGGCAATGTTTCTAAGATGGAAGAATGCAGTTTTTGTAACATTGGAAATATGATTTTCAAAAGACAAATTGCTGTCTAATATAACACCCAGATTTCTGACTGTAGAGGAAGTAACAGTACATCCGTCTAGTTGCAGATTGTAATCTACAAGATTCTGTGTAGTGTTTTTTGGTCCAATAATTAGTATCTCTGTCTTATCCGAATTTAATTGGAGAAAATTGTGTGTCATCCAATCTTTTACATTTTTAACACACTCTGTTAGCTTAGATAATTGGGAAGTTTCATCTGGTCTCATTGAGATATAGCTGAGTATCATCAGCATAACAGTGGAAGCTAATTCCGTATTTTCTAATAATATTACCAAGGGGCAACATATATATTGAAAATAGAATGGGACCTAGGACGGATCCTTGTGGCACTCCATATTTTACTGATATTAAATTAGATGACTCCCCATTTAAGTAAACAAAATGGTAGCGATCGGACAGGTAGGATCTAAACCATCTTAGAGCCTGCCCTTGAATACCTGTATAGTTTTGTAATCGATCTATGAGTATGTCATGATCTATGGTGTCGAACGCAGCACTAAGATCAAGTAAGAATAGAAATGAGATACGGGTATGAGTACTGCATCTGCTTAAGACACTATGGGAAAAAGCCTTTTTTAATCTGAACTGAAGCCTTTTTTTCCAATCACGCAGTGAAACTGCTTGGTCAGTGGATCATGCAGTCTTCGGCAGCAGAGCAGCACAAGCCTCTGGTGACAAAGCCTGCCAGAATGGGTGGAGTCATCTGGCTGTACTGTATAAGCGGGCATTCACCATAGGATTCTTAGGTTACTGTCACTGAAGCGAAAGCTAAACAGCACAGCTAGCAGCGCAGTACTCGTTCCCGTATCTCAGGGAACCAAGGTTACGTTAGAAACCGAGTACGTTCCCTGTTGATACTACACACATACTGTATCTGCTAAGATAGAGGAAGGGCTGCAAAGTAATATAACTTCCATAAGCAAGCAATGCCTATAGAGAAGTTAACAATAACCCAAGTCTAAGATGGGCTGAACTCCCTGAGGTCACACCCGATCTGGTTAACCGTTCTGGAGTACTCATGCAGTGTTTGCCATGTCATGCATGCATTCAGTACTTGTGTGTGTATGCGTTGCACATCCAGATTTGCTTGATGGAGAGTGAATCTCTGAAGCACTCAGTCAAAATGGTCAGCGCCAAGGGGCTGCTACCAACAGCTGAGTCAGCTCTGATAGCCACAGCTGGTTCTTTCAGAGAGGGGCCACCAGGAGAACCTTGTGTTTTTGTTTCCTGTCGTCTTAAGCAGAGGCAGTACGAATGTAGTATCGACAGGGAACAAGCAGTTATTTAGAATGCAGTGATTTTGTGTAATTATACATTGGGATTTTCCTTTTTGTCTCTTTCTGTCTGTGGGGGGAATGTTATATTTTATATATATATTTATTTATTTTTTACCTTTGAGGAGCCCAATCTCTGTGGCACTGAATGGACTCTCTGAACTCATTTCTTTCTTTGACACAATGGGACTGATTAAAAGGGCAGAAGTGATGGCCACTGCCCTTGCTATCATTTTCTGCCCTCCATCCCATCAAAGAAACTCTGTTCTCCACAATTTGTCTCTGATCAGTTTGTAGAAATTCACTCTCTTTTTCCTGCCTTTGTTAAACACTTACAGCAAACCTCCAAGCCCAGGTAATGTGCTAATTACATTTTCTTTTCTTTACTTTTTTTGTTTCATGTTCTTTCATTTTCAATTTAAGAAGCATTAACCTTCAGCAGCAAACTGGACTTAAATCAATAGTGCTTAGACTGCAAAAGAAGTAAACAGGATATTAAGATAAGATGTTTCCTCAGCCTTTAATTTTCCTTTTTTTTTAACAGATAGAACAAATGTTTGGGTATCTATTTTTTTGTCTGTTTTTGTTGGGGCAATGGTTGACAGTGTTTTTTTTAGATTTGTATAAAAACAAAAACAAAATTCATTATATTTGGTACATTTTTAAAATGTTCCTTTTTTATTATTATTTTTTTTTATAAGTCTCTTATGTTTAAAAAATATTTTCTAAATGGTTTTGTACATTTCAGACAAATTCATTATTTATCATATCCTATTCAGTATCATTGTCAGTGATTTTTTTCAGTTATTCAACTAAATTGAGAAAAAAATACACAAATTGATCTCCCCTTCATGAACCATAACATGCTAAAGTCATCTCTAAATTTCTTAGTTTATCAGTATTTTCTTATCTTCTCCTCAAAGAAAAATCCACTGACAACAACATAAACCACAAAAAAACATAAATGATTCCCCGCTATGTAAATCACAATAAGGTCAGTATGCAGCAGAGTGCTCGATTTTTTTCTAATGATTGGACGAATGAAGTGAAATTGATTTCGGTGACTCTTCCCATGCTGAAAAGTTATGAATCACGTGGCTTGCTCTTTTTCTCTCATTGCTTGTTTTATAAAAGGCTACAGATGAACAACTGAAACTCCACAGAGATGAGGTTCACCTACATTACCTGTACTAAGGATAGATCCCCAGGAGAATGGAGGACGTTTCATTTGACTTCCAGTTCTGAATCTGTAATGCACAAACCGATTGAATGCAAAATGAGGATGCAAATGGATACCAGCAAGAAAAATGGCAGCCACATTCATAAATTTCCTGGTGTTATTCCTGAGATAAATTATTTCTCTTTATGTAGCTCTTATATCATAAATCTTATAAGGCTTTAAATACACAGTACTTTGCCCTTTTATTGTAATCTTTTATTGGTTGCTGAGTTTTTGCGGGTTCACCCTTCAGCACTCTGCTGTTATTTTGTAGTAAATATTTCAGGTTGTGTCACTCACTAACAAAATGTAAAATCTTTAGAACAGAGTTAGTTGCCTTCATAAGTAAGTGTTAAATTCACACTTATTGTGAAAATGAACACTTATTCAGGGTTTATACAGCTCCAAACAAAATAAAACTTTAAATAAATTAAACTAACACTTTAAACTAACACTGTCTGCTAAATGAATAAATGTAAATGTAATGTAAATGTAAATATTGTTAATTTATTATACTTGCATAGAGTTAAAAACAACAACAATACAGTAAGTGTTCACCTTTGACACCATTAGTATTTTTTTCCCCCATCATTTGCACACTGTTCGTTTTGAAACTACACTAGGTGTCAACACCAAAGGAGTTATCTCCACACTAATATATACCAGTAAATATACATACCAGTAGGTATGGCTGGTGGTCTTCCTCTGACTTAGATAGCATTTAATACTGGTGCGGGACTGTAAACAGCAAAAACTAAAATTTGATTAAACAAAGAAAAGAGAGGGGGGAAAGAAAATACTATGTGCAATGATGAATGTATAAAACCCGGATCTGGTAGCTTTGATGATGAAATGTGCTTTATAATGTTAGTTCACCCAAAATGAAAACTCTGATATAATTTACTCACCCTCATGTTGTTCCACTCTGAAAAACAAGTTAATATACTTTAATAAAAACTGACTGATTCTTGTCCATCCATGGAGTCCACACAGCTAGCACTTTGATGTTTTAAAAAGTTCATAAAGAGATTGTAAAAATAATCTATATGAATTGAGCAGTTAAGTCAAAATCGATCAAGTCTCTTCAGAAAAAAATAGAATAATCCACTCAATTCATATGGATTAGTTTTACAATCTCTTTTTGAACTTTCTGAAGTGTCATTTGGTATTTGTGTCGACTGTCAGTCCAGGGACAGAAATCTCTCAGATTTCATTAAAATAACCAAATTTGTGTTTTACAAAAGTCCTAAAGGTTAGGAATGGCCAGCCTGATTTCACGGCAATTAGTACATATTTTACGAGGTGGCTAATTCGTATGAATTTGCATGACCTCATTCGTACAAATTCACATGATTGGTGCTAAATCGTACGTATTTTACATGTTGCACAATTCGTATGAATTTGTAAGAGTGACCTACACCTAACCCCGTCCCTAAACATATCCGTCACTGGGGTCTGGCAGATCGTACAATATCGTATGAGTGAGGTCAAATGAATTCATACAAATTAGCCACCTCGTAAAATACGTATGAATTAGTCGTGAGATAGCGTTGGAATGACATGAGAGATTACATGACTGTTTGGATTACATCTTAAGCATGGTTGCTACATGACTGATTTTAATTTGTTAATTTCTATGTAGTAGTACTTACCTTCATTGAGAAAATCCTGGAGTCCACAATAGTTAAGCAGTTCCACAAATGTCTTCACTCATTCATATTGAACTTTCACCAGCATGACATCAGATGATAGTCATCAACTTGCTCTTTACAATTGATATATGAATGATATTTGAATTTGTTATAGATTAATTTTGAGTAGTATTTGTTCAGTTGAGCACTGAGCTGAGTACTATAAATAACTTAGAGAGTGTCATAGATAATTTAAAATCATAATTTTAACTGTTTAAAATCACAGGATTTACATGACACACCTTATTTCCTAGTCTTGAAAGCCACTCTTTACTAAAGACCTAGAGTAAAGTGTAAGTTCATATATATTGTCCTTGAGGTTGATATTTATTTTCCTTTTCCTCTATGGCCCTAAGGGCAGTTGGTTCATGAGAGCCATTAGTCTTGTCTGATCTTGACTGATATCTTCTCACTGTATAATAAGGATAGAGCCTGAAGGCAGCGTTATATGGGAATACCTTCTCTGTGACTTGGGACTCTTGTTTTTCAAGGCTCTGTTGGGACCACAGACTGTATAAAACAGGCTGGGACATGCAGGTTACACCGATATACTCGGCTGCTCAGCAGCCACCTTCAGTGATGAAACATTTGTCATATTAACATTTGCACTTTAACATTTTGTGCGTGATTGCTCAGGTTATCTGTTTCTCCTGATTGCATGGCTTGATTGACAAATGCTTGATAACAAGTGAATGAGCACAGCTGTTAATAGGAAAGAATGTAAATAGCAGTTATGAGGAATGATGATGAAAGTTATGTTTTGTAGACCCAATGTAAAGGAATCTTAAAGCCTTGAAATATATTTGAGATATCTAAAAAAAGTCATTAATTAGTATAGTATTATGCAGAGTATTTCCAAACTAAATGCCTGGCTGTGTGGTAATTCAGAATAATAATAATAATAATAAGGTTAAGATTCTAGAGAACTCATCAACAAAAAGATCAAAATATATACCGGGTGAATATAAATTTGCAAGAGGATTTTTCTGAAAATTATTGTATTCAACATAGATTTCTGCAGAAATTAGTCATACAATTCATTTTGATATTCAACTTGTCACAACAACAGTACAGTTAACAGACACAGACAAACAATTAATATTTTCATGTCTTTATTGAACATAATATTTAAACTTTTACAGTACAGGGTGGAAAAATGAAAAAGAAAATTTTACAAAATCAATCAAAACAATATTTTGGCTTAAAGATGTAATCTATCATTAGGGATGTTAAAAAATGTTGCTTTATGGAATTATTTTCTGGACAATCCAGCACAGATCTCTTTTTTTGTACTTAAGAATCATGGTTTAAAAAAAATCTTAAATGCAAATCAATTAACTCTTTATTAAAGAGTGTACAATACAATACTTTAAGTGTATAAATATATATATATATATATATATATATATATATATATATATATATATATATATATATATATATATATATATATATATATATATATATATATATATATATATATATGTATGTATCTTTTTTTTTTTTTTGAAAAATGAGGGGTAAAATGAGATTTACTGACCTAAAAAATAATCTTAAAGATCCTAATCATAGAGCTTTGTCTTTTTTTTTCATGCATTTGTGGCTTCTGCAGGAAAAAGCAGACCCTCTAGAGTGGCCAGGTCAGAGTTCTGACCTCATCCTGTTTGAGATGCTTTGTTAAGAGAGCAATTCACACCAGACTTCACAAGAATATTGCTGAAATGAAAGGTGTTTGTAAAGAGGAATGGTGCTGAATTTTTCCTGATCGTTGTGCAGGTCTGATCCGCAATTACAGGAAATCTTTGGTGGATGTGATCACTGGCAAAGCAGGATCAAGCAGTTTAAGCAGAAATCACATGCTCACATTCCTTTTTTCCAGCCAGCACTATGAATGTTTAAATGGTGTGTTCAAAACAGACATGGAATTGCATTGGTGTCGAGTGTTAAAAATAATAAAATTAAGCAGCCCCATACTGTTTTCTGTAAATATCTTTCAAAAATACTTTTGTCTGAATTTTATGAAAGTATCTCAACTTCGATAAAAAAATTCAACTAAAATATGCACTATCCTTATGTTTTTTAGTTTTGTTTCTGCAAGTGGTTCATGAAAGCATTTTCTCCCCCACTTGCACTGTACATTATGGGTTTCTCAAAATAATTGTATCACTTAAACACAAAATTAACGTCACTAACCATCACTAGTCCATAAGAAACAGTGAGAACATTGTGTATTGTGATGCACTCAGGACAACATCTGTGACGAGAAATGGCTTCTTATCAATAGCTCTATTAGGGGTAATCATGTAAAAATAGCACTAAACCCTCTTCCGATACCACAAAACATGAAGAAAATGACCTGAATGTCCGGTTCATGTTTAGTCCAATTGCCTCTCAGCAGCCCTAAATGTGTTGTTTACCAAGTCAAAAACACTAGAATTGTATAAAGCCATATGGGTACTCATTTATTTCCTCACACAGACAATTGAACCCTCAAAGTGGAAGACAAAAGAAAAACTCTTGTGGTGTCCATGGTGATGTCTTATTCCAACAGCTGAAGTGTCTGTGTGGATCTTGAGGCAACAATTCAGATGTAGATTACAGGATCTACAGAGTGTTCCAATCAAATCTAATCATACGGTTTAGTACTCATACTTGGAGATGTTAGAAAAGTGTTTTTCTGTCTGTCCAACACAGTCTGCCACTATCCTGGCATTTTACATGGAGTGGTCTGTTCACAGTCAAATGGAGGATATTTATGCAGCACAAATGTGCCATTATTTCTTATAAGTAGAAATACCCTTGTGTTGAATCAACACAAAGGTCAGAAGAGTGCCATTACAGGCATGAAAAATGTGTCAGAATTGGCCTGCCTTTCTGTGGGGAAATGTCAGTGAGCGACTAAATACAAATGTCAACTGGAGAGGAGAAGAGAAACTGTTCAAACTCCCCCCACGATGCATTAAATCGAGCACTTGTGGAAAAAATTATGTTGGAAAGTTTGGAGTTAGTATTCTATTATGCTCACTAAAGCTGCATTTATTTAACAACAGTAAAACTGTGAAATATGATTACAGTTTAAAATAACTCTGTTCTATTTAAATATATTTTAAAATATAATTTATTCCTATCACGGTAAAGCAGTATTTCAAGCAGCCGTTAGTGCAGGTGTCTGCAACCTTTTGGGTGTGAAGTGCCATTAGAATTTTTTCTGGTTGACCATTGTGCCAGTACCCTTACCTTTATTTGTTTATCATACAAATAGTGCAGAATCTTAAATATTTCTGAATCACTTCTTCATAAGTTGTTTTTTTTAAACAAAATCCTAAAAGTTTCTTTATTTTAATGTTTAATTTAGACTTTGAATAACAGATTTCCAGCGCGACACTACTGAACATCAATGTATGTGTGCGTGACAAGGTCAGTTGTGCATTAAAGCATTCCGTTTAATCCACATTCTATAGAGACTGAGGAGTTACGTGACGATGTTTTCACTTCGCATTGCATCTCAGGAAGGCATCGCTATATTAGCTGGATACTCTATCTGTTGCCATGGTTATTTGGACAGTGAAACAGAGAGAGAGAGCAGCTTGATGTTTGTTTGTATTTTTACAATACGGCAGTTCCCTTTCGATACTTCATACTGCGTATGGGGAAAAGCTCCTTTTTTCCTCGATACTGAAGCCTTTTTTCAATAACGCAGTGCAACTGCACTGCCATTGGTTTAATCTGTAAACTTTTTTAAACCAATGACAGCGCTGCGTAGCTGCGCGAGCCTGTGGCGATGCAGCGCGCCAAAGCCCGCCAGAATGGGCGGGGCGAATGGCTATATAAGCAGGCAATCGCCAGAGGAAATCAGATCTTACTCCTTCAGCGACGACTTCACTTCGTTGGATCTCTGCTGAACGCCTTCGCCTGGAACGAGCTCTCGCCGTCGAAGAGGCACCGCAGCGGACCAGCTGAGACCGCCGACCGCCTGCAGCGCCGGCGTACTCGCAGACAGCCGCTCTCAGCGCCGATCTCGGGCCGCCCGCTTCCCGCTTCCGGCCGCTTCTCAGCGATCTCCTGCCGCCATCCGGCGATCCTAAAAGAGCTTTTTCCAGCGGTTTTCACCGCTCTAAAAGAGCGTTTCTAACGCCGTTTTAACGGCGACGGCCATGCCGCGCCACAGCTGTGGCACATGCAGAGCCCCTCTGCATGAGGACGACGGCCATGGTGAGTGTGTTTTCTGCCTGGGTAAACCCCATGCTGAGGCTGCACTCACTGAGACTTCATGCTGCTTTTGTAAAGCATGAGTCTCGCCTCTCTGCGCTCGCGGATTGCTTTCTTTAATGAAAGTAATCCCGCCCCTCGCGCCCTCCCGTCTTTTTCCTCCCGCGAGCCGGCCAGGAAAAGACAGCGGGGAAGAGGGGCCCAGCGCCCGGATTTGGGTGAGCTCACGCCGGCTCAGCGCCCGCGTGCCTCACCCTCTCCAATGAGAGAGCCGTCCCCTGTCCTCTTCTCACGCCCAGAGCAGCATCCCTCGGCTGAAGCGAGCGACCTCGTCTCTTTTGGCGGATCGGAGGACGAGCCGCTTGACGACTCCATGTCACTCGCGGCTTCTGAAACGGAGGACTGGGCCGGCGATTCTGACCCCGCCCACCTGCCGTCACTGGAGCCCATCGACGCCAGAGCTGGGATGGATGCCGAGCTTCTCCGCATCCTCTCCAAGGCCGTTGAGGAACTCCATTTGGAGTGGGCCCCCCCTGAAGAGCCGACACGCAGCAGGCTGGACGAGTGGTACCTGCCAGGACGCCGCCAGGCCCCCCGCCAGCGACCTGCCCCATTCTTCCCTGAGGTTCATGACGAGCTGACAAAGTCGTGGCGCGCCCCCTACTCGGCCCGCCTACGCACTTCCTCTGCAGCTCTCAGCTCAGTAGATGGCTCTCAGGAGAAGGGCTATGAGCAATTGCCGCCCCTGGATGAGGCCGTGGCTGCTCACCTCTGTCCCCCCGCGGCTGTGGGGTGGAAAAATAAGAGAGCCCTTCCTTCCAAGCCCTGCAGGACGACCTCTGCCATGGCTGGCAGGGCCTACACTTCTGCGGGCCAAGCCGCTTCATCTCTGCACACCATGGCCATATTGCAGGTGTTCCAGGCAAAGCTTCTCCGTTCCCTGGATGAGTCTAGCTCTAGTGAACCTGCTTTCCGTGACCTCCGCAGCGCCACTGATTTGGCTCTGCGCGCCACGAAAGCCACGGCCCAGGCCATCGGACGATCCATGGCCAACCTGGTTGTGCTGGAGCGCCACCTCTGGCTCAACCTAACAGAGATTAAGGAGAGCGACAAAGTGGCCTTTCTCGATGCCCCAGTCTCTCCATGCGGCCTCTTCGGACCAGCGGTAGAAGGGTTTACAGAACGCTTCACTGCAGCACAGAAGTCGTCCCAAGCCATGCGACACTTCCTGCCCAAGCGCTCCACCTCTGCCCCGAGTCGCCCCAGGACTGCGCCGACTCAGCACCAGAGCAAACCTGCCCCTTCTACCCCCCAGGCGGCACCCCCTAAGGAGCAGCACCCAGCTCGCCCCACTAGGCGCGCTAAACCGCCTAGACGTCAGGGCCCCCGGCAAAGGATTGTGCTGGACCCGACGCCCTCTAAATCCTCCTGATCGTTGGGGAAGAAAGAGGAAGGGGCAAAGTCCCGCCGCGGCCGGACCACCCCAGAAGCTCTCTCGCCTGTCTGCTGTGCGACCTGGGCCCACTGTTGTTGCGTCCACGCAAAGCGCCGTTGTTATGGCGAACACAATAAATATTTCACATTTTCAAAAAGAGAGCACTTGAGGTCAATTTCGCCAAGAGCTCACTGCTCCCCAGCCAACGTATTACGTTCCTGGGAGCAGTTTTCGACTCCGTCAATATGAGGGCGGTCATATCACCAGAGCGCGCTCTTGTACTTCAGCAGCTCGCGGCCTCTGTCAAGAACAAAGCCTGTTTCCCTCTGAAGTTCTTTCAGAGGATGCTAGGGCTGATGGCTTCCGCCTCCCCAGTTTTACAGCTCGGCCTCCTACGAATGCGGCCCTTGCAGTACTGGCTGAAACTCCGGGTCCCACCTCATGCTTGGCGGCACGGCCGCTTTCGCATCAGGGTCAACCAGGCCTGTCTAGCAGCCCTGGAGCCTTGGATGAACCCTGTTTGGTTCAGTCGTGGAGTACCCCTACAGGCGGTTTCCAGAAGGACGGTACTCTCAACAGATGCGTCCAACCTGGGTTGGGGTGCTCTGTGCGAGGGCAGACCAGCCTTCGGCTCGTGGTCGCACGAAGAAAGCCATCTTCATATCAACTGCCTCGAGATGCTGGCAGTAGAACGAGCCCTTCAATCCTTTCAGGCAATCTTGGAAGGGCGCCACATCCTAGTCCAGTCGGACAGCATGACAGTGGTGTCCTACATAAATCACCAAGGCGGCCTTTCGTCCAGCCGCCTCTGCGCACTGGCAAAGCGCCTCTTGGAATGGGCATTACCCACATTCACATTACACACATACCTGGCAAGACGAATCTGGGAGCAGACATGCTTTCACTGAGCAATGAAACAGATGCACTGGCCCACAACTGGCCCAGCCTCCTTCTTTATGCTTTTCCCCCGATTGCTCTGATCCCTCAGGTCATCAGACGAGTCAGGGAAGACAGACACAGAGTCCTCCTAGTGGCCCCACTCTGGAGGACCCAAGTTTGGTCCTCGGAGCTTTTCAGGCTTTCCATGAAAGCCCCATGGCCGATCCCCCTGAGGCGGGACCTCCTCTCTCAGGCGAACAGGACAATCTGGCATCCACAGCCAGAACTCTGGGCTCTGCATGTATGGTCCCTCGATGGGAGCCTCTGAGCCTCCCCGGGGACGTACTACACACCATTGCTCAGGCAAGAGCCCCTTCTACAAGACGCCTCTATGCCCAAAAATGGTCAGTCTTTGTTGACTGGTGCTTAGCACAAAACAAAGACCCTGTTGAGTGTGATGTATCTCCGATACTGTCATTTCTCCAGGAGCGTCTAGAAAAGGGTCTCACCCCTTCCACACTCAAAGTGTATGTAGCAGCCATTGCAGCATTTCATGCTCCTATTGCTGGCCAATCAGTGGGTCGACACAGCCTCATTGTGCGTTTCCTGAGAGGTGCTAGGCGGTTGAAGCCCCCACGCCCTCTTACCGTTCCCACTTGGGACCTTCACACGGTCCTTGGAGCACTCAAAGGACCTCCCTTTGAACCGCTGCGGTCAGCTGACCTTCGGCCCCTAACGCTCAAAACCGCTCTGCTACTTGCTCTAGCATCGGTCAAGCGTGTTGGCGATTTGCAGGCCCTCTCGGTGAGCCCTGCATGCCTTGAGTTTGGGCCCAATGACTCTAAGGTCATTTTAAAACCCAGGCATGGCTACGTACCTAAAGTGCTCTCGACGCCATTCAGAGCACAGGTAATTTCCCTCTCAGCTCTGCCTCCGTTGTCAGGTGAGCGAGAGCTGGATTTACTCTGCCCAGTGAGGGCTTTGAGAATTTACATTGAGCGGTCTCAGCCGTTCAGGCAATCTGACCAGCTTTTTGTCTGCTTTGGTGACCGCACCAAAGGGTCTTCGGTCTCAAAGCAACGCCTCTCGCGTTGGATAGTTGAAGCTATCGCTCTATGTTACTCCTCTATGGGCCTTGAGTGCCCCATAGGAGTTAGAGCCCACTCTACTAGAGGGATGGCCTCTTCATGGGCCTGGTCTAGTGGTGTCTCTATCAAGGACATCTGTGAGGCGGCCGGCTGGTCCTCGCCGTCCACTTTTGTCAGGTTCTATAACTTGGATATCCCGACCTTGCATGCTCGGGTTCTTTCGGTTTGATACGACAGCCTCTAGCAGACTCTGTCATCATACCACCTCCAGGGAGCTAGCTCCCTCTCAGCAGTGTAGCGTCAAGGGTTCGATGGCTCCGGCCCTCTCACTTATCCTCTGGACCCCAGGGTGTTCAAGTTAAGTCTTGTCGTTCCCTACCGTGGCACGGCGCGGTTGAATTCGTTCCCCATACGCAGTATGAGTGAAGTATCGAAAGGGAACGTACTCGGTTACGAACGTAACCTCGGTTCCCTGAGATACGGAACGAGTACTGCGTTATATGCCGTGCCACGAGGCTGCGGGTTCAGTGTCGTCGCTTCAGTCGTATGACCTGATTTCCTCTGGCGATTGCCTGCTTATATAGCCATTCGCCCCGCCCATTCTGGCGGGCTTTGGCGCGCTGCATCGCCACAGCCTCGCGCAGCTACGCAGCGCTGTCATTGGTTTAAAAAAGTTTACAGATTAAACCAATGGCAGTGCAGTTGCACTGAGTTATTGAAAAAAGGCTTCAGTATCGAGGAAAAAAGGAGCTTTTCCCCATACGCAGTACTCGTTCCGTATCTCAGGGAACCGAGGTTACGTTCGTAACCGAGTACGTTTCTTGAGTAGAAATGAGAAGGAGAAAGGGGCTCTAACAGGAGAGACTAAATAACACCTCTAAGCAGTGTTATTTAGAGAAACTGGTTGACATTAACAACATCAAGGTGTGTGCGGAATGTGGTCTCTTAATATTACTGAATTAAACATTTTCTTTATATGAGAGGAAATGCTTTAAGTGTGAATAAACATGTTGCATTCACATTTTGGGCTAATATGCGTATCTGCACATAGTAAGTTTTATAGTTTGTCTTTGTATATTAAGCCACATTAAGCGTTATCCGTGTTAAGCATTTTAGAATGTCTGTGTTCTAGTTCTGCTAATTCACAAGCCCAGTGAGAGTCATCCTCGCAAAGGTAACTTTGATTATTAAACCAAACAAAATCAAAACAATGTCCAGCAATGTGAAACATTTATTACTATAAATGTTGAAAACGGTCATGTCACTTAATATTTATTTAATATGGTAGAAACCATGAATTTGAATAAGCTTGAATAACAAATAAAAATTTTAGATGGCTTTCTTGGTTTAAAGGATTTTCTTTTTGTCTTCAGCTCACATTTGAGCTCATGTAAACCTTAAAGGGGGGGGGGGGGGTGAAATGCTATTTCATGCATACTGAGTTTTTTACACTGTTAAAGAGTTGGATTCCCATGTTAAACATGGACAAAGTTTCAAATTAAGTTGTACTTTTGAAGGAGTATTTCTGTTCCAAAAATACTCCTTCCGGTTTGTCACAAGTCGAGTATGGCTCTGTGTGACGTTAGATGGAGCGGAATTTCCTTATATGGGTCCTGAGGGCACTTCTCCCGGAAGAGCGCGCGCTCCCGTATAGCAGAGCACTGAGAGCACAACAGACGTTCACTGATCAGAGCGAGAGCGTCGCGAAATGTCAAAAGGAGTGTTTTTGGTTGCCAGGGCAAGACAACCCTGCACAGATTACCAAAATAGAATCAGCATTAAGAGACCAGTGGATGGAGTTTATTTTTACAGAGCATCAACGGAGTTGTGCAAGTGTTTGTGTTTGTTTCCTGCATTTCGAAAATGCTTGTTTTACAAAGGCCCAGTTTGACGCCAGATTTGCACATCGTTTATTTCTTAAGGATAATGCAATCCCAACAAAAAAGGGTCACGATCGTGTGTTGGAACCGCAGGCGGTGAGTAAAACTGCTTCAAATATCTCTGTGTTGTTAACTTAGCTATCGGCGCGTAAGCACATCAAGTAAACAACATACAACGTTGTCATCAAACTGCACTTTCCACATTTACAGCTTAAAAAAAAAAAAAAAAAAGGATGACAAAGTGGAACTTAGTCATTTTATAATTTGTGTTTAATGGCTCAGCTGGAAAGATGTTTCATAAGAGAAATAGATTTGTTTAATTACTTTTATTGGGCTTATTTCATTCTGCAAATATGTGGCAGTGTTTGAAATGTATTCTCAGTCTTTCATTAAATGAAGCAGCAGGGATCACCTGTATATCCTAATGAATAGAAGAACATTTTATTAAAAGACCCCCAACTGCTATATTCACCTGATTTGATTGTTTTAGAAAGGTAAAAATGTAAATGTGGTGCTTATTAAAATGTTTATTTCACCACTCTTTTTTAAAGCATTTCATTATAAATTGCCTTTTTTTCTTTTAGTCTGCGGTGTCTCACTGCATTCAATATTAATGTGATTTGTTTGAAAGAATTACACTTACATAATTGTGAATCAATACATGGTCCATAAAACAGAGCAAGCACAGCTAATGGATCCTTTTCTTTATCTTTGAAAGGAAGCAAATCTTAGACTTAATTAAAAAGAGCTTGATTTACCACCCTTATCTTTTGTAATCTTGTTAACCAGTTGTTGTCTGAATGATCATTAAGAGTATGGATTTTAATTAGGAACCATCTATACACTCTATATCACTGGCTCCTCTGAGACTTCTTGTGAACAGACAGTGAGATTCATCTCTATCAGACTGGTAATGATTTGAAAACTTGTGACTGGCTCTTTTCCTTTTTATTTTGTTATTATTTATAATAACAATTTTTTCCCTCCCAAAAATGGGTATTTGAATGTGTATTATTTTAATTAATTCAACAATAAGTAATGTCATAATATTTTTAGTTTAGTTTATATCTGTAAACTGTAATTGTTTTAAATATGATATAAATCAGATAATGCGTGATTGTTGAATATGTGCTGTTTGAACAGTTTGACATGATCTATTTTTGGTGTTGTCACCTTCTAACTTCTCATCTTCTAACACCTAACTAGTTCAACGTAAGATTACACATCAGTAGAAGATGAGACCATTTAAGTCTTGATAACAGCTGATGCAGGGGATATATTGATTCATGCAGGCAGCATGGGTCACTTATTACATTCCATTAATTATTGATGACAGGCTGAGTATTTAAACAACAACGAAAAAGTAGATTTCGGCTGTAAAGCTTCAGAGAATGATCAGTAATCAAGACCTTTAATTATCCTTTATTTGACTTTTTCAGGTCTTGTTTTTAAGTTTATTTTTCATGTAATTTTGATCTAGGGCCAATATTACAGTTTTTATTTTCAAACTGAACCTAAACCGTTAAGTATTACAACTATCCACTATCGATTATACAAAACTTGAAAAAAATCAATGGTAACTTCCTACAATCAAGCTCTAGCACCAGACTCTATGCATGAACATATCACTGACCATGACATTTTATTGATATTTCTGTGCCACAAACCTTGGCGTGTACTATTTAATATATTTAACATCTTCCCATTGATTTACAGGCTCAACCTCCACCCGGTTTATGAGCGTTAGTAGGCAGCCACTCGACTTTATAAGGAACCGAAAATGAAAAAATAATGACCCCATCCATTGTAAAAGTTCAACCTGTTCAGAAAGAAAGGTGCTGAAGACAATAGACTGGAATGAAAAAGACATCTTTCTTTGCACACTTCTGGTAGCATTTGTAAGCTTTTTTGCACATTTCTTTCTCTCTTCTGCACCTCTGCAAAGTTCTAGGACAATTGCAGAAGAAAGCGGCTCCTGATGAATTCTGCTGGAGTGGATTCACTGAAGAGAGAATTTAATTGTGTGTGAATAAAATATGCTTCTGTGAGTGCAGAGATAATTTTGACAATGCTTAAGCGGCCAATAAGGTGGCTGTCATTATTCTGACCAGTTTCTGGTAGACACGGTAGAACTCTTTGCCATAGATAGTTTCTCCTATAGTGTGGTACCAAATGACAGTCCAATCAACAGATATGCCATGCTGTGAAATGGCAGTTTTGTAAATCTGGCTCATTTTCACTAATTGTCTGTATATTTCCAGTGAATAGATATTGCTTTGACATGCACTTGAAAAATAGCCTCATTAAGTGGAAGAAATGTGATATTCTACAATTTAATGAACTCAATAAAAAGCACTTCACCTGCTGCTTAAATGTTACAACACCAAGGTTGAAAAGCATGGTGAACAGGTCAAAAGCTAATAAACAGATGAACAATTTACAGTGTAACTGTTGTTGTATAAGCACTCCATCAATCCAAGGACACAACATATGCCTGGAATTGATTTATTTTACAACGTTATCAGCTTCTTTAAAGGTGCCATAGAATGCATTCATACAATATTTTTAATTGTTCTCTGATGTCCCCAGAGTGTGTATGTGAAGTTTAATCTCAAAATACCCCAGATAAGTTTTTATAGCTTGTTGAATTTGCAACTTTTAGGGTATGAGCCAAAACACACTGTTATTTGTGTTTGTCCAATTTAAATGAAAATGAGCTGCTCCCTTTTCAGACGAGCTGAGCCAGTGTCGCCAAGTCTGCGGTTTTCCCACGGGATTAAGCGACCCCAATAACATGATATTTAGCCCCTAAAATGGCATTTTTACCAGGGGAAACCCACCAAAATAGTGTATTTTACCCCACCGGAATGCAATTTTTACCAGGGGAACCTCTTCAAAACATGACTGGGCTAATTTTGAGTAGCAATTGGGTGGGTTTTGTTGTGAAAACCTGGCAACCCAACAGCTCATGCTCATGGGCATACTGTGACGGTTTACTGGTGACAACTTCAGTGCTGGACTGACCCTTGTTTGCGAGGCAGTCCGGTGTGACATGGTAGTACAAACGTATAGGACTTTTCCATTTTTTTTCTGGGATATTTCCTTTGCAAATGAAATTTAATCACTGTGTCCTCAGCAGTCTATGGAGACTCCTATGTTCGTTGGTGCATCCCAAGATTCCCAACACACAACACTTTTAATGGCTCTTTGGCGCTGACATTTTACCTCCAGCGGCTACAGTAAGAAAACAGTAATGGCGGACTGCAGCTTCTCACTCAGGGCTGTGTATATGTTAATAGGGCAGAGAGTGTCATAAATGTGCGGGACTATGTCATCATATTAGTGCGAAACCTGAAACTGCTAGTGTGGAGATACTGTTTATGAATTATTGGGATTATAAAACAATGAGTGGGTGGATTTATACCATTATAAGCTGGTTGTTTACACACACTGAGGCCACACGACTGTGTTCAAACACCTTATAAAAGTGATTTTTGCATTCTGTGGCACCTGCTGATCATCAAGGAAAGCATACTGTAAGAGCTACTCAGCTTCTCAATCCTTTTATTTCAGGAGATGGTCTAGAATCTACTACTGTCCTGCTTTATGTCACACTATGGAACCATATAGAATCCATTTCCAGAGTAAGAACTAAGACGTAATGGTGAAACAAAGTTTTATAAAAGAAATAATGTTGTCAAGTCTAAATGACCAGAAATAAAGATGCAATTGCAAGAATTTACATAGCATTTTGAGATACTGTGTCGCATTTGGCAGATACAACAAAACTCGCAATTGTGACTTTATATCTCATAACTGCAACTTTGTATCTCACAGTGTGACTTATTATTGACAGATGGGCATCTAAAAAAACAGTGGAGCTTGGTGTAATGCACACAAACTGCCAGTCCATGTTGAAAATGCGCTACACCACTCTAAACAATAAAATATTAACTCATTAATCATCACTGAGGCTTGCTTACTCATAAAAGTGAAAGTGATGTGTGGGCTTTTATGCATTTCTGCATAAACAAAAAGGTGAAAAAGCTGTCAATACAGCTGCAATTTAGTATCAATTTGATGTTTTTACTTCTTCTGTTTTCTATTTTGTCATTTGTCTCTAAGATACACTGATGTAAATTTATGCAGAGAGAAAAACACTGTATAGCCAGAGTCAAGGTCAATCACCGTGGGAATGTTGTTGATTTAAATACACTGGCCAAGAGCAAAAGGAGTGGATGATAAAGCTAGAATCTGACCACAGAGACAGAGAACGAGACATTGCATCTTCTTACCATTCTTCTTACGAGACTGCATGTTTTCTATCAGGCTTCTTAACCTGATATTAATTATTGCCATGTCTTCAAATGTTCAGTTTTTTAAGTGCTCCCAGAAGAATTACAGTACATAAACACCTGTAAGTAACAGTATTTCCATAGCTGCTGCATGAAAACCCAATAATAATTGAAGCAATTTTTACAGTAGTGTTTCACCTTCCTTGAATGGTGCACACATTGTCGTTTGTCTGCTTAATGGCCTCATTTAGTCCATAAAGCTGCATATAATGAGCTGTAGAATATTTTCAAGTTGTATAATGAAGACATTACTATATGCTGCTCTCCAAACTCAATTAGTGGAGTACACAGACAGCCTGTTTTTATCAGAGGTGAGAAGCTTGATTCATCTTAGGGGCAAATTAACAACAGGGATAACATGGGTTTCTTTATTTATTTATCCATCTTATTAGTTCTTTCTCTGTGATAATTTCTCACTTTTCTTAAAATAACTTTTAATGAGAAGTCAATAAAGGATCTTGGCCTACTCTGATGTTCTTGGTAAAAACAGAAAATATGTCCTGTTCAGTGGTGACCAAGGCTTTAAGTCAGAGAGATATCAGTTATCTAGCTAATTAAACAAAAGTGTAATGAAACATAAAATGTATGTTATGTTCAGGTAAGAGTTTTACATTAATGGTGTAAATTAAAAACAATACAATGTTCAGGCATATCTTTGTCAGTATTCTGAAATAAATCATTTAGATAGTTTTATAAAGCACTTATAAAACTGTTTTGGAGTCCTGATCTTCTTCCAGTGACCTTTCCGCTGTTCTTAGAGATATGATAACTCTAGCAGGAGTCCAGACATGCTATGCCTCTTTTTATTAAGTTCCAGTGCAGGACTCTGGTAAAATTCATTCCCTGAAATCTTGTAATAAAATGCTTAGTGAATTATCAATAATTGAGATCATACCCTCTTCTTCACCTTTGTTTGAAATTATCTACTGTAGCAGAGATTCCCTCCTTCCTTGCTTCTTCTCACTATGCTGACCAGGTGAGGAGAAGCTCCAGATGGCTGCAAAATAATGTTCTGATTTTGATGGATGTGCAACATCAAAAATGCACATCAAAAATATTACTCTTTTATGCAATTTTAAAATGAATAAATCTCAGTTATAAAAGAAGAACATCTAGCGCAGTCATTCTAGCTGTGAACAAACACATGGGCTACTGTCTAACACTGACTATTAAGTTTCTCTTTATCAGCACTCCTTCAGTTACTGTGTGAAGTGTTAAACATTTGTTTGGCACATTATGGTAGTGTAGATGGTAGATGACAGAGTATATCTTTATATTATTAGGCTGTGTAAGACAGACTGAAAATTGTCCCAGAGGAGCTGTTTGGCGCTTCCTCAGTTAGAAGACATGTCACACATGATGCAGACTAATCCTCATTATCAAAGCCTTATACCCCGTACCATGCTGAGAAGGAAGACACTTTTACTGTAATAAGGAATGGCACCAGAACACACATTTAATACCAAAAATTTGTTCTCAGATAATGAGAACACAGAAAACATCAAAACCTTTATAGTTCTAACCCCGGAACATATACACATGCACATTATACGATTAATTGCTAGGAAACTGAAATTTGTTCCGTGGAAATTTTGCTGATGTCGTGCAACCATATCAACACTGTTTGTGGGTTACCCAAAAAAAGACCAGAGTACTTTGACTCATAGACAAAGCCAGGTTCATTGAAGATTTGCATTTAAAACTGTGACAGGTGATAAATAATGCACACACAGGGAAAAATCCAGACTCCAGACTCACTACAAAGCCTTATTTTATTAATGTTCTCACCACTGAAATGCTAGTTGATAATGGAAGCTCATTTAATCCTGAAGGAATAGTAGGACAAAGTTGAAACATAAATATGTAAATAATAGCCCTGTGCTAGATTACTCCTATTTGTCAGTGTCAGGGCAACTGTCGCGTGCCCTCCTCTATTCTAACACACATGCTTATTCCTGCACACAATCACTACACCTTCAGAAATTGTTATGTCACCTAATATACTTGCATTGAATGGTTCTAACTTTGTGTTTGTTTTATAGACAACATTCAACTGGAGACTATTCTAAGAAAACCTTAAGCTGTATTAAAGGCAAATTGTGGTAAAACACCTGAATAAGGAAGTTAAGCCTATTTCCCATGTGTTCACATTATTTTTCCAACCCCTGTGTTTATAAGAAAATTGCATAACAAATTATTTATTGAATCTACATCTGCAAATGTTAAAAAAGGCTAATCAAACAGTATTGTTGCAGACTGTTTTAAGTAGCTAATGCTTTCATTTGCTCAATTATATGTTTGATACCAACTGATTTTGCACTAGATATGATGAAAATAAACAAGCTCAGCACAATGGAAAATAATAAAGCCCTGCATTGTGTTTTAGTGCTGAAATCACAGTGCCATGATATGACTCTTAAAGGGAGTTGATGAGAAACCTTGATTCTTTACTGGTTCACTTAGCTGAGATTGCTTTAGTAATGATCATACAGTTCATAAATTCAAGACCATGGGTGTGTGTCATTTTATGATTCTTCATCCTCTGAGCTGTAGGCTATCCCATGACAGTACTGAATGCTGAAAATTCTTAAAGTGATGATGATAATGATATACTGTTCTACTTTGTAGAAACTTTTCCTCATCTTGATGACATCCATTCACTGCAGAGAATCCATTGGTGAGCAAGTGATGTAATGCTACATTTCTCCAAATATTTTCCTATAAAAAAATAACTCATCCACATCTTGGATGGCCTTAGTGTGAGTACATTTTTGGGCGAACTATTGCTTTAAGCAGAGCTTATTGGGGGCCGTTGTGCTGTATATAAATAAGAGTACATACTGTAAGTCAATCTGAAGTTTATGGGGGCCACTGTACTTTAAATAGAGTCATACTGAAAGTCAATCTGAAGTTTTCACCAGTCCTCCCTGCCAGCACTGATGTTATTTGCAAACAGTGGTATTGACAGCTGTGATGGATGTTGGTGTCCTGCTCCTGTGCAAGGCAGCCGAGTGAACGAGATGCTCTCTGTCATCACTTCTGAAATACTTTACATGATTGACTACTGTTGCAGTGTAAAACTTTGTTGACATCTGATTGCTTTGTTGTTTCCACTAATACAAACATGAAAAATATCACTTTATTTTAGTCTCTGTCGAATTTATAACCAAATTGGGACACAACATGTCCCATGAAATATATTTGCATCAAGTCACAGCTTATTGTCAGTGTTCTTTCACAGAATAAGAAAAGAGGTGAATGTAGTTCCTATAGGCAATAACAGAAGTATACATAACATAAACTCATCATGTACACAGAAAACTAATTTGAATATATCATGTGATTACATAGCATTTTAATATACATTATTGCTATTGTAGAGTATCAAAGTAAATTGCCTAAAATTCTGCGTGTGTATTTTGTAAGAGTTAGATGGCTGTGTGAAATGATTTATTTGACAAAACATCATAGACGGGCATTGACTGATTTTTAAAGGTCACAGTATAGACTTAATACACATTTTTCTTCCATTCATATGCATGCAAAAGCAGTCGAGCTGAAATGCATGAAATCTGTTGTGTTCAGTTTGTGAAATGCACGTACTGTGAACATACTGTATATTATGAATTATTGAGTATCAGGTTGTATTAGATGACTGTGAAATTTCTTATTAAACGTCACAGACAAACATTGACTGACTTTAAAGGTCACAATATAACCCCCCCCCCCATTCTTATGCATGCAGTCCATTTCTGTTGCCATTTCATGTTCTGTTGTGAAATGCACATGATTCTGATTCATAATTTAAAATGAATATGTTCACATAAATAAGGATAAAGAGAATAAACAAACAGGCCTGGCTGCTAAAGTCCATTAGATGCTTCATTGAAGACTATGATAAAGAATGACTTTGTGTATAAGTTGAAAGTAGCTTCACAACTTATTTGGTAATTTCACCTGCCATATAGCAGTTTTAGATTGCATGTTAGCCCCTGAGAAAGTAAATCACTGTCCCCTTGGATCAAGATCAGGTTAGTGCCGGCTGATAAAAGCAAGATGCATCTCATTTTGGCTGATGAGTAACACCTTTGATATTATAACAACAGCTGTGTTGTTTATGTTTGACATTGACAGGCTCCAGCATTTACCAAACTGTTCTGATTGGCAATCTGTCATTGGAATCTGTCATATGTTTAGAGACTACTGAGGAGAGGGGTGTAAGATGAGTTCTGCTTCCAGGTTATCACATTATAAAGCAAAGTGAGGAAATAACATGCATCTGTTCTAACGAGTAGGACCTGGAGATGAATGCAGAAAACATATAATTGAGTGGCAAATAGGAAAAAAAGCCAGAACAATCTGTCAAACTTCTACAGTGAAGTGTGCAATTACTTTGATGTCACCCTACTTTCTTTTATCCCAGTTTAATGTGCAGAAACAACTAAGTAATGCATTCAAAAGTTGAAGTCCCAAAGAATTTGGTATGGTTAAGGGGTCTGTCATGAAGGGCTACCTATTCTTCTGAACATTCGTCAGCAGGGGGCAGTGGTATAGCTTTACGAAAACCTGTTTGAAAACAATGAACCCTTTTTACATTTATAGGGTTCTTTGGGTACGTTTAAACGGCAACAGTGTACTCAAAACAGAAAAGTTTTTCCTTTGCATCTTTGAAAAGTTTTGTGTTCAGATGTAAAGATTATAAAAACGATCCCCATTGACAAAACACAGCAAAAACGATAATAGTTATCTAAAAGTTATCTTTTTTCTTTAATAACGTTAGTACAAAAAGTTAGCACAACATAAAATGTTTCTGAAACATTTTATTTGAATGTTTGTCTAACTTGGTTTAGAGAACATTCAAAATTTATATTCCCATTATGCATGCAAAATAATAAAATCGGAATGTTCCTCTTAATAATGCCTTTAAAGGGTTAGTTCACCCAAATATTAAAATTATGTCATTAATTACTCACCCTCATGTCGTTCCAAATCTGTAAGACCTCCATTCATCTTCGGAACACAGTTTAAGATATTTTAGATTTAGTCCGAGAGCTTTTTGTCCCTCCATTGAAAATGTACGGTATACTGTTCATGTCCAGAAAAGTAATAAAAACACCATCAAAGTAGTCCATGACATCAGAGGGTCAGTTAGAAATTTTTGAAGCATCGGAAATACATTTTGGTCCAAAAATAACAAAAACTATGACTTTACTAAGAATTGTCTTCTCTTCCGGGTCTAGTGTGAGCGCATTCACTGCAGTGTAGTGATATCCAGTTTGCGAACGAATCACTCGATGTAACCGGATCTTCTTGAACCAGTTCACCAAATCGAACTGAATCGTTTAAAATGGTCCGCATCTCCAATACACATTAATCCACAAATTACTTAAGCTGTTAACTTTTTTAATGTGGCTGACACTCCCTCTGAGTTCAAACAAACCAATATCCCGGAGTAATTAATTTACTCAAACAGTACACTGACTGAACTGCTGTGAAGAGAGAAATGAAGATGAACACTGAGCTGAGCCAGATAACGAACGAATGATACATTTACGATTTAAACATTTTAACTGGACATTTTGAACATTCAGAAATAATGTATTCATTTTAGCTAAATGTTATCTAAGTAAGGAAAATGTTATGTCTTAGAACATATTTTTGTTCTGCTCATCATGTGAAGCACAGAAGTTTTATGTAATAGTTTTCCAGAGATTACAAGAATGTAAACAGAAATCGATCAGCTTTCCAGACCAGCACAAGACTCTTGTGATTTTGAGAAGTAGTAAACCTCTGCAACAATGCTCCTTTTTCTCCATTCAGGTCAACATTATGAGCAAAGCTGCTGTAAAGTCCTGACCCAGCACTGCTGTGCTGCAGCCCAGCTGAGATTACCAGCATGAGGAAGTGACCCCAGGCCAAACCTGCCTAATGAATTCTCTTATGAAAGAAAAAAAAAGGAGAGAAAAAAGTCCAGATTGTGATAGATGGCCAGGTCCCAAAGCTATTCCTCACATGCCTCTCTAGCAGCTGCGCTACCAATTGTAATGGCCTTTGTAGTCTGTAGGACAGCACGGAGATGCTATTTTTCTCTTTAAGTACACAAAACGTTGTCATGTTGCTGCCAAAGTCAAGATTTAAACCCTCCCTTGAGCATGCATTAATTAAAGGAATTTATCATAATTGCCAATCAGAGTGCTCGGGGGGGGGGGGGGGGGGGGGGGGGGGCGTTAGATATTATTTGCGCCAAGACTTATTAACGTGCCTTGTTTAGAAATTATTTTGCACAGATACTTATTATATGTCTGAGAGAGAGTAATGTGCCAGTGAGGTTATAATATTGCTAAATTACCTTGAACTATAATCATCAGAACATAAAGCTTGTTGTTGGGGGTTGTTTATGCTGAAAATACAGACAGCATGCTCAGTGTCTTTCAAAGAAATGAGGAAACAGTAAAAGAAGCACTTAGAATTGAGATTGAAAAGATTTTGATGAAAATAGCCTTACATTAAAAAAAATACAAATCTAAAGTTCTTTTAGTTTTATAAAATCACGTAATGGCAGTTACCATCATTTCAGTTTCCATCTGAAATGTTGCTTTGATGACTGAATATACAGAATGATGGAAACATAGCTACTGTGATGTTAGAAAAGCTCACAGGGAGTTTTGAGTTCACTTTACAGGATGTTTATGTACAGTAGTGTATGAAAATCAAGACAAAATCCAGCATTTAATGAATTGACCCCTCAAAGTAAAGCTGACCTCTTCTTATAAGCCACTGAATGATTTATGAGAATAAAAAGCCTTTTCTATCCTTTGAACATTTTGCCTTCTACAGAAATGCAAAGCCTGTCATGCCGAAAAAGGGTTTCTAGTTTTAATTGCTTCTTCAGAGAATGGACTTGGTGAAGCAGTCGCAGTAAGGAGGAAATAAAAGGTAACAGCTATATAGTAGGATTCGGACGCAGCGGTGCTGCCTTCAAATGCTCATCAGGAGATGGTTAATGCATGAACTGCTGTTCGACAACACTGTGGGACTCTGGCTCACTCGCACACTCATCAAAGACAGCCTGAGGGTTCTGAACACCCCTCTGAGGCTTATGACACACCTAAAAAAACCACACTTAATTTGTACAACTGTTCCATTAGTTCATACGACATACCTTTTTTGTCCTCTGAAGGCTTCCATGAGGGCAAATGGATCAGCTACCTAATTCAATTTGCTCTGCTTCGACGCTCATGCTCTGTAGGTGACTATGAAGTAGAAGGAACAGTATAGAGCATGTGTTTGAATGATAGAAAGCAGAGCACACTCTCAGACAGAACACTTTGAAAAGTGCTCTAGTGAAGCTCTGGAACCAGATTTTGCCATATATCTCTTTCCAACCCCCCCCCCCCCCCCCCCCAAAAAAAAAATAAAATAAAACAAACAGCTTAGATTACTGTATATAAATTCAGGTTCTTTAGTTGCTCTATTCAACAATATTTTAACAATTGTAAATTGTATTCATAAATTCTGTTTCAGTGCCAAATGATGAGACTGTTTCTGTGGTAACATAATCTCTTCTTTCAAAACCTGTTTTTACACAGATTTAAATAACATTTCACAGTCTATTTTTATTTTGCATAAAAAGCAATCCAACAATAGACCTTAGTCAGGGTAATTTCTAAAAGGAATGAAAATGAAGCTGTGAGGGATAGAAGTACATGGTGTTTAGTGGACTGTATTGTTGTTTAATAAGAAAAAGATTGATATGAATATGAATAATATGAATACAATTTCTTTATGTTCCGTGGTTGCCAACCTTTGTTTAACTTGTGTTTTGTTTATAAGATTCTTGTCTCTTTTCTGAAATTTTTTTTTTTTTTAAATATTTATTCAAATTAAGTTGATTATGGCACATGACTGGAATGATTCACTCTCAGCTTTATTTGTATATAAATTGTTTAGAAGGTAAAACATTTGGGATGCTGTACAACAGAATGAAGACTCATTGATTCATACACTTTATTTTTTTTTTCAGTTTATCTTTTTAATTATAAATAAACATATTCGCATTCAAAACAATGTTAAATGTGATTGCATGTGAGTGATCTGTACAGCTAAAGTGTAACATTTTGTGAAATCAATTAAATTGAAATGAGTACTGAATAGCAGTGGTTCTGCTGACATTCTATCCCAGAATACCTGGTTCCACCTTTCCCTACCCTCTGGTTTGTCCCTACTCCCCTGATTCACACTGTGCCAGGGAAAAGACGGTGGGAGAAATATGGCTGAGGCTCACCCCATCCATCACAAGCTGAACCTGCCCAATGAAATACAGGACGAGCTTCCCCAACAATGAGTCCTATCTTGTGTTAGACCCCTTGCTTGTGTATTTATCACCTGAGCAGAGGTACAATGACTGATTCACAGGGCAGTCAGGCTGATAAAACACACTGACATGATCTCTGGGCCGATTACAGAGTCTCTCCCTATGTTCTCCAACAGCCTCTTTGATTTAGAGTTTTTCTCTGGGGCTTTTTCTATTTGTTTTTAAATAGATCGCCTTCGTAGTGTTCATATGTCCCCATTTGCAGTACTTAGGTACTGATCAAGTACATTTCTTTGGAGAAGAAATTGAATGTGGGAAACCGTTTCAGTTTTTTTTTGTCTTCTTGTCACAGTGCTTTTTCAGGCGTTACTTGCTGCCAGTGGGTTTGATTTGATCATAAAAAATATTACACCAAAATATTATTATATCAGACAACTATTATTTACTTTGTGTGAAAGTGTTTTGAAAAACCAATCTAACAAGGAACTTCAGCTATCGTTCTAGAAAGGTTCTCTTGAAGTTCAAACAATAATTCATCTAGTAATGTAAATAGAATTCATTCAAAAATACCTGGTCTTTAATATTGTTCTCTTTCTCATTATATACAAAACCCTAAAAGCTTTTATGTTGTTCTTGCTCTTTTTTTTCCCTGAACATCATAATTGAACATTTGTCTAACTTTTTTATATTTTTTAATTATTACTACTTGTTTCAGAACATTTGATCATTCAAAAGTAATATTCCCATGATGTTTGCAAAATGAAGGGTTCCTTTAACGTTCACATAACCAATAATAATAAAAATAAATAAAATAAAAAACACTTAAAATGTTTAAAAACTGGACAATTTGAATGTTCAGAGAAAATTGAGAAATAGTTTAATAACTTCATAGGAAAATTAGCAAAATGTTCTTAGAGCATAGTTTTGTCAGTTGAGTACTCATTTTATAGTATTTGTCATTTGGATGTAAATTATTTGTCTTTTTCTCCCCTAATTGCATATTAAATATTTTACATAAGGACTAAGGTTACTAGTTGTGTTCCCACGTGATGTATCAATATATTTTGTCCTAGAGATATATAATGCCACATATGGTGAGCTAGCTGACTGTTACATGGCATTTTTGTTGTTGCAGTTGTGACTCTTTTGCAGCCCATTGATTCAATGATAGATTTACTAGAATGGAAAGGGAGCCTGATGATGGGTATGAGTGAAGGTCTAGCTCCTTTAGATAGCCTTGTCCTTGATTTAGACAAATTAATATCTAGCAAACAATAACTCACCATGGCTCATCTAGCCCAGTATGTCGTCCACTGGGTGAGAGGTGGAAAACAACACATTGCTGGTGCTAATATCGAAGTCATGATGGATGACAATTATATGCAAAACTGAAATGCATTCCATGTGGGGCAAAAATAGCAGGAACATCTACAAAAGTTTCCATAGTTTCTATAATAAAAGTTGGTCTTTGGAAATGTAAATTAATAAAGGCAATTGGGACCATTAGCTTTCTGGGTGTGGATGTACCTATAAATGGACCCTGAAATGCTTTTAGATTATTCATTATCTTATATGCATGTATAATATATTCACATAGTTCAGAGACTCAAATCGAGGAATTATTTTTTGTAATGTTTCCATTTCAAATGGTCCACATGAAGTGATTAACTAGAATTTCCAACACTACACGGGAGAAAGGATTGTTTAGAAGAAAAAGACTCACTGGAATGAACGGGGCTTTGCAAAGTTACACATTTAGGGCAAATCATTTTTGAATGAATACAAATTTTCATTGCTACAAATGAGCTACACATAAATGAAAATTGCAATGCAATTGTGGGACTGCAAAAAATGTAGTGGGAAACTAAATAATTTAGGGGGCTGTAAGTTTGAAACATTGTGGACACTTATCTATAGGTGATCTTATCTATAAGTTTCTCACCAGCACCCACTCCACAGAGGTGGCGAAAATCCCTCAAGGACCATCTCCGGACAACCACACTCTGCACACGGTGTTGTGGCTCCTAGTAGAACAAGCAGAGCACATTCTCTGGGTAGCTGGTATTGTTGGTAATGTCCAGAAAACAGTCTGGTCTGGTCCTCGAGGGCAAGTCCCCCACCTGCTCCAGCAGCTGGAGGAGGAATTCAGGGTGATCCATTTAAAAGAAAAAAAACAAACAATCAAAAAAAAGAACAAAACAAGGGGAAGTCTGGGAAATTGTCTGGTCAGAGGAGAACTGGCCCCCGACTAAGCGTGGATTCTCCAAGATTTTTTCTCAATTCTGTCAACGATGGAGTTTTAGTTTCTTGAGGCTGTAGCCTCTGGCTTGCTTGATTGGGGACACTTCATTTACAGCGATATTGTTGACTTGATTGCAAATGATTGCACAGATACAGTACTATTTAAACTGAACTGAGATGATGACATCACTGAATTCAATAAGGAACTGCCTTTAATTGTCATTTTGCATTATTGACACACTATTTTCCTGATTAATGTTGTTCAGTTGCTTTGACACAATCTTTTTTGTTTAAAGCACTATATAAATAAAGGTGACTTGACATGCACAAAACTAAACTTCTTGTTTGGTCAAATGTTCAAATTCACAAGACTAATGAAAATTATGAAGGTAAAATAATTTTTCATATCAACACAGATGGTAAATCCAGAAGAGGAAGGCTTTGCACACAGGAAGACATTGACAAGATCTGACAAACACTAACAGAACTGACAGGAACTCAAATACATATGCAAATAAAGATAATTAACTAGACACAGGTGAACAGAATGAACTAATCAGACACAAGGGAAAGTACAGTAGGTCAAGGGAAACATGAGGAAAGAAAACAAACTAAAAGTCCATGATAGTGACAGCCAGCTCATTCATTCTTTCACAGTTTCTCTAGAATGGCTACACAAGCTGATGAAAAGAAAGCTATTTCACAGTCGGCCATATTTACTGATGACAACGACAATAACGTCATGACATGTTTTCCAATTTCAATGCATATCATAAAAACAAATACTGAATCTGCAATAAAAGTGCACCAGAGTGCATAATGTTGATTTTTGAGAAAGTCAAACAGATTTATTAAATACATTTTTGCCCACCCTGTGATTCTGGTAATTTTAATTTCCTTGATGCACTTCACAGACTCCCACGCTGAGAGTCAACCATCTCCGAGTCTATGCTAAACTCTTTGTGCACATGCTGTGTGCTGAATAATTGACTGGAGGTCTGACCAAGTCCCAGTGGCAGCTGGTCCAACAGACGCCATGCCGCTATCACACTTCATCATTTCATTTCAAGCCATTGATAATATCTGTCAATGGTCATCATTTGTGATGGCACCGAATTCTAGTAATGTGTTGTAATCAAACACAGCTTTGGATCCAAAAGCAGAACACAGACTAAATATTATGCAAATAAAATGCATTTATTGCCAAAAAATCAAGCAACACAATCCATCTCTCTTTTGCTGTTGGAGACGGTTGGCTGAGGTGAGCAGGAAACTAAACAGGCCAGAGTTGAGTGAGTACAGTCATGGCCCAAAGTTTTGACAGTGACATAAATTTTATATTTTAAAAAGTTTGCTGTTTCAGTATTTGAAGATTACTGTTCCATGTTTCTATGGTATACTGAAAACCAACGATAAGCATATCATAAGTTTTAAAGACTTTTATTGGCAAAAAAATTGTGTTAGTGTACAATGAGTCAGTATTTACAGTGTTGACCCTTGTTCTTCATAACCTTTGCAATCCGATCTGGCATGCTGGATATTAGCTTCTGGGCCAAATCCTGACTGATGGTGATCCATGGATCAATGTTGGCACAACACAGGGCTCGTGGTAGTGTACAACTTTTCTTCTCTGAACAATTGATTTTCATGATGTCCCAAAAAGTCGGAAGGGAGCTTCATCAGAGAAAATAACATTGCACCAGTCTTCTGCTGTCCAATTCTTGTACTTCCTGCAGAATTTCAGTCTGTCCTTGATGTTTTTCTTGGAGAGAAGTGGTTTCTTTGCTGCCCTTCTTGACTCCAGGCCGTTGTCCAAAAGTCTTGGCCTCACTGTGCGTGCAGGTCCTCTCACACCAACCTGCTGTCATTCCTGAGCAATCTCTGTACTGCTGGAGACATGATTTCAGCTGACTCCTCAGGAGGAGATGGTCATGGTGCTCGCTTAACACTCTGGAATGTCCTGAAGATTTCTTGGCTGCAGCTGAACCTCTCTACTTGAAGTTCTTAACATTCTGGTAAATAATTATTTCAGGTGCAATATTCTTTGTAACAATTTCCTTGCATGTGAGGCCATTTTGATGCAAAGCGATGATGGTTGCACTTTTCTTTGGAGGCAACCACTGCTAAAAAGATCACAATGATCGAAAGCGATTCTTTCCTCCTTTTATAGCAATCAGTCTGCTCTTATTAGTATGATAGTGTTTTACCGGACTAGTATTCATTCATACTTTCACATGTGCTGCTGATATAATGTCAATTAATGTTAACGGTTCATTTTACGCCAGGATCAAAAAATTTAAATTAGTATTTTTTTTTGGCCAATGAAGCTTTTAGTAATTATTTAAAATGCATCTGATCAGTCTACACAATAATTTAGAAACAATGTGAATGAACACCACAACAGTTTAAGTAACAAACTTTGCGAACCACTAAATTTATGTCATTGCCAAAACTTTTGGCCATGGCTGTAGTTTGTTGGTGAGGTATGGCAAGCAGAATGCAGATGACCTGAGATTACATAAGGAGACTGAACAATCTGGTAGAGAATGGCTGAAGACCCAGGGTTTAAATACTGGAGGCTATGCGTAAGTTGATTGGAAGCAGTTCGATTCATCAATCAGCCACAGAGAGGAAGGCTTTGCAAACAAATACACAGCACCTACATAAATAAGATAAGACTTGCCAGTTTAAAATAGATGTTAAAATAAATGTTCCATGTTTGTACTTTTTGCATTTCAGACTGTTGCAAAAAAGGTTTATTATGGCTGAGCTTCTTGTCTGGAGCAGGCATCATGCTATGACATATTTTCTGGCTTAAATTGATCATTTATGTCAGCAGTATATAAAACAGTGGACAGAAACCAGTCCTACATTGAGTGACCTTTTCAGAACAGCATAAAGGTAGGTATATCAGAGGAGTTAGAGAAAGTGTGCAGATGGGTGTCCGTAGCCTTTGTGTGATCTCACCGATCCAAGTGTTTTAATAAGTTAGGGAAATGTTGGCAGTGACAGAAAGGCTTAAAAAATGGAAGAGAGTTAGAATCTTTATGGACGCTTAAAGATGTGGAATTATTGTAGACAATCTCTTTCATATTAAATCATTTGAACAAATTGTGAGTTAATTATTTTTGACGCTTTTTAATGTTTGTGATTATTATATGTGCAAACTGAATGACAGATCTGTCTATAATGTGCTCAATTTTGAAGAAATGCAATATCTCAGACAGAGGCATTGTTTATGTTAGAAGCTACTAGCGATAGAAGGGATAGACTGTGGCCCACTTCTCAGATCATATATTTTATTAATAAATTGTTTCGTTTGATTAACATCAGTGAAGTTTCCCACTAGTGTGTGTGTGTGTGTGTGTGTGTGTGTACATGTATACTGTACATACTCTCTCTAATGACTGCATTAATAACTGTCAGTTTGCTATCAGTTGCTTTAAAGTTACGTTTTGGAATTGGCAATGGTGGCGCTGAATGAGGTACATAAGAAATTAGTCCTACATACAAGATCGTTTTAATGACAAAAACCTGACAGATGTCTTGGAAAAACAACATCTGAACAATGTCTTGAGTTGTAACCATATTATAAGTGTATTAAATTACTTTATTTTCTAATATTGTTCAATTTCAACGGGAACCCATGCCCGCTCGTGGTGCAGACATAGTACACAACTCCTAATTTCTTTTTTTGAGAGCGTATGGACAAACATTTTTCAAAATAATCTTTGTGTTCCACAGAAGAAAGTAAGACATACAGGTTTGGAATGACATGGGTGAGTAAATTTTCTGAAAATGACTGAACTGTTCCTTTAATATACTGTATGCTTAGGAGTCACAAGAGGAAAGGCAATTCTGAATTGCCATCAGAGATCTCAGAATGAAGGCAGATATTGATGCCTCCTTGGATTACCTCTAAGTGCTGACTATCAGTTTGCCTCCTCTGCTCAGGGGTTTGGCTCGGATGCCAGATTTTCATTCCATTGTTCCGCTCTGCCAGCTGCAATTCAATTACTCCATTTACTTACCCTGAGGAGATTAACCACAGAGCAAGTTTAGGGCCGCTTAAGAGGCTAGACCTCTCCAATAGCAAATGTTTACTGCAGACAGGACAGAATCTCTGTGACAAAAGGTTAGACCTTTTAAAGTTATCTGTTGTAGTCTAGTCTCTGGTGTCAGTAAACCAATATATATATTCCGCTTCCTAGCTGTCAACCATGTGGTCCACTGAAATCATACAAAAGCATGCCTTCAAAGACATTTTAGATTAATTTATCATTTGTGGATATGACAATTCCTCAAAACATCAATAAAACTACACCACAAATGTAATAAGTTGGCTGAATGCAAAGAGAGGAAACGTATTATATTTGTATTGTCTAAATCCGTGTGAAGTTTTAAGGGATTCAGAAAACAATTGTTTTATCTCATCAGTAAATGGAGAAAAAAGTACTTTCTGTGCATGAATTTGATAAATGAGTAGACTGTCAAAAACACTGCCTCATTGCCCATTAAAATTTCTGCCTTCTTGAATATATTGCCCATGGCTCATTTGATGCATTCCGTTGTTTATTCTTACTGTATTTTCAACATTTTTGTGATATTACAACTCATGCGAAAGGTAGCAAAGTGGGCCAGTTAGAACGCCTTTAGAACAAAGAAAAGTATTTACTGATTAAACTTACTGTTTAGAGAGCTACTTCAAAGCCCCAAAGGCTGATTCATATATGTATATCTTCAGAGCTGTAAGTATAATGATGGAAAATGACCCCAAGCATATATAACAGCTGGCTTGTTAGTATTTCAACACTATTCTTCTGTTTCATGCTCATGCAAGCAGTGCTTTCTGCTGCCCTACTCATCTTTACAATTTGATAAAAATGGTGAATAATACTCAACTCACTCTGTAATTCATCCTCTGAAAGATTACATTTCAGCTTACCATAAAAAGCTGAGAAAAACAAAGACATTTTAGGGCCTGCTGGAAACTGTCTTCACTGAAACAATGACATGTAACAAAAGAAAGTCTTGCAAGACTTTTATTGGCCTCAGGTGAACCTAGGACAACTAATTCTATAGGAATCATGTACAGTTGCTCGTGTTGTGAGGAACCTTAATTATCAATAAGATTTTATGAAAGGTTTTTAAAGCTTGGCTTGCTTGTGCATGTGCAGGACATAGGCCTAGAGTTGTGTGACATTTATTGAGTCATGACATTAACTTTGTTGGTTTTGAACTTGAACAAACTTAAATATTATGTATATTATATGTCCTATAGAAATATGTCTATTTAAATATTGACTCCTACCTTTCCTCATGTGAAATAAAACTTCCCCTGAAGCACAATATTATACAAACTTCCACAAATACGCATACCAACTCTTTTTTCGTCAAACTTTGTAATGCAGTTTTCCTCTGGTAGTAAACAATGAATGCATGATATTCCTCTTTTGCATAACTTGGTTTAGAGAAAAACGTTATGTTTCTAAATGCCGCCCACTATGAAAGGTTATTCACATTATACATTTGAATTGCTTTCTCAAATGTAATATTGCCCCCCATGTGCATCATTTATGTCTATTGGATATGTAAATTGTTTCTTACTCAGTGCCTCTATCTAACTAAAGGGGAGATTATTGCATTATTGTGAATCTATAGCATAAAACCATAATGTATGCTTGCACATTCCTCCATTAGTGGGCTACATTACACAATGCTATATGAGCATTTATAATATACATTTATTAGTGCTAAGTGATTCTACAGTTCTGTAGATTTTGATTTACAGAATTTACAAGGCTTGCCAGTATTACATTTTTATATCATACAACAATTTATACGTTCCTAAAGTTTAGTCTGACAGCAGTAGGATTTTGCACTGTATACTATATTCACAGCATCCTAGGTTTTTTGAAAGTCTAAACATCTGTGTTCTCTCTGGCAAATAAAGTAACAGGATTTGTCTCTCTTACATGCTGGGAGCATGAAATGGGCATAAAAAACTGAAGTGGGGTTTAGCTGGAGTAGAGTGGAATCTGTATTCCAGTGCAATGCTTGGCAACATGGATCCTTTGTATTTTGATTTAATTTAATACTATTTTAATTGACGGATAAGAAATATATGAAAGAGCTTGAGTGGTTTTGTCTGAAACATAAGTTAATCAATATTATTTATTTATAGAGCTATACTGAATTTGCAGTCATTTTTTAGTATACATGTAGTATCTGTCATATATATATATATATAGTCACGGGAGGAGCACAAGACAGACACAGTGGGCGTGGCGTCAGGCCTCGGAGAGGCTTTTATTAACAGAAATCATAAAACAAAGGGAATAAAAGTGGCCAAAAGGGGGAAAGTGTCCAAAATAACAGGGAATCTGGTGTCCTCGTCGTGCTGCGGGATTTGTGTAGGTCGGGCAGTGTTCATCAAGGAAGGGTCCAGGCAAGGGGCGGAGTCCGGCGGCCGCACGCGCTCCCCTCCTCGGTCCGGGGCGCGAGGGGCGGCGGCTTCTCCTAGCGGCCGCGTCTCTCTCGTTGGCCGCGGCGCTGGTAGGGGATGGACGGCCCGGCATCCTGGCCCGTCGGCCGTGTATACGGGTGCGGTTCCCATCCGGATCGCGGGTCCGGCAGCTCACGTCTTGGTGGCGCGGGAGTCCCTCAACGCACCCTTCCTGGACCCACGAGGACACCAGTGTGCATGCACGGGGAAGAGACCGGTCTCCTGAGGAGAGGCGCGTTGGGCTTTTAAACAGCGGCGGTAATGAGGCTCCACTTCCTTCAGGTGTGCCCCATCACACGCCGCCAGCCCTGACTCGTCCAGCGCCCCTCCTCTCACACACCCACTCCAGTCGGGAGCCTGGTGAAGGGCGGCGATTTAGGACGGGGTGCCGGTGATAATCAGGGAGGAGGCAGCTGACTCGTCACATTCCCCCTCCCAAGCGACATCCCCGTCATCAGGGCGCCGCCCACACGGGAGTGCTACCATCCTCAACCAGGCTCCAAACGGTCGGAGTGGGCGGGGCTTCCTCTCCGGGCGGTCCTCCCTCTCGCAGCGCACCAGAACAGGGACAGAGAAACCGGGTTTTAGTGACAGTCTCAACCAACCACAGGGTAAAATGACAATGGAGAAGTCACTTACCCCTTGTGTGGCTGGGAGGCTGTCCCCAGTTTTCCTCCGTCCCAGTCTGGGTTCTCACGAACGTTTGCAAGCGAGAGGGAGTGACGTCACCAGACGTTTCCCAACTGCGCTGTCTAGGCTCCGCCTTGCCCGCATTCTCCACCAGTGTCACGGGAGGAAGGGTCCAGGTAAGGGGCGGAGTCCGGCGGCCGCACGCGCTCCCCTCCTTGGTCCGGGGCGCGAGGGGCGGCGGCTTCTCCTAGCGGCCGCGTCTCTCTCGTTGGCCGCGGCGCTGGTAGGGGATGGACGGCCCGGCATCCTGGCCCGTCGGCCGTGTATACGGGTGCGGTTCCCATCCGGATCGCGGGTCCGGCAGCTCACGTCTTGGTGGCGCGGGAGTCCCTCAACGCACCCTTCCTGGACCCACGAGGACACCAGTGTGCATGCACGGGGAAGAGACCGGTCTCCTGAGGAGAGGCGCGTTGGGCTTTTAAACAGCGGCGGTAATGAGGCTCCACTTCCTTCAGGTGTGCCCCATCACACGCCGCCAGCCCTGACTCGTCCAGCGCCCCTCCTCTCACACACCCACTCCAGTCGGGAGCCTGGTGAAGGGCGGCGATTTAGGACGGGGTGCCGGTGATAATCAGGGAGGAGGCAGCTGACTCGTCACAATATATATATATATTTATGACAAAGTGACGTGACATGCAGCCAAGTATGGTGACCCATACTCAGAATTTGTGCTCTGCATTTAACCCATCCAAAGGGCACACACACAGCAGTGAACACACACACACTGTGTGCATTGTCTTCTCTTCCGGGTCTGTTGTAAGCCCGTTCACAACACTGTAGTGTAGTGATATCCATTTCGCAAGCGAATAATTCAATTTAACCAGTTCTTCTTAGTGAACTGGTTGAACCAGTTCACCAAACCGAACTGAATTGTTTGAAACGGTTCGCGTCTCCAATAAGTATAATCCACAAATTTCTAAAGATGTTAACTTTTTTAACGTGGCTGACTTACACTCTCTCTGAGTCAAAATAAACCAATATCCCGGAGTAATTCATGTACTCAAACAGTACACTGACTGAACTGCTGTGAAGAGAGAACAGAAGATGAACACCGAACAAAGACTGACTCATTTTCAAGTCAAGAACAGGTTGCATCGGTTTTTCGGGTTTAGCAGTACACTCTTACATCCAATTATAAATGTTCACATAGCCTATATAGATAAAGTAATAAACATTTTTGTACCATTAAATACTGAAATAAATTGTTTATTAAATATAGGGAGAGGCAGTCAAACTATTTTTTATATATATATAAATAAATTTGAGGCAATCCAGCAGCTGGCAAGGTCTTTAAGCATTAAAAAGTTTTTTTGCTGAAGTTAACTTTTTTTTTTTTGACAATGTAGCAATATTTCTACCTATTAGATTCCGGACGCACTACAAAAGCTACATCAAAATTCACGGTATATAGTCCTGAGCCCACGAATATTCCCATCTGACTGGTACTGATGCGTGTGGTGAACGTGACTCCGCCCACCACGATGCGCCATTGGCCGGCTCGGCTAGTGAGCGTGCTGCACCTGCAAGTCTGCAGCCGGGTATACTTGAGTCTCAGCAAGTATCTCAGTGCACTAGAACAAGGCTCTCAAGCAGAGCACAAGCGGGTGCGGTGTTTGAAGTTCGGCGGACAGGAATGATGTCTGATGAGGTTTTTAAAGAGATGTCAGAACATTAAAGTGAGAGAGACCGTTTGAGCAAAACATAAGGAACTGTCAAAACAGAGAGAAACAGAAAGAAATGGGAAGTACTGTGAAGGGACGTCGGCGATTTTTGGAGATCATCTTGGTTCTCGCGCTCTGTGCAACAAGCGCCAGCGGTCGAGGTAAGAGCTGTACGTGGGAGAAAATACGCTGTGACATTTACAGTGTTATAAAATACTAAATATCATGTTGTCATTATTTCAACTTTTATGCTTAATAGAGAATCTTATGAGACCTTTTTGTTTTCCCGCTTTGCCCACGCGCTCTTGAACGCAGTGGCGTTAAGAGTTCATGTCAGAAAAACTACTGACTCTAACAGCGCAGTTTTTAATACGAATATATACGGTAGCTACTACGCGAGCATTTTTGTTTTAATGGTGTTTTGGCTGTATATTTTTATACTGTATATATTTTAACTGTGGGATGTAAACACTGTTTAGACTGACAGTGAAATGGACTGTTTATAACTTTCTGTTCTGAAAGAAAGCAGTAGATTGTCCACACCACCCGTGACAGGTTCGTTATTAAAACAAAAACAAACAAACACAAACTGAACAAATGGAGAAGAAGAGCTGGAGAGCATTAAGCTTTTTAATAGAAAGTCCACGTTCAACAGGCGGCCGTATATTTAAATACCTCTCTCTCCTAACTCACATGTACCAAATATCATTATTGTGACACTTAAATTCACTAAATGCAGCTGTTAAGGGAGTAGTTCACATCCAAAATGAAAATTCTGCAATCGTTTACACAACCTTACACAACCTTTTCTTTTTCCTACTTTGGAAGTCAGTTGTGCACATCAACTGTTCAGATACTAACATTTTTCAAAATATCTTCTTTTGTGTTTAACAGAAGAAAGAAACTCATGCAGGTTTGGAACAAGAAGAGGGTTTTGTAAATGATGACAGAATTAAATGAAGTGAAGTACTCCTTTATACTGAGTTCATTGTGTTAGCCCATTCGATTTTTAATATCACTTGAAATAACATGAAGTGAAATGCACTGTTCAGCAGTATAGTCCTGCTGCCTTTTTACATACTGTAGGCTACACTTGACATGTGTGGATTAAGGTGAAGATGATGGACTGTCAGGTGATGTGATGGTAGTTGTGTAATTATAGTAATGCAGAGCACAAATTCTGAGTATGGGTCACCATACTTGGCTGAATGTCACGTCACTTTCACTTTCATATAATAATAATAATGATAATATGTAATGGAAAATATGACGCGTAAGTGTAAGAAAGGTGTTGGTATTGTAAATTGTATAGCTACGTATTATATGTTTCATATTATTAATAATAGAAAAAAACATTTATTATTATTACTATTATTATTGCAGAGTTCCATGTTCATGGAAAACTTTTTAAAATATGAATTTATATAAATTTAAATGTTAACTTTTTGAATATATTTGATAAAACATTGAACTTTGTGAATACAATCCTTTTTTTTAAACTCATTTTTAAAATTATCCAGTTGTCACAAAAGACTGGAGATGCCTTAAGTCTGTGTAAGATGTACAGAAGGTCATCTTGTAAGCCACGGCAACTTGTTATTTTTGTCTGGGATGTCTTGAAGCTTGTTAGATTTTGCTTTTCAGAGATCAGTGTGGATGAACATCATATCTTCACAATGATGGAACACACGTGAAGGGTCAGGAACTGAGACCTCTTGCGTGCTACACTGCTCTCAGCAAGCCCAATGGGGCCTATATGAAACTTTAAAAGGGTTCTCAATGCATCCATTCGAGCATGCGTGCCACATGGATTCCACATAATGGCACGCGATGGTTCGCTTTCTTTTTCTCTAGCAGAAGGCGGCACAGACTGTGCAGACATGAGTAAATTAAGGGTTTAGCACAAGCTTGAAAAAAGAAAGATAAAGTGTGGATACATAGAGGTGCCTTAACTCATTCTGACTATTGAAAAGGTATGTTTGCAGGGTTTTCTCATTCTCACACAGGCATACACCTCAGTAAGAATATAAAGATCTGTGCTATGACAATACATGGCCTTTTTCAAATCACTTTCAGCAAGATCTCTCTGCTGATGATCCTCATTAGAAGTTGTTTACTTTTGCCATACACTTATGGCAGCGATGTGACTACACTTTTGCTTTTATTTTCTAATTCATAAAGTACATTTACATGCAAAAGTTACATTTCAGTCAGACTAAAATGATAATTTCAAATTTAAATGTCACATAAAACCATTTAGTTTAACTGGAATCATACCGTTCTCTCTCCCTCTCTCTCTCTGTCTTTTTTTTTTTTTTTTTTTGTGAAGTTGGACTAACAGATGTAGTTAATGTGGTTATTGCTAACATATATTGTATATAAGTAAGTCAAACTACAGTTGGCACTTGGTCCAAAAAACACAGCCAAGTATTGTTCAATGTTAGTTGTTGAAGTATTTGATTGTGCATTGTGTATAAGTATGGTTTATACTTGAGCAGATGGACACAGAAAAAGTCTAGGTGGCATGATTAGAACTGCGTTCTTTTCATCTTTTAGTTTTTTTGTCTTGTGCTAAAGTATTTAGATTGAATTTAAATGATTGCACCCGTATACAATGCAGTTTTAGTAGTAACAAGCTAATTTTAGCAGTGAAATTGTCGAATCACCAAACTCTACCAGTGGACCGCCCAATGACAGAAAACAGCCAATCTGGATTCTGGAAGCGATAGAGGTTCTGTGTATTTTCCCCACAGTTATAAAAATCCATCACCAGCTCAGGTATGCTAACATTGTGCCAATGCAGTACTGCTCACTGCTCAAATTTACATTTAAATGAAACTAATGGACTGAACACTTACAGATGAAATTCAGTAAAAATAAAAAGCCCAACCTTCTTGTTTTTTTTTTTGTGTGTGCAAAATTATGATTCTCTGCCTGAAACTGTTATTAGGTCCTAATTAAATATGTGTTGATAAATAAGGAAATTACAGATTGATCATTGTTTAAAAAAAAAAAGAAAAACATGTCTCATATAGGGCCTTCAGAAGGCTTGATGGAATAAATCAGGCAAGAGTAAGTACCTAGAGAGTGTAACCTTGAGCATTATTAAAGGATTAGTTCACTTTCAAACTTTTAAAATTTAAACACCCTCATGTCATCAAAGATGTCTAAGTTTTTTTTTTCAGTTGAAAATAAATTAAGGTTTTTGATGAAAACATTACAGGATTATTCTCCTTATAGTGGACTAAACGGCTACCAAATGGTTGAAGGTCAAAATGACAGTTTCAGTGCAGCTTCAAAGGGTTCTACACAATACCAAACGAGGAATAAGGGTGTGGGGTCTAAGAGTCTAATAAAATGACTGATCGTTTCACTTGATAAGACCCTTATTCCTCATCTGGTATTGTGTCTGGTATTACATTAGAGTACACACTACGCTAAAATTAATACAGGGTGCGGCTGGAAACTAGCAACCTATTCTGGTCGAAAATACTATTAATACTAAATATTAACATCATAAACTGAAAGCAGTCTCATAACTTGCTTTTCAAATGTTTTATAATTGATCATTCGAGTCTAATATGATCAGTGGGCCATACTTAAAGAACATAATCCTGGAATGTTTTCATCAAAAACCTTCTTTACGACTGAAGAAATAAAGATGTAAACATCTTGGATGACATGGGGGTGAGTAAATTATCAGGAAATTTTCATTTGAAAGTGAACTAATCCTTTAACTCTTAGCTATACTTATTAGTAGGGGTGTAACGGTACATGTATTCGTAATGGACTGGCTGCGTGGCGTGAGCGTGCGTTTCTGCTGCCTCGTGTTTTCTGTGTCTTTACACACCAGAATCATGCCTGACGCGGCGCTAGCGCTGCTGCTACTGTAGGTGACAGAGGGACACCGCCAACAGACCAGGATCTGGTCTTCACGACAACAATATCTAAACTTCATGTTGAGCATAAATATAAAGCCTACTGATAAAGGACACCGTCAACAGTATTGACGGCAAAATAGACTGTTTGACAGGTGCAATATGCCAGTGTGTCACCGTCCTGAGGTTTTCAAAAGGCATCACGCGAGTGATAACATCACTACAACTAGGAAAAAAACGATTGTAATTCAAATGCAACTCCCATCGGCATTTAAACAGACCTTTGCTCTTAATTCTGATCGGTCCAACGCAATAACGAAATCTGAGCAGGTTTAAAAACTGAAACTGTTGATGCTGCATTTTACACTTAGGAAAAGTTATATATATATATATATTTTTTTTAATATGAGCAGGCCTACAAGCTGGGATAGGTAATGCTGCACTGTAATCATAGTTATTTATTTATATTTTTCATTATATTTTATTATAAGATATTGGTTTGAGACAGAGTATTTTATTTAAAGGAGAACTTTGCAGCAATATTTTATTTCTTATTCTTTTTTTATTTTATATATATTTTATTAAAAAAGTATTTAAAAAAATTGTAAACAAATTGTTAAATAAAGTTTATAGTAATAAACAACCTTCAGTTTAATTTTTGCATTTCTTTTCCTTACTGTACCGAAAATGAACCAAACCGTGACTTTAAAACTGAGGTACGTACCGAACCGTGATTTTTGCGTACCGTTACACCCCTACTTATAAGTGTGCAGAAAATAATATGAGCTTGCTGCGACTGCTTTCATTGTGCTCCTATATGTGCTTTCACTGTGTAAATATTTATTTATTTTTGATGGTGAAGAGTGAATTTAACTTCATTAGTCTAAAGTAGAAGTAACGTGGGCTGATCAGGCTTTTTTCAGGTTTTCATCACCACCTCTTCATAATGATCAGTGCAGTGCCTAGACTCATCCTTTAATGTGAAGTCTGTAAAAGAGTTTGCATGGTATAAGCATAGACTTATATATTCAAGATATAGGCCTAGGTATAAAGGCTTAATTTTCAGCACTATTGTCATTCAAATTCCATGTATTCTAAGGATATGCAAGCGTATGAAGATGCAAGGTAATATCTGGTCTCATCAGAATCTTTAGTACATTCTGCAACATTAGCAAAACCACTTATAATAACATTTGAACATGTGAGATATTATGTGTTAGTCATAAGTGTTAGACCTTCGGAAGCATTGTAAAAACTGTGGTCACCATCATTGCATGATTTATTTGGTAGCTAACTAAAATATTTACATTTAGAGAATTACTCTAACTACTTATTTATTTTCACCGGCAGCAAAATGTGTTCAGGCCGGATTTAATATACTGTAGCTGAAAATGGTAGTTCAATATTTAAAACTATAACAAAGGAGTTGCATGTCAGGAAAATGCATACAGTTTTTATCTTCTGAGATGCACAATATGTTTTGACCTCAAGGTTAAATATGAATATTTACTAGTAGGGCTGCACGATTAATCACATTTTAATCTCTATAACGGTATCCACCTTTCTCAATTAATTAAAAGTAATCGTCGCGATATTGGCCGGCTCGTTATTTATCCTGAAACGTTGTTTTTAATTTGGATCAGCGTTATCTTGCATTGATAACAAGTCTTCACTGGCGTTCATGCTTGTGGTTGCCAGATGTTAAGAGCTTTAAGTCCCAAAACAGAGCTTTTCCCATTTAGGGTTACACTTTCTGCCTGGTGTTTTATTTAATTTGTGCAGTCTCTGCATGCTCACTGAAGGTGGAACAAGCACTGATGATGAAAACATATGAGTTTAGCAATCTCTCCACAACAGAAAGTGTCATATAGACAATGTGTGCTTTTTCACAAGCCATTTGTACTGTTTGTGTAACCAGATGTGCCATGATTAAACTGAGTTACAATAATGGATCTATTGTGTTTGAGGAATAAATGCGCCTTTCCAACCTGTGACAATACAATGGGAAAAAGGGTACATAAATTGGAATTGTTGGAATTAATATTAAGAGTTTTTACCAATTTTTGTGTTGAAAATGACATGGCAATGTTAGTTTTCAGTGTGTATTAACAATCTTTGAGCAAATTTACTTTGCCATCTGAGTGGCTTTTTACCATTTTTCCCACATAAAAATAAAACCCCCGCTAAAACCAGCCTATGCTGGTTGACTGATTTTAGTTGGTCATCCAGGGCGGTTTTTGCTGGTCAGAAGGCTGGTTTTAGAGGGGTTTTGACAACTTCCTTAGCTTGTCAGGCTGGGAGACCAGCTGGAACAACCAGCTAAAACCAGCTTGACCAAGCTGGGAGACCAGCCTTAACCAGCTAAGTTTAGGCTGGTTTTAGAAAAATACAGCAGACTCTGGACATGGATGAAGCTTTCTAGAGTGTATGTGTCGATCGCCTCCATTCGCACACAATATCAATGGAGTATAATTTGAAAGGCTAGCCATTCAACTGTATGCATACCAGTGCTTTAAGTTGGCCGGTACGCACTGGTACTCAGTACCGCCACTTCCAAATATAGCTCTTGAGCGTACCGCCACCTCTCCGTGCGTCCAGAATGCGCTTTTAGCGTACCGCTACGCTCATTTGGACATCTGTTTTAATAGAGATTTTAATCCTTTGCCTGCGCTGCCGATCTTCAGAGCGCCCTTCACAATGCACACTTCCTAAGATGCCGTTCACATATCGCATCTTTTACGTGCCCAAGTTCGTTGTTTCGTCGTTTTCCTGTTTATGATGTTAATAGTACAGTATCTCCCACCAGGAGAGGTCGCTACTTTCCAGTTGGTCCCCGTATTAATTTCAGCGAAGTGTTTGCACTCTAATGTAAACATTCACTAACATTAGCAAATAATAAATAAAAAATTACCATGAAAACAGTATTTTCCAGTCAAGATGGTAAATAGATTATCTTTTTAACAAGTTCAACAGGATGCCATTATGTTTGGGTTGTTTGGAAATCTGTACTTTATTTAAATCGCACAACTGCTCACCTCAAATTTCAAAGGAAAAATTCATAGTTAACAAAAGCATTTTGCCATATGCATGACAGAAACGTTTGCACTGAACTATGTTCTTATTAGTGTTTCTGCAGGTCCTTAAAGCATTTTCAGTTAAATTGTTTACATTTAAGGCCATGAAAACTCAAATGGTACAGAAATTCTAAATTATAAGAGGTATTTGGGGACGCAAAGAAAATAATTGCTACATGGATTAATATGTCAATTAAACTTCAAAAGGCTATGATTTCACTGAATAAACTTGAGCGCTGCACGACAGCTTTGTGTACTGTGGTTACTGTGGGATCCACTACATTCTGCCGCTCTGAAAGTTAAACCTGCTGGCAGAGAATGAATTTGTTTTTTAATAAGCCCATCTGCTATTTTTAAATGTGAACCAGTGGATCAACAAAAAGCTAATGGATTATAAAAATCTAAACAATTAAGGCACTAAGATATATTTATATGTTATTTAACATAATAAATAATTGATAATAATTGTTTAAATTAATGTAATAATTGATACTTATGACTCATCACTTTTCTTAAAAATTGTTTAAAGGCTGAAAGGTGAAAATCAGATATTAAAAAGGTATTTAAAGGTCTTAAATTTGATTTAAAAAATCCTGCAGATACCAGGTTATTTTATGGTACCATTTTAAATATATATATATTTTTATAAGTCTTTTTTTTAAACTGTCCTCTTAAGGACCCCTGTACATTCTGTTTGTTTCAAATGTACAGACAATGTAATTGAGATGTTTACATTAGCATGTTTACAGGTTTTATACTTAAAATCTTTAAAAACAAATGGCATTAGTTATTCTTTAATTTCCTTCAAGTAAGAATGTTTAAAAGGTGTGTGGATGTGGATTAGTAGTCTGGCCCCTTGGTATAAAGGAGAAAAAATGCTGGCCCTCATCACTATCAAAGTTGCCTATCCCTGTTCTAGATTATATACACACACTTTCGCCGATCTGCTGTGAGTGGTACAAAATCACTGTTTTTTTTTTTTTTGGAGTGCCTCCAGCTATTTTACTCTTTCTTTTCTGTGCTTTCCAAGTTTCGATCACAATTGCCCTTTTCTTTTGTTCTAGTGCTTAAGTTTTTCAGAGTTTGACCTACAGTGGGCTCCACCCGCCTCTCACTCTCTTATCCATCCCAGGAGGATGTTTGTCAGCTTTTTTGTTGATTTAACCTGCACCTACACCAAGGGTCATGTTAATTCTGGTGGTTTTGATGCTGCATTTAGGAGTCACAGAACTACAAGAGGACAAAAGAGTTCAGGAATATTCTGTTATCACTTCAGTAGAATGAAGTAGATCATAAACACTGTACTGCAATACAAATGATGTTGATCATTTTTTCAAACATTAAATTAGTTCTCAAACTTCTACCTCTTCTACAGTGTTTTTCATGTACAGTATTAGGTTTCAGCTTTTTTTTCCTATTTTCTAAATGTTGATTATTCATATACCAACTAGTTCACTAAACAATTCTGTGTTCAAGCCAGAAGCGCAATGTGTTCATTTAAAGGTTAATCTACCTTTTGAATTATAATAAACTGATTGGGGACCTCATGGCAACACTTACTATTGAAGGCATTGGCAGATGATAAAGAATTTTTGCTCGAGTCATGCTAAAATTTGTATTGTTTTTTTTTGTATTTTTTTTTTTTTTTGTATTTTTTATTCTTTTATTATGTGTTTTATGTTCTGTCGCTGTCATTCTGTTGTACTGCGGAGCTTCTGTCACGAAAACAAATTCCTCGTATGTGTAAACATACCTGGCAATAAAGCTCATTCTGATTCTGATTCTGATTCTGAAATATAGGCAATGTTTTTATACTAACCCAATGGTGACAAATAGTAATGAAGTGCTTTACAATATCACCTTACACATTAGGTCAGTGTCAGAAATAACCTTTTTATTAAAGAGCAATGTTTGATAACTAAATTTTTTGCATCTTTTTTGCTTTTATAAGTTTTCTATCACACAAACCAAAATTATGCTGTTTTTTGGCTGCAGTCCAAATGGTGATTGGCTTGAATGCAATCATATTTGTTATCAGACTGGTGTCAAGGCCAAGTTTTGACTATGTAAAAAAAAAATCCTCTGAGCTTTACAGCTATTAAATCAAATATTGTGTATTTCTCATCAATATCTGACCCTGATTTAGGTACAGTGTTTCTGTTGCTTAATTGCATTAAATCAAAGCTATAGTTTGAAAGCAAAGTTGAGTTCACATGAGTAGTAAAGCTTTAATGTGGCATATCTTTCTCAAATTATGTTTTCTATGCTTAAAGTAATATTTTTAGGGGTGGACCATTATGGCAGTTCCCCATATGTTCCCCTAGAAGTATGTTTTTTGGACCGCACACATGACTGAAGTTTACTGCGTGGCATGCATACAGTACCTTGTCCTTCATTGTGTTTTTCATCTTTATAGGTGCAGCAGACTTGTGATTTATTGTCTCATGCACTGGAAGGACACAGATAGAAGCCATCTATCCCATCTGAATGATCCTCTCTGTTCAAATTTCCATACGACATGTATAGTGCTCATCCCTATTGTGAATAAACTACCTACTATCCAAAGGGGAAATATCAAATTAGGGAATACTATTAAAATCACACCTGAGCTATTTTGAATGTAAGCTGACTGACTCTAGGTCAGAGAGGGATTTAAAAATTGTCCTTTATTTTCATTAGAATGTCTTGGTCAGGACTCAGGGACTATTCACATGAATATAGAGCTGGCAAAAAATGTCAGCACTAGTGGCTGTGAAATTTTATCAGGAAAACATGAGCCACTACATCAACAGAATGGGTATACATGTCTAACAGTGTAATTTGTTTGTGTAAATATATAAATGAGTGAGCAGGCGAATATACATTTTGAATAAACTGTAATTATTGGAAACACATTGATTGTGCATCCATGGTTCAAATCATTAATGAGGAACATTGAAATATTTATGTAGCCTAAATGAAGTGCTTCACTGAAAGCAGTCAGGATGAAAGGTAAACTGCAGCCCATCTACTAAATATTAAACAAAACATAAATCTGTAAGCTTGCTTTTCATCAGTGAGGGGTTTGGGACAATATCAGAGCCAAATCAAAGTAATTGTTCAACACTAGAGAGAACTGCAGTGCTTTGTCATTAGATTATTATGATGTGTCTGAGGTCAAAGGTCATAATGATTTCAAAGTCTGAGGCTACATTCATGACGTAAAATAGGTTTGGTGTTGTCACTTGTAATTGCAGGACACAAAGTATTGGTCCTTTCACTTTTGTATCTGCAGTACTTTGGTTATGACTGAAAGCCTATAATTCAGTGCCATGCTAGGCTGCTAAAATTGCATGCCAGTAATTTAGCAGATGTCACTTAAACACTAAATCACTCTGTCAGTTGAGGTACAGGGTCTGTCAACTTAACAGTGATTATTAAATTCAGGTTCTTCTCTACTAGCACATTACCTTTTGGAAATGTTTTTAAGTAGTCTAACTTTATTTTCAGTTAAGTTGATGTAGTTAGATTTTTTGTTATGCTTGAGATTAGTGGTTCAACGGATCACATTATGGTTTTTGATCCACGGATTAAATCATTTTTTTGGATAAGCAAGAAAAGAAAAATATTTCAATTTAACTTGCTTTCCATTTATTATTGAAAGCGAAGTACTTCTTTGATACCACAGCAAATACTACAAGATTAACTAAAAAAGTTTCAACATGATTAAAGAGACAAGAGAACAGTCAGTAAAAATAAGAACAAATACACAAATTACAAGCATAGTTAAATACAACAGAATATGTTACAAATAAAGTAAGGCTGGTAGTATTCGTCTGAAATGCATATGTGCGGCTGTGCGCATACAGAACAGCACAAAGTAACAAATCTTTTCCCTTTTACTTTTTCTCTCTGGAATTGTTTAAAATTTGCTTGCTTGTGTAAATACAAACAAATGATAAACTTATATTATGGTTAAATTTTGCAATTGATCCACGGATCACATGTTGCCAAAGCTTGGGGCTCGGTCCATACGGATCATAGATCAACACGATCCATTTATCCACTACTTAAGATTTTTTTTTTTTATAGATAGACCCAATTATACCTAAATTTCATTGCATCATTTTCATACTGCTGCTTTTTAAAGTGTGCGTGATTTAAGGGAAACAGGTCAATTTAGCTCAAAGGCAATCATTTAAGATTTTAAAGGGAATTTGAACAGAATCATTGTTTCACGCTGATCACTGAGACGCCCTGCGATTCACTGAATGAGCCGTTAAACATCAAAGCTGTGCTGGATATTAATACCCAAAGTATAGTGAAAACACTATCAATTAGCACAGTAACAAGATCGCCAGTTTAAGACATTAACTTGTAGGCACAAAACACAAGATACTTCTCTTTTCAATATGAATAAGGCTTTATTAGATAAATCTAAGACATATAAACTAATCTAACAAATAAACGCACGCACACACACATTCACACAAGTTGCAGGAAGATCGAAAGTTAGGGAAGAATGAGTTTAAGAGAATGGAAATATGGAATCCCAAGTTTACAGCAATACGTTAAATTGCATAGACATGAACCACCATCAATCACTTAATTAGCCCTCGCATTGAGTTCCTCAATGAGGTTAAAATTATATTAGATTCACCAGTGCAAATCAGTCTGGAGGCACATTGCCTGTGTTCCCTTTGTTGTCGATGTCGCTGATTGGCTGGAAGTTCAGTAGTCGTTGAAGTTTCGTCTTGGGAAGCCCGTGGTTGGGCGTTGGCTGAAGACGCAGAGTTGTGTGGCTGGTTGAAGTTGAACTCGGTTACAAAACTTAACTATTAAATGGAAAAGAAAAGAAGTAAAGTTTGACGAGACTAGGTGGTGTTTCTTCTCATCGTGGCTAGGTAGCGGCAGGTGTGCAGGCCGAAGCACGCTGGAACCGCACTCAAAGAACAGTGATGACTAAAAGCATGGCTAAAAGCTAAAGCTAAGAAGCAAAGCTAAAGCTAAAAGCAGGCATGACTAATAGCAGAAGCTAAATGCATAGCTAAAACTAAAAGCAAACATGACTAATAGCAAAAGCTAAGAAGCATAACTAAAACCTAAAAGCAAGATTTTATGGTGTCCTAAGTATTTAAACTGGCCTGTTGGCCACACCTCAAATGTTGTCATGACCAGTCAGATATTGTCTTGGCTCGGGGGTATCATAAATCATATGTTCTTATCAAGCATGTGGAATTTTCCCGCACTTGCAGCGTCTAATTTTGGACATGATTCCTATAACAAGAATATGATACATTTGACAAATAACTGATGGTCATGACTGTTTCAAGCAAGCAGATTCAAGCACATACATATGAAACATGAATATGTATCATTAAGCTATCCAATAGTTATTAAAAGACATACACAATAAGTGATTATAACATGATAGTCAAATGTGTGGGTTACATATTGTAGCAGAAATGAGTCAAATCAGACAAATCAAAGAGTCTATCAGAGCTGTGTGCATTGAAACATGAGCTGAATTCCTCAGGAAGTCATAAATCAGTTCTAGTGCCACAAGAACCAAGCAAGATAACCAACCAACCAACTTGTTCACACAACAGCTTTCAACATTAACACCAATAGAACAATTATTGACAATTTTAATTCGAAGAAGAGATTGTCAAATTTATTGTTCGTGATTGGAATGCAACGCTGGACATCACATGTAAACCCAGGAGATCAAGTTAAATACTTGCATTGACTTCCCCCCCCCAGCCAGTGAAACCAGACTGAAATTCCTAAGGGGGAAGGGCTTTAAACCTTTGTCTTCACAGAAAAGTCCTTTGCCAGAGAATGGCAAAGAAACCCTTTTTATACATTATATATGGACCAGAATGAACTCAAAAAAGACTTATGAATGAATCATTCCATTGCTTAACTCCATATTCATTTACGTGTAACCCACACATTTGACTATCATGTATAATCACTTATTGTGTATGTCTTTTGATAACTATAGGATACATAGTCATGTCTAGTATTGAAATAATCGCATTTTCTTGCTTGATATTGTCCTGACAATCATTTATTTGTAAAATATATCATAATCATGTTATAGGAATCATGTCCAAAATTAGACCCTGTGAGGCAAGAACCACATGCTTGGTAAGATAAACAAATGATTTATGATACCCACCCCAAGAACATATCTGATTGGTCAAGGCAACATTTGAGGGGTGGCCAACAGGAAAGTTTAAATACTTTGGATACGATTAAATTTTTGCTTTTAGTTCTAGTCTAGCTGCTGCTATTAGCCATGTCGGCTTTTAGTTCTAGCATTGCTTGTGCTATCAGTCATGCCTTGCTTTTAGTCTGCTTTTAGTCCCTAGCTGCTGCTATTAGCCATGTCGGCTTTTAGTCTGCTTTTAGTTCCAGCCTTGCTCGTGCTATCAGTCATGCCTGCTCTTAGCTTGTAGCTTTGCTACCTAGCTTTAGCTTGTAGCATCTAGCCATGCGGTTAGTCATCATGGTTCTTTGAGCGCGGTTCCAGCGTGCCTGCCTGCTGCTACTTATGCCACAATGAGAAGGAACACAACCTAGTCTCGTCAAACTTTATTTCTTTTCTTTTCCGTTTGAGAGTTTCGTGTTCTGAGTTAAGTTTTGTAACGTCGACCTCGTCTGCGCGTTTGAACTGCGACCAGCCACACAACTCCAGCTTCAGCCAACGCCCAAGCACGGGCTCCCCAAGACGTCACTTCAGCCAACTGAACTTCCAGCCAATCAGCGACACCGGGATACCCCTTTCAACGGGAGTCCCTTTCACAGCAAACGAAGGCAACGTATTCCCAGATATTTGTTGTGCTGGTGTATCTAATATAATTTTAACCCCATTGAGGAACTCAATGCGAGCGCTAATTACGTGATTGATGGTTGTTCATGTCTATGCAATTTAACGTATTGCTGTAACTTGGGATTCCATATTTCCTTTCTCTTAAACTCATCTTTCCCTAACTTTCGACCTCCCTGCAACTTGTGTGAATGTGTGTGTGCGTGCGTTTATGTGTTAGATTAGTTTATGTCTTAGATTTATCTAATAAAGCCTTATTCATATTGAAAAGAGAAGTATCTTGTGTTTTGTGCTTACAAGTTAATGTCTTAAACTGCCGATCTTGTTACTGTGCTAATTGATAGTGTTTTCACTATAGTTTGGATATTAGTATCCAGCGCAGATTTGATGTTAAACGGCTCGTTCACTGAACTGCAGGCGCGTCTCCGTGAACAGCCGTGAAACAGTGATTCTGTTCAAATTCCCTTTAAAATCTTAAATGATTCCCTTTGAGCTAAATTGACCTGTTTCCCTTACAATATAAATGAATATGGAGTGAAGCGATGGACTGATATTCATTTATAAGTCTTTTTGAGTTCATCTTGGTCTATATATATGTAGAAAAGACAGTTTCTGTGTCATTATCTTTTGACAAAGATTTCTGTGGAGACCAGAGGTTCAAAGGCCCCACCTTTAGGAATTTCAGTCTGGTTCTGCTAGGTGGGGGAAGTGTTTAAGGATATTGTGTATAACTCTCAACTTTACAAGTGATGTCTGACGTTGCATCTCACTTGCCCCAAATTTGACAATCTCTTCTCCGAATTGAAATGGTCAATAATTGTTCTAGTGGTGTTAATGTTGAAAGCTGTTCTGTGAAAGGGTTGGTTGGATATCTTGCTTGGGACTTGTGCCACTAGAACTGTTTTATGACCTCCGGTTGCCTTCCTGAGGAATTTGGCTCATATTTCAACCACAGTCCTGATCGACTCTTTAATTTGTCTGATTCGAGTCAAATCCGCTACAGTGATCTTAAATTTTATGTTGTCTAATTCTTATATTGTGTAGCTGAAACCTCTCTAGTGTGCTGCTAGATACCATGAGATCACCAAACATTTGTGGCTCTTGAGACAGATCAATCCATTTGTGCTCATGGGTTTTTATCCCCACATGAGTGTGGTGGTTATGGTTGTGGCTCTGGTTTCATTATGATGAGTAGCGGGAAAGGTACAGAAATCAGGGTGGGAATTAGCTTGGGCTCATTTGGTCTGTGATTAGATTCCAGCAGTAGTATAACTGACTCTTCAGACACAATAGGGTGTCTGTGGATATTGTAATAAATACTAAAAACCTCTCTCTTGGGTGGTGTATAGAGTATTTTTTTTTCTTTAAGGTGATTTTTTTTCCTTCTCAAAAATGTATTTGCTTAAAAGAAAAAATCTAGATAATACCTTACTCATCATCTGACCTAATGAAAAAATATAGCTCTATTAATTATAAATAAATTTGTATCGGAAGATGGAATGGATGGGCTAATTTGAAAATAGGAAGGTAAAGAAACACAATTTTTTCTTGTCTTGTATTGTTGGCTGTATTGTTGGCTAGTGGTGAGTTTAAAGCACAATCACAAATAGCAAATTTATAAAAAATCAAGTGACCCACAAAAGGCTTATCTGACTTGTCATGAATTCAAGCACAAGTAAAATTATTTGCTGAAAATCTTCCTTAGTGAAAACTGGATTATGGTTGAGTTCAAGACCTGTTTAAATAACAGACTAAATTTAGGAATGATTTATTACTTTCATTAGATAGTAAAAAAAAAAAAAAACTGATATCTAAAAATATCTGCTTTTCAGGCAAGACTGTTTTAGCAGAAAAATCCATAATAATGCCATGGGTTGTCTGGCATTGTGGAATATCTTGATAAATGACATTTTCTAATTGATTCAACAGCCCTGGTATTAGACTTTGATAAATGTTACTTTCCTTGGTTTGTCTTCAGTCAAAGGCCTTTCTTAAAGGCCACCTTTGTCATCATCAACGTTTCCTTTTGATGAGCTGAAACTTGCCAAACTTATAGGGATCAAAAAAAAAAAATACAGATACATAAATGTCAGGGCAGGATTCACTTGCACTGCTAGAATTAACTTATTTCACTGATCTAAGACTGGCTTCAAATCCTAAACCTCTCAGTATACATGATTTATTTTTAGATAATCTTAAAAGGACAACCATCAATGATATTGACACTTCCTACATCTATAGCACAGGTAACTGTGACTTGATGTGTCTTAGGTCTAAGGACAACAACACTGAGCTGTGATTACCTGTTGAAATTGGAGAAGGTTGAAACCCAAAGCAAATGTGCAACAAAATAAGATTTTGATCTTGGACTGAGAGGCAGACCGGTTTAGAAGTAATAAGAAGGTGGGATATCACAGGGGAGAACAAAGTGCAGTGATTACATTTATCTCTGTTGGTCTGCTACAGGGCTGCTGAAGGAGAACAATCTCTGAGCTCTTGATGTAGCAGGGCTACAGGCTTTACTTGATAGTTAATGCAGATAGTGTTTGATAATGTTGCAATTGCACCAAATTCACATGTAAAATCAACAGCCCTATTTATTTTTATGTAAACATGCTAGATGGACATCTTTGGATCACTGAATTTTTATTTTCAGTGTCTCAGGTCATTTATGCTCTGTTTTTATGCTGTGTCATTTAAATAAGTTGAACTTTCAGTGAAACCATCAACCCATTTGTCAAGTTTCTGAAAGGCCACATCTCTCTGTAATCCTCACTGATGTTTCAAACACAGCATGTGTCTTCACTTCTGCACAGTGTTACAAGGGAAGAATACTATCAACATTACATGAGCTTTAGAAATGTAGTGAAACTTCATAATGTTCTAGTGAATATTGGTATCTTAAAGCGATATTCAGCCAAAAATGAAAATTGCCATCTGTTATATATTTGTATGAATACGCCAAGGCCAATATATCAGCCGATATTTGCCATTTTTCAAATACCGGTATCAGCTGATAAGTTTTTCTGTTTAAGTCTGTCTTATAATAAGATAAGAGCTGTTAAACAAAGGAATTAAAATCTATGCAAAAAACTATTATAACGATTGCTTTTATATCGTTAGTAATAAAAAGGCAAACAATATAATACTTTCTCGTTTGTCATCAGCATTCATGCAAATACACATTTATAGAATTAAAAAATGTTTTTAAATGACTTATGAATATCTAAGTTCAAAAACATTGCAAACCTAGTTGAATCTGAGATCTTATGAAGTGTGCATTTGTATCCTGCATGATCGCATATACTCTGTGTGATGGTCGGTCCATGCAAATTGAATACAGTCAGGAGTAGAATTCAGCTTCATTGAGATGCGCGATCAACAAACTTTAAAGGTCCCCTTCTTCGTGATCCCATGTTTCTTAAACCTTATCCTTTCAGCTTTTAATATACTGGTCTTATGTTTGAGTTTTTCATTCTGATTCTGCAATTCTTCAGCACTTTTTCATGCAGATGTGGCTTTGGGAGGGCAACATGTCAGGCAAACAAGATGGATACTCCTCCATTATCAGTGGCCACATCCCACGGGATTGCGCCGGTGTAATGTTTATTAATCGTATATGTATAATTTCTAATAAAAGGACTTCAGCACAGTGCTGCACTTTGTGTTCCCAAAGACTGTCTGCACTGGCAAGTCACATTAGCATGCCAGTCCAATTGAGTGAATGAGAGGTATTGCTAATGCACCTTACAAGCCTTTTTTGGACCAAAATCTACTTGTGGGATTGGAGATTGGTCTGAATGCTTTTTAGATAATTTAGAGGGAGCTGGATAAGGGCAGTATTATTACATTAATGACAAAATGGTGCAGTGGTCCCTCTTAGTATGACATTTACATGCCTCGGTGGTCTTTGTGGAGCTGCCTTATTTTTTTTAAAGCATGCTTTGTCACAAGTTTTCTACAGTAAATGGGTTAACTTAGAGGAGATGCGTGAGAGTGCTAAAGCTAATTTAGTTTTATTTTCACAGACTATTGATCGGCTGGCAGCCAAGAAGCAAGAAAAGTTTTAATTAAAAAAAATTGTTTCTGGAATGTATTCCGGAACTTTCCATGTATTCACACCAAAAATAAGCAAGCTAAGTAATTTATAAGTCACATGTAAGTCATTGCATTAGAATGAAAAAATGGGCAAAGTAGATAAAAGTGCCATAGCCTATGTTTCTCTATTCACACAACAGTGATTAGATTAGCGTTAGAGCATTTACACATTGACCACAATCACAAACAATACAGTCGAGATCTCATGACAGAACACAGACCTGCTGAATGACACATTCATTTAGATTGCTAAACTCCAGGTTGTTTGTTCTTCAGATCATCTGCATCGGTGCTTTCGCAATGAGGAGCTAGCGTTTGGGTATGCATGGTTGCCAGATTGCTTACAATAGGCAAAACACCAGGAAGAAAATTTATCTATGTAACAGCTTAGCTCTGATTTGGGAACTCTATTTGGCAACCGCACTCATGAGAGTTCTGGTAAGTTTCCTTTTTTAGAAAAAAAATATTTTTATTTTTTAAATGCATAGAATGCAATGCATACATCAAAAATAAACATTTAATTATTACCCATTGTTTCTCTGTCTGTACTTGGACTGTGAACAATGACAATAAAGTTGACAGATGAATTAAACACATAAAACATTATTTTAATTGATCTCTTAATTATTGAAAATTAACTTAACTTTTTGGTAAACAAAGGGGTTTACTATTAAAAATAAAACATGGAAGAAATGTTGTGTGATTAAACCTTAAATAAAAAATAATGTTCGATCTTTTTTTTTTTTTTGTAGTAGGCTATGTACATTCTGCTGAACAATAGTAATACATCTCTGGCAGATACTTGTCTTGGACTATAAATCTGACTTTTATTCTGACGGGTTGACGTACCTTTACAGTTCTGTGTACGTGATGTGACGCTAGTTTTACTCAAATCCAACGGTCAAATGCTCATGAAGTGACTGTCAGAGCAGTTCTGGAGATGTTGTTCATGTGTTCACGTCTTATTTAGTGAGATAGCAGTCGCTGAAATCACCGGAGCGTCACGCACGCTTCAGTGTGTGTGATAAAGGAAGTCACGCTTCTGCTCCATTCATTAACAGAGACACGCAGAACATGCACGATTCATATTTAAATAGACTGTTCCGGCTTAATATTTACAGATTTTAGTCCATATCGTGATTTGATGTGCAATAACCTATTTTTTTGACTGGATTCCGCGATTCTTCCCGCGTTTTTTGCATCGCGGAAATCATAGGGCCCTAGTTGTGGTGTGCCAGCTCTATCTTGCAATGGTCACATGCCACAACATTTTCTTTACGTTTGCCCGTGCCCTCAAATCAAAACACTGCTGACTCCTTGTGTCTCCTTCCGCTTTGTGGGTGACGTAAACGCATTGTGCCACATTAAAAAAATCATTGCTGACGTGAGATTTTAAATAGATTAAAAGAGGCTTCGAGGCAGAGGAATTTGCCTCGATCATTTTTTTTTATCGAGTTACTCGAGGAATCGTTTCAGCCCTAATACCACACTTGTTATAATCAGAGGTTATAATTTGCAAATTAATAATTTGATGTGATGATGCTTTCTCCAGACTGTCCAAATACAAATGACTCGAGACAGCGATAAATAAAATTTTTAACAAAAAATGTGGGAACGATTCCTATTTAAAAGAGAGCGCATGCATACAAGGAGGTAATGCGCTCGCTTAAAGCAGGATTTATACTTTCACCTGGCTCCACTGGCGCGTGCACTCTTTCAAAATGGATAAGGCTTTTTTCAGTGAACCATCGCAACAAGTTTGCCAAGTGTCTTCACCGGACATTTGAACTCTTTGTCAGTACCTCATAAATAAGACGAGGCAGTGTACTGTCAGGGATTTGTCAATTGTCAAAGCAATAACCCAGAAAATGACTGATGTACTGCATCTTATGATGTACCTGTTGAAAGTAACATGAAAATGGTGCCAAGGAAGTTTAAGAGTCAGCAGTGTGTAGAAAGCTTTTCACTATGACTTTTGTTACATTGCAGACCGTTCAGTGCCAGAATCATCATGCTAATCAATGGCAACAGCTGTTTCACCTCCCCATGGGATCATTCTCATTGACACATCATAATCCAATCCCTTCCCACCAACCCTTTACTCTTCATAATGTGCTGTACACTGCATGTGTGCAGTGCCTCTGTTGTATATGCCCATATCTCAGCCGTAGGTTCCATTGCATCCCCCGAATCATTATAGATTTGCAGTCTACTGCCTCAAAAGTAGATGGTAGAACCCTAAAGCCTGCGAATGCCGGTGAGACTACAGTATTTCTAAATCAGAATTACTTTAGCATATTAGGGGACTGTATTTCAAGCAATGTAAATTAGATTTCCTTTTGCCTTTTCCCTGATGTAGTTAAGCATTGCCTATGCTCCTATTATTGAATACTAATTCCGCCCATTTTATCTGGAAAAAGTGCTCAATTGTCCTAAAGGGATTACAGCATGGTGATTTTGTAGCAGAATCATATTCATTTGTTTTTATTTCACGTCATGCTTAAAATGCTTAGAGCTTCTGTAAGTTTTTTCACTAATTGCTTCTTGCATAAGACTGCTAGTCTGGTTTGATTGATTAGTTTGTGGTCTCCCAGTTTTCTCTTGGTTTTATAAGCCATCTGTTCCGTCAAGTTTACCTAAAGGCCATTTCCAATTGTATTTCTTATTCAAACACTGCAAGTCAAGGTTTACATTATACGAATGGTGTTTTGTGCAGTTGTGTATCAAATAAGAACCTAGGAACTTCACCATTTTCGCAGTACAAATTAATTTCAATCTTTTATTTATTAACATGTTTATTTTAACATTTAGATTGTATTTTTTTTCTCCATTTCGTGTCATTGACTAAGCTGTAGATGATGCCTGCTGCGTTGACACTGACAATGAGAGTGAAGCTGTCAGTAGATTTCCTTAGTGCCGTGGCTTTGAGGCAGTGAAGACACCATTCGTCTCAGGATGATAGAGGAAGGCTGCCGTGCCATAACACAAGGTCAGACATAAGTCCTGTCTCTTCCATTTAGCATTGCTCCAATGGATGAGGTCATTCAGAGTTTTACAACAACTCTCCAGCTGCAGCATAGCTGAAGACAAGCAAAAGGACTGACTTTCACATCTTTTGAACTTTTTGAACTCAAATACCTATGCATTGTCATTGCCAAACTATTTTCCTACGATTCAAATCAGGCACTACACCTTTTTTATTTGCTGCTTGTCTTGTGGTTAGAGAGTTGGACTTGTGACTCAAAGGTTGAGGGTTTGAGTCTCAGTACAGGCAGGGATTGTTGGTGGGGGAAGTGAATGACCAGGGCTCTTTTCCACCAATACAATGGCTGAAGTGACACCATTTAGCAAGGCACCAAACCCCCAACTAAGTGCGCATAGACGATAGTATAATGATACTACACTTGATGATGGTCAGATGTCTTTGTCGATAGCCAAGACGACATTAGGTTAATTCTCGTATAAAATTATTGTTGTTATTATTAGGTGGCCTATTATAATTCAGCTATTATTCTTAAATTGCCCCACTATTTCACTTCAGCACCTTACTTTTATACTTGTATATTTAGTTTGTTCATTTATGTCCAATATTTAGTTAAACTCTTGGGCCCTATTTTAACGATCTAAATGCAAAGTGTAAAGCGCATGGCGCAGGTGGACTCAGGGCATGTCCAAATCCACTTTTGCTATTTTAACGACGGAAAAACGGTTGGGCGCTTCGGGCTCATGGTCTAAATGGGTTGTCCCTATTTTCTTAATGAGTAATGGATTTTTTTTGGGCGTAACATGCAATAAACCAATCAGAGTTTCATCTTCCATTCCCTTTAAGAGCTAATTGTGCTCGCGTCATGATGGATTTGCTATTTACATGGCGGAATTTGGCAAACGCAATGACAGAACGTGTCTCCGAGATGAAACGGAGCTGTTTGTGTGCGACCAAATAGCCTAATTCTGATACATGCGATGACTATCCATTAGGGCTGCACGATGTGTCATTTAAGCATCGATATCGCGATGTACGAATCCGCGATTGTCACATCGCAGGATGTGCGATGTAGGCTGTCGTAGTTGATCTGTTATTCATTAACTGTACGGGCCAGCTGCTCCCCGGCCCTTGACGAATATGATTCGCGGATTAATTGCACAGTTTAAGTCCTGTCAGTTTAACAGAGCACATATAAGAACAAGCAGAGAGAGAGAGAGCACGAGAGAGAGAGAGAGAGAGAGAGAGAGAGAGAGAGAGAGAGAGAGAGAGCACTAGAGAGAGCGCGCGCACGCGAGAGAGAGATAGAGAGAGTGTGTACATAAACTGATAAAAAAAGGTTAATGATTTTACATGCTGTGTGTAATCGGCATAAGGGGCAATAATGTAGCTGTGATGATTGGTTTATGCTTAAGCCATTTATTACCTTATAAAAGAAAACGTGTTAAAGCATGTATATGACCACATGCATTGTCGGCTTATTAAGCTTAATTAGGTTAAGAACGTGCATGTAAATGCAGTCATGGTAGTCCACTTGGGTTAATGTTGAACCTCTATTTTACTTTAAGTGGTAGTTGGATTTATTCCCTGACTGAATCTCTTGCCAATTTTATCTGATGCTACCTGAAAGGTTGTGGTTTTAAGGAGCCCCATTTACTATTGGGTGTAACTTTTCAGTGGTGGCCTGAGGAACTGTCAGGTCTCTTATCAGCCAAAAGAGAGCTAAATCCCATTATAGCCGTCAGTCAGGCAGACAAAGAATCCTTTACGTGATCAGAGAGATCAATTGCAAAAGGTTACATTTTTGATGTCTGCATTTAAAGTAGCTGAGGGGATGATGGATGTTTTTCAGCTACTTAGGTTTCCAGGAAGACGCCTGAAATTGCCTCTCAGGTTTAACTAGCATCGATAGGAACTCTGCAGCCGTAATACGACAGAAACATAGAATGCCTCAGGGTGAGGAGGAAGTTTGGTTAAGAGTAGACATTTCAGATGGTCACTAAGAACCAACTGAACTAAAACAGTTACAGTAGAAAGCATTGAGAGAGGATTTTAATCAGCCCTCCTACCTCAAGTGGCCTGGCTTCTGTCTCAATGAAGAATTGCTCATTATGTCCTATCAGTGTTCCAACAGCAGGCTATCTTAACACCCAGAGACTGCATTTAAATCAATAAGCTACTTTTCATTTGCACAGACAAAATGAGAAGTTGTTTTTATTGAATGAATGAGAGCCTTACATGCATACAAGTTTATTTTGCTCGGAAATAACCTTTTCTGTGAGTGACCAAGCATGTGATCCAAACCCAACTTCACTTGACTTCTGAGTGGAAGCCCAGGAGGATGGTCTCCAAAGTGATTGACAGTTAAAACAAGTGTGTTGGTGGTGAGGGAAACAGTTCATTAATCCATGGTAAATCCCCAGCAGTTACTGAGGTGGAGATTCAATTTTGACATTTCTAATTCATTTTCCCTAAAGGATTACTGACTAGTGTGCAGTAATCGCACATAGATAGCAGTGGACTATGTAATTGGGTCATTTAATATTCTAGAAAGAGTACTAATAATGGCTTTTTAACTTTGCCTACTTGCTACACTTTCATTTGAAAACATTCTGAACTAATGTAGATATTTTAGATACAAAACCTAAGCTTTATAAAGGGTGATATGATGTTGCTAAAAAGGATATAATTTTGTGTATTTGGTGTAATGAAATGTGTTTATGTGGTTTATGGTTAAAAAAAAAACATTATTTCCCACATACTGTACATTATTGTTTCTCCTCTCTATGCTCCACCTTTCTGAAATGCATAGTTTTTTTACAAAGCTCATCGGTCTGAAAAGTGAGTTGTGCAGTGATTGGCGAGCTATCCAGTGCATTGTGATTGGCTGAATGCCTCAAGCGTGTGATGGAAATGTTATGCTCCCACCATACTGTTATGGCATTTCATCAGTGGCGAATCCTTTAAATATGTAAATATACTTATAGACTGTGAGTCAAAAGCATCAGACTGTCCTTGAAGAGAGTTTGGAATGGCCAGGGATAGAGTGAGGAACAGCCAGGGCCTTGAGTGAGGAACAGCCAGGGACTTGAGTGAGGAATAGCCGTGGACTTGAAGGAGCAACCAGTGGCTTGTGGCAACCACATATGATGACCCCAGGCTGGATGCTGCTTTGTCCATGGTGAAAGCCGATCCAGCGATCCACAACGCCAAGTTGATGTATTTCCTCCGTGACCAGCACGGATCAGCTCTAGGCATGACGGAGCAGATATCACGCTCTTTTGGAAGGCCAAAGAAAGTAGTTTCGTTTTCACAATGAAACCCACATAATATTCTATTTATAAATAAATGTTTTTCTCTTGTATTCATGAAAAGACAGATACAAAAAAGTATCTCAAATATATCAAGCAGCACAAAATTTTTCAACATTGATGTGTTATTTGAGTACCAAATCAGCATATTTGAATGATTTCTGAAGGATCATGTGACACTGGAGTCACAAGACCAGAAACACATCACAGAAAAAAATTGTATTACATATATGTAACAAACAAACAAATCTCCATATTCATCGGGAAGAAGGAGGCGGGAACCGGCGCACAATCAAAAAGCACTTTAATATCCAAAAGTAAATACAAAACGGCGCACCAGCCCCTCACGGACGACTGGTGCGCATAAATAAAAAGCAAACACATAAAATAATGTCCCAGGCCTGGTCCTCTCTCGTCCTTCACGGTCGTCGCTCTAGTTTTATATCCTTCCATCTCCTACGTGGGACTCGATACTAGCGGTGGGGCTCAGGTGTAGCTCATCTCCAATCACTACACCTGGCCTCACTCCTCGTTCCCACGCCTCTCGGCCCCGCCCCACTCGCCACATACCCCCATCGCCCCTCGCAGGCCGGGGGGTACTCCCGAGACTGCGCTCTACTCCCCCCCCCCCCCCCTTCCCTCCGGGGGAGACCGCTCACGGGGACCTGCGGGAACCTGGGGGTAGGACAGACGAGGCGAGAGAAAAGGAGATGGAAGGAGGAGCGACAGGGACGAGAGAGGGGAGAGAGGAAAAAAAAAAATCCGGTTCCCAGACGCACTGCTGCTCGGCCCTCCACCGGCTGGGTGATCTCCTCCGCGGTGCCCGGCGGTGGCACTGGACGGCCCTCGGCGGACGGCACGACACTCCTCCGCCGCCCGGTGGACGGCGACGGCTCCTCCGATTTTGGGCAGCGGCAGGAGTCCCCCATTCCCTGCCCCTCCGGATTCCGTCACGGAGGCGGCAGGCTCCGGCCCCCTGGCGAACGGCGCCGACTCCTCCGCTCCCTCACGGACGGCAGCCGCCCCTCCTTGTCGTGGGCGGTCGGCAGTGAGCTCGCCCGTCCCCGGCAACTCGCTCCAGCCCACCGCCTCGAGCGTCCATGGCGGCACACACCTCGCCAGCTCGAGGGCACCGCGGATTCACCACAGCGGCGAGGGATCTTCAGCAGCGCGTCCCTCCTTCTCCCGGGCTTCGGCACCACTGTACCAAACAAACAAATCTCCATATTCATCGGGAAGAAGGAGGCGGGAACCGGCGCACAATCAAAAAGCACTTTAATATCCAAAAGTAAATACAAAACGGCGCACCAGCCCCTCACGGACGACTGGTGCGCATAAATAAAAAGCAAACACATAAAATAATGTCCCAGGCCTGGTCCTCTCTCGTCCTTCACGGTCGTCGCTCCAGTTTTATATCCTTCCATCTCCTACGTGGGACTCGATACTAGCGGTGGGGCTCAGGTGTAGCTCATCTCCAATCACTACACCTGGCCTCACTCCTCGTTCCCACGCCTCTCGGCCCCGCCCCACTCGCCACAATATACATATAGTAAAATAAAATAAAAAACAGTATTACACGGTATTGCAGGTTTTACTATATTATTGATCAAATAAATGCAGCCTTGGTGAGCATAAGAGCATTTATCAATACATTGGAACAGACTAAGACATTTTAGTTAAGAACTTTTGAACGATTTTCGTACAATTCCAGATAAACTGACACATTATTTCTGACCACCAAGACATAACATTAATCAAAAATATAAACAAGGTTTTAAAAATTAGCATTTTATCTCAAATGTAACATAGACTTATTCATAGTAGCACCACATTTCATTTAGGATGGGAATGAAAATGAGTGAATAGACTTACAGTCTCTTCAATGGCCAATCACTGATTACAGCAAGTATAGGTATAAAGACTGTAGATTACATCTTATTATCAGAAAGGCTTGTGGTTTCTGGATTTTTTTTATTTTTATGTTTTTAAAATATATTTTCCCCCAATGTTTCATCTGATGATTAATCAACTCTAATTAGTGGTATAACTCATTGGAAACGATTTTAAGTGCATCCCTCACAGGCTTATTTTCATTCCTGTCAAATTAAATTATATATTGAATAAGATAGCACACTTCACTTTAAAGAGGTGCTGTGTGGTATTGGGCTGTAACAGTGGCAGATTTTTACCACCGCGGTTGTAATGGACCAACTTCCGCCAGTGATGCGGGGTTGAGATTTCCATTATCCTTAAATAGAAATTTAAGGATAAATGTTTGGGACGACCAGAACCCTTCCTAGAGCTGGCCATCTGTCCAAACTGAGCTATCGGGGGAGAAGAGCCTTGGTGAGAGAGGTAAAGAAGAACCCAAAGATCACTGTGGGTGAGCTCCAGAGATGCAGTCGGGAGGTGGGAGAAAGTTGTAGAAAGTCAACCATCACTGCAGCCCTCCACCAGTCGGGGCTTTATGGCAGAGTGGCCCGATGGAAGCCTCTCCTCAGTGCAAGGCACATGAAACCCCCATGAAGTTTAATAAAAACACCCGAAGGATTCTCTGGTCTGATAAGACCAAGATAGAACTTTTTGGCCTTAATTCTAAGCGTTATGTGTGGAGAAAACCAAGTACTGCTCATCACCTGCCCAATACAGTCCCAACAGTGAAGCATGTTGGTGGCAGCATCATGCTGTGGGGTTGTTTTACAGCTGCAGGGACAGGACGACTGGTTGCAATCGAGGGAAAGATAAATGTGGCCAAGTACAGGGATATCCTGGACGAAATCCTTCTCCAGAGTGCTCAGGACCTCAGATTGGGCTGGAGGTTCACCTTCCAACAAGACAATGGGTCTCATTCACTAAAAATGCGTAGGCACAGATTTTTGCGTGAAATGTGCATACGGACGTTTTCACGAATAAATCATGATTCATCAAAAACTTTCGTACTAAAATTTATTCTAAATGTACGAAAAGATTCAAGAACAACTTATACCACACATACACAATAATCATGTACAAACGGGGGCCTTATAAGCATGTGTTAAGAACCCTATATAATTAGATGTTATTGATAAATTATAATTACAGTTCCAATTATATATATATATATATATATATATATATATATATATATAATATTAGAGATCCAAACAATAATCACCTGATCTATCCTTATATAAACGGTGATTAATGTGTCTCATCTTGTGTTTAGAGGCATTGGAACACTTGGTACTGCTTGAAGACATCGCGGCGTGTGCTCTAAGGAGAGAGCGCGTCTTTAGAGAGCGCACAGATATGTTTGCGGAGAGTGACGAATGGCTGTTCAGTCGCTTTAGGTTGCCCAGAGAAGTCCTCATTGATTTATGCAACTCACTGGAACCACATCTAAGCCACATCACCAACCACTCTCACCACCTTATCTCCAAGCCTGTGTTATAACCCGTGCTTCCTTTTTACCTGTGCCCGTTATGCCAGTGGATACACTTTTAAATAACAAATAATTTTTCCTGGCTTCCAACTCCGACAACAAAACCTCACGTTCATTATCGTTGAAGTTATTTTTCTTTGTCTTGTGTTTCGGTGCCATAATTGTCTTTCTCTGTACAAGTGCCTCGTTGTGGAAAGCCCTTATATGGAGCTGGTTTGGGCATGAATTATGCTAATTACTGAACTCGTGCACGCGGGTGCTCATTTAGAAGACTCCAAATTCACTAACAGAAGAACGAGTTTAAGAACAAGCTCATGTGCATACGCACGTGTTGTGAATTAGGCGGAAAATTTTCGTGAGAAGTCCAAATGTGCGTATAAATAAGAAAATTGTACGCAAAAATTTGTGAATGAGACCCAATGACCCTCAGCACACAGCTAAAATAACGAAGAAGTGGCTTCACAACAACTCGGTGACTGTTCTTGAATGGCCCAGCCAGAGCCAAGAATTAAACCCAATTGAGCATGTTAATGTGTGGTTTCTTTAGTTTACCAGGTTTACCTTTTTTTTTTTTTTTTTGTAGTAGTAGTAGTAGTAGGCTAAACCCATGTTTAATTTTCATAAAGGTACATCTGTAATTAAAACATTATGTAACTGAGTGTGCATAAATTAATGTGAGTAATCTTACCTGATGCTGATATTACTATAGCCAGTATTAACAGTTTACGTGATCTGGCCCTTGATTTTATTATAAAGATTATTATTATTTCTTTGCGAAGCAAATATATAAAAAATGCGCGTGGTAAGAGCATCTACGGTAATTCGCGTTGGCCAAAACACACGAGGAAACGCATTGTGAAATAAAATACCACTGGCAAACACAGACATTCCCATTCGGACGGGATTCGTTTTCTCAGAGGATCACTGAGTTTGCTGAAAAACAGTAGGCAATTTGCTCTGGAATTATCACAGAGGCTGTGTGAGAAAAACACAGACGTGGCAGATTCGGATGGGATTAAAATCACTGAGTACGTCAGTGAAGCACAGATTTCTCTTACGACCCCCTGTAAAACTAGGTAAAATGAAAGAAAAACACTGTAGTTAAAATATTTAATATTAACAGAAGAAAAATGTTATTAAACTTTTTTTAAACGATTTAGCCGGATCACTGAAACTGAAAAGAATGGACGGATTAATAAAATGTCCATAAAGTTTAAACTCAAGTTCTCAAATGCAAACAATGGAAAAAAGAGCTTCAATAATTTACACCTTCAGTGATTTTAAAAGGAGCTGTCTTTACTTGCTTTTACCCAGTTTAAGTTAAAAAACAAAAAACAAAAAAAAACAACATCTGTGAATATTATTTTTTAAAATATCAGAGTGCAAGATTCTCTCGGCATGTGTGATGCTGAGTCACTTTAGTCTCTTTTATATCAAATATACTTTTTGTAAGATTTCTAGTTTTTCATGTCACAGGATTTTTTTTCAAGTTTTTTTTTTTTTTTTTTAAAATGTGTGAGTGTAAGAATTGCAACGTGAATCAAGTCTCATTAACTTGCAGCCTTGTACACATTTATATGTACTTGTACAGACTTGTACAGTGGACCAACGGCCAAGGGGAGCAGTTGGGGGTTCGGTGCCTTGCTCAAGGGCACCTAAGTCGTGGTATTGAGGGTGGAGAGAGAACTGTAGATGCACTCCCCCCACCTACAATTCCTGCCGGCACGGGACTTGAACTCACAACCTTTCGATTGGGAGTCCGACTCTCTAACCACGACTTCCCCTAAAGCCTATACGACTATTTCAGGATTTTAAAATAACTTTCTAAAAAATTAATTTTAGATGAATTTTCTAATGATTTTAAGGAACTTATAATGTTATATTATAAAGTTATATTTGTTTTGTTTAGTTATTTGATCTCCGTTTACAAAACAAAATATAATTCCAGTCAGTTTGCAAACTGTCCCTTTTCGCCACCTGGCGGTAGTTTTTTGAACGACTTTAACACGCGATAACATGGTACAGGCAGTATTGGGTATTTTGGTTGGCCACCTACTGTACAAATGCATATGGGTTACATGAATGGAGATGGCTTCAGATCGGCGATGTAGGCGATGTAGTATTTGGTTTCCCAACAAGTTCCATTGCCCAACACAAAATTAATTTGCTGAATATAGAATAAACTATATTTTCATTCGCTCAAACCTGCCAAATCTAAAGGAAACCCTGTGTATGGCATTTTGAGGTAATTTGTGAATTACCATAGACTTGTTGTCTAAATAAAACAATTTGCAACTATTACTGTTATTACACTTGAAAACAAAACTTTGTATTATGCTTGTTATAGAGTGCTTGATGTTACAGTACATGCACTACCACTGGTGGCAGTTGGTGGTCGCAGTTGTCATGGTGACCGTCACAGCCCTAGTGTGGGATCATTATTGAATATTTACGTTGATATATACCCAGTAGTTCTCATGGACCTGAAACTGTTTATCAACTACCTAATCTTTGTAGAGCTTCCCTGCCATATGCTGTGGCGTGTAAGGGCGTTAGAGTTAATTGTACCACAAGCTACAACCAACTCTTCCTAATGGCCCTAAACAAATGGACCATTGAAAGAGCAGGAGATGATACCTCTGTTCTGTCTCTGAACTGATTACCCATACCTAATTATCACTTATTTAATGAATGAGTAAATTAGAAGCATAGAATGTGGACTCTCGTTTATTACAGCATGCATCATGCAGACCAAATGGATAAGGACAAATTGAGTAAGGGGTTTGGGTATGAGAAAATGAGAATCAGAATGAGCTTTATTGCCATGTATGTTTACACATACGAGGAATTTGTTTTCGTGACAGAAGCTCCGCAGTACAACAGAATGACAGCGACAGAACATAAAACACATAATAAAAGAATAAAAAATACAAATAAGTAGATAGTGAATAACAATATACAAATGACAATTGTAGGCAGGTATATTACAAAATGAAGTTATGTATGTACATATATATTGTGTGCAAAAAGGAAAGGGAGTCTGGGAAAAATCAGGTTTATCCCAGCTCTTTACGATTATTTTGGACTTTATAACTAATTTACGGCAGTGTTTAAAAAAACAATCATTGTGTGTGTTTTTGTCATTTGAAGTGCTACTGGCACGCTTGTCTGAAGCGGCTACAGCCAGCATGCGTTCAGCCGAACGTGCAGACTTTTAAACTATACTGCAATCACCTCCATCCAGTCTGTGCTATTTCTGCATATAACACTGTCTTTATACTCATTTAAAACTAGAGTTGTGGATATCTCATAACTCCCTCACACAAGCTCTTGTCAACGTCGCTATCTAATGATGTTGCGTTCCCTGGTAGATTGTAGTTGCCAAGTTTTCACAAGAAAATCCACCCAAAGCTACTCAAAACAAGCCCAAATCTAGCCCAATCGCATTTCGATGGGTTTCCCAGTTAAAAATAAACATTATATATATATATATATATATATATATATATATATATATATATATATATATATATTAGGGCCGGGACTCGATTAAAAAAATTAATCTAATTAATTAGAGGCTTTGTAATTAATTAATCGAAATTAATCGCATTTTAATCGCACATAAATATTTGACCTGAGAACAGTGACAAGTAATTTTTTTTCACATGGATTTATAGTATACCATTAAATAATGACTGAATACATAAGCTTAAGCAACAAAATATTGTTTATTTTTGTTCAACCAAGTCTAGCAGACCAGTGCAATTTTTGCCATTAAGTGTAGCAATGGCATATTTAGAAACAATTTAGAAATAGTACATTTCAGAAATTCAGGTAGCTTATACATGTAGGTGCTGGAACCTTCTGTAAAGTGTTTTTCAAGTAAAACACAATACTGTCAATTACATTCAGAACATTGGAAACCCTGACTATTAGAAAACATCTCTCTGTTGCTTCAGAGGCCATAACATACTAAGTCCAACTCTCAATAACCTTGGCCAAAACAATAAAGAGTTCAACATAAACTGTTGCACCAACAAAATAATACATAGTTCAACATAAAGTGTAAAGTCCACGCTAGCTGCTATATGTTTTGCGTTGAGGTGATACTTGAGGCTCAATGTGCTGCTGCGCTGATATGCGAACGCTAGTTGGTGCTCCAGTAAAATCGGTCCGCCGAAACTCATCCAGTGAGAAACGTTCCGCAGTGCAAAAATAAGTTATTAAAAATGCGGGAAAATTTTTTTCTGTAACTAATTAATCTTAATTAACACGTTATTTTTGTGTAATTAATTAATCTCAATTAACGCGTTAAAGTCCCTGCCCTAATATATATATATATATATATATATATATATATACATGAAAAAGCAACCCTTGGCAACATTGTTGAAGTAGCCCAATTCTGTGGGAAAAGCGCTGTTGTGTCTCTTATTTTCTGGCTGGCCCGGGCCAGTGTTGCCACCTTGTGGACAAACTACATTGGGTGAAAACACAATTCAAGGCATATATGCGATCTGCACGTACTCTTCTCACGGGCCGGATAAAGATGATTGGCGGGCCGCCAATTGAATAGCCCTGTCCTACAGTCTCCTGGACTCGCCATAGTCTCTGATTTCCACATCACCGCTGATCTGTGGGTCTAACCATGTTTGATTTGCACAATAGATTGAACTGTTCCTCTTTGGAGAAACACTGCCATTTGTGTTGTGCTCCTGGTGTGGACCTCCAGCTCCTTTAAGATTATTCCTGAGGTCAACAATTGTTATGTTTTAAAATACATCCTCTCAGAGGGCTCATTTTTTAGCTGTGCTGGCAAGCACTTTACCTGGCTAAAAAGCTCATATGATTCATGCAGTCCAGGCAATCCTTAAAAATATTCTTGTTTGCCATAACCCGTTGCGTCAGACCCAGTGAATTTAAGACAGACTCAATTATTATTATTATTTTTTGCTTTTAGTCCGACCGACTTGCCGGTTGTACATTTGCATTAAAATCTGACCAATTATTTTTTTTTTTTACTCTTCAAACAACTAATACAAAAGCACTTTATATAATAATAAATAAATTAATAAATAATATTAATTATATTTAAGTAAGTATTGTAAATATAGAAATTGCCAAGGCCTACATACAAACGAAGACTACGTTCTTTCTTAAAAAAAAAACCTGTGACGTCATATATGTTTACACGGATGTCACACTATGGTCACACTACTTCGTCTCATACTCTAATTCACTTTTAGTCAACGGTTCGTGCTTGGTAATGATGGCTGCGGCTGCAGTAAACAAAATATTCGCGGTCACTGATCAATGTCATATGGGTTCGGGCACCATAATACATCAAAACATTTCATTAAGACAGCTCGACACCGCTTTAACTTGGCACGAAGTTCTGGAAAAACTGTGCCCAGACCTTTTCCCATCCCTTCTTCCATCTAGTCTTAAACTTTGAAAATCTATTGCATAAATCTAATGGAACAACCAACACAATTTTCGAAAACAAAAATAGGAAATTGATTTTAATGGCCTCTCGGAGCACGTCCTGTTTTCTTTTTTCTTTTTTTTTTTTTTTTGGAGCACACGTCACACAGCAACTGCAACTTCGGACACACACACATAACTGCAAATAATACTTCTGCACAGTGTTTCTCTTTTTACAACAGAAATGTGAATTCTGCCGGTATTTAGATGCATACAGTCTCATGCATACAGATACAGATTCGGGCTAGAACCGCCTACGTATGCGATTTTTTGTTGTTGTTGTTGTTGTTGACATTTCTAATCGTAAACACAGCCATGTTGACGCCTGTAGTAAATGTTTTGCATTATGGCAGTCCATTTTGCCTATTGTTTTTCGAGAATGTTGCACGCCAATAAATCATAAGAAATATTGGTCTTTACCAATATATTGAATCTTTACATTCGTCCTATATGTTGTCCGTGGATTTACCTATATTTGGTGTTATTTGCTGTATAAAATGCATCTAGACATGCAAAATCGGTTTTACAATTGATTCAATTAACAATTTTATTCAAAGCGACAACCCAAGAAATCAAAGTAAATGGTCTCTCATTTGTAGGTTGCATTGACACCTAGCGGTGGATGCAAGTAAAACAGTATAACAGTACCTAATTTTTATTCTTCTTACCTGAAATTCATGCAATTAACATGTTTTTGACAAAGATTTAAATTTGTTTTGTGGTCTATATAGCCTGCATCAAAATGAGGTTTGCAATGATGCGCCCGAAGGCACGGGTTGAATTTTAATTTGTTTAAATTCATACCTATGTAATCACCATCCCCAAAGTTGTACATTGAAACTTGAAAAAAATATATATAAACCTACCTAGTGACTGTCACTGCAAACCAAAATATTTTAAGGATGGCCTCAGCACAAGGTAGGTGATGTATGTGGCTAAATGGAAATTACAGCTTTTGAATTATGTTTTGGAGCTGTAAGAGCACAACATTTTTGACAAATAAGCTGTTTAAATTACATGTTGAATGTATATAAGCATTGTGCATTGAACACCATAGCATAGATGTTTCTTAACCATTTTTTGTTGATTTGGTAGACTGTAGAGCCACTCTCCTATCAGTAGTGATTTATATTCAAGATGTTTGTGTGAGAACAATATTTTCCGTTTTATACTTTTGTTCACTGGGGTCGATCGATGGCAGCCACTGCAGTTTTAATGTAAATGGACTCTTTTTCTCTCTATGTGTCTTAAGGACCTTTTGTTAAATTACTCTTCTTATCGCACTATTCAGTGTTGTGGCACTAAATTTCATGCAAAGAGACAATCCATGGCCAACAAAGATAAATTGCCTATACCAGACATCTTAACATGATTCTTTATGATAATAAATGTTAAACCCAATATATCAAAGCGTCATTCACCGCTTCAGCAGCAATATCAAGATGAATGAGGTATGTCATACCAATCACATTAAATCAGCATTAGACTGCCTTTGCCAATCAACATATGTCTTGCAGTCCTAATTATACCTATTATTCAATCTGTAAAAAAAATTACTGCACATATTCAGAGAGAAATGAAAGATAAATATAAAAATAGATAAGATCTGGAGTCTGTATTTGCACTTTCAATTGTTTATGTTCAGTTACAGTCCATTGAGCTACTTGATGGATTCATTAACACTGATACATGCTGGGAATTTTATTAATTGGCTAATAGTTATACTGCTGTCTAAGTTGAGTGATTTTGATCCTAAGATGAGGTTCAACAATTTGGTTTTAATAGTCAGTACTTTATCGGTCAAGACAACATAATTTGTTCTGCCATTGCCTGTGCAAATCTTATTTACACCATTAAATAATCATGACAAAGTGTGCTGATCTACACAAAGTTCCAGTGAATCACAGCTGTTGTCACTGAAGCGTGTAATTCTTAACCTAGGAACCCAGAGATTTCCTGCACATATCTGCTATAATGCCAGACAATGTGTGAAATCATACCGCGACCACGGTGCTGAAACCCTTTGCAGGTTTCCCTCGCACCCAGTGGATGGAAGATGCGTGAAACCAGGTGTAACAGTGTAAAAACTTCATAATCACGGGAAGGAGGAGGCGGGAACCGGTGGACATTTAAATCAAACTTTAATCCCAAAATAAACACAAAATAGCGCGACAGTCCCTCGCGGATGACTGCCACACAGTATGGGAAGTCGTGGCCTAATGGTTAGAGGGTTGGACTCCCAATCGAAAGGTTCTGAGTTCTAGTCTCGGGCCGGCAGGAATTGTGGATGGGGGTAGTGAATGAACAGCTCTCTCTCCACCTTCAATACCACGACTTAGGTGCCCTTGAGCAAGGCATCGCACCCCCAACTGCTCCCTGGGCGCCGCAGCATAACTGGCTGCCCACTGATCCGGGGGTGTGCTCACAGTGTGTGTGTGTGTGTGTGTGTGTGTGTGTGTGTTCACTGCTCTGTGTGTGTGCATTTCGGATGGGTTAAATGCAGAGCACAAATTCTGATTATGGGTCACCATACTTGGCTGAATGTCACTTCACTAAACAGAGTACGTGTGATCGCTAATCTCGAAAGTGGTGAAACTAAAAAGTGATTGTGCATTCAAAAGGCGGGGGGGTGGTGGTTAGTGGATCACGATTGGCCGTCAGCATTCAGCAAATACGCATTTATATAATTTTAATAAATCTTTCAATGACTAATGAACATTTAATTTCAAAGCCTTGCAAACTTGGTCAAATCCAGCTGTGAGATCTTATGAAGTGTGCATTTATATCCTGCATGATCGCATGTACTCTGCGTGAAGGTTGGTCTATGCAAATTGAATGTGGACAGGAGGACAGTTCAGCTTCATTGAGACACGCAATCGACAAACTTTAAACTCGTGATTTCAAATTATGCTGTATGCTTTTGCCCAATGTCATATTCATGTAATTTTCACTGTGTGCTGTATGTAAAATGAGTGTTACCTTGGCTTTATTTGAATTTTTTTTTTATTCCCAGTGCACACAAGTTTACTTCCTTTTTAATTATATTTATTAAATATTTGTTTATTTTTGAAAAATGTAATGTATAAGCATGTTTATTTTACACATTTATTTTAATAAATTTTCTAATTATTTCAAATTTCTTAAATATTAATTAAAATAAATACAATTATATCGGCTTTATATCGGCCAGCCTGCTTTCCAAGATATCACAGCCGCGTCGGTATCAGCTGTCAAAAAACTACATATTTTCACAATCGCTTACAGTATGTCATCGACTAGGCAACTAATCAGCATATAAGGAGACAGTTGGCTAATTATTTATTGCCATAACAACCTAGTTGTTTGTAGGGATGGGCATTTTCCGCAAATATCACATTCGAATATTTGAGCTCACAAAATCGAATATTCGAATATTCGTTTATTTAAATTAGGTTTAATGACAGACATTATTTTTCAGCAACATTTATTGTTTCCATCATTTTTGAAAGAGCTTACACACAATAAGCTTGAACATTACACATCGTGTTTTGTAGCTGAATACCTTTAACAATGCGTGCAAACAAACAAAAGTACAGATTAAAAGCAAAAAAAACTAAAAACAAAGTGAACAAAGAAAAACCATGAATAAAGCAGCCTGCAGCAATTAGGCTATTGTAAAACACAGCCTACACTTAACTTTGAAACTTTGAAACTGTCAGCAAATCTTTTTTGCTTTTTTTTCTATTGTTTTACATGTTCTTGTTAATAAACTTTTTTATTGTGTTTGTCTTCTTTGTCCTTTAAACCTCATAACTAGTCATTCTCGCATTTATTTAATAAAAGACTGTCTGGCTGTCTGTTTGAATTTTGAAAGAATTGAAAGCAATATCATACAAATGTATGGACAAAGTAATAGAACTCATCAAGCAGGGAGTGATTGGTTTAAACCAGAATGATTGCTGTTATATAATCAGTCTAGCTGACCGTGCTTGGTTTACCCTCCTGCCATTATGTCTTAACTCAGATTTAATTGAGGAATCTTATTGAATCTCATTGTATTAGGTTTCCGGGCATCAGGTTATAACATAAGTCAGGACAGAGATGTTGACAAATCTGTAATGGTTGTAGCCTATTTGTGTGTTTTCATTAGTCTCCTAAAAAAAATTGGGGGTGGAGAACCCCACAGCTATATCACCACATTGAAACAAATATGTTTTTTTTTTCACATTTTCTCTGACTCATAATCAAGTGTTTTTCATCAAAAAGAGGCTTGAAGACTCCTACATTTCTTTGATACACCTACATCTATGATTTATAATTACTTTTTCCAAGGTTATTAGCATTTCTGTTAGCTCTCCTGTGGGACACATCCATCTGTGGTCCTCCTTCTTGATGAGAGGCATTTGTGTTACTTGAGAATCAGTCCTGAGAGAGAAAGAGTGAGAGAGAGAGAGATGTGGGGCTGGTCTAAAACCTTGAGATGGAATGGAGTGCGACTGCATAATTAAAGTTTAATCCTTTTTGTCATTCACACTGCTCTGAAAAAGCCCGTAGGGGAAAGCATATGAGTTTGATGAGTCTAATGGATTTTCTTGGTCTTGAAAAATCTCATACCTTTGAGTTTTTCACACACACACACACACACACACACACACACACACACACACACACACACACACACACACACACACACACATATATATTTGGGGTTTGACGACACACTTATCCCAGTTAAAAGTGTAACAATACATACAAGTGTTAAGATGCTTTCATTTTAATCGCTACTGTAGATAGCAGAAACAGATGTTCTCTCACTTGAATTAAACTCAAAATAAAGTGTTCTGTGACTGGATATAGGTTGAAATTAATTGAAGTATATAACAAAACCGGTGTCATTTTTCAGTGTTTATATATGGCCATTTTTTCCTAACCTTTATTAAATGTATATGTCAGCCTGACTATGTCAGACTTCATACTTCTGCTCGATTTCAGTTCGCTTCTGTACTCCGTTTGAGATAGCAAACCTAGGGGTGTGACGGTTAGTATATAACCGTGAGACCGGCGGTTATAGTTGAACACCGTCATTAGAACTTTATAACCGCCAAAACCGTGTCACTAAAATATTTTTTACAAACATTTTTTATCAAAAATTATTTTCATTTTTTAGATAGGATCATCAGATGCGCAATATATCGGGAGACATGGTTTTTACCACTTAATGAAGTTTTGTAAATCGTCAGACATGATATTTACCACTTCATTAAATTTTGCTTTGTAGAAAACCTTTCTTAAAAACGAATTTCGTTTTGAACAAATTTGATCTTAATTTTAATAGATGTTTCATCAACCAATTGCATGTATTTTAATAAATAAAAAGCAAATATAGCAGACAATGATAACCGTGACATGGAAGCACCAGCGTGCCGCGTTCACTTGCACTACACTGTGAACTAGAGCGCATCTCATTGTAAATGAAACTCAGCGTAGGCCTATGCCTCATACTCTAGCATTAAATATTTTTGCTGCATCCTTTCCAGAACAGAAAATGTTTTTTTTTTTTTTTTTTTTGCGGCTCGCATCAGCAAAGCATAGACGGCAAAACAATCAGCGGATGGCGGGCGGGTGCGGCTTTGAAATTTGCTCAAAAAACTTTGGCGCGGATGATGAGTTTTGTGACAGATCTCCTTAATAACCGTCATCACCAATTCTGAAACCGGCACACCCCTAAGCAAACCATCTCCCAGTTTCCTCCAGCTCCAAACCAGCTGGCCAATCAACGAACAGAAGGCGAGCTAAGATTTAAAGGCCAAATTTAAGATTGTAGTTTAGGTTAGGGAATTCGAAAATGACAGCGGACATGGAGACATGGGATGCTATTTGCTGTATTGTGGAGAGCAGGGATGCACCGGTTGACCGGACGGTTTTTGCTTAGAATTTGGTCTTTTTTCGGACGATTTTTTCGGAAGTCCATCTGCGTGCACAGACTACATTTGTAATTATTCGCTATCAAGTCATTTGTGTGAAAGAGTATTTATAAATCTGTGCGCAGGACATGGGCAGCCGTTCAGCACTGGAAGTGCAGAGCTTCATGTCTGAGGCACAGATAGCAGGAAGCGAACAGCTATTGGTGTACTGACGCACAAATAAGAGCTCCTTTCCTGGGCGAGCGTACTGTAACTTTCCCTACACAAGACGAGACAGTGAAGCATTGTTCAGCTCAAGTTCTCGCATGTTGGATGAGAAAATAAATGTACTAAACTGTGACAAAACTGAAATTTTTATTTATTTATTTTTTATAAAGTAAAAGTTGCATACACGTTTGAAAAGCCAGAAGTAAACGTCAGTTCTGTTTAGGATGATTATTTTTATTTTACCTTAAAAATACATAGACTTCATTTGATTCAAAAATCACCTGCTGTAGTACACTGAAAAAAAGTTTCATTCATCCAATTAAAACATTTTAGGGTAATGATTCATATCTATATTTTTTTCCTCGAACCAATAGTTATTTATTTTTAATTGGCTCAAGTAAAAAATATAGATGTGAATCATTATCCTATTATTATTATTATTTTTTATTTTTTTTATTATTTGACGAATGAAATACTTTGCATCTTTGTTTTATTCGCACCAACATTATTTGATTTTAACATTTTGGAATAATTTATTTATATAGCATAGCCTACTTTTTTACTCACTGGTAAAGCTTTTTTTTTAACCAAATTTTAAAACTAAAACAAATACTCAATGTTGATTAAGTTACATCTTATTGAATGTGTGTTGATTGTGTTGTTTGGATTGTAGAACTATTCAGTTGTTACCTTTAAATTTCACATGGTTACAGTTAATCTTTTCATGTAAGGCCAGTTCTTTGTAGTTTCAACCCAATTCAAAAACAAAAGCTTAATGCTGATGTCTGGACCATCTATGTTTGTATTAAATGTAGGCTACTTACTGTGCAGTTACTACCGTTAATTTCAGGTTATTGTTTTCAATAGCCAAAAGCCAGTTTAGCCTATTAAATACCAAATAAACATCTTGTTTATGCATACTTACCTTCTTTCTTGTTTGTTGCTTAAAATCGGAATCGGCCAGTTTGCTTGTAAAAAACCGGTATTCGGAATCAGCCATCAAGAATCTAATCGTGCATCCCTAGTGGAGAGTATTCACGGCATTTACCAACTGAAGCTCGAACAAAAAGAGTGTTTATTTCACATTTTTAATGGAGGTGATGTTGTGGCCTTACTCCTGACAGGTTTGGGGAAAAGTTTAATTTATCAACTGTTACCGATCGTCAGCGAGAAACTGGAGGCAAAAGTCTGGCAAGGCGATAATTGTGATTGTGTGTTCATTGTTTGCTCTCATGCAGGATCAGGTTAAAGAGGCAGCGAAACTCCATGGTTTTGTTTCCGTAGCATTCCTGTGTTTACAGTGGAAGTTTGAGGTGGCTGAGCTGGCGCATAACACACATCATAACCAAACGTTATGTGATTGGCTTACTGGTAAACCAATGATTTTAAACTTCAGACAAGCGCCCCCCCACGAGAAAGTAAACGCTTGTCAATTATGCCCTTCCAGACTCTGTCTACTAAGCAAAGCGAAGTAGCAGAGTTTGGTATTACCAGGCTATTAGGGGTGTAACGATACTCGTATTCGTATTAAACCGTTCGGTATGAGGCTTTCGGTTCGGTATGTGGTACGCATTATGTACCGAACGGTTCGTTGGACTAATTAATTATATTTGAAAAAAAAAAGAATATAATGAAAATATGAAATATAATGATATGCGTTCAACAAGGTAGCCCAATAACCCAAACAATGTAGCAGGCAACGCCCCTGAAACCCCCGAAGAAGAAAAAAACACCAACTTATATGTTTATGTTAGGCTACTCAGTCAGGCGCTCGCTCACTCAGTACACGCTGAAGGCTCATTGCAAAATGGCCAATGCGTTTAACAGACCAGAAATAGAAGATCCTCCAATAACCAACAGGTCTGGTGTTTGGGTGCACTTTGGATTCCCTGTAAGCTATAATGGTGATGGCAAGAGAGTGGTGGATAAAAACAACAACGGTATGTCGCATCTGCTACATGACAATAGGGTACACCAGCGGGAATACAAAATAAAAAAAAAACACCAGTGGGAATATTTGAAACATGTCAACTAATTTACGCCGACATCACCTTAGTGTGTCAGTATCTGGGAAAAGACGAAAAAAAGGAGAAACATACACGCAACAAACTATCCCCGCAGCATTTAGACAGACATTTCCAACTGACTCAAACAGGGCAAAAGACCAAAATCACCATTATAGCTTACAGGGAATCCAAAGTGCACCCAAACACCAGACCTGTTGGTTATTGGAGGATCTTCTATTTCTGGTCTGTTAAATGCATTAGACATTTTGCAACGAGCCTTCAGCACGTGCTGAGTGAGCGAGCGCCTTAGGGGCCGTTCACATATCGCGCCTAAAGCGCGTGGAAAACGCTAGGCGCGTCTTTCTCCTCCTTTCCAAAGCGCTCGGGCAGAAGCGCCCCTGAGGCGTCTGCCTTATTAAGCAACAATGACGTGCTCTCTTCATGAAGACGTGGAAATTTCAGCAAAGGATAAATGGATTTTCAGCTCTAAAAATCGCTTGCAGTAGGCTAGCTCTGCTACTAAATTTATTTCAAAATTGCAATCCATATACAACTATGATCTGCTGTTCCTTCATCTTGGCTGAGCTTTCAACGTTGTTACTGGAAAGGATGAAGCTGATTGGTTAGTTCTTGTCACATGACCCGCGGTGCGCTTGAGGCATTCTGAAAAGTTGAGATGTTTTTACATTTTGCTTTATCTAAAACGTACCGAACCGAACCGTGACATCAGTGTATCGTATCGAACTGCACCGTGAATTTTGTGAACCGTTACACCCCTACAGGCTATGTATATGTAATCTTTCCCATCCAATCAATTCAGTTAGAATAAAACACTTCAACATGTACCGGCTTGGAATCGCAAGACGTGAGACTGATTGGCCAGTCACTGGTCCGGGCCGATCATATGGAAAATTGTCTAATCCCGGTCCCAATTGCTAAAAGCAGTGCCAGACACTGCATATGAATTGTTGCTCTTCGTATAAAGTGAGATGGGATTTTTTTTTCAAGCCATCATAATCATTTTGGTTACATTGTGCTGCACAGAGAGCTTAGTGATCTTCGACACATTTTTCATGATTGACCAGCTGCTTGGACATCAGAAGCAATGAATAACAAATGAAGTTAAGAATCTGAATTAGAATGAGTTCCTCTCTGAGTTCACAGAAAGGAATAGGAAATCGTGTTTCACAGTGGACAGCATGATGCCACTTTTTTAGACCCCATTAGGGCTAGAAGCCAACAGAAAGACAAGGAAGTTTACATTAAATATTCATATAAGTGAGATTTACTTTCAGCTTCTCAGAATGTGTATAAGGAAATGGTTATAACTGACCAGGAACCTAATGAACCAGAGAGACTGACCCACACTTTGCAGTTAGTATTTCAACATTAGGGGCCCTATCTTGCACCCAGCGCAATTGACTTTGTACACCGACGCATGTGTCATTCCTATTTTGCACCCGCGCAAAGCGCGCTTTTCCCTCCACAGAAGCACGTCGCTAAACTAGTGAATGAACTTGCGCTCCCTGGGCGGTTCAGCGCAAAAAAGGAGGCGTGTTCCGGCGCAAACAATCCCTGGTGCTATTTTGCTGTTCCATTAAACAATTGCGCCACTGACCAGAAAAAACCTAGTCTAAAGTCAGTGGCGCGTTGCGCGTTGTTCATTATGCTATTTTAAGGGCGCATGCTTGACCATAATGTATAGCGTGCACAACGCGCATACACTTTGCTCATGTAATCTACACAGATGCAACAGTTATTTTTGCAAATCATAAATTGTTACATTAAAAAAAAATATTAACACATGAGATGACGGAAATCATTGTGGTGTATTTTGGGTGGGTTTCTCCCATCCCCATACAACACAACTTCTCTGTCTTTCACTGCTCTTACAAGAACATCAGTCTCCTCGGCTGTGAACCGCTCCTGGCGTGCGCCTGGTGAATACGCCATAATAATAGCAATCCATAATGGAACTTGCGCACCTGCTTTTAAAGGGAATGTTGGATAACGCTCTGATTGGTTTATTTCACGTTACGCCCAAACCACACCTATGAATAATGAAGCTACTTCAGACCAACCCATTTTAGATTTGCGCCGGGCGCAAGAGCCATTTATCCCGCCGGGAAAATAGCAACAGCGCCGAGACCCGCCCACAAAGTTACTTGCGCTTCGCGCTTTGACACTTGCGTTTCAGATCGTTAAAATAGGGCCCAAGGTCTTCACTGAATCTGCACTCTTTTGAAAATGTTATGTAATTGTCGATCAAATTTGTAATTCTCTGTATTACATTTATTTTGATATGATGTGTTTAATGAAAATGTGCTATATTATTTTCTATACAAATTTTCCTTGCAGGCCTACTCATCACCATGCCTGAACACATTGAGTTTATTTTTCAATTTCATTTTAATTTAATTCCATTTAAATTTCTTCTCCAATTCAATCCAGCAGTGTTGTGTAGTGTCCACATACAGTACTGAGGCACCATAAAGATACAACGGCTCGCGAGAAATTTACAGTCGTAACCATATTGTATCATTAATTTATTTAACATTGAATGCACAGTTACAAGTTGAAAAAAAACAAGAAGGCCACAGCCTCATAAAAAAATTTAATAAAAACAAACACTGTGGTTGCCGCGGTTTCTGCGGTTGCTATCTTTCCTCTGCGGTTTGCTTGTCAATAGCACGCGTGGTATTACAATATTGCGGTTATCGTGACAGCCCTAGTACTGAATATATAAGAGTTGGATAGTGTTCTGTTTATTGTGCAGTAGCTTAGGCCTAATATAAAGTTACAGAGATTTGCACTAATGGCCAGGTTTCCCTTTGTTTCTTTTTAACCAAGTTTAAATTTGTTTGTCTTAATTTTGCACTTGAATTTTATTTTCAATATTTATTTTTTACGTTTTTATTTCTATGCATATCATATGGCAGGCTGCAATCTATTGAGTTCAAATAAATACAGCATTTTCTAAAATACTTAGTGTTTTTGTTCTTCAATCAGTTAATATAATCATGTTAAAGGACGTAATAGCGTTATAGAACATAAAAAATAATAACTAATAACTTTTACAATGTGGTAACTTAGATACTAACTCAGTTACATTTTGGGAGAAGTAATCTGTAACTGTAACTAATTACTTTTTTAAAGTAGGATGACCAACTCTGCTGCTTGAAAGGCAGTATCTGTCTGATGTGACTAGCAATAGCCTCCACTTTGGTTGCAGGAGATAATAAACTTATAAATGTTACATTAGCATGTGAGCATTCGCCAGTGCCCGTGAATAGTAAATCAAATGCTGTCCAGCTTAACTGAGCTTCAGTTCTCTCTCTCTCTGATGGCTGTCCAGATGAGGAGCTTTCTGGCTCCCTAGAGATTTGGGAAAGGCCAAGTTAGAGGAGCCAATTAAACAGCTATGCTTGGATTATTTTTCAGATAAATTTATGCCATCGCAGTTTTTCAGCATATTTTCCCCTCTCTGTATCATTGTCTTGTTTCCTCCCTCCCTCCTGTTTTCTTTCTGCTCACACCCCTGACAGTAATTTGGATATACCACACAAGTAATAGAATGTTACTTTTGTACTGTAATGATGGCATTCAATTAGGCTTTGAGAGATGGACGTTTTGGACTTGATGTGTTTATTCAGTTTATTCACAGGCACTACCTCCTATGAGAAATAACAGAAAAAGTATCCATGGGACTGTGTATAAATATGAAATGATAATTCTTAAAAGTATAATAAGGTAAAGGAATATAAATAATATCATTTGTGTCAAACAGTTTGTTAATTTAAAATAAAATACAATACAATTTCAGTTCTGTTTACAGAATTGGTAATCAGTCTAATATCATAACTTTACGTTCATGAGTGTCAGTATGTCTATCAATGCAAGCAAGTGTCATTTGGTCAGTACTTGTCTTTTGAATATCTAGGGATTGTGCTGAAAGGTGCTTCACAAATTCTGTTTATTATTATTTACACGCCTCCAAAATACTCTGCAGCCTTTGTTGAAGAGGAACAGAAATGCTATCAATGATTTCCTCTGAGTTTGACTGTTTTGTTATTGCAGATTTTAATATGCACATAGATAATGCAGAAAACAAAACTACAAAATAAATGATAACAGTTTTAAACACTTTTGACCTGATTCAGCATGTGCATGGACCCACACACAAAGGTGGACACACTCTAAATTTAATCATCAGTAGGGGTTTAAACATTTCATCCATTGCTATTAAGGACGTAGCATCTGATTACTTCGGTATTTTCTTCAATATATTGATCTCTGCTACCACTGAATCTACCACTGATCTGTCTCTGTCAGAAAGAGATGCATTAATGAGAACACTAGTGTTCTGTTTATGGAGGCCATATCTTTAACACCAAAATTTCTGCAGACTCTATTGAAATTCTCCTTGATTCCTTTAACTCACACAAGTTAAGAATGTTCAACTTCCTAAACATCGGCAAGAAGGAGGCGGGAACCGTCCCGCCCCACTCGCCACATACCCCCATCGCCCCTCGCAGGCCGGGGGGGGTACCCTCGAGACTGCGCTTTACCCCCCCTCCCTCCGGGGGGGACCGCTCATGGGGACCTGCGGGAACCTGGGGGTAGGACAGACGAGGCGAGAGAAAAGGAGATTGAAGGAGGAGCGACAGAGACGAGAGAGGGGAGAAAGAAAAAAAAAATTCCGGTTCCCAGACGCACTGCTGCTCGGCCCTCCACCAGCTGGGTGATCTCCTCTGCGGTGCCTAGCAGTAGTGCTGGACGGCCCTTGGCGGACAGCACGACACTCCTCCGGTGGACGGCGACCGTCTGAGCGTGGTTTGGGAGGTGTGTTTACAGTGAAAGCTAGGTGGTTAGACCCGGAGTGCTGAAGGGGAAATTACTTTAGGCAGCAGTTTGCGAACATTGGCTGGTGGTTGGTGATAGGTTCTGTGTAGTTGTTCAGCGTCATTATGGAACAACATTCTGACACTGCAAGCCCACACCAACACCACCAGCAGCAAACCACAATGGAAAACTCTCAGTGATGCATTTTCACTGGAGCTTACAGCTGATACAGAGAACAGTTAGCAAGCATGTTGACGACAGTAAAATGGGCATAGAGGGATTACGCTGAAGAGAGTTTGATATCTAAAGGTGCTTCTATTGTCTGTGTTTTCACTCTGGGGTTGTTGAGATAAGGGGAAATAATTTGGTTGCAGCTGTTCTTTTATTGTTGTTTTTCCAAAGGACTGCTTGCTCAGAGTGCAAACATTTTCCAAGATGGCAGCACATCTACATATAGCGGCTTCTCTCTCTCCCGGGGTTATTTCTTGTGAATCACAGTGTTTTTGTACGTCTTCATTGTGTCTTTAAGCATGCATACATGCTGTAACTGTATTGTTTTTTTTAATTAACATGCCCTTATTTGTAGAGTTAAATTTATCCTCTACTTTTAGTGCTATCTTTATGTATGAAGGGTCTGAGAGTAATGCAATTTCAATTTTCTGTATGTATGTGCTGTACATGTGGAATAAAATAAAGCAGACTTGACTTGAAAAGTAGCTAGGATTGCACTCTCCTAACTGTTTTGGGCTTTTGATCTTGAAATCAGCTGATGATAAATAAAATGCAGCACATATCTGTTGTTTTCAGTGACATGAACTTTGATGAATTTGCATATAGTGTGGGAACTAGAATGGAACAGTTTTAACAAATCGGATAGCTATCTGATCTAAGAATGGAGCTTAACTAGCTCAAAACAGTGGAGATGATAGTGGACTTCAGGAGAAACCCCCTGCTCTCCCTCCACTCACCATCATGAACAGCACTGTGACTGCAGTGGAGTCATTCAAGTTCCTGGGCACCACTATCTCTCAGGACCTGAAGTGGGACATTCACATTGACTACATTGTGAAAAAGGCCCAGCAGAGGTTGTACTTCCTTCACCAGCTGAGGAAGTTCAACCTGCCACAGGAGCTGCTGAAACAGTTCTACTCCATCATCATTGAATCCATCCTCTGCACTTCAGTAACTGTCTGGTTCAGCTCAGCTTCTAAATCTCACATACACTGTAAAAAGTTTAACTATTATTTACTCAATTTTTTTGGTGAAACATTTTTACACTCAAAAAAATTGAGTAAATTTTAAAGCTGTGAAATCAATGAAATATACTGTTTAAATTGAGTAATTGTCAGTAAAAAAATTAAGTAAATCTGAGTAACTGAATTACTTTATATGAGAAATAAAATTAATTGGATATAATCAAAATTATAAAACACCACAACTGTAATTGTATGTAAAATAAACAAAAAATATTGAGTAGATATAATTGAAATATTGGATGAAATTTTACCAAAAAAAATGTGCTACGTTTACTACATGTAAAAGTGAATTTAACTTAATATTGGACTATAAATGCTGCATTCACTTTTTTTTTTTTTTTTTTTACACCATTTACCCTTTATAATTAATATAATAAAACCAAATAAAGAAAGAAACACATTTTTTATTGAACATTTATTTGTCAATTAAACATAAGACAAAGTCTAAAATCAACCTTTGAAACATTGTATCCATTTTAATATTCCAGTAGATTGCAAAAATTAAAAACTGTAAAGTAGCCATAAGGGAAATGATTAAACCTTATGAAACATTTCATCCATCTTAGTATTCAAGCAGATTACATGTAAAATACGATAGCCGTAAGAGAAATGACATCTTTGTTCCTGGTGCATACCAGCCATTTGCAGTCACACTCAACATTAAACCATAAAAAAATATAAAAGCAACACTTACATCAATATTAAAGGGATAGTTCACCCAAAAAGATGATGTTGTCATAATGTACTCGCCCCCCCGGGTTGTCCCAAATCTGTACGAATTAGGGATGCACCGAAATTTCGGCCACCGAAAATTTTCGGCCGAAAATGGCCTTTTCGGTTTTCGGCCGATAGACTTTCATCACCGAAACAACACGGCCGAAATGTTGTGATGACGCAAACAGAAACCGCGACCTGCACGTGCACCTGCATAGCAAAGACCACGAGCTCCACGCGACATTCATTTAACACCAGTGAGAACATTGTCTCTCTTCGTATTCCTTTATTCGCAGCACTAAAGCGTCTCCTAACAAAGAGATTAAGACGGACCACGAAGTAAAAACAAAGAAAAGTACAGTCTTATAGAGTCTGTTAGCACACGTCTCGCTGAGATCTTTTCGGATCCTCTGCACTTCATCGCGAATGTGCTTGATCCGCGTTATAAAGACCATTACTTGGATGCGGAAATAAGGCAACGCGCACGAGAAATGATCCAGGCCGCGCTAGATGCGGAGAACCCGCGTGGAGACGGAGAAGAGCCAAGCGCAGGAGACAGATCAGAGCGCAGAAAAAAAGACTCGTCTCTGCACCAGACGAGTGGCATGCACCATCGCTGTCTGATATGTTCAGTGGAATTCTGCAAGAAAGTGCCTCAAATAATAATAATACGTTGGGTATTTTGTTCTTATACACACACACACAAACATATATACATACATAATATCAGATTGTAGCCATATTTATGCTAGATTTTCTGCTAGATTTCTGCTTTAATTTGATAAAAATGTTTATTTATGCCCTGGCCCTATTTAAATACACTCTCTCAAATATGGCTCAAATGTCAGGCAGATGACAAGCTCAACTGCTCAACAGCTAGATGGTTATCTGTCTGAAGTCCCCATCCCCAGAAGTGATAACAGTCTTGCCAACTGGAGAAGTAATGCACTTTCTAGTCCTACATAGAACAATTTCAAATGCACTTCACCTAAATGCACTTTGTTTTTATGAGAGAACAGTTCATTTTAAAACCTTTCTGCAGGCCAGTAGGCCTGTACATTATTATTAAATATACACATGAGTGGGATAAATTTTTAGTTTGAATTTTATTTTATACTGTGCATTGTTGCAATGTGCTTAATAAATATTTACATCATTTGTAATTATGTATTTTTATGGGTTTTTTTTAATAAGTTATGTAATTGTAATTATCTTTGAAACTTTAATATTAATTTATGCAATTGCAATGTCTTAATTTTAGTAAAGTTAGTACACGGTCATAGCAATAAATGCAATGGTACTAATAATTGGCATAATTTATTTCGGTGTTTCGGTTTCGGTTTTCGGCCTTGGTTTTCTCTTTTTCGGTTTTCGGTTTCGGCCAAGAATTTTCATTTCGGTGCATCCCTAGTACGAATTTCTTTCTTCTGTTGAACACAAAATATATTTTAATGAATGTTGGTTAACAGATAGTTGAAAGTTGCCATTGACTTCCATAATAGGAAAAAAAAAAAAAAAAAGTATACTATGCAAAGTCAATTGCAACCTTTAACTGCGTTAACCAACACTCTTTAATACTTGGCTGAATGTCACGTCACTTCACTTAAAATATCTTTTGTGTTCAACAGAAGAAAGAAACTCGTACAGGTTTGGGACAAATTGAGGGAGAGTAAATTATGACAACATCATCTTTTGGGGTGAACTATGTCTTCAACAGAATTAATCAGATAACAGAAACACTTCCATCAGGAATACCCATTCTGTGGGATGACCATGAACCACTACTATGCAAGAAGATAATTTTTTAACCTCTGAACATTAACAGAGTTTTGGAGGATCCAGCTCAAGAAACAGTTTTTGGAACAACTCAAGTGAGTACAGGGTCCTTCTCAAAATATTAGCATATTGTGATGAAGTTCATTATTTTCTGTAATGTAATGATAAAAATTTAACTTTCATATATTCTAGATTCATTGCACACCAACTGAAATATTTCAGGTTTTTATTGTTTTAATACTGATGATTTTGGCATACAGCTCATGAAAACCCCAAATTCCTATCTCAAAAAATTAGCATATCATGAAAAGATTCTCTAAATGAGCTATTAACCTAATCATCTGAATCAACTAATTAACTCTAAACACCCGCAAAAGATTCCTGAGGCTTTTAAAAACTCCCAGCCTGGTTCATTACTCAAAACCACAATCATGGGTAAGACTGCCGACCTGACTGCTGTCCAGAAGGCCATCATTGACACCCTCAAGCAAGAGGGTAAGACACAGAAAGAAATTTCTGAACGAATAGGCTGTTCCCAGAGTGCTGTATCAAGGCACCTCAGTGGGAAGTCTGTGGGAAGGAAAAAGTGTGGCAAAAAACGCTGCACAACGAGAAGAGGTGACCGGACCCCGAGGAAGATTGTGGACTGAGTCTGGAGTAGAAACATCCAGAGCCACCGTGCACAGGCGTGTGCAGGAAATGGGCTACAGAGAAGCAGCACTGGACTGTTGATCAGTGGTCCAAAGTACTTTTTTCGGATGAAAGCTAATTTTGCATGTCATTTGGAAATCAAGGTGCCAGAGTCTGGAGGAAGACTGGGGAGAAGGAAATGCCAAAATGCCTGAAGTCCAGTATCAAGTACCCACAGTCAGTGATGCTGGTGTTGGTCCACTGTGTTTTATCAAGGGCAGGGGTCAATGCAGCTAGTTATCAGGAGATTTGGGAGCACTTCATGTTTCCATCTGTTGAAAAGCTTTATGGAGATGAAGATTTCACTTTTCAGCCAGACCTGGCACCTGCTCACACTGGTAAATGGTTTACTGACCATGGTATTACTGTGCTCAATTGGCCTACCAACTCTCCTGACCTGAACCCCATAGAGAATCTGTGGGATATTGTGAAGAGAAAGTTAAGAGACGCAAGACAAAACACTCTGGATGAGCTTAAGGCCGCTATCGAAGCATCGTGGGCCTCCACAGGCTGATTGCCTCCATGCCACGCCGCATTGAAGCAGTCATTTCTGCAAAAGGATTCCCCACCAAGTATTGAGTGCATAACTGAACAATTATTTGAAGGTTTACTTTTTTGTATTAAAAACACTTTTATTGGTCAGATGAAATAAGCTATTTTTTTGAGATAGGAATTTATGGTTTTCATGAGCTGTATGCCAAAAGCATCAGTATTTAAACAATAAAAGACCTGAAAAATTTCAGTTGGTGTGCAATGAATCTAAAATATATGAAAGTTTAATTTTTATCATTACATTATGGAAAATAATGAACTTTATCACAATATGCTAATTTTTGGAGAAGGACCTGTATTTGTGGGTCTTGGGATATCTCAAATCCAATGTGACTCCTGAAAGATGGCAGCAGGCTCTGCTGAGATTCCCAAGATTACGTCGCTGACTGCCCCATTATTGTTCCGAAGGATGTAGATTTTTATGACCTCCTCTGCCAACTCTGCGTGTACGAAGACGGGTAGATCAGCTGAACCCTACAGGCAAATTTTAAAGATAACTGGTTAGAGCTAACATTCAAAACTGAATGTTACAAGAAAGTGACAAATACACAAAACAAATAGCACCTGAAGAAGCAAACATTCTGTTGGACCGTATGATAGGTAAAATCTCAAACAAAGTTTACTAGGGGGAGGAGTTGCAAAAATTAACAGCATTCTTCTTAACAAGAGGACAGGTTAATTTTCTACATAGGGACATTTATTTTTAACAATAAACCTAAAAGAAAAACGAAAAGAGACCAACTGCGAGCTTCTATGCTGTAAATCAATGCTATAGGCTTTTATTGAGGTCTGCATTATTTCAACCAATTTCTTTATAAACATGTTTAATATTTAAGTAAGATGACTAATGGTTTTGAAACAAAAAAGCTTGTTTAATTGCACTACTTGAAAAAAATATGCATTGCATTAATCCTCACACTCAACCCTTAACCCTCTAAATAATTCTGTGGCTTAGTAAATATTACAGTAATATTTAACTTTATTAACTTAATAAAATCTCTGAATATAGTTCACTTGATTATACAAAAGATGGCTTTCCTGTAGCTCAAACAGTAGAGCGTCGGCGCTAGCAAAAATTTATTAAATTGTAAATGTGTACCTTGAAATGCAATGTAAGTTACTTTGGCTAAAAGTGTCTGCCAAATGCATAAATGTAAACATATTAACGGACTAAAAATACAACAGTTTATTTTATCTAAAATGTACAGTTATATTTTATTTTTTCCACTAAAACAATTTAGTATTAGACTAACAAATTGTTTATTTATAATACACATAATATATTTGTGAAATTTCTATCAATTTATTTAAGGATGGAAAATTAAACTGATCTGTTTCAGGGAACAAAAATATTACAAATAATTTCAAATCAAAATGAATATATTTAAACACACTCTTAAGAAATTTAGTAAGTTTACTCAATTAAAACAATGTACCCCTCCCCCAGCCTCCGCTGTCCTTCAATACCCACCAGGTCTGGATTTGTTACATTAAAAAGCTTACGGTTTTCAAACTTTTGACCGATATTGTATGTGATCTAGGTTTCAGTGCACTAGAATGATTTTACAATGGAGCAGGTCTTAAACTGTCCGACTCCCTATAGTGGGAGCTGATTAAAACGCACCAGTCTATGTTATGTCCACGCCATTTTAAATACTTTTGCATGGCCTATTTGTAGTGGTGATTTAAGAGCTCATACTTGAGTTCGTGTAGTAATTATGATGTTTTACAACAACGTGACAGCTTTTGTCATTTGAAAGTTCATAAATGAAGTGTTCCCTTTTGACAAGCCACTGACCCCAAAGGGGAACCTGTACAAAATCGTTTTCCATTGGGCATGTATAGTTATAGTTGCTTGACCACAGTACACTTATCGTTATACTTTCAAATGGCGGTTGAAATAAACGGTGATCCAAATAGTACGAACGTTAACCCACTCCAAAAAAAAAAAAAAAAAAAAAAAAAAAATAACATACATATGGCTGCCCCACTAACTAACTTCGAAAACTACACTGTTATGTACACGTACACACGGTCAATGTTTAATCAACTTTTGAAAACATTTTTGCAAATATACATAGTTATAAAAGGACTACGTTACTTACAGGAAATTCGAGTAATGCTGTTCACGTCGTTGCTGAGAAAAGCAGTCCTTCAGTGACAGGTGCCTCTTGTTTGAGCCGCGAAACTTGTTAAACTTCTTAAGATAACGCAAAATACAAACACAATTGTTAGGAAATCCTTAATAATTAACTTCTGAATTAAACATTACAAACATAATTAGTATTAGCTGGCTAAATTACATAACGTACCACGAAATGAGAGGAGTGCGGGTCTTGCCGTTGCTGAGGAAAGCCGTCCTTCAGGTGACTTCGATTAAGCTACGAAACTTGTTGAATATGACGTAAAATACAAAGACAATTGTTAGAAAATGCTTAATAATTATTAACTTTTTAATAAAGTGTTACAAACGTAAGTAGGATTAGCTGACTAACCTTACTTACCAGGAGCTGTGAGGTGTATGGCCAGTCGACGTCGCTGCTGAGGAAAGCAGATTTTTTTTTCCTGCGGAGCTGCACACGTGATCACTTTAGCCGCGAAATTTACTCAATTTATTTAAACTGTCATTTATTAAGCTGGAACTTTATTTAGGAAAATTGGTTGGAAATACTTAATAATTTTAGTTTCTAAAACAGATCAGTACAAGTAAATAATTATCAAATATTTCTATTAGAATTCACCAGAAATATTGAAGGTATATTAAAAATATAATTAGTTAGTTAAATACTTATTTATTTTCATTACATAAACTTAAATAATATATGTAAATTTTATAGAAATTATTTGTTGGATTTTTAATTATTCTTTTTAATCTGACCCACTCAAAATATCACTTAAATGATTTCAAAAGATTTTATTAAGTTAATATAGCTCTTTATTTTTGTGAAATTTACTAAGCCACTGAATTATTTTTTACAGTGTACACAGAATTGTAAAGGTACGTCAACCAGTCAAAAAAAAGTCAGTTTTATTTTACAGACAAGTATTTGCCAGATATGTATTACTATTGTTCAGCAGAATGTACATAGCCTACTACAAAAAAAATCTAACATTATTATTTTTTTATGTTTAATCACACAACATTTCTTCCATGTGTTATTTTTAATAGTAAATCCCCTTTGTTTACCAAAAAGTTAGGTTTGCTTAATTTTCAATAATTAAAAAATTAATTCAATTAATTTTTATGTGTTTAATGTTTAATGTACATCTCAGAAAATGGTTTATTTAAAACCCCAACTGAATGGCACTTAAATGCACGTAATTCATCTGTCAACTTTATTGTCATTGTTCACAGTACAAGTTCAGACAGAGAAATAATGGGTAATAATTAAGTCTTATTCTTATTGTCTCTTGCATAATTAATTTTGCACTTTAATTACGCAAATACACATTTTATCTGATTACTCGATTAATCGATGGAATTTTTGGTAGAATACTCGATTACTAAAATATTCGATAGCTACAGCCCTAATCCTAATATATTTTAATATAACCCATCACCCATCTAACATTGTATTCTAATGGCATTTTTTAGACACCAGTGAAATTTTAGATACCAGTGAAATTTCACAATTCTCTATACCAATTCCAGTACCACAGCAAAAAAACTGCTAGCCTAACTAAGTTCCAAACACTATTAAAAACAAGTAAACATTCAGTAATAGAAGCAGAAAGAAATATCAAGCAATAATAAGCAGAATAACATCAGATTGAATTGAGTTCTTCATTGCCACAAAATCACTTTAATGCTCGATAAACTTTCGTGATGACAATTGTCAACTTTCCTGTGCCATCGGGCAGTCGAGACAACTTTTTGAGACAACAAGGATAATAATAAAGCAATTAGTTCAATACCATGAGATAAGAGGGTTACTTTGAAATGCAAGTATCCTTCTGGAGGAACATTTTTCTTTTTTCAGGTGAACAATCACTTTTAATGATCAACTTTCCTGGGCCATCGGGCAGTCCTGTGTTGTTGAGACAACAAGGATAATAATCCAGCAATGAGTTCAAAACCATGAGATAAGAGGGTTACTTTGAAATGCAAGTATCCTTCTTGAGGAACATTTTTCTTTTTTCAGGTGAAGAATCACTTTTAATGGTCATAGAATAGAGATCGGATGTACTATCATTGGCCGGTTTCACTTTGTGAGGCTTTTAGTTTAATTATTGATGTCAGGAACCTTGAAATGCTGGTCAAGGTCAATTTGGAGTTCAGTGGTTTGGACATTGGAGTCTCAGTCTCGGCTGAATTGAAAGGGCTATTTTTGTATTTATACTGACAGATCAAGAGGTACTGATCTCCACACCTGCTCCTTAGAGCAAGGAGAAAGAGGGGAGTTCAGTGGGTACTCATACATCATTATGCCATCAACACAGGGTTGTCCAGTAAGCCTGTGAGATTACGCTTACTGTGTTGTCATGTCCAGAGCTGTGCCAGAAATCTCTGTGGTTCCTACTGACCCTTTGACATGAACTGTATTTTCTGTCCTCTGTCTCTCTCTCTCTCTTTTTGTGGCCTCTACAGCATGATGTTATACTTATTTCTTACTTTTTCCGATGAGGGCTTATTGTATCTGCTTGTGTCTGAATGAATCCCGATCCACAACTTCTCACCGAACCCCGGTGTTTATCTACAGTAGTTTCTAAAGAGCTCCCATGGGGGATCTTTTGTGTCTGCTTAACAGATGTTTAACACTTGGAATGACTTCTGTCATATCAGAGTGAGCAAAGTGCTGTCAGCGGGAGATGGGGAGCATTTGGAAAGTGTGATGATTATAGAGACCTAGAGCTCACAACGACCTCCCACAAGTCATTTGCAGCAGGTGAGCTGACTGTAGCAGGGCAGCACGCTGACAGATGGGTCGCTGAACCTCTGGAGAACATGTGGGACTGTTTAATTTGGACTCTCCAGCTCACAGGCTACAAAACAGCCAAGTTTCATAGACCCGACGCTGCAGATGTGGTACAGAGATGCTAGGTAGCTTGCCTGGTGCAAGAGCAAAAACGAGAACTGTCTTTGTGGTCTCTTGTGGTTCAAGTATGTAGGTGTCATTTAAAAAAAGAAGCTTTCAGTCCTCATTATCCATGATCTTTTTTGTTTTCTGGTACCAGTAAGCAGTTGGTTATTATTGTGTGTAAAATTCAGCAGGCCAATGATACAGTCTTATGACAATGCTTACCTTTTTATCATAATCAGTATTTTTATCTTTTTCAGTATTTAATATGATGTAAATTTACTTGAATCACTATTGTAGAATTATTTTTCATAATCCAATGGCAAATTATTTTCCTTCTGTTTTTTAAGCAATAAACCTCATATTAAATACAAGAAAATATTTTATCAAATTTACGTCAAATTTGCCTTGATCTTTTCTTTGTACCATTAAAATATCCTACAAGTTTCATATTTTATAAACAAAGCATTGATAAACAAAGCATTAATCTGATCAAGCTCTAAAAATGTCTCGTTCTATCTGAGGTGGCATGTGACCTCACAAGAGCACAAACATTTGCATATACTCTGCCTCCACAGCAAGACATCGATAAATAGGCATCGTCTCAACATAGGCCCCGCCCACTGACATTCAGTCACTTCAATAGCCTACATTGGATGTCACGTTGTCAAAAACAGATAGAAGCCATTATAACAACTGCCGCTGTACAAACTGAATAGTAAAAGAATGTTTACTTTGACATGTTTGGTTTAAACAGGTCATTCACATTTTTTGAACAGACTTGAGAAGGATCCCAGCATCAGGAGCAAGTGGATGGTTTATTTGAATGACAATCCCGGATCATGTCGGAAGATTATATGTTCGTTTGGAGCATTTTGTTTTGTAAACAATGCACAGTGTAATAGAGACTTCTCAAAGAAACTTTTGTTGAAAGATGAAGCAGTACTGGATCTGACAGCAGCTGCATGGCAAACCATAAGTAAATGGTTTCATAATGCTCGGTCTGTAAAAAACGGTTTTTATATGGATAATGTTTTCAAAACTCTTACATGCAGTAGCACTGATAATGTTTCCTATGCAATGATGTTAACCAATGTGGCCGATTACTAACAAGCCTTAAGTGACCCACACCTATATGTATTTATAATGTATTTGTTTGTTTTTTTCTCAAGGAGCATATTAAAGTACTATAAAAGTCCATGCCATGACCAATTTAAAATGTCTAATACATTATTATTATTTTATTATGTAAATGTTATTGTAAAACAAGACAAAAAAAGAAGAAGTAAGTGTTTGTTTTTAATTTAATACACTTTAACATTAACCCTGAAAGACCTAGAACAGTTTTGGTGGTGCCTGACACACCTGTACTTTTCTTTGTTTTCTTTGTCAAAGTAAAGTAAAGAAAGTGGAAAGAGTATTATAGTCGGAGTATGAAGAATAAACACAAACCATGCAGCATGTAGTAAAAACAACTGCATAAATGGTCTTCTGCAACAATACAAACCAATGATTCATAAACTACAGACAAAAGTAGTGAGAAATATTCAGAGTGCAACAGAAAAAATAGTGCAAATTATCTTTATGAGCTATATAAGAATTATTTACTTAATATACATAATATAAATGATGGATCCGCTGCCTGTAATCTGCGTCAGAATCGATTTTACTGTAACATCGCCTAGCAATGCGAAGACATAAATCCCAGTGCTTTATCAGACATGTACCGCTGTTTCATCCTTGTTTTTGTTTTTTTTATGTCAAAGTACTCTGTCGTGTGTTTTGCTGTGAGTTTTCTCATGCAAATGTGTTATTTTGTGTTTGTTTTCATGCACGCACGACAGACTTTTAACTTTGCATTTGTTCATATTTGTATTTGTTTCATATTCACATTAATTTTATCCAAAAATACAGTAAGAAGATTAATATTGTATGAAATAACTACAATCTGATTTACATGTAGCTACTGTGTTTAGCCTCGGTATGGCACTTACAGTTTTTAAGTGGTCTAACTCTGTAATGGTTTACTTCCATCAATACAACTCTTAATATCGAGCAATAAAGGCTGCTTAGCAACTTTTTTCCCTCTTTATATTTACCATTTGCCTTTGTCCTTGACTAATTGAAAAGAAAGGAAAAGAAATAGGAAAGTATTTTAACCTGTGGCCAGTAATAATAAAAATCATAATAATAATATCATATTATATAATAATATGAAATAATATATAATAATAATAATAATAATAATACTATTAAAACGAACAATTAATATTATTTTTATTGTTGTTATCTCCTGAGTGTTTCCAGGTCACATGGACCGGATCTGCCACAGATTCTTCATTGAATTTAGTGTGTTTATTCTCAACAGGTAAAAAGATTGTTTGTACAGTACTATCTCTCTGATGTATTAAGAAAACTTGTATAAAACAAACTAAATATTAATAATACTAGAAGAGCTGAACCTTTTTATTATTATTATAATTTTAAGTATATTGAACAGCTTTTCGTAAGATGAAAGACTTTATTTGGAGTCTGTCTGCAACTTACACTTTGTTCCGACAGATCCATTACTTGAATGATAAAAGGAGTGCTAAATTAAACCTTTAAGCCTGGGACCCCTCGCAGATGAAAAATTAAGAATAAAATTAATAAGCAACCCCTGAATGGAATAATAAAATAGGTACAATCTTAAAGCTAATAATTTCAGCTTTTAAATTAATGTAAAAAAATTATTTTGAACAGCTCTTATCGAGCGCTGAGCAGTCCCTTTAAACCGAAGAGTACCATGGGCAGGAAGCCCCCCCCCCCCAGCGAAAATATTACCAATCATATTTTTCAAACCACTGCCTTTATCAACAAAAAATGGATATCAACTGAAGGGTTACAGTCTGACCTTTACAATGCAGCCACTTTAATTAAGCTTTCATGTGGTGATTTTGCACACATTAAAAAAATTTGTTCATCGAGCTATAACACATAAACCCAGTGGGTGCACTTCAGGTGAAACAGAATAAATAACTGTCCTTTCACTTTGCACTTTTATTTTTAACTTCACGAAACATGCATAGATATTTTAAAATTTGTATACTTAGTTATCATTTTAAAGCTTACAAATTCAGCATTTGAATGCACCCAACTATTTTGATCAACTCCTAACCAGTGCTGCCTAGTTCCTCTAAACCGGAGTGTACCGCTGGCGGGCTGCCCCTAGCAAAGAAAAAAAATAATAATCATATTTTTCTAAATTAATGCCTTTTATCAACACAAAATAGGTGTCATTTACAAGCTTGGAGTCTGACTTTACAATACATGTTCACTTTGATAAACTACTAATAAGTGCTGAGTTATTTGTTGATAAATAGAAAAATATTTTTTCATAATTTATGAAAAATGTTTTTTGTGCCATGTGTGTCAGAAACATCATACAACTCAGATAGTCATGTGTTCTATGTCATTTAAAAGGTGTCAAGTATAATTGTTATGGGCTTTGACTAAACTTGAGTGAAGAATTACTTCAAATTCAAAACAACAATTTCAAAACGGTCAAGGGCTAAGAGAAAGGCTACTTTGGTTCCAAATGCTGTAACTTTTGATTACTTCATGATATAATCACATAATTTAATTCGCATACAGCACATATGTTGGGGAACATCTAAAAAAAAAAAAATGTCCTACCTTATTTCTTTCATGAGATACTGATTATGAAAAATTTCCCTTGACCACACAATTTTTTACCTATTTCTCAACATGACAATATTCAAATGCAAATATTTTTCACCCAGTTGTAAAATCTGTTCTCTTAATTCAAATGCAAAGATTTTTTAAAGATTTCTCTCAAACGATACCTAACTTTTGACTTTCCTTTCTATGGTCTTGATGTCATTTTTGTGTAGGGCACTCAATTCCTTCAGGGATTCAAGAGCTAAACAACTTTTGGACACTTTGTTATCACCACAAAATGTTAAACATATACACCTAACATGCTGGGGAATAACATCAAAAAAAGAATTTTCATCCTACCTTATTTCTGTCCTGAGATACTGAATGTGAAATAAGACAGATGAAAAATGTATCTTGAGCAGTGAGCACTCTTTCTTCTTACATTTTTGTCAGCAACTTCTCTGCAAGAGAATGTCCAATTGAAAAAAAAAAAGTACAGAAAGTTTTCTATCAAACGATACCAACCTTATGACTCTCCTTGCTACAGTCTTGGAGTTATTAGTCATTATTTTTGTGTATGGCTCTCAGAAAAAACATCAACATCTGTGAGGCAAAAATAACCTCAGGGCTTAAAGAGTTAAACATCACACATAACAATAAAGACTGTCAGGGTATCAAAGATCATAAGAAAGACTAACCAAATGATGGAATAGGTACCTGCAAATCTATAGTTATGATCTGCTGAATATAAAATGCATAATGAAATCTGTGATCTTTGAACCAGTCTTACTTTTCGTAAGTACATTTTGTTACTATAGGTCAGAAGAAGACGGCATATTGATTTTCTCCTGCTAAGGAATTAAACATATTGGAGCAAGTTAATGAAAGATTTTTCCCTAAAGCATAACACAGTTTCAGAAAAGCTCATAAAAACATGTTTATTATTTGGTTTATGCACGGTTAACCCATAATGTTGCTTGCTGTAATGTGCTTTTTTAAATCCTGCAGTGCACCGTATCATGTAAAAATACACAATGGGCATAATTACCTCAAACCAAACCTGTGGTTTCTGTTTTTCCACATATATATTCTACACATTTCTCACCTCATCAATAAAAGCTAAAGGTGATAGTGAAAATGAGTGGCTGTCCTGCTCTTTTTTCTGGCCCATGTCCCAGAGCAGCTATGTTATGAGGCCTGCTCCTCTGGTTTCTCCTCAGGCTAATGATACAGAGGTTCTGGATCTGTGAGTGTGAGTGTGTGTGTGTGTGTTTGTGTGTGTGTGTGTGAGAGAGAGAGAGAGAGAAAGAGAGAGAGAGAGAAGTAGATTCTCACCTTGTCAGTGTAAATGGCACCTTATATATTGAGTGATTGAGATGCACTCACATTCATTACTCTGTCTCGTTTACAGCTATGGATTCTCCATTCTTGACTCAATACCTACATGACGCTGGGCTGGCATAAAGAAATGGCATGGCTCCTACTGTGAAGTTTTTTTTAAAAGGGTATTTTATCCAGATATATATATGGTGCTGCTCATCCCTATGGCATATGATTTTAAAGAAAACTCAAACACACTACACTTTGCATCTGCGTATGCTTATTTATAATGCCCTTCTAATTAATTTATCATCATTTGATTCATTTTGAATATCCCTCTATTTGAGCATGATATTCGGTATAATTTTGGTTTTAAGATGTTTTCTTTGTACAAATGGTTGTTGCTTGCATTTTTCTGTCAACATCCACTCGAATGAATGAATGAAAAAAAAAACGACAGTACAAAGTTGTTATGTGACATTAACATTGCAGTAAATGTAATGAATATCAGTTAAACTAAGCTGTACTAAAATATTTGTATTATTTATAGTTTAATTCAGACTAATTGTGCAAAGATTACTGAAAAGTTAATATCTAGCTGCATTTAATTATTTAAATTAAATGTAAATTATTTAAGTCATAATAATAATAAAAAAACTAAACTTTAGACTAGGGCTGGTAATTTATCATGTTAATTAGTTAATTATGAATAAAAAGAAATGAATTAATTATGAAGAAAAATAACACGTTAAAATGATTTACGCACTTGCCCCACCCCAGACCTATGTGGATCATCTGCTATTTCATACAGTCGATTGATGACTAATATGAGGCAGAGCAACAACTTACTGCGTGATGGAGCCTAGAAAATGTCCCTAAAATTGGACATATGGGGCAAAATGCTGAACCATATTTGACACGTTGAACCATTGGCATGTGCGTTGGCTTTGAAGTGATGCTGCACAGACCGATCGCTGTGTTCGCTTGTTAAGTCTGACGTCACGTAGCAGCGCTTCCATGTCCAAACGCTCTATCAGTTACCACGGGAAAACAACAAAAGGTGCTAATATAAACTCACAATGTGATAGAATACTAGCAAAAAAAGTTATAATCTTAACATTTAATGACGTTTTTATTAACAAGATTCGGGAGGAGCGCGTCAGATACTTAGCCTAATCGACACAGGTGGACCATAATCAAGCAATCAACTCCATAGTATAAATATCGCTGACTTACCTCTATCCATTGACAGTTTATCAGCATGCTGGTTCACTTCGTCTGTCACCTTATCACAGACCCAATTTTCGTACCAACGAAGAGAGCTACACCGGGGATTTATACGACCTGCTGTTTTGCCGGACCCGCGATCACTCCTACCCAGCCAAACACGGCCGTTGAGCAGCATTAAGTGTCATCGCCACACGTCATGGCCAATAGACTGTGCAAGCTCCGAGCTCGACACAACGATCGACCGAGCTCTCCTCGAGCGCTGGATTGCAGCAGCAGGAATCCAACCAGCCTGGGCCGCACCCCAGTTCTCACCGCAGCAAGCCTCTCTCACTTCCCGCCGCGGCTCAGCCTTTCACCTCGGCGTTCCGGCCGAGTGGCAGTTTGAGGCCGCTTCCTCTAGTGGCGCAGACCGCTCGACGTTAACCAATACATTTTCAAGCAAAGATGCTAAAAGCAGGTTCTTCTTCTTCTGCTTCTTTGGATTTTTACGGCAGTTGGCATCCAAAATGTTTTATCTAAAAGCAGGTTCGCGGCTAAAGTTTGTTAAACGACGTCATGACGCAGTTCCGTCTTCTTCTACTAGTGCTTTATGGCGGTTTTGGCAAACCAGCATAAAGATGCATTACAACCACCTGCTGATCTGGAGTGTGGAGTGTGCATAGGTTTGGACTACAGATACAAACGTAGTTCTGTCAGATGATGATGCCACTTTTAACCATGAAGCCAAGGCATTACTTCCAGAGTCTTCATCCACACTGAAATGTCCAAAACATTACATTCGCCTTACCGCGCACGTTTTAACCTCACTGAAATGATACAGACATAAGTTCCATGATATATATATATATATATATATAAAAAAAAAAAATGACTGAATGCACCATACATAAGTCGCTGGATAAAAGTGTCTGCTAAATGCTCGATTTAATGTAAAATTTTAATTTCCATGCAAGTTTTCTGGCAGGACCAAATTATTTAGGGACCTATTTCACCATTCATGGGCGTGATCACTCAAAATTAATCTAAAACGCATCAGCCCTCGTGTTTTGACGCAGGATAGCAAGTGTGAGTAAAATTACTGTCGCCTTTTTACGACCGTTATACGAAAAACAGGCAAGTAATCCAACGGCCCCAGTTTATTATCGTTTCACTTTCACAGCACGTTAAACATCACTCTCTTACTTGATCTGGATAAACCGTGCATCAATTGATAGTCTAAAGACTCTGGCTTCAATATTTGACCAATATTTTGATAAAACATCATTTCAGTGACCGTTATTTAGTAATTTATGTCAGAAAAAACGATTCCTATTCCTGAACGGTAAACGTCGAAGTGTCAGCTCGTGGACAAATGTCAGCGTTGGCCTGGTCCTCTCTCATCCGTCACTGTCATCGCTCCTGTTTTATATCCTTCTATCTCCTCCATGGGACTCGAGACCGGTGGATCGAGCAGGTGTCGCTCATCTCCAATCACTCCACCGGCCTCGCTTTGTTCCCACGTCTCTCGGCCCCGCCCCACTCGTCACACGCATACCATACCTCAGTTAATTATATGTAAGCGTGAACTAGTGAAATGACGTTTTTATTTATAAGATTCGGGAAGAGCGCGTCAGATACTTAGCCTAATCGACACAGGGGGACCATAATCAAGTAATCAATCCCATAGTATAAATATCGCTGACTTACCTCTATCCATTGACGGTTTAGCAGCATCCCTCCTACACCCCATCTCCTCACTCTGAGTTCACTTTATGAATAGACGGGGAAGGGCGGGTACTCCTAGGTTCGGGCCATTCCCGAGCTCGGAGCCCTTCCCCGGACAGCACGCCAAATACGCAAACCATACCTCAGCTGATTATATGTAAGCGTGAACTAGTGAAACTCCATACCGAAGTCCCAGATAGCCAGACAATGAAAATATAAATATAAAAAATATATATAAAAATTATTTGTGTTTGGGATGCTGTGAGCACAGAGATTGTAGTGTATACCGTAAGTTTGAAAGCGCTTAGCTTAAATTATTAATATGAATAAACGGCTGCTGAGGTCGTATTCTCAAGTGAAGCGAGTTGAGGCTTGGACCCGGAAACAGCGCTTCTTACGTCATCACTTAACAACCGCATTACATCAGAGTACCGTGAGAGCCATTCAAAAGCACAAGGAGTTGTCTGCATTCTGAGCTCTTGTGGAACTTTGATGTCATACACCGATTGGTCTGATGGTGATGATCCGCTTCAAGTCGAACAAACCTAATGATTCAATGAACCATTCATAGAGATGGGAACCGAGACCCGTTCTTATTCAGAACCTGTTTTGTTCTTTGAAAAGTACCGGAACCGTGAGCAATTTCTAAGTTTCAGTTCCGAAAACGGTTTTGGTGCAACACGTGACCAAGCGCTGTGAGCACCCTTGCGCCGTTGTTCTGAGTATTCACCGTTTCCCGTAAAGGATGTCTCGAACCGAATAACAGACACGCCTCCCTGCCTCTTTAATTACTGAGCACATTGATTCCAATGACGCGCATTCCACAGACTCGTTGCGCTGTCGCGTCTTTAATTGCTGAACACATTGTTTCCCACGACTGTATGTGCAATCGCACCTTTGATAACTGTGCACATCATTTGTCTGACTGTACATCTAACAGCAGTTGCACCTGCCGCCACTAAATTACATTATATTTGTCCCATATTGTCATTGATATACATACTGGCTTTAACTTGGACCACTAAATAAATAGACTGCTATTGTTATGCAAGTATGAGGGTTAGATTATTTAGTGTACAGGTCATTTCAAGAGTGATAAACAAAGTGATAGAAAATATTTATTTTAAAGCATTTTAAATGTTTAAAAATTTTTGAAAAAACTGTTTATTGCTCTTAAAATTACAAAATAAAAGACTGACTAAGAATGCATTACTTTGCACTTGTATAGAGATAGCATTCAATAAAACATTGAAGCCTTGAAAACACATAGCTTACTGAAATAAGCTTACTGAACACATAGGGCCTAGCTTACTGAAAAAAGTTCTACTTTCAGATGAAAATAACAACAACTGCATGTCTAGCATTCAATAAAAAAGGTCACTCAAAATACTTGTTTAGAGCAATTGAAAGTATACAGTAACCAATGTAAACTTGAGGGCTTTAAGCTAATACAGAGAGTGCTTTTCCAAAAAAAACCCAAAAAAAACAAAAAAAACAAATTAACATTGGGAGCCAGCAACCTGTCATGGAGAAAAAAAAAATCTCTGAAAGCTCCATGTGAAACTTTGGCTTTCCGTCCTTTTTCTATTGTGTCTAATAATTTTGGTTAATATGCACGGGGGAGAGAGAGAGAGAGAGAGAGAGAGAGAACAAGACAGCGCTCGTGTAGTTTGAAGGCTGTGAGTGCGCCAGAGCGTGTGAAACTTTGGTGTTTCGCCCTTTTTCTATCGTGTTTAATGATTCTGATTAATATGCACAAGGGAGAGTGAGAGCAAGAAGCGCTCGTGTTGTTTGAAGACTGTGAGTGTGCGCACGCAGGCGGGGCTCTCTCTCGTACGCGCCCTGTCAGTCGCAGCAGTCATTCTATTCTACATCACTCACCGATCAAATAAGGCTTTGACAGCCGCCAAAGAAAAAGATAAATGCAGAAAACCCCCTTGATTGGTTATATAACGTTGGACAGAATGTTGATCCGGCCATCGCATATATTCAGCGCACATAAGGTAAACGTTTTGCAAACGTTTTTTAGAGAAATAAAAACAGGTCGATGAATCGATGCGCATATTTTGCGTCTATGTATTTTTTGCGTCAACGTCATCGATGACCTCCACGCGTTGTCCCAGCCCTAATTGATGTAAAAAACATCAACTTTGAAAAATATGCTAATTGATGTAAAAGCATCTGCTAAATGCTTAAATGTAAATGTAAAATTGTGGGTTAATACGTTTATAAAATATATTAAATTAATAGATTATTTGTGGTAGCAGATGTATGGATGCCCTGAATTGTTGCAACACCTTCATCCCAGAACAATAATCTGACTTTTATTGTCTTGTCTGGTTTTCTATCATCTTGAAAAAGCTCAAATCAAGACTCATCCAACCTGTTGTTAATAATAAAATATATATTGTTATTTTCTGTTTTATAATAATAATAATAATAATTATTATTATTATTATTTTGTTGTTGTTGTAGAAATTCAGTCCAAATATATGGTGATGGCAGTTTTTCTTTCAATAATCCACATATTATTACTCCATGTGTCATGGGAAACCCAAGTGTGTTTAATGTATCTGAGATGGGGTGACCCTTAGGCAGCTACGTATTATCCCCTTTTAAACGCACTTAAATCACATGCTCTGCCTATAATTGCATGGAATGGTACATTAAACTGATGTCATGACTTTTATAGTGCTCGTAGCAGGATAATGGAAAGGCTGGGGTGTAAATCCGTTACGGGCTAGCTATCTCTATTTTGGCATACAAGCGTGTTTTTTAGTGTTTCCAGTGCTGAAGAGCACATTTAAAGAAGTCAGCATTTTCTTTGAGTGGAACATCTTAGACAGAAGTGAGATGAGAGCAGGAGATAATGGTATGTTGTTTATGGGAACTGTGCTGACCACAGATTAGGTTTGTTTTTTTGTCTCCTGTTTACTATGAAAGCTTCAAATTCTTAGAGTTTAGGATTAATTCATATCCCCCAGGACTGGTCTGAGAGAAATGAAGAGAAAAGAAATGGAGCTTTTTCTTTGCATTTTTATTTTTGCCTTTTTGATTAATAATTTGTATCATTAAATGTTCGATTTTTGTGCATGCAATACAAGTACAATGGCTTTAAAGCTTGCAACTTCAGGAATTATGGATGAAGCTTTGAATTTTCCTTCTGTGTAAAATATTTTGTGTTCTCATCCTCTCTGGTTGTAGGTAATAAAACCTTGACCTTGTTGTCTTCAAATACAGTATTTCAAGAGATAACTTCTGTAATGAAAAGCCTGACGAATACAACACCATATCAGTTGAGGAGTACGTTTATTTTTCTACTCTGTAAAAATGGGAAGGAACTGGCATGTACACCATAAGATGTTTAATGACAACTGTGTTTAAACTCTTGGTCAGCAGTTCAGGTTTGTATTCCCTCCCACTTGTATGAAGGTAGATTTACATTTATTAATTTAGCTGATGCTTTTATCCAAAGCGACTTACAATTACTATATATGTCAGAGGTCACACACCTCTGGAGCAACTAGGGTTTAAGTGTCTTGCTCAGGGACACATTGGTGTTTCACATTGGATTCGAATCCGGGTTTCTCACACCAAAGGCATGCGTCTAATCCACTGGGCCAACACCACTCCTATATTTTATTACAAAAGAAAATTATTGTTTAAAAGAATAAACCCTTACACAAGATTCCAGTGTACAGTCATATTAGTGACCTAAAATATATATATATATATATATATATATATATATATATATATATTAGGGCTGTCAAATGATTAAAATTTGTAATCAAATTAATCAGAATTTTCAGTGGATTAATCAGGATTAATCGCTATTTGCAATTACACCTGAATCCTAACCATTTTTTTTTCTGAAATGCATACCAAAAGATAAATAACAGGACACAGATACATAATTTTCATGTATTGATTCATCAATATGTGGTTCTTTTTTTCTGAATTTCAAAAGTTTAACATTTACTTAGATCAAATTTACCTGAGCACTATATCAAACCATGCCATTTAACTACAGATAGTGTAAGAGTTTTTAGGTGAACCAGTGGTTAAATATAGCCACATATCTATGAAATTATGCATAGAGAAACTCAAAAGAATGAACTCAGAAACATAAACATGCGCCACCATCACAAAAGCAGCACTCTGGGCACTCTTGTTTTTGGGAGGTGTTCATTTGCTCTGCCACAATACTTTAGGATCGATATTTTCACGTTCTGAAGGTTTCAAGTGCCAGTAAAACCAAGTAAAAATGCATATGCTTTTCCAAAATTTTTTTTTTATTTATTTTGTTTTATTTATTTACTTTTTTTTTTTCTTATTTATTTTCTGGAGAGGGTCGCCACATGAGCGATGGCATTAAGATCACATGACATGCCAGTACTAACAGCTGATAATGTTGCCAACTTTTTTTTGACTGTGGCATCAGTAAATAAAAACCGTTGTCTGATGCTACTTTATAATTCCAAGACCACTGTCATATTTGTGCAGGGAAACAAATAAAATAAATAATAATAATAAAATTAAGAAAAAGAAGAGCTGTTCCTTTCTGTTAGTGAGAATTTACAACCTATAGTTACACCAGATTAAAATCAATAGCTCTAGATGGCCTGGTTTATTAAAGATTTTAAATAACTTAAATCATACTTGTCGTTATAATGTTTGAGGATCTCTTTTGTGCATTTATTATGATCTTGTTTCATATTTTTAATCAGTGTTTTTATTTATTGTAACTTTAATAACCTGAATTTAGTACTTTAATAGTTTTGTGTGTGCCTCAGTGAATCTCAGTCTTTCTAAATGAGCAGACGGCCATTGTCCTGGTCTGTTAGGACCACACACTATTAAAGTTCAAACTTCTCCGAAGTCATTGTCATTTCATACTCACTGTCTTGTTATACCACTGCCTTGTAGTTAAAATATCTACTGTTACCCTTCAGGCTGACAGTTTAGTTACTGTGTGTACTTCATTACTGTGTACTGGAGACACGAACCATTTAAAATGATTCAGTTCGATTTGGTGAACTGGTTCGACTGGTTTACTAAGAAGATCTGGTTAAATAGAAAGATTTGTTTGAGATCCGGACATCAGAAGAGACAAAACCAATAAAACCCATTACAAACGAGTAGGGCTGTCACTTTTGTGAAGACGTTTCCATTTTTTAACGCCAAATAACGGACGAACGTAAAGAGAGTGCTGGAAACGCACAAGTCAGCAATATTTCTTATTTATTGGCATGAAGTTTCTGGCAGTATAACAAACAGCAACAAGAGTGCAACATTCTCGAAAAAAATATATATGCAGAGGGGACGGCTGCCATAACAAAAGAAAAAACATCACTGCAGGCTTCAACCAGGCTGAATTTATGATTTAGGCATTTAAAAAAAAAGGCATGTTTTAAATAATGATTCAATCCATTTCAAACAACTGTTCAAAAAATTAAACTTTAAATGAACTTGAGAACAGGCCATGTGTGTGTGTTTTTTTTTTATTTAACGTAACTGCCATTTAGGCTAGGGACATTACAAATTTATTGGACAGGAAAACAAGTCGATCAACATTTTCGTGGACCAGAGCAGAGCGTTTTTTATTCACTATATGTCCAGCTGTTGAGAAGACGCGCTCCGATCGCACTGATGTCAAGGAACAATCAGGTACAGCTGCGCAGGGTGGGGGCTGCCAATTTTCTGCCAATTTTCCACCACAAAAGCCGGTCGCTCTCAGCTTGCAATGGTCCTTTTCATAACTCAGAATCTCATGTAACTAGATGCGCGAATGAGGCGAATTCGCGTCTACCACACCACGAGACCTCAATACGCGCGCAAACAAGCCTTTACATTGACTTATCATTGAAATTATACGCGCCAGACGCTCTATTCGCGTTTGGTGTGAACGCAGCATAAGAGGACGCTTTTGACGTCACTGGGTCTTATAGGTGCTTAAATTGCTGGTATTTTCTGTCTAGCTTTCGCAACGCATACTGTACTTTCTGAATTCTTTATTTTCTTTTTCTGCTTGGTTGTGAGTTTTGTTACATCTATGTTTTTTAATTGTTTAATTATTTTAAAATTAATAGTGTACATATTTGGTTAAAATCGATTCCCTATTTTCATTTTCGAAACTTTTTTTGGTTGGTCTGATCGATTTTACAATCGATTTTCGAACTAAAAGTGACAGCCCTACAAACGAGGCATTTGTTACATCCAATGGGGACATAATTATTGATTATAATGACTTATGTTGTCTTTTTAAGCATTGCGTATCGGGCTGCGGAAACATAAAACCATGTCTGCATTTTTGATCTGAAAAAACAACAAACAACAAGCCTGCTCAAAACTCGCGTTTGAATCCTTCATTGGCAAATTATTTAAATATAAATTATGTACTTTTAACATTTTTGAGCATTATCAATGGTTGATAAAAGGTCAAGCCCAAAGGGTCTTCTTTCCAAAGACACCAAAATTATGTGTGTAACAAAAAAATAAGTAAGGAACTGTTGCAATTTTAAATTAGGTAGGGCACTTTCAGTTGTGAGTCTCATAATCGGGGGTCTGGTTAACAAGTTAAAGTACTACAGTACCAGGAAAGAAGACTGGGTTGTTGATGTTTGTGTGCCATTCTCACTCTGTCTGCACAGCATGCATGAACGTGCAGATGACGTATTCAGTCTGCACGAACAGGGTGCTGAGGTATGCAGATACATATGTTGACAGGCAGGTAGGAAAATTATTTCAACGCTCGGACTGAGCTTTTGATTGGACAAATATTTTTTTGGTCCTAGGCCTTCCACAGAATATATAAATATAGATAAATACATTCAGACCACTTAACTTAATTATTACTATCGGGATGTGAAGAGACTTTCAACCAGTATAACAAAACATGTTTCTAAAGACAATCACCTATTGCACCTTTAATGACGCAATTTTCTTTTTTAGTTTTTGGGAACTATCCTTTTATAATTATATTAAATTGTATTATTATATAACAGTATTGGTTTTACTTAAAATAATTTTTTTATCAAATAAATGCATTCTACAGTCTAATTTATCCAATAATTAAAAGCTATTTCACAGATTACAATACAATCAGTGTCTTAAAAGATCACCTTTGAGATGGGGAAATGACCATCCACATTTAAATTTCCACTGCAGATGTATTGCACATCGCTAGATTTTAGGCAACTTGATAGTAAGAATCAGGATTAGGAGTGGGATTACTGCAAAATGTGACCGTGTGCTGTAGTTATACTCGGAAGGCATTGTTGATCTTTAAGGATGCCCTGCTATGTATGTAGTTTGTGCTGTAAAATTACCCCTGAGCTATTAAAACCCCAGTCCAAAATCAGCTATGTAGCTAGTAATTAATTTTCCAGATCTAGCCCAGTGCAGTGATATTTAAACAAACACTCAATGATAGTGGGAGACTTTAGACATTGTCTTATTTAAATTGAGCATGCAATAACAAGCTGTTATACTATCATAATTCATTGTAAATCCTGACCAAAGGATCGTTAGTAGACAGCTTTGCTTATTAAGCATTTGTTATTTTGAGGACTGCTGGCTAAGGCGTTTTTGGCTTGCAGAGCAGATTGTGGACTGCTCACCCTTTCCTGCTCTCTGCCTGCAGCTCAGCTGACAACACACTTTCTTCATCTATCAGAGAAACCTGCACATCCATGTGATACTTTGCAGAATTAACACCTTAACACTCTCTCCTTACCTGTCAGTTTTCTTTGTATCTCCTCCAACAGCTTTGTTCTTTTTGTATTTTTTTTTGTTTTATCGTTTTAGTCTGAATAGCATGGCCAGTCAGTGAAAGTATATTAATACATATCCTATTGGTGCATTTTATATATATATATATATATATATATATATATATATATATATATATATATATATATAATGTATGTATGTATTTATGTGTATATATATATATATATATCAATAAATACATACATACATTATATATATATATATATATATATATATATATATATATATATATAATGTATGTATGTATTTATGTGTGTATATATATATATATATATATATATATATAATGTATGTATGTATTTATGTATATATATATATATATATATATATATATATATATATATACACATATATATATATATATATATATATATATATATATATATGTATATATATTAGTGCTGTCAAAATTAGCGCGTTAACGCATTCGATTAATTTGAAATATTTAACGCGTTAAAAAAAAATAACGCAATTAACGCGGTTGCAGTTTTTTTATTTCCAGTTGTGGCCTAAGGGTGTTCAACGTGCAAAGAGATATGGATAAGACCAAGGAAGGACTTTTAGACGGAAAGTTTCAGTGTAAAACTCTGCCGGATTACTCTTCAGTCTGCCACAAGAAACATTACTCTTCATTTAGTCTGCCACAAGAAACAGCAACATTAAAATCATGAACTCAAATGTCATTGTTTAAAAAAAAAAAAAACAATGACTGTAACAGTGCGTAAATCAGATCTTTCTGTAACGCTAACGTTAATAAGCTTAAACGAAAATAACGAAATAATTGTGTAGCGGAGTATTTTTGTACACAGTGCCGCGAACTGTCAATCACTCCTGTACGAGTGCATCACTGTCCTCCTCAGTTGCAGCAACTTGCGCTCTCTCTCTTCATCAAGCTTTAAAACAAAAAGGGAACAAAAAGATCATATTGTCTTTGTGCATAGGCTATAGATTAATTAGATAAATGAATATCTAAATTTGTGCCTTGCCGTCTACGGTATTTGTTTAGAACTTAGAAAAAAGATGCTGCAGCCAATGAACAGCCAGCGGGGGCTGCAGGAAGACTCAACCTCCGCAGACAGTTTTTAATGTTTATCAGACAATAAATACTAAATAAAAGATTTTGCTTTAGTATAACTCACAACGAGTTCCACACACCTTCTCCGGCCACGTTGAGTTGTTGACACTTAACAGTGGGAAAAGCGACACATGCGCTATTCACTTGTATAACTTAAGGGTGAATGGGTAATGTAGTTTCTGCTCTGGGTGGGATGAATTAGGAAGCTTGCATTGTGAAGGGCGCTCTGAAAATCGGCAGTGCAGGTAAAAGATTAAAACCTCTATTAAAACAGATGTCCAAATGAGCGTACCGGTACGCTACAAGCACGTTCTGGGTGCACGGAGAGGTGGCGGTACGCTCAAGAGCTATATTTGGAAGTGGCGGTACCGGTGCATACTGGCCCACTTAAAGCACTGGCAATGACTATACTTTGGAATTTTTTTGCAGTCCACTTAGAATTCAACATGGAAATCATTTTTGTTTTTTATTGGCATTGATTGTTTTGAAATTCAAATGGTACTTACATGCCTGTGTTTTTATTTCTGTAATAAATATGGCTTTCAAGCCAACAGTTAATTTGGAGGATATTGATGGTTTATTGCAGGTATGTTGTTTACATGAGAAAATCTGTGTTACAAGTTAAACAAAAATTCCAATAAACAATCATATTTCGAATTTAAATAGTTTCTTTGTCTTGAGTTTACATTAATTATTTACATTTTACATTTACATATCCAAAAAGTTTCAGTCTTTTAATTGCGATTAATCGCGATTAATTTTAAAAAAATTGTGCGATTAATTAGTTAATTTTTTTTAATCGATTGACAGCACTAATATATATATAAAATGTATGTATGTATTTATATCTATATATATAGCTATAATTATCTATAAATGTCTGTAAGTTGTTGAAAATTAAAGTTTCGAACCTGTATGAGTTTCTTTGTTCCTTCTGGTTTGGAGAAAAGAAATTCAGACATTCTGCTTGACATTTTACTTTGTGTTCCACTGAAGGAATTAAGTCATACAGGTTTGCAGTAACACGAGGGTGATAAAATGACTTTTGTTGAGCATGCATTCTTGCATATATGCCAGAGGTTTTTCCTGTGAATATGATATACAGGCTCCCTCACTCTTTCTTCCCTCATCTGTCACACCAGCCTTAATTAGCAGTAATCATGTCTCATAATTCTCGCCTTGTAAAAACTGCCAGCTGCCAATTATCAGCGATTATTCTCATTTAGTTGGGGTAAGGGGACATGGTGTCAAAAGTTTCTCTCACAAAGTTTCACAAGGTTCCTTCACAGTGTTCACTGCTCTCTATATGTGAAGCAGGATATTTCTGTAGAGATTCACTGTACAAAATGTATCATTTGCAATGGACTTTCACGTCAACAGACAATAGATTCAGGGTTTTGGGTATCGGGAAATATTGTAATTTATAGTTACTTGCTTTATATTTAGTGATCAAGTGCAAAGTGACTGGTGTGTAAATTTGCCTCTCCACTGGTTCAGTGATATATCAATATACATTGTAGAGATGCAGTGATTGCAATTTCCATTGGCCAATTCCAATGTTTTTGTACAGTAAGTGTGTCATGTCGATCCTGAAATTTGCCAATTTCAGTTTTCTTTCTGATTGACAGTTCTACAAACAAAAATTTTTTTCAATGCAAAAAAATATTTACATAATAAAAAAAAAATATTATTACAATTCCCCCAACCTGGACTAGGTTACAGATGTTCTTTCACTTAAACAATAGGGCTGTGCCGATCACGATCGGCCAATCGTTATGCGCATCTCGTCAGTAAAGCCGGTTTTCTAATCAGCAGTAAATTCCATCAGGTGCGTGATTTCACATAGAGCAGCTGTTACTTCACAGAGCCATTGTTAACTGAGAAGATGCGCAAATCCACGTTCATTTTCAGCATTTATTTACGCATCTTCTCAGTTAACAACGGCTCTATGTAGAAACAGGTGCATTATGTGAAATCACACACCTGATCAACCTGAACTCCATCAATATTAATAAATGTTATTATTGTAGTTTACTGTTGTTCTGTAAAATAAAATAAAAAAGACAATAATAATAATAATAATTACAACAGCTCTATTAATACATTTATTATAGTATTCAAACTAGAGGGTGAAACAGGAGTTGATTTTTAAACTTTTCCCATCCCACTCCCCTTAAAAAAATAATCCTGTCCCATCCCAAACCCAGAAGAATGAGTTTCCCATGAGGAGAGCATGAGACAGGGCAACTAGAATTGAGTTCAAAATGAAAATATACAGTTTATAGTTTGTTTATATAAAAGGTATATTTGTGTATAAAGTTGGGTATCATAGTGTTGTTATGATTCCCGGTCCAGCCTACTCCGGTTGACATTTTTTCCTGCCCCGTCCCAATCACGTGATGAAAAGTGATTTTGTTTCCAATCCTGCCGCATTCCCATGACCTGCAGGATTCCCGAAAAAAATGTCAGCCTCTAATTGACACATAGTGTATGTAAATGATCACTTGAAAAAGGTCAACATTAGCTTGAAAAACTACCACTGTTCTTGTAGTCAGCATTTCACCTCCTTATATACTTTGTAGATTACATGTTAAAAGGGACTGCCTTGCAGCTGATGCCTAAATGAAACCAACTGCTAGCGTTGGTTTGAGTGGTGGCAGGTGGACTGGGATATGAAGTGAAAGATGCATTAAAGTTGGGCTGGATCATATGAGATTGCTCACTCTTTGCCATTTTGGCATCTGATGCACAGCAGATGTGTCAGAGTTTCAGTATCACATGTCTACTCTGTCATGATTTTCAGTGTCCATAAATGCAATATGCCTATGAAAATTGTCTGGGAAAACATTTTTGAATGCTTGATGGTTACAAAGAAGATTCTGCTCACAACTTGCACCAAGACATCAAAGGTGATGCCATATTTAATAACTTAAATGTTGAGCGTAAATGGATTACAATGCTAAGAGATGCAGTTGTATTCATTCTTCCGTTCTGTGCACACAAGAGGGTTTATTTTAGAGAGCCTGAGCTTAAGGACACATGTTGTCTTTGTAACTTTAATGAGAACTCGTGGGACTTCTGACCTCTCACTTTCTCTCACGTTTTGTAGTGAGGACTATATTCAATGATTTAAAAGGATATGATTTAAAAATCTATGATGTTAATGTTCCTCTAATTGATTTGAGCTGAAACAAATTATTTTAATGCATCTGTTAATATATTTTTATTTTATTCTATTTTATTTATTTTTTGCTTATCTGTGCACATTTTTATACTAGATATCACTGTGTTACTGAAATATTTGTCCTGTCTTTCCATTAGCTGTCAAAATATATATATATTAGTGGTGGGCCGTTATCTGCGTTAATGTGCTGCGTTAACGCGAGACTCTTATCGGGCGATAAAAAAATATCGCTGTTAATCTATTCTCAAAGTTGGGTTGGGAGCTGGGTCTATACTAAGCAAGCTATGATGACTTTCACTTTGATATTTTATATAACCGACTGGCTGAGGCAAGCCTAAAAAAATGCTCAGGACAGTTGACGGGCCACTGCTGCGCATCGTCATGAAAGCACATGTTTTTACGCCTTACCGCTTGTTGATTTAAACATTAAAGCATCCAGACACAAGACGCGGAAAAGCTGAACGGAGTAGCTGGTTACTGGTGTTCGGTGCGCACGAGAGAGAAAGAGAGAGAGAGACGCGTATCACGGACAGCGACACTGAACCGAGCTCTCTTCTGCGAAGAGAAAGGCGTCTCAAAACACTTGAACATCGAATTTGCTTATTTTTGCTTTTGTGCCGACAAATACATACAAAATATGTCAAAATATCCACCTTGGAAATTAGGCTCGAAAAAACTGTCAGTTATTTCTTAAGTGAAAGCAAACAGTTGAAGGAAAAAATGGGATGTGTATTATATTGGATGCGTTCATGGTCTCTTAAAGTGACTGCGCCTAATTTAGCTACTGGCTGCTGTAATGTTAATCCAAGAAAATGAAAAAAGAAAATCACTCACTGCTCTTGGCTGCATTACTTTGTAGTTTTAACAAAAATTATTCAGACACCAGGTATAATTTTTGATATATATATCAAAACTGTAATAATGTGAGAAATGTTGAAGGTGTCTGAATAAATGTAGGTTTGATTGTATATTTCATTTTTACATTGAAGACTATCCAGTGCTATTTTACATTTAATTATTTGGTTTGTGTACCATGACACCTACAAACTTGAAAAAAACTTAAACATTGGTGTGAAACAGGCTTAATGTTGTCTGCACCTTGTGCGATGTGTAATTAGTTTACATCTTTTTCAAGCACTTTGTGATGCATTTTGGAAACAGGAGATGAGCAACTTTTCCGATGCCCCACCTAGCCTGATAAACTCCTTCTCAAAGACTTACTGTTTGTCAATTTTATTTGAGTAACACACATATTCTGAATGCCTTCAGCAGAATTCGAATGAGCCATTTTAATCTAGATTAATCTAGATTAATTTCAAGATCACAGTGAGATTAATCTAGATTAAAAAATTTAATCTGTGCCCACCACTAATATATATATAGACCAAAGACTCAGTTTGGTTGTATTATGCACTTTTTTGTACTATTAAAAATAGGCTACATCTATATGCTAGATGTCCATCCATTAGATGGTAGATTTGTTTTCAGGATCAGCATGTAGAGGATCTGCTACTGAATCTGTTTGATATTCTGCTCAATACTCAGTGCACATGGGCCATGTTTTGCTTCTTTTTTTCTGAATAATGGCTTCGACTGCGATGCTAAAGTGCTGCAATATTGAAACTCTGTAACACAATGGTTTACGTTTCATGTTGGGAGGTATAATTGCTTGAGAGAGAAAGAAGAAGGTTATTGACTTTATCACATTAAACTAGCAGATTAATAAAGTGACAGTGTTTTTCTTTTTCTCATTTAAAGATCATTGGATTATTTCTTCCATTGCTGTCTTAGAGAACATAGCACATTATTGTGGGATAAGTGGCTTACATTTATATTTTTTGATACATGATAGCTTTAATGACAGAATTAAGAATTACAATTGGGTACAGTGCAGCAAATGGATCTGTAATGGCCCTGTTTATGTATATCTTCAATTTAATGGTGACTTATGAAATAGTGTAAGTGCATTTGCCTGGTTACCTATTTTTTTTTTAGCACACTTGATTCAGTTTTCTTTCTGTTCATGCCTTAATGCACACATAATTTGGCTTATGGTGTTGTTCAGAAGAGCATGCTGCGGCACTGATAACTTTGTAGCAAGGCATTTACATTGTAGAAATGGCAAAAAATTGTCTCATTGGTTATTTTCATAGCTAAAACAGATTCATCCATTCTCCATTCTCATGCATAGTAATAAAGAAGATTGATCAGAGTCGGGCTGTGTTTGGGTTTATACGTCATTTCCCTTGGATCTTTCACTAGCCCTTGAGAGCCCTCATATAACCACGTGGTAAATAAATCAGCCTCTGAAGTGATTAAATGTACCTCACAACCAGTGAGCTGGAGAGAGAAGTTTTACTCACCTGTCAGATAAAGGTAGGCTGTAACCACAAAAGAATGAACTGAGATAGAAAGGAAGCAAGAGAAAGGTAGGCTGATGTCTCTTGAGGTTAGCATCCACTTCAACTGATTTAGAAGTCCTGTTTTTGCTCTTTGTGTCATTCCAGTCAAAATCATAGGTTATAGTACAAGACACAAAAGTTGTGACTAATATTGGTAAAACAAATGAAGCAGCTAGTGCACCTAAAACATCCTTTCATTATTCACATAAACCTGCCTGAACATTTAGCCATTATTAATGAGCCAGTCAAACTCCCTCAGCTTCTGCAGAGAAAAAAGACACTTTAGTCCTTCCTTTCCATTCCAGCTGTGTCAAAATGCCCAAACCAACTGTTTGTATTATTCTTTTACAAGGCATCAGCTTGTCTTGTTGTTTTTGGAATATTATGTAGACTAAAGACTCTATCCGGTTTTATTTATGAAACAAATATTAATGATGGTACAGAAGAATTTAGGTATTGTACATTAGGCAGTAGAAGATTGGAGATTTTTAGGTTTTATGATCCATTTCATGTAAATATTGAATGAATGTGTTTCTTTGTATTATTACAGAATGCTTTGGATGAGGGCTGAATATGAATGCTATTTAAAATTATTCAAATTAATATCTTGTGTGTGCAAAGATTAAGATAAGCCAAAGGACTTTGTGCTATGATTTTATGTTTATAGGATAATAACCACTACTGTATCTCATTTGCTCATATTTAGTTTAATTTCATTTGTATTTTCAACAGACATGAGCGGGATCTCATCTCTTCTGGTGGCATTTCATTTGAGTGGATTGTATTTAATAGTTTAGATTGTATTGGATTTATTTTCTAGGAAATAAACATTTCTAAAATATATTTCTACACACACTGACCTCAGTTTTTTTTAACTCTTTTTTTTTACTCTTTTTTTTATTATTATATACATATATTTCTTTTTACAGAAAAGAAAGTCAGTAGCTGCTGTAATAATATTCTCTATGCTAATATAAAACATTTCTAATTTTATGCATGAAGCAGAAGATGAGGGTAATTGTTCTCAGAGAGGATTTCTTTTAGAATACAGCTTTTCTTATTCACCACTTAACATTTAGGCTAATTTATTATTCATTTTTCTCCCTGCCAATGACAGTAGTTTCAATTTAATGCATTTTCTTATCACATCTCAGTTTTAGAGCATTACTAATGCAATAGTGGAATAAATGTCTGTATGGTGGGGTTGCATCTTAATTTCCAATGTTGGATTATGCTGCTCATTATAGAATTAGCTTTTAAGCTCTATTGTTCAAGTGCATCTTGTATCTAACTTCTGTGAATATAGAGTCTTATCTAGAGGATGAAAAATTAAAGCCATTGGAGGGCCCAATAAAGAAAGTCCTTCACATCTATTGCAACATTATGAAATCTCTTGAAGTACATTTCTATTTAATTGATATTATTTAATATTGTTTCATATCTAGAATTTCATTTGTGATATATCAGTTTGCAACATGAAGCAAAAAGCTAATTTAGTCATCAAATATTTCACATTTGCAAATGTAATTAATGTAGCCCTTCTTTGAGGGTTCTCAGACCCCACTTACTCCTTTGTACCATGCTGAACAGGACTTGAATGTCTCCAAAGAAGTGTGTTTTAATAACACAGATGTGTTTGTTTGTTCCCGAAAACTTGGCCCAGTTCGACACTGGATTTGCAAATCATTTGATACTTAAAGATACAGTCCCAGCGATAAAATAAACCAGTCATAAAATTGCATCAAATTTTTGTCTTTTGTTAGCAATCGGTGATCGTAACTCTTTAGCTCTGCCTGTATTTCTCTTTTATAAATCTGATAAAACTAAATACTTTTGGAGATATAAAGGACACAATACTAATATATTGGTACTCGAGATTAACATGAATTGGCCAAAACTGTGTGCTATGTCCCCTTTAAAGATGCTTAATAGTGTTAGGCGATATGTGTGCCTTATGATAAGCATGACGCACCGCCACAGAAACAAGAATGAGATGCATTAGATGTGCCATTAAACTCAATTAGTTAGGGCTCGTTTAAAATATTGCACATATATAGGCTGGATTACTTGTTAAAGTGCAATTAAATACCTTATATCTGTAGGCAATAAACAACTGTTTGTGGATGGAGACTCCTCCACCGGTTACAGGCTCTAATCCTCATTTGCGTGCACGCGCATGTGTATGTGTGTGTGAGAAAAGCGGTGCTGAAGTGAAATAGCTGGGCAGTTTGATATCCGAATTATGATAGGCCGTTCTTGATTTGATTGTTTTTGCAGCTAAAGGCACACCCAACCCTGGCTTAACAATGAGGATTGTTGATGCAGCAGAGCTTTTTGTCCCAGATCTATTCTGCTAGCCTGGTTTGATGGCTTCTAGTGCCTGGAGAGCAGATGGGCATCAGTGCCATCTAAGGTAAATGTGAGAGGGGCTTAGGGAGGCAGCAACCTCCTCTCTATCACTGCAGACAAATCTGAGAACTAATGTTGCTGATAAGGTAAAATGACACCTGTAATGAATGCCCAACAATGAAAAAGTGTGACCGGATTGCTGAATGTGTGGAATTGAGAGTAGAGTGAAGTAAAGAGAGAGAAAACAACCAAGTGAAGGAGAACGCTTCTGTGTGAGCTTCCAGTACTGGCTGCTGTTTTACACTTTTGACCATATGTTCAGCTAGTGAAGCAACTTTCTTAACATGATGCAGCCCAGATCTGTTAGTGAGCAAATAAATAAATAAATAAATAAATGAATAAATAAATAAAATAACTGGCACTAAAAAAAAGCTTGCTCTACAAAGGTCTTCAGATGAAAAGAGGAGATCTGAACTCATTCTTTGGAGGAAATGTTGTTTTCCAGGCTCATTTGAATGTGTAGAGCTGCTTGTGGTTCTTGTGAGTTGTATAAAATACAATCAACTTGAAATGTGAACAGATTTAGTTTATAGTTCTTATCAAAGCTAAGTGAGTTTTAACTATTGCATGACATGCAGAGCCACCCTTTAAAGCAAAAATTGAAAACCAAAGGTAGTTAAGCAGGTTTGGTTGGTCCTTAAAAAGAAAAGTTATGTTGGACAATTTAGATGGTAGTGGAACATGTATGCAGTATATAAAAGACTCATTATACAGGTGTATTATGAACTGTGCTCGTCTCTCTCATATTTTCACTTACTCTGTCACTTCCATCAAATACAGAGTTCTGGCATGAAACTCTCATGGTGCAGTCCGATAGGTTTAACTCAATTTGAGGTAATGACTAGGGCTGGTCTGAAAACCATTTTTTGAGCTTCGAAGCTTCGGTAGTAATCAACACTGAATATTCAAAGCTTTGGAGGGAAGGGGCTGAAAATATCCTTCTCTCTAATAAAGGCAGGAATATCTGTGCATCTGTCTGTTTGAATTTTTATTATGTCCAGAACCATTCATCCATTCGACTTGCTGTGGACCCAAGGGAGTGCAGTGTGGCATTTTGGTGCAATATGGACACATGAAACTACCGTCGGACCGGGGCTGAAATGCAGGGCTCTAGTGTGCCACATATATACGATTTTAAACTGGTTTACCACAAAAAAAAAAAAAAAAAAAATGAATATAAAATATTCTGTGTCTTAAGACTGCCTTAAGACTACCTGAGCAAGTTTGGGCCACCTACTGGTACAAACAAACAAAAAATGCCTCAAATTAAATTTATGCTTACATTTTTAAAGCAATAGTTCACATAATTCAATGCAATTTCAGTTTATAAATACCTTTTCACCTTATGCCTGCATTTAATTTACATCACTGCTCTATCATAGCGAAGACTAGCTGAAAAGTTTAATATTTACTTATACTGTACTTTTGTTTCATGTTAAAGAACTAGAATGACATTATTTATGAAGATCATGTGCAATTTAAAGTTTAGGTTTAATTTTAAGTTCAAAAAATGGTAGTGCTTTAGTAATGATTCTGGAATTCTTTAATCATTTTAATCTGGTTCAGTTATTTTAATGGTAATGATATTATTCTTAAAAATATCATAAAAAAATCTTGCATATTTTCCTTGATTTCTGCAGAGAAAGCGAGAAAGAGAGAGAACACATACACGATTGAGTGAACGGAGTAAGAGATATTTGAGACATCAATTAAAACCCTATCAATTCCAACTCTTTCTAACTTCCTTTCTCTCACACTTCTTTTCCCTTTCTCTCGCTCTCATCCTTTCTCCTTGGCTGGGATTATCTTGACATTTTCTGGCACTTCTGCCTTAAAATTCTCAGTTTACTGACATCCAACAGAGTGCTCACCATGAAACCCCCACATGCTCCCTTGTACACATACTCTCCTCCTCTTGTGTCAAACCCTCTTCAGTAATCCACGAGAGGCTTGGGGGTGAAAGCAAAGTGCATGGATTTAAAGGGCAGGGACTTTAGATGCATGTGCTGAAACAGTGATGTGTTACTACATCAAGTGGCCACTTGGTGATGAGGACTGATGATTCAAATGCTTTTCCATGAAACCCACTACCACCCAGTCAAGCTGCTTTCCATGCACTTTCACATCAGAAAGCCAGAGAGCCCAAAATAGCTGGCATGGGAATTGCTGACACATTATGAGATATTTGGAAATGTGCTTTATGAGATTATTAGAACTAGAGGTTTAGTGTTGCACTGACTCATAATGACTGATTTCAAATGTGATTACCATTTAAGTTGGTTTGTACAGAAGAAACACTGTGAAACATTTTGGTGACTATATAGACGGATAAATGTCCTTTTTTATTTTCTTCAAAAGATCCATTTATTTTAATGTGCATGTATGTAGCCTATATTCCATTCAAAAAATCTTGTTCAATATTTTTTGGTCTCTTTTGTCTCTTATGCTTACCAAGGCTGCATTTATGTATTTATTTTAGTTTTTCAAAACAGATGTTACTTAGGATTTAGTGTCACATGATCCTTCATAAATCATACAAATATAAGAAATATAATAGAGGTAGACCGATATGGGTTTTTCTCTGGCCGAAATGTTGAGAATTCAGGGCAGCTGATAGCTGATATATGATGGCAATTTTTTTGGCCGATTTTGTTTTTCTTTTTTACCCCTTCATCTCATATAAATGAGTTTGAGTGGTAACACTTTAGTATACGGTCCAATTCACACTAATAACTAGTTGCTTATTAGCATGTTTATTATTAACATATTGGCTGTTTATTAGTGCTTATAAAGTACATATAATGCATGACATCCATAATCCTACCCAGTACCCTAAACTCAACAACTACCTTATAAACTATTAATAAGCAGCAGATAAGGAGTTAATTGAGGCAAAAGTCTAAGTTAATGGTTAGTTTATAGTGAGAATTGGACCCTAAAATAAAGTGTGACCGTTTGAGTAAATGTTTACTGCAGGGTAAAAATAGTAATAGTAGTAGTAGCCTAATTCATAGTAATAATACAAAACTTAAGCACTACAAAACTTTTGCTTCTCAAAACCATTCTGAAGCATGCTTTTTGTTTGTTTGCTGACAGACACCAGTGTTTCTCACAGACTTGCATATGCAAATTCATTCTCTGACAGCAGGAGGCACTGTTTGAGCAGGAGATTTAGTAGTTTCCCTGGTAAGGGCTGTAATCAGTTAAGCGCTGCTCTCACAAACACTACTTTATCAGGCATTTTTACACTGCTCTGTGGAAAAATGTATTCTGATTGGTCAGTCGCGACATTCCGAGGTATATTATGCCTAGATAATAACGGGTAAAATCTAATAACACAGGCTCATCTGGGTAGCAGCAGTAGGCACTGTACTCTTGCTTGAACTTTTTTTCTTGGTGGAAGCTTTGCGTTTAAGTAGATAAAATATTAAAACTCAATTCAAAATTGTGTAAAATTATTTTATTATGACATCCTAGGATTGCAGTCTCATATTCGTTTCATTCAAATGCAGTTTCTGCCATTTTGCTACAGTTGTTTTGTACTAGGGCTGTAGCTATCAAATATTTTAGTAATCGAGAATTCTACCAAAAATTCCATTGATTAATCGACTAATCGGATAAAATGTGTTTTTGCTTAATTAAAGTAATATATTAATTATGCAAGAGAAAATAAGACTCCTGGGTCTCTTAAAATGAACAACTAAGTTTTCTTTTTAAATTTTTTTGCATAGAATCCAATGCATACATCATAAATAAACATTTAATTATTACCCATTGTTTCTCTGTCTGTACTTGTACTGTGAACAATGACAATAAAGTTGACAGATGAATTAAGTGCATTTAAGTGCCATTCAGTTCGGGTTCTGAATAAAGCATTTTTCTGAGATGCACATTAAACATTAAACACATAACACATTTAATTTATCTTTTAATTATTGAAAATTAAGCAAACTTAACTTTTTGGTAAACAAATGGGATTTACTATTAAAAATAAAACATGGAAGAAATGTTGTGTGATTAAACCTTAAAAAAATAATGTTAGATTTTTTTTTTAGTAGTAGGCTATGTACATTCTGCTGAACAATAGTAATACATATCTGGCAAATACTTTACTTTAAACTAAACCAGTCTTTTATTTTGACGGGTTGACGTACCTTTACAGTTCTGTGTATGTGATGTGACGCTAGTTTTACTCAAATCAAACGGTCAAATGCTCATGAAGTGACTGTCAAAGCAGTTCTGGAGATATTGTTCATGTGTTCACATCTTATTTAGTGAGACAGCAGACACTGCAATCACTGCGAGCGTCACGCACGCTTCAGTGTGTGTAATACAGGAAGAAACACTTCTGCACCATTTATTAACAGTGTAACACCAATGAGCGGATGGTGTTCAACCATCTGTTCCATGTTAGTGAATCCTGACCCTGTTGACACATTCTACACTCAAAGACCAGAACGTGAGTTAAAGAAAAAACAAGGACTTTCGTTTTACAACCCTCTTACAACATAACTCACCACCCTGGGCGCCGCCATGACGGCAATGTCCTGGCGGGGATGAGAGTTATAACACCTTGGAGACTATCCAGAGATGCGATATCGAACTTCAAAAGGGAAGACAAACACCCCTTCTCGATCGCACATTCCAGTGAAACAGACGCACATACACTCAAAAACAGGCACAAGCATTTTTGCTGGCCCATGGACCTTCTTTTACTAAAACTACCTCTAAATGTTTTTTAATGTCTCCCTTTTTGTGCTCAAATGTAGGTATGCGGCATAGTGGAATATATGAATGTTACTGTGTGTTTAATGCAAACTTTAGATGCATTTAGTTAATAGTAAGTCTGTATTTTTGGATACGGGACTGGTAAAAGCCTAGTTCTTAGTGTCGGGATAATCGTAAAAACACGACTGTAACGAATCTTGATAGCAAATTACAAAAAGATGCATTGTTTCAGAGGAACGATCTTGCTTAAGAAAAATGTTTAACTTTGACATCGCCATAAATTAGACCAGTGGGCGGAGATCAGCAAACAAAGAAGATTTTTCCCGCCTTAGTTTGTTTACACTTCATTGGCTCATACTAAAAAAATAGGTGTAAACCTAGAGTTACTTAAAAGCTCAAGGAAACCTGTATTCTGCGCATTCCGCCAGAGAGAAAAGAGGATTCCCAGCTTTGCAACCGGACTTCAAGAAGTTCTCCGTTATTCTTCTTTACTTTTCGTTTCATTCTAGTTTTCTTTATTGTCTGCTGATATTTGACTTCGTTCAATTGCCCTCACGAGCCAAACGAACTTGAGTCTAGTCATCTTTTGGCAAAGTTTACCTTCGCGTTAACCATCGAGCTCGCGCATCATCTGCTCTGGAAAGAACCACGCTGAGGCCGCACAGACCGGACAATTTGAGCGCAGCTACACACAAGAGCCAGATCAAAGCAAGTACTTTCTTATATCGCAACTAAAATTGCTGTTTAAGGTTGTCTAGGCTATTCCATGTTTGTGAAATCATCCAATGACTTGGGGTCTCTTGCAAAGTTAACTGTTTGAAATTGCCACGCTGAGATTGCTTTTCACTTTCACTTTCTCTCCCTCTCTCTCTCTCTCTCTCTCTCTCTCTCTTTATCTCTATCTCTCATTTATCTCATTATTATTCTTGTTCATTTACCTTGTTTAAATTGTATTTTCGTTTTGCTATATACTCATATTTACTCCGTGTGAATTGTAGTTATGTACTCTTTAGTCTGTTTTTATTAAATCCTATAATTTGCTTGAATTGAATTGTTTTATTGCTCATTGAGATCGAAGTCCCTGAATCGTGTGATCTACGCTACGAGCTTTGTTTTATATGAATTAATTTTCAGTAATCTTAGTAGTACAGACACAGAAAATATTGTTTTTTCCTGATCAGAAGATTAATATTTCTTGGAGTTTGTAAGAAGGGTATTTTTATTGAATTTTGATAAGGAAGTCTAGCTTCCAGTTCGCTGGACGAACAGATTGTCTAGAGTAACTTAAATTAATTCTAGTAAAGGTTACCTTTAAATGATTAAATATTCCCTCTTTGGGTAATTTAATATTTGTAAGCAATAAGCACGTTATATTCATAGACTCATGAATATTCACTTAATTTGAGTTAATTATTCCCCAGAAAGTGATTGTTGCTACAACAGAGACATGCAGAACATGCAGGATTCATATTTAAATAGATTGTTCCGGCTTAATATTTACAGATTTCAGTCCATATTGTGATTTGATGTAAGTGCAATGACCTATTTTTGATTAATTAATTCAAAATGTGGCAAATTCCGTGCCATTCTGCGTTAAACTGTAAACTGTTTTTATGACTGTATTCCGCGATTCCCCCGCGTTTTCTGCATCGCGGAAATCATAGGGTCCTAGTTGTGGTATGCCAATCCTATCTTGCAATAGACACACACCACGACGTTCTCTTTACGTTTGCCCACACCCTCAAATCAAAACACTGCTGACTCCTTGCAGTATGAGATTTCTTCCGCTTTGTGGGTGACGTAAATGCGTTGTCACATTTAAAAAAATCATTGCGAAAGAACATGACGTGAGTTTTAAAATAAATTAAAAGATGCTTCGAGGCATCAATCAATTTTTGTAATCGAGTTACTCGAGTTACTTGAGGAATCGTTTCAGCCCTATTTTGTACGCTGTAATGGTTTAAAAGAGGATTCATTTCAAAATGCCAAAAATCATCCGACCTCAAAAATATTATATCTTTTCGTGCACTTTTTAGGTGTATGCATTTAGACATCTCTCAGACAGTGCGCTTATATACAAAAATGACTGCTTATTGCGCTTAATGATTACTTAATGGTTTTAAATCACTTGTTTTTAAAACACAAGTCTTAAATGCATTCAAGGAAACATCACAAGCGATTTAGATGGTAATCTCTATATATAATTTATATACAGGTGCCGGTCATATAATTAGAATATCATCAAAAAGTTGATTTATTTCACTAATTCCATTCAAAAAGTAAAAATTGTATATTATATTCATTCATTACACACAGACTAATATATTTGAAATGTTTATTTCTTTTAATTCTGATGATTAACTGACAACTAAGGAAAATCCCAAATTCAGAAATCAACTTTTTGGTGATATTCTTATTATATGACCAGCACCTGTATATATTTAAAGAGTTTGGTTCCAAAATGCTATAAATATATACAAACGTATTTGTGTCGTGGAGGATAAGGAAGAGTTATTCAGAAAGAATAATAAAGTAATCTCTTTCTTAAATGCTTAAACTCACTAGGTACACTCTTAAAAATAAAGGAGCTTCAAAAGGTTCTTAAAGTGATACCATAGAAGAACCATTTTTGGTTCTACAACGAACCATTTAGTTAAAGTTTCTTTAAAGAACCATCTCTTTCTTACCTTTTTGTAATCTGAGGAACCTTCTTTCACCACAAAGAACCTTTTGTCAAACAAAAAGGTTCTTCAGATGTTAAAGGTTCTTTATGGAACATTTTAGATAAAAAGGTTCTTCTGAGGCATGGTGAAGCAACTTTATTTTTAAGAGTGTACAGGCAAGGCTGCAGATTAACAATGAAAATAGAGGAAACCAATCCACTCGCAAGCCTCTGCTCATCATGGACCTGGATCAGTGAACTGCATCTCGGGCCGATGTTGGCATGTTGTACACGCCCCTGTCCCTTGACTCCACCCCCACATGAAAAAGTGCCAGAAAATGAGACTCGCAGAAACATGAAGCGCAAAGGGAAAACTGTATCGAAAGCTCAAACTAGACTAAAACACAAAATAAAAGCAGCGTTGCAAATAAATGAGTAGATATGGCCATTGAAAATATGAATTGCATATGTATCGCTGTTTCATTTATGTTTTGCAATTCTTTATTTTTGTTTGCAAAAAGCACATTTAATTTCTCAGTACTTTAATTTGCAATTTTTTTTGGCATATGTAAGCAGCATTATATTGACTCCATAGTTTACCTCACTTCAGAACATTCATTCATGGATTTGCGTTGCGCAACGTCTTCACATATGGACAAGTGTGACATCTTATATCTCTGTTAATGAATACAATTTAAATTCACATCTTGCACACTTCAAATGCACTTTGAATGGAAAATATACGTTCGCTTTGAACTGAAATCAAGGTGGAATATCCTGTGTTGTCCACTTCGCAGGGCCCTTACGTTTGAAAAGAACAAATGTCTGAAGCGATAAGAGAAACATACAAAATGTGCAGAACAGGGGGGGGTGCAAGGACTGGAATTAAGAACCGCTGACCTACCCCAACCTTAAACCTACCCTTACAGTAGGATAAATGCAGTTTTGGTAGCATAATCTGATAGGTAGCATTATTTTTTAGAACACCTGGACACGGCATAATGGTATGTTAAGGGGCGTAACATTTCCGTCACATGCTTGAGGTATTCGGTCAATCAGAAAGCTCTGAATAGCTGGCCAATCAGAGCTCATCTCGCCTTTCAGACCAATGAGCTTTGTAAAAATGTACATGTTTCAGAAAGGTGGGGCTTAGAAGAGAAACAATACTGTACAGTAGGGGTGTGACGATAACCGCATCACCGCAATACCGCATTAATGAGATGCCTACCGCGGTGTGAGGTCATCCCCGCACTTTTTTTTTCTTTTTTGCTGAAAGTTACAGGACTGCATATGATGTGTGATTTGAACTATAAACACATTCATCTTTGCTTATAATTCACTTTTTCCACGAGTCCTATGTTCAAGGGCTTTTGGGGAAAAAGACTGCATCCTGAGCAAGGGAGGGACAGTCCATTAAACATATGGGGGATTTTTTTTTTGTGTGTCTGATTTTTAATTAACTGCTAGCCATGTTTCAGTACTTGTAATGTTTACAGATAATGTTAAATTAAATACACACAAACACGGGCATAAAACACATTAGCGTAACTTAAACCATTGGAGTTAGTTAGATTTTAATTGCATATAAGCCTACCCGTAGCTATCACTTCATATGGTACAGGCAATAACCGTTGACAGCGCTATAAAGAATATAGTGCACCTGCAACACAGCGACTATTGGTAAATGCCTCATTCATTGACCCAAGATACAAGGACATCAACCCACGATATCACGTTAAAGAAGCGCTCCTGGAGGAGATGCTGGCAATGCCCGAAGAGCGGCGTGATATCGGGGATGGAGAAGCTGCAATGAGTGCCGCTGCGGCTGGAGAGGGAGAAGGAGAAAGTGCGCCATCTTCTCCTCCAAAAAAAAAAAAAAAGAATCTTGCGGACCTGCTTGGAATGAGAAGAGCACAATCCTCCATTCCGGTTCCAAAAGTAATCCGTGCAGACACTGAAGTCACAAGGTATTGGCAGGAGGAAGCCCTCGATCTGCACTCTGATCCGCTTGCCTGGTGGTGGGATAATCAGGCTCGATTCGATTTCTCGTTTGTCAAAAGTGGCAAGAAAATATATGTCGCTACGAGCGCTTCATCGGAGCGTGTATTCAGTGCGGCTGGCAACATCGTCAACCCGTTAAGAACCTCGCTGAAACCTGACAAGGTTAACATGTTGGTTTTCCTGTCACGCAACATGAAGACGGAAAAATAAAAGCAGCAGCACGATTCACTTAAGCGGCCCAACAGACAAACACTTGTTAACTTTTTGTTTTGTTATTTTGCACTTTAAAAAAGGTTGTTCATGTTTAGCCTATAGTTAACCATTAATATTTAATATAAATCTTAATTTGTTTATTAGTTTATAACAGAATACTGCTTTGTAATTATTAAGAAGAAAGTTTAATTTTAGCCTAATCATTAGTTAATTATTAATATTTACCATTTAGTATAACTGTTACTGTTATTTGTTTATTTGTTAATAAAGAATACTGCGTTATAATTATTAATTTCCATTGTAATCATTTCCATCACAAGCTGCATGCGTTCCTCAGTGTGTGATGCAGCCGCATGAGGATTTTGTGTGTGTGTGTGTGTGGGGGGGGGGGGGGTGGTTCCGGTTAACCGCCAAATCGCGATTCTTGTTGCTTCATCACCGCGGTAAGAAAAAATCCCATACCGTCACAGCCCTACTGTACAGTATGGAAAATAATGTGGTGTTGGCCTTTAAACCGCATAAACACATTGCATTACACCAAATACACAAAATAATGTTCTTTTTAGCAACATAATATGACCCCTTTAAAATTAATTAGCATAATGAGAAAATGAATGACTTGCTTGTTAGAGTCATTAGGACTCATCTTTATGCTCATCTGTCATAGGAGGAGCAGCAAGAATTGGCTCTGCTGTTTTTATAGAGCATGAATTGTTCAAATTATCTATTACCTTTTATTGCAGTAAGTGTGCAGGCACTGCTAAAAGGATAAGGCCAACAATTAGCACTCTGGGAATCATTGTGAACTCATACCCAGTTAAAGTTGTACATGGATGGGTCTATTAACCTCTACACACTCTCATTCTTTTAAACTTCATTACTGTAACTCATTAAATTTCCACATGGAATGGTGTTTATAACTGGGTTGTGTTTTATGATGGTCAGCTGTATTGTTGTCTTGCTACTTGTCTTGATGTGGATTAAATCCTAGAAGATTAACTGTAGGGATAGTCAGATATACATTATTTACCCATCCTCATGTCATTATCCCATGCAAATGACAAAAATGCTAAAGTTGTGTGTGGAAAAGTTGTTTATGAGAAATGTACTGAAATTTTGGTATATTTTTGCTTATAATCTGGGAGAGATGTTAAATCTGGAATTTCTCTGACTGGATCATTGTTCAAGTGAGTTGAAAAAAAAATCTTATTTTGTTTGTTTTTCATTGAAAGAAAATAACAAAAAAATAAATAAAAGCAGACAGGAAAAACATTGAGGGCAAGTAGATAAATAATGACAATTTTAATTTATGGATGAACTATCCCTTTAAAATGCCTTTGCCTCCATTGTTAAAACAGCAGTCACTAGTCATGTAATTACTTAAATATATGCTGACAAAGTCAAAGTACAAAGTTATCTCGCACATTCACCTATTGGCCCATAATGTAAAGGGGCTTTTGTAAGCCGTTCTGCTGTACTAATAGTATTAGTTTTGTACAGATCAATACAGGTTTGCATTTAGATGACAGAACAACAGGTCAAAAACATAATCATACTAATAAGAATTGGCTTTAACCTTCACCTTGTGTTCCATTTACTTTCTTATAATATTTCCTATGTATCTATCTACTCTTTCTCACATAGTTTCTGCTAATGACTTTTACATTTTTCGAAATGTTTTCTAGATTTTATTGTTTTTTCATCTTATTTTTTTTTGCTGAAGTTTAGTATGATGCTGTCTGTTTCATCACTGAAATTTGTGCAACGGATGTGGGAGATTTTTGCTGGTAAAACTAAAAGGAAGGACCAGACTACTCATAGGGAGCTGTACTTCCAATACTACAATGTAAATGAGAGAAATACCTTGTGATGTTGAGGGCAAATATTTGCATGAATGGAAAACAAGCAAATACAGATCTACAAGACAGAATAAAGAATTATATCCAAAGGTTACAGCTGCCTTTTCTACAACTGACCCCCTGTAATGGAGAGAAGTGATGTTGTCGTATTCAGCTCATGATACAATTTTCATCTTGTCACAGACCTATCTGCAACACTGCACAGCAGAATTTGTCCTTATTTATCCCTTTATCATGGGAATAAAATTCAGTGGATATTCATGGTTTTACACAATGTAAGTGACATGATGGCATGCGACTGAAGCTACAGGCCTGTTTTGTTAAATCATTTGTTTTCCCAACCAAGCTTTTGGAAGTGCATAAAATGAACTAGGGCTGGGCGGAATGACAGTATATAACCTTAACAGATTTTTTTTTTAATTTTATTCTGTGTATACCGTGGCATGTAAATAAGTTGGCATGGCTAACTTGTGCAGCATGTATGAGACTGAGAAAAGAAACAAGAAGAAAGCAGTCAACGGCGAGAGCAGTGCAGCACCCAGACAGTTTAGAGGAGTGCACAGGCTCACAAAAGTGGAAGCATAGTTAATTAAGTTTACTTGACTACAACAGTACATATATCAATGTCGTAATGAATAGAAATAGCCTTAAATAATGTGTAGTTATCAGTATCTTTTTCCTACAGTATGCAGAGATTTTCTTTATGTGAGTTCAAGGACGGAAAGTGCAGGACTCCCTCAGTTGTGTGTAGCGAGGAGTGTAACAGTTGGTGCGAGTGAGAGTCACCTATGTGTGGGATGGTCGAAGGAGCAAGGATGTGAATCCCTGGAACTTTTTCCCCAGTTGAAATAGATGAAGTTTGGGAAATTTTTGGGTAACATCATGTTCCGTACACAATGGTGTTTCGTACAGATGACGTTTTAGCACCAATCACAAAATAAATACTTCCAGCTCCTACATAAACTATATATCTGTGTCATTTTCATTTATCCCTCTTTCCCCCCCGATCAAGACAGAGACCCACCCTCCATTAGTTTGTATTGAAATAAATACTGCCGAGGCAGATAACATGATTAATTACGTCAACTAGTTTCCTCTAGGGCTGCACAATTAATGCATGAACAAACAGGGTTCAGCTAATATATGTTTCTGTTGATGGATACGCATTTTGGCTTCCCAGACATTACAACAAAATTGATAAAAAAAATAAATTAAAAAAAACGTGGACAAACCATGCATTCTTGTTCAATGTGAATGTTGTATGTTGGAATATGAGCAGTCATTTCTTCCGTCATCAACCGGGTGCTGATAGCACGTGTGCACATGTTGATGTCTGAGGACTAGGGGTTTTGGGGGCCTGGAGAAGTTTTGACATGCCCTGACTTTTGTGCTTTTTTAAGTTGCTTCTAAACATATAAGTGGCTAAGTCTGAAAACACTGTATTCAGTACAAACTGTACATGATTTTGTTTTTGAGAAAACAAAGTTTATGCGTGGTTAGTGAAAAACAAAAAAATGTTAAGTCACTGAAATAAGGTCATAAAACTTACAGAACATTTGTTCACAAGACTGTCAAACCTAGAGCTTGAAGCCTACAATCTTTGCTTCAAAATGATGTGAAAATCATCTTGTTTACTCACTCACAGAAGAAACATTTATTTGTAAAACAAAATTTCTTCTTTGGCCATATTAGCCTACTCAGTAGCATTAACACAGGCTTTAGTCCTTTCAAACTTTATCTGGAATGTCACCATTTCTGTTACTGCAACTGATCAGGCAAACACACACACACACACACACACACACACATACACACACACAATATCATCTGCCTGATGAAAAAACACGTTTTTTTTATTTAGTTAATACTTGCATCAAATATGATTATTTTATCCACCAATGACCCACCTGCAAATAATCAGAATGCATTTACAAACCCGATTCCAAAAAAGTTGGGACACTATACAAATTGTGAATAAAAACATAATGCAATGATGTGGAAGTTTCAGAATACAACATAGATGACATATCAAATGTTTAAACTGAGAAAATACATAATTTTAAGGGAACAATAAGTTGCACTGGTGAGCATCCGGAGAGAGAAAGAAAGAGAAAGACAAAGGGCTTGAAGCATCAGAATCGGCACTGGTATAGGCCAGTCCCCATGACAAGAAATCTGTTCTCAGTATCAGGTGCAAAAATCCAGACTGTTGCATCCCCACTATAAATGGCTGGGCGCTAATGGGTGGAGAGTTTTATTTCAGAGTGTCAAAGATGGTATTGGCAATTATTAAAATGGCTTTCAAGTAATTAATTCCAAATAAAATCTTTCTAATTTCCCTCCATCCTTAACACCCCTGTCTTGTGTCTTTTCTCCATCTCTATTGGTGTGCCTGCTATTTTATTCTTTAAAAAGAATGATAGAAGAAAAAAAGAACACTCTGCCCAAGGAAGAGCATTCTCACTTTCTTCTGCACTGATATGCATTTTAGCTCATCAGTCCAACACAAATCAATCAGTCGCACTCTTTTCCAAATAATTTTATTCTTTTCATCACAAAAGCACTCAGGGAAAGCTAATGCATTTTTAAAGTAGAAAATGGTTTGAATTGTTTTAGTGAAATAGTCTCTTTGGCACACAGTTTTAAATCAATGGGAAGCTGAGAACATTCCCAGAGGAAAAGCAGCATATTTACAAACCTGAAGCTGTATTAAATATAGATCAGATTCAAAGTTTGTGATATAATTTTTCATTAAAAAAATAAAATAAAATTAAGCACAAAGGTACACATGCAACTTTTGTGTCTGGGATGTTCAAGGATCCAAAAATGGGCATAAAATTAAGATTTTTTGAGTTTAAAATCAGAATAAATGTGCTAGAAAACTGTGCTCAGTTCTTACATGTTGATTGATTTCACAGGAGCCGTCAGTGATACCCTTGCTGATTCTCTGTCATCCGTTGGTGGGACATTACCTCACTTCCTGCAAGAGCCCGAGGATGCTTACATAATCAAAAATAATCCAATCAAGCTGCGCTGCCGTGCCACTCCTGCCCTGCAGATCTTCTTCAAATGTAATGGGGAATGGGTCCATCAGAACCAACATACCTCAAATGAGTACATAGACCATAACACTGGTAAGACACATATGATTTTGCTGCTGCCGTCCACCTAATCATTTCTTTTTATTTTATGTATGTCCATAAAAGCCTGTTGGTTCAACTGTAGTTTAAATACACTTAAATCTCTTATCTGTTAGGTCCTTAATGGATCTTTTTCCTCTGTCTCATCTAGATTTTTTGTTCTAAAAAAGCCAGGAATATATATGATAAAAGGACATTTAATTGGTTACTTGGTATGTTTTTTCAAATGTATTCACTGTTATGTAGTCTTAGAATTTTATTCCATAAATTGCTTCAGAATTTATCTTCACACTACAGCTGGTTATTTCCCAGTTAGTCTGCATCACAGGCAAGATTTAGATGCTCAATGTGAAGTTCTCATGAATAAATAAAGTTCATGGTTGGGGGGATTTGTCAATGCAATATTATATTGATGTCTGTCATGATACAGTAACATTGAGACTCTTTATGGTTACTATGGCTGTTGTGTTTCAGAACTGTAATATGTTGTGGTCCTTTTTACACACTTGTTTTTTATTCAGCTTCACAATGAAAAATCACAACAAATTATTTTCCCGTCTACATATGGGAAAAGTCAGAGAAGTTTAGGCAAACTTGCTTGTCACTATGTCACATTCTGTAGATGTATTGCCAAACAGTGTGATTTGATATTTCACAAAAATTTGCTTTAACAACGAATTTATTTAAATACATATTCTGATATGGATGTATTCAGTCAGTGCTGGATTGTTATAGCTAAAAAACAGGAAGAAGACACTACATTGAGAATCATCACTGAAACGAACATCTCAAGATGTCTCAATTTCTGCTTTTACATTGATAATATGCTCAGAAATCTGCCTGGCAAGCTTCACCTTGCAGCTTTCCTGTGTTTTTTGTCCACAATAAAGAATGAGATGACTTTTTGTTTTGGTGGTGATTTCATCTGGTGATCTACCCAGTTGATTTATAACAGATTTTTTGCTTGCTGATCTCAGTTTCATGCTCAAGACATTGCAACATGTTTTCTTGCTCCTTCTTTCTGTACCCTTGAGCATTTGCATATCACACATCCTTGCACACAGTTTCATCATACTATTACAAATCAAATCAGGTTCAGTGGTCCTAAATGAAGAACCTTAACCGTTGCATTTTATATGTGAAATAGCTTCCAATAGGCTCTGAATGTCATAATCATTCCACTAAAAGTTTTGTTTCTTTATCTAGCTTGCGATCTGTTGTACAGTAGATTTACAGCAGATTTTAGGACAGGTTGCTCACCATTGCGTGCTCCCCTTTTGCTCTGTCCAGCTACAATATGGAAAGCAGTAATTTCCTCCCTTGAGAATATACTTCCCCCATTACCAGGTTCACTGCCTGCAGTGTTGCCAAGGCGATGAAATGTATCAGTCTGGGCCCAAGTGGATTTGCAATTAGAAGAGCCAGAGGAAGTCTCCATTCGGCCAATCACATTGCCAGCATCAGTGCTAAACTCATAACCAGTGATAACAACATCCTTTATAGCACCCCACCATGCCACCATAATGGATGACAAAAATGAGGATTGGATTAGAGGGACGCTAATCAGAGCCACAGATCTACAAAGAATTGGATTTTATTGATTAGAGCATGGGTCTTCAGTGTCATTGCAAGTGGAAGATAAGATCTCTTATTTACCAGGCATACAGATAAGCAGCAACACATTGCCCTTGAGTTTAGAACAGGTGAAGATCAAGACTTACCAGTCTAAACCTGTTGGACAGAAGCCAATGCATGTCAGTTATTGCTTTTACATTGTGCCATTGTGGCAACAAATTAAGATCATGTAGTCAGTTTTGTTTTTCATTCAGGCTTGTGTTGGGAACAGAAAATAGTAAACAGAAGGGCAGTAGAAGGGTCTGTCACATTCATAGCTGATAAATATTGCTGATTTCTTCTTCATAAATAAACAAATGGCTGACAAACTTAAATCTTTAATTAATTTAAAGTTTTCCCATTGTACATCAACTGATATTTCTCTAAAAATGTTCTCGGATTGGTCCAGGCACAAATATGGATAAAATGGAAAATGTATGTAATGTCAGAAATTTGTAATTTTTATTTTATTAATTTACTAATGTCATAAATTAAACTGTTTTATTGCAGATAAAGTTCATATTACAGTACAATTATACTGTTGCTTTCATTCCATAAGTGCGACGCTTTTGCTGTCAAACTTGGTAAGAACTGACAGTTAATGTGCCCATGGTAGCCTTTATAGTGAGCCACTCTCAAAAATAGGGCATATGTAAGCATTTAGGCCCATCCATATCATTGTAATAATCATTATTACATGGCTTTATTCAAAACTTAATTCTAATTGCAGTCATATAGTTTTTGAATAATGACCATACTGTGTAATTGTCTGTAGTTCCAAGCAACTGTTTTCCTTTATGTATTTGTTTTTTGTATCACTCAATCTTTGTCTTTTCAAATCATTATTTCATGTCCATTTTTGTATTTAAATATTATGAAGCTATTTGATTAAATGGGATATATGCAATCAGCTTGATATTATCACAAAATAAACCCCTTTATTTCTATAGTGCTTTATGCACTACAGATTTTTTATCAAATAGATGCAGCCTTTGTAAGCGTATGTAAGAGACTTTCAAAAAATTATAAAAGCCCTACCCCAAAATGTCTCTTTATTTTATTTTATTTATTTAATTTTTTTCGGCACACAAAATGGAAATTTTTATGAGCCAAGTTGTTTATTATTGTTAAAATAATAATGTGAAGCTGTAATGGGGCTGACAAAACGAGAGGCATGCAGATCCATGAGCAAGTTTCAACATCAGCCATCTTGCAAACAGACAACCTGCTAGGACTTGCCCCTCCCAAAAGAAGCGGATTTCGCCTCAGGTGCTTGAAATTTCGCTTTAAATTTGTGCTTTTTACACGCGTCTATTTCGCTCTAGAAAATTGACGTGACAATCAGCTACACTGTTACATGACTCGGGATGATCAGCTGTGCTGTGACGTGACTCGGGACAATCAGCTGTGCTGCGACGTGACTCGGATGAGCAGCTGCACTGTGACGTGATTCAGAAAGATCAGCCGTGACTTGACTTGACTCATGAAGGTCAGCCATGACTTGACTCGTGAAGGTCAGCCGTGACTTGACTCGTGAAGGTCAGCCGTGACTTGACTTGACTCAGGAAAGGAAGTTGTAATATGAGGAGGCGCTGTTGTGTCTGCCATTTTGTGACCGTGCTCTAGTACATCCGCCATTTCTGTAAGACACAGTGTCGCGTTCTTCCTCCGTGACACCCACTGTAAACAAGGAGCCAGCAGTCAACAAAGCATAATCCATAAACTGAGCGAGAGATGAGCGGGGACCTTCACAGATTAATCGTGACTTTAAAGGTTTATTTACTCCATCACAGAAAAAGTCTATCAGTACACAGTTTGGCAAATCAGAATAACACGCAATATCCAGAGACTCTTGAATATAGCCTTCAAACGGGGGTATGCCCTGCTTTAAGGCTAATAATAGTTTTGCAGTGTCCATACCTGGCAAATGTCCACATGTAAAGTTGCTGGATCTTTGTTTGCCCATGTATTCTGTAACTGGGCTGACGAGACGAGAGGCATGCTGATCCATGTGCAAGCTTTATTAAAAACACAGGCAGAGTGGAACAACAGCAAACAGGTATGGCACAGGCAAGACAAAGAATATTCCTAGGGCTAGCATGGGTCTTCGATTGGCGAACAGTATCCAGAGGGCTTGACTAAAGCGTAAGCCAATATAAACAGGAAGAAGGTCAGGGAACAGACAACAAGGCAACACAAAAAGACTGGACAGAGACTGAACCGGAACAGAGAAACAAGGAATGGCTCAGTAAAACAGCTAACACTTGGGGAGTGATAAATGCAGAACAATACACAGCAGATTGAAAGGGATCTGATTGAGTGTTATAGTGAATATGTGATTTGTTCCAGCTGTGTGCAATGAGTGCTGTGTGCAGTTAGAGCAATGGATGATGGGATATGAAGTGGTGGTGATCGGATGTATGAATTCCATTATTACCAAAATTCCATGAATGGATGGATGGATTTATCAATGCAATGTAATATTTTTTTGCATTAGTGTCATTATCAGTGACAGAACCATGTTTAATACATCAGCTAATGATATGCTCTTATGGTTTTTGCCTCAGCAAATCAGTTGCTGATGTAATGAATGCCTTAATAATCCAGCCCTTAAAGTGATGAATGTGGTTTATGAGACTAGTTACTGAGCTTCCCTGGTGCTTCAATAATTTGCTCGGTTGAATTATAGCTCAGCGGGAGTTGAAAAGGACCTCATTTATGCTGGTCTTGCAGTGACTGGTATAACAGCAAGATGCATGCTTTTCTTCTGACATGATCATTAATATTGCTTTGGAAACAATATATAAATACTTGTAGAATTTTTACTTTTATTCTTCAGTGTTGACTTGGGAAGAGATCTGAAATTTTCAAAGGTGTTTGACGAACCCCATTCTGGAGGACTACCTCAGATTTGATTTGTTCCAAGCTCTGCAATATCAACCCATGAGGACAGTTATAGAGCATAACCATCTTATGAAAAATCATCCTCCGCTTAGTCATTTATCACAGCTTTGCCAAAGAAACGACTGCTGCACTGTTTGCTGTGCTTCTATTATTGTCCTTTATTGATAAATGACAAGCTGAAACCTCTATGCAGCAGCACACAAATAAGGCCCGCATACTACTCCATTTAGGAGTATAACCTGTGGATTGTGGTAAAAAAAAAAAAAAAAAAAAAAAAAAAAAACAATAAACCAAAAACTATCTGTTCATAAGTGTAGGTGGAGAAATAATCATATTGAATGTGACCAGAAACTATATGAGAATTTAGCTTCCTGTCTATAGATAAGGGGCAAATAGAAAAAGGCAGATCCAGGCTAGTTCCAAACACTATAGAGGGCTCAGATGCTGCCTAGACCCAATAATGGACTCTTTGTGTCCCCGTCATACCCGAAGTGAAGGCCTTGAGTCCTGGCGACCAGGCAGCAGTGACAACAATGATGAGATCTTTCCTCTGGCACTGTGTCTGCATGCTTTCTTTTCTCTGCCTTGTGGTGTTTATGATAAAAAAAAAAATTAATTTCTGCTTTAAATAGTTATGTTGGTGAGTTAGTTTTTTTATTACAACAGATTTGGAGAAATGTAGAATTACATCATTTTGCCCACTACCAATCCTGAATGTGCATTGTCAGAATGAGTTCAAACAGCTGATGAAAACGTCAAGGTATTTTGAGTTTAAACATCACTAAAAATAACCAAAATAAGAGTTCATAATAATGGCAGTATAATAATAATGGCACCATTATAAAATTCATTCCTTGTTGTCTTCTTACTTCAAATCAAAATTATCTCGTCACATTCAAATCTGTTCCAATGAAGAAACAACCTCATCTACATCCTGGATGAAATGATGTTGAGTAAATGATGTGCAAATTTTCATTTTTGGGCTGATTTATACTTCTGTGTCAGACCTACATAGGCTATGCGTCGTTTTTCATTTATACTTCAGTGTCACCATTCAATTAAACATGCAGACCGGTAGTCTGCAGTGTCCACAGGATGGGACCACCATTCAGCTGCCGGGTCTCCGGCTCGGCTCCTCAGCGAAAACCTGGCATGCATTGCACCTGCTGCCTTCTTATACTCACGCTGTGATCAGCGGCAGCTGGATGCAATAATTGCATGTCAATGTGCATTGGCTCGTTTAGTTTACACTTGAAGTAGATTGGTCTATCGAAGCGATATCCCATTTTCGTCGGTCACCGACGTGGCATCTCCATTCCCTCCTTCAGGGAACTATGATTATCATACGTTACCGAGACATTACTTTTTGCTTGTTATATTGTTCTCTTTCTGACTTGTTCAGATTTGAGGCATCTCCGCATTAAAAAAAAGTTTGATTGTAAAGTTTGAAGTATTTTATTTAGTGCTACGAGTGCTGTTAAGCACCAATCCTGTTACTTTGTCGCTTCTGTTATTTACACTAATTTTTTCTCTCCTCTGTCTCAGAGTGATTGCAGTGAATGCACACAGCAAAACTTCAGGGCAGTTGTTGCTCATGTAGCTCAGTCCAGCTTTCTGTCACAGAAGAGGAGCCAACTGACCACTGCAAGTATAGTTGTGGTGTGTCAGAGGCTGACATGTGATATGGTGTTGACATCTGTTAGCGACAGCACAGGGCAAAAAAAAACTTTCTGAGAAAGTGCCTTTACGCTACAATAGATGGAAGCTGACTGCAAATGAAGGACAGAGAAAAAGAGAAAGAAAGGACTTGTGCAGTACAACAAATGGGAGCTGACTGCAAAGCAAAGGCAGTGAAAGAGGACAAGTACAGGGGTTCACCCTTCATTTCGTTTAACACAAATGCATTTTAGTGTTGATGTTCATCTTTTCTGGGCCTGTAATAGCATTATCACAGACAACTGCACACACAACACCCGCACTGCAACATACATGTCTGGACTACAACGGGACAGTTTTTTTTTGTTTGTTTTTACTTTTTTCTTTGGAAAATTAGTAAGTTTGGAAAATATTATGTGAAATCACAAGTTTAAATTAGATTTGCTAAATCGGTCCTTTTCATGTTGCAGACTGTTTGTTTGATTTGTTAATAGCATGGACAAAGCAAACATGTAACTGGAAGGAACATGTCCCTGTCATTTTATTTTTTTAACTTAAGTTAGTGCTTCCTGTTTGTGAGGTAATCATTATGTTTTAAGAGCTATTTTTGGCGAAGACAACTTTAAGACCAAGTAAAAGACTCGGCCAACAAGGAGTAATCCTAATCTACCAGCTGCTTTTTGATTCCTACCTTTTAACAATCACTTAGAACTAAACAGTGTGTCATTAATATTCGTGAGCAAGGCTGTTAAATTTTTAATTGCTGCCAAACCTTAAAACGGTGACCTAACGGACATGTTACTCTAACTAGCTGTGTTTTATAATTTCTGATCTCTCTTAAGACTTAAAAGACAGTTCAAAGATCTGTAATTGTTCATCAGGAAAGAGTATGAAGTAAATGAGTTCAAACCTTGAACGCAATAGGGCTATTTCAGAAACTGCCATGAATATTTTGTGCATATTTATGTCTTTCAGGTCATTTTTTATTTTTGAATTCTTGAAGTCTTCCCTTCATCGCTTTAATAGCACTTTGTGGTGTGGCTGTTTTGATCATTATTTATTTGGAGTTATGCTGGAGGGAGCTGCCACACAGACATTGCAGAGCGGGTGGGGAGTACATGAGCGTGTGATGGAGGATGACATTAATGTGCTATTAAGCTTCTACCCCTTGAGCTAAGTGTCACATTTGCCACTGTGAGCTCAAGAACACACACATGCACACAGTGAGATGAGTCATTCGGAGGAGGTCACACCAATGTTATGTAAGTTAGTTGAGAAATGCCCTGTTACCCACAGAGAAGAACGCAACCTTTGGAATCCCATCCAGTAAATGTCCACATTAGTAATGCAAGTGGTCATTTAACAGATGCTTTTGTTCAAAGCAACTCTTATTATGTGGAAAATCCCCCTGAAGCAAGCTAGGGTTAAATACTCTGTTCAAGGGCACAATTGGGTTGTAGCTCCTTGTTTGAATATCTGCTGATAGTAAGAAAATTGGTTAAATGAATGTGTGTATATAAAAATAAATACACATATTTATTTGTTTTTTTGTTTGTTTCTAATGATTTAATAAAATGTATTTATATTCATTATTTTGTCATTGAATTTAATTATATGTGCATTTTCATTAATTTATATATCAATTTGTTTATATTTTTATTTATGTTTCAATTCATTTATTTCAAATAGAATTACCAGTGGCAGTTTTAGACAAACACTTTTTTAAACAATAATTGTGCAGCTTAATTTCCTAAGATATTTTCTTTACAGAACTTACATTTAAAGATCTGTCTGGCTCAAAAATCAAAGGTTTTCTTTATCATGAATCAGCATTGTACTTCTGTATATGACAAATAATTCTCTAAAAGTTGTAATTTTCCTTTAGGTCTGTTAATTCATATGAAATTAATCTCACGCTTAATTTAAGTATAGCATGCTACACTGATGTCACAATTGAAATTATTTTGAGATTCAGTCATTCAGGAAAAGGATAAGGAGGAGAAAATCGTGTTTACTTTCAGTCCTGCTGGTTGTTTAGGTGCTAAGATGCCATTATTTGAAGTACTTTTATTGAATTTACTGTCCTGTCCAAATTCTCACGAAAGTGAAAACTGAAAAAATCTGACTTGGAATACAATAAATACTGTATGACTGCAGCAGCTCCACTTGCTGGTTCTCCATTGTTTGTCACTCTCCATGGTGCTGAAATAATCTCTCCTCACTACACCAGGGGAGACAAAAGCTACAAATCAATTGCTGGAAGCCTTTGCAATAATCACATGGAACGAAACATTACACCATTCTCGCTGTGCCATGTTCTGTTCTAAGTCAGTTCAAACACTTAAATACTACTAAAGTCATTCCCTGTGGCTGTCATGTAATGTAAGCAGCTTTCTTTGAGTCTAGCTAGTCAAGCATTATCCGGTGTAAAGCGTATTAAAAGTGACTTGCAAATGTTGTTGATTGATGCGACTCTGTTGTGAACTTAAAACTGTGATTCTTCTTGAGTGCTGCTTTTCATATTCTGTGCTGTCAGAACTATATGTCACTGATCTAAATGTCTTATTAGGATCTCAGATGCATTTATTTTAGCATTGCAAACTTAAGCTCTTATTGATGTAGCATACCTATGGTCTTGCTGTCACTCAAAAAGCCTTACAGAGATCTTTTCATCTAACAGTACTTTGTACACAGAGCACTAGAAGCACATACTTAGTAGATCCAATACTGGTTGAGCCAAAGCTTCAAATTATTGCGGCGTCCTGTCAGCTTCTGTCCCTTAAATTGTATCATGGTAGTGCCAAATGTTGCATCTGAGGCAGACAGGATTAGCTAATAATAAATAAAGCTTTGAGGAGACCAAAATATGAAATAAATAACTAACTAAATAAATAACTAAATAAAATTAGATTACTGACATAGTTAAGCCTTGTCCTGACCATCTTGGTCATTGCCAGAAGGCAAATGAGATTCTGAAGTGTAGAACTCACACTCTTCCACTAGGGGTGTCTGCAATTCAACTCTCAGAGCAGTGGTCCTGGAGAAAACCCAACACTGCACATTTTAGATCTCTCTCTAATCAAACACAATTGATTCAACTCATTAGCTCATTAATGAAGACTCCTAGACCACAAATGTGTGTGTCAGATAAGGGTCATCAAAAGTGTGCAGTGTTGGGGATTCTCTGGGACCAGGATTGGGAACCACTGTCTTAAAACATGGCATTAACAACAGACAAAGTCATGGGTTTGATTTCCATGGAAGAACATGGGCTGATGAAAAGATCAGTAAGGATAGATGAGAGGTGACAGAAAAGACATCTATAATGTTTTACATTTTAAAAGATTACCTTAAAACATTTAAAAGATTGATTCATCAAAAGAATAAAACATTTTTTATTACCGTTTACACAGAAATATTAAACAGAATAACTGTCATGAACATTGATAATAAAAAGCATTGTTTCTTCAGCACCAAATTAACATATTAGAATGATTTCTGATAAAACTGAAAATAAGAATCCTCCTTCAAGAACAATAAAATCCCACATTAGTGTAGGTTGAGGAAATCAGTCAGTTGCAGATGAAATATCAACTTGAGTAATGGATTGAAGTATATATTCATTTTGAATATATATACACACTAATGAAACAATCTCACTTTAATTGTATTATGAGCCAGATATCTACGGTGTGTAACATTGTGATTTGATTTGATTGGTCACAGATCTGATTCCTCAGTAGAGCTCTGTGATGAGAGGCCCACCCATGAAAATTTACGCAAGGCTGCATGAATTTAAGTGACGACCCCTTTCCCACCTCTGCTGTCAACAGCATTTTCTTTGTAAAAAAAAAAAATATGCTGACAGATGAAAGCATGTCAGCTGTCTCTACAGAATATCACCTGTCAACTCACCTGTCAATATTCTTGCTCGAAAATTGTAATCTTTCAAACAGAGAGAAAGACCGCCTCCTTTTAATATAGTTCTCATATTTTCATCTATTAGGCTTGATTATGAACCATCATAATTCTATCCTCCACACTATGCTGTCGATGGAACATCTCAGCTAGGGAATGATGTCTGTGTATCTCAGTGTCCATGAACACAGGTGTCTGTCTTGCTTTGTTTACTCTTGACTAACAGGACCATGTAGAGTCAGCTCAGAAGTGAAGGCAATCTGCTCTCATGATCAATAAGCCTGTGGGACAGGCAGGATACACCATGCTGTTCTCGTCTGCTTTTTTCTCTGCGGTGTCATTCATTTTTGGGAAAAAACCAAATCAGGAAGGCACTTGATTAAATGAGATGTTAGAGTTTCGCCTCCCGCTCTCCCAGACTACTTTCAACAGTGGTTGAGAGCTGCTCATTTATTAAAGGAAGAATCACATCCAATTTTGGCAAAGCAGATGTAAGTGCCGAATGTGATGGATCAACATTTATTTTGTATCATCATCTCAGCAGAGTCTGTCATTATGTGGTTAGTTAAATAAAGTTATGTTAATGATCTCAAATCTTTAATGACAGAAGGTGAATTTCAGAAAACCTACAGAGTCATTAGGAATGCACTCAACTACATCATTTTGAAATTGATTAGACTGTGGGTTATCTGAATGACTATTTGACTAGTTTCTTTTAAAGAAATTTACTAGTTTTCCTTCTTTTTTCTGAGGAATACTTTTTTTCCATGGAACACACACACACACACACACGTTTGTTTTTGTGAAAAGTGGGGACATCCCATAGGCGTAATGGTTTTTATAATGTAGAAACTGTATATTTTATCGCCTTTCACCCAACCCTACACCTAACCCTAACCCTCACAGGAAACTTTGTGAATTTTTACTTTCTCAAAAAAACTCATTCTGTATGATTTATAAGCGTTTTGAAAAATGGGGACATGGGGTATGTCCTCATAAGTCACCCTCTCCTTGTAATACCTGTGTCATACACATGTCATTATACAAAGTTGTGTCCTGATATGTCACAAAAATATATATATTTTTTTTTTGTTTTGAAAAAGGTCTATTTTTATATTTATTAGTCACATTTATTAATTAGTTTATATATGTCAATAACAACTGTTAATAATAGCTCTTGAATTGATTGACAAACTGAATCTGTTGCAAAAGTGGTGCCCTGGCTAGAGCAGTGGTGCTTTAATAGAGAATGCTGCTCAGAGATGACTTCAGTTCACTGACAGTCCAGCAGTTACTATTGCTAAACCCTGAAGCATAGTACACTGTCAGCATGCTAAACCCCTCTCTGAGAAGCTGCAGCCCTTCCACAAAAGAAACAAAATTCTTTCTTAAAACCTTCTTGTTCCCTAACAGCACAGTCAACCATTCTGGCCTGTTAATGTTTAAATATTTACTCTCAAAACATCCAACCAGAAATGCAACTTGTATAATGATACTTGCACCGCTATCTAACCATTCAAAGTGACCCTGATTGTTTTAGCTGCCTCAGTAACTATTTAATTTCTCCTCGTAAACCTAAGTGTGATTGCTCCGTTCTGAAATCCTATATTACCTACATACACTAGTTTTCAAAAGTTTAGAATCAACTAATTAAAGATTATGTTGTTGTGGTTTTTAAAAGTCTTTATGCTCACCAAGGCTGCAAAATCCATTAAAAAACAATAATATTGTGCAATATTATTAAAATGTAATTAGTTTATTTAAAAAAATGTAAACTATTCCTTTAATAGCAAAACTGAATTTTCAGCAGCCATTACTTGGTCTTCAGTGACACATGATCCTTCAGAAATCCCTCAAATATGCTGATTATTATCAAATTTTGGAAACTTGCAAACACAATTTTAGATTTTATTGAGAACTGCAATGCCCACTTGTATAGTTTCTCAGAGTAAAACTGAGGATATGAAATGGAACACTTCCAAACAAGAAATGTCATGTTTGTTTGGGGTTCTTTGTGGCCATTTTCCAGAGCAAAATTCAAAACACAATGTCAGCATTATTTTATTTGACTTATAATTCATTTACCACACTGGGGCTCATCCCAATCACATACGAAAAAGTTTTTTTTTTTTTCAAAATGAGCTAAGCCTTCTTGAACCGATCTGTTTACATAAAATGCATGACATTGTTTTATCTTTGAGCCTCAAAAATAATCCATGTGTAGTTATCAGGCACTTTCAGATTTATTTGATATTTATCTGGTAAAAGTGTTCAGATATGGTCCCTGCAGCATTGTTAGGAGGCACACAGTACAGGAGCAATCCAGATTACAGTTATATCAGAGAATGTTCAAGTGGAGGAGCAAACAGTCTGGATTGTTTGTTATGGTTCTCAACATATTGCATCTTGCTTCTAATCCTATTTGTATGATTTTTATTTATTTTTTAGTTTGTAGGGTAGAGATACTGAAGAAACAGGTAGAAGATAAAACTGAATAACAATGGAAGCCTTTACTAATGCAACAAACCTGCAAAAACTTACTTTAGGCTCACAGCGGGGATTTTCCTTGAAAATCAAGGAACATTAAATTGCATCTCTAGAGTTTCAATGATAATATAGATTTGAGAGTTTGAAAGGTTAGGTTGTGACCATGGCATCTGCAGATATTTGTCTTAAATGAAGCTTCCGGGGTAACAAGCCTTTCTGGCTCTTGTGCTTTTAGGCTAATGCAACTTCAGCTAGCTATTTTCATCTTGCTAACGATCCGTGGCACAGACAACAACGAAGGAACTTGTTGGAGAGGGAGAGATTTTTTTTAAAATTAGTATTGCACTAAAAACTTGGAGCAGAGAGAACTGGAGTTATGTAGGGCAGCTCGTGAAGGGAAAAGCAACCCGAAGCCATTTAATTTTTCACTGGTCATAGATATTTTTTAAAGGGGTCATATGATGCGATTTAATTTTTTCCTTTTTCTTTGGAGTGTTACAAGCTCTTGGGGAATAAAGAAGTTCTGTAAAGTTGCAAAGTCTAAAGTCTCAAATCCAAAAAGATATTCTTTATGAAAGTTACGAGTCAACCACTCATACCTAAAATGGCTCATTCTAACACGCCCCCACAAGTTTACGTAACAATGTGGGAAGATTTGCATAATGCCGCCAAATGTGAAAGCAAAGAAAGAAGGCGTAACTTGATGACTCGCTATTGCCACTGCTGCCATGTTATGGAGATGCTGTGTGTCAGATGTGTACAGTGCATTTTATGGAGGACTGATTCCTGATCCTGGAAGTAGACTGCAATGCCGGCTGTTCTGACTCACAGTCTGAAAGTACGTTTACATATTTAAAGAAATTGGCAACAACAATTCAAACGTGAGTTTTGTTACAAAAATAATGTTCTTTTAACAATCGTATGACAATGACAGTGCATAAGATAATTTTCAACTTCATTCTCAGAATTCACAGAACTCTGAAACCCTTTCATCTTTCTGACACCCAGTGTATATTCTTTCGTTCAGTTGCCATTAGGGACCCTGACTGAAGTGACCAAACACTGAAAGTCAGTACTTAATGGGCATTGACCTGAAGTGAATTTAGATGAAGATGTTCATGCTTTGTGTCTCTTGCTATACAGGGCTGAAAATCCGTGAAGTGATGATCAATGTTACCAGGCAGCAGGTGGAGGATTTCCATGGTCCAGAAGACTACTGGTGCCTGTGTGTGGCCTGGAGTCACCTAGGAACCTCAAAGAGCCGTAAGGCCACAGTGAGGATAGCCTGTGAGTGATGCATGAAACATGACCTACAATTGAAATAGCAGATGGCCAAAGCACCTTTTAGAATGCCTGCACTCTCTTGCTCTCTTGCTCTGCCTTTCCAAGTTTGCAAAAAAGAAGGGCAAGGGGCGTAGAGAGAGCAAGATGCTGAGTGATGAAAGCATTTGGCATAAATACGCCAAATATTGGATCAAACTCTGACCACTGTGATAGCTGCTTCTTATCTTTTTTGAAACAGATCTCCGCAAGAACTTCGAGCAGGATCCTCAAGGGAACGAAGTGCCAATGAAGGGCATGATTGTGCTGCATTGCCGTCCCCCAGAGGGAGTGCCCATGGCAGAGGTAAGACCCATCCTCTCAGGTCTCTGACATCATTCCCACAGGGAGTCTGGGAAAGGCAGTGTATGCTCTTTTCTGGCTGGAAAATAGCATCAGTGTTGTTTTAAACATCTATACTAATTCTGTTCTTAAAGGGATAGGTCGACCACAAATAAAAATGTATTAACATTTACAATAGCCTCATGTTGTTACAAACCTGTATAACTTTTTCTTTCTTCTGTGGAACACACACACACACACACACACAGAAAAACAAGAGGGCGTTTTTTCCAAAATATCTCAGAACACAAATGAAGATAAGAAAGAAAGGCATACAGATTTGGAATTACATGATAGTGAGGGAATGATGGCTGGATTTCATTTTTGAGTGAACTATCCCTTTAAACAGGACTGCAACTGACTGTTCACTGACTGTTGTCATCAAATTCGATATATTGATTTCAGTTTAATACACATTCTTGTGCAGTCAAGGGCCAAGTAAGGGACAAAAATGACAGGTCCACATATCATGGATTACAAGCAGGAAAAATATCTGTCTACATATGTGTGATTATAGTAGAATTTGATTCTTGGCAGCCACCAATGCTTGAATGATGCATGAATGATTCAGTGATGAAATGGAAGAGCTCTGTCAGGATCTGTCACTTCAAGAGCACGGTGGACAGAAACACAGGAAATCTGGGAAGTACTGGAAGAAAAGAATCTCCTTTCAAGTACTTTGTCAATATAAATTAAGTCGATTTAAGAGGGGCTACTGAATAATGTAGTGTGCAGACCAGAAATTGGTGATCAGGTCCATTCCAGCACACCTCCGCCATGAAAAATTTAAATCCAAGCTGTGAGGGGGCGAGCGCAAAGATTTATACATTAATTTACCAGCATGCTGGATGCTGACACTCTCTCACTTGCTCTCTTTCTGTCCTAATACAATATGTTTGTGGTTTTAAATGTTCATGAACACCCCCTCTGAGAAATGCTCTGAAACATTTCTGTGATCACAAAGCTGAGTCTATTCTAGTCTTTCTAGCTAATGAGTCTTTTCTAGTCTTTGTAGCTAATAAGTCTTTCTCGCCAAGTGCCAAATGCGGCTTTGACAAGTATATGAAACTCTGTCAGTCGCCAGATGGCTGGTAACATTTTATAAATTCTAAAAGTGCAATGATGTGAGAACAAATGTGAACGACACTCCGTATAATTGATGGGTCAGTGCTGCTTTATCACAAAAGTTTAAGCCTTTGCGATGTCAATATTCAAGAGAGGAATACACACGAAAGGACATGCATTACTCACGCACTGTGGAAAGTTTAAACTAGAGCCTGACCAATATGGTTTTTTTGTGGGCTGATACTGATATTAGTGAGTATAAAGAAAACTGATATCAATGTATCGGCCAACATTCTTTATGTGTAGGCTATATTATAGTACAGTATAGTAAAAAATTTGGACACACTTCCCAATCGTGTGTCCAGACCTTTGAATGGTACTGTAAGTAAAATACAGTATATAGCATACATAAACAGAATATATATACATAAACACATTTTTTGCAATGATAATTCAAATGTGCTGATCAAACACTTATGATGTGACAAACATAGGCCAATGTAGTGGAGGCAGGATATTTAACAATTTAAAAATAAACTTTATTCAAAATGAGTCTGACATCAGTGCACTTAACAGTAAACTTTATGTGTTTATATATTTTATACTTTATGTATATATATATATATTTTTTTTTTTTCTAGAATTTGCCTGAATTTACGCTTGAATTTAGCGTGAAAACAGTGTCGCCGACTGGACGCTCGCTGTTGCTTCAGCCATCATATAATATATTATCCAAATAAAGTTTGTTCAAAAAGCTGACAAAAGTCAATACATTTCTTTTTTTGGAAACGTTTTAATGATGAAGTATATTTCACCACAGAGGAGAATCGGAGGTTGTGGGTCACTAGGGCTGTGTATCACCAGCAAAGTCACGATACGATATGTATCATGATACAGAGTCCACGATACGGGACTGCACTAAATTTTAACCTCCCCACCAGGCAAAGTATTCTGTTTGCATCTTATTTTTAAGCCCATAAATAATAATGTACATGTTCTAATAAATTTATATTGTAACGTACTCATTCTAATGTATTAAAATCATCTTAACATTGCTGGTAGGTTTTCATTGCACAAATAAACACACTCTCTATGTTTAAAAAAATAAAAATTAGAAGAGTTCTAAACTAATGTCTTCACTGTATCTCACGCACACATTTAGTCACTCACACAGATCACGCTGTGTGCACACACAGACAACCTTTTTAGCACTCAGACAAACTTTTTTCTCTATGGATCACATTCAGCAGACAGACACACACACACACTGTATTTTATATTTATTTTTACAGACCACTCAAATTAAATCCCTGGAAGCTTGTGAACAGGTTTGTAGAATTTTAAAATGCTGGTTTAATGTAGCACGACAGTAATACTAAAAGACATGCAGATAAGCCCAGAACATTAACACAGCACGTTTAAATACACGCAAAGAATTTTCCTCCCTTTAGAAAATTGTAATACAGAAAATACTTAAGCATTAAGTATTTAAAGTTAATATTTTTGGGTTCATCAGTTTTTCTGCACATATTATGATAGTAATTTCACTGCCTCGGTACATTAAGCATTGTTTTATATGGGAGGAGAGGACATAAGAGAGGACATGAGCCACATTTTTGGCTTATGTCTTGGTACATTAAGCCTCATGAAGTGTTACTTGTGTTAAGCGTTTTAAAGTCCTTGTTCAAATTCTGCTAATTCACAAACCTAGTACTGGTTATAATCACGATGGTGATGTTTATTATTAACCCTAACAAAATAAAAACTTTCAAAAACACAACAATATCATTCTTTTATTGAGTATTCAGTGTTTTCAGCATCATGGAAATCATAGGGTCCTACTAATGTAGCAAACTAATATAATAAGCTCATTGCGAGAGTAAAAGATGGGGACATTATTGTTTATTTACTTAAAGGGTTAGTTCACCCAAATAGCAAAATTATGTCATTAATAACTTACCCTCATGTTGTTCCAAACCCGTAAGACCTCCGTTTATCTTTGGAACATCAGCAGTCTGATGTTGACCAATGATGTTGACAGAATGCTGTCTGTCAAATTAATTTAATTCGAATAATGTGTATATATAATTCAAAATGTAATATGAACAAAACGAATATGAACATATTCACTGGTAAAGGTGAAGGGGAGTAGCTTGAAGATGTCATGTTTCAAAATCACTTGTCATCACCCAACGTTCCTCTGGAGGCAAAACTTCCTCTTAGGCCAGCGACACACTGGATGCGTGGCGCAAGCGTCTCAGCCGCGTGGCGTGTCGGTTTTTAATTCGGCTCCCATGTTAACAGGTTAGAGCTTACAGACCGCCTGCTCGAGCCGCGCGGCAAACGCTTGCTTGCTAGAAATAGAACCGACGCCTATTTTTACCGCAACACGCGCGCTTGTTGGAAGCTTTTCCAGGCAAAATATAATAGGAAAATGTGTTTAAATGTCATTTTGTACACAAATACATATGAATTCCTGATATTTTGATATTTGAAAGTCTATAGGTTGACATAAATTCAGATATAAAGGTAATAAATAAAATAAATAAATACATAATTATCGATTTTCAAACATTGCACCTGTCAAACATAATCTATTTCGCCGTCAATACTTTTGACGGTATCCTTTATCAGTAGGCGTAGGTGTGTAAACAAAAGTATATATTGTTGTAATGAAGACATGAGCCTGGTCTGTCAACGGTCTCCCTCTACAGCAGCATCGCTCACGCCACGCAGCCAGTGTGTCACCGGCCTTAGGCTTCGGCTATGGCTGTAGGGTTGTTGTGAAGGTAGGGGCGGAGCATAGAGACTATGCCGTTTCTCGTTTGTTACTCTAGAGTAGACCAATTCACTTTATTGAGGCATACTCCCCCCATCTGGTATGGAATGTGGAGTATGACTTGATTTTTTTGCCAGACATGACAGATGGCACCTTTAAGCTGTTAACTTTTTGAATGTGGCTGACACTCCCTCTGAGTTCAAACAAACCAATATCCCAGAGTAATTCATGTACTCAAACAGTACACTGACTGAACTGCTGTGAAGAGAGAACTGAAGGTGAACACCCAGCCGAGCCAGATAACGAACAACAGACTGACTGGTTCTCAAGTATCGGTATCGGCCAATCACATGGCAGCAACTCAATGCATTTAGGCATCTAGATGTGGTGAACACAACTTGCTGAAGATCAAACCGAGCATCAGAATGGGGAAGAAAGGGGATTTAAGTGCACTTTGAATGTGTTGGTGCCAGATGGGCTGGTCTGAGTATTTCAAAAACTGCTGATCTACAGGTACTCTCACGCACAACCATCTCTAGGGTTTAGAGAAAATGGTCCAAAAAAGAGAAAATATCCAGTGAGCAGCAGTTGTGTGGAGAAAAAAGGATTGTTGATGTCAGAGGTCAAAGTAGAATGGGCAGGCTGGTTAGAGATGATTAAAAAAAGGCAACAGTAACTCAAAAAACCACTTGTTACAACCAAGGTATGCAGAAAACCATCTCTGAAAACACAACACGTTGAACATTACCGGGTGCTGCATCTGTGAGCTAAGAATAGGAAACGGAGGAAAATGGACAGTAGAAGATTCAAAAAATGTTGCCTGGTCTGATGAGTCTCAATTTCTGCTTCAACATTCAGTTGGTAGGGTCAGAATTTGGCGTAAAAAACATGAAAGCATGGATCCATCCTGCCTTGTCTCAATGGTTCAGGCTGGTGGTGGTGGTGGTGTAATGCTGTGGGGGATATTTTCTTTATTTATATTATTATATTTTCTTTTTTATAGTTTTCTATAATATCCCCCTTATTATAGAATTGTGCTATAATAACCCCTATAAATATAACAAATTATATACTCTTAACACTTGAAAAGAAACAGAAATGTAGATGTTTTTGGAGGGATGCTCATTTTTAAACTATACCCTATTTATTGCATCAAAATTTGTTAATACTATATTTATGGGGTGGATAATTTTATCAGTTGTTCATTATTCATGCAAACATTCATATTCATATTACCAAGCGTGTGTCATACATATTTTGGCGTGATCGACGCAAATTTTTTTCTCCCTTTTCAAATTTCAAACCACATCAGATAACCATTTATTTTTAATGAAAATTAAGTAAATCAAAAAGTTAAGGGTAGGTGTAGGGGGGGCTTTATTGTCCCAATAAGGTGACATCCATTAAATTAGACTTAATAAGTTATTATTGCATACTGTTTTATAATGTACTACAATACTGAGGTGCAGATAATTGCCACTATTTGCAGTAAGTATAAATATAAATGATATATAAATATTTGCACTTAATGTGAATAGCATATCACAAAAAAATGCTGCTATTTGCACTTAGTGAAAATAGTTGCTGCCTTATTTAATAACTGCCAGACTAATGCTGGCGATGCATTGTTGCCAGATGTTGCTATTAAAATAAACAAAAACCTATAAATAAATAAAATAAACCTAAATTATTTAAAATATTTTGGAAATTAGATAAGATAATGTTATCACTGACTGTAAACCGCAACTTCCTACTTCATTATCTTTCTAAAGTGTTAAATTAAGTGGAAAGACAAGTCAAAAAACGCTTATAATAGTTGGATCTGGCAACACGGAGGCTGCGTCTAGCGCTGTCACTCATAACACTCTGACGACTCGTTCACTTCAGAAGCATCTCGCAGCGATCATTTTTATACCACGGATGAAAAATATTCTGAATTATACATGCAGACATTCATATGAGGAGAAGCAAATTTGTCAATCAGAGAACACATTTTTTTTCCGAACATGGAAAATTTACAGAGGTCCGGACCTCGGTGACCTCATAGCTGGCTACAACCATGCACTTGGGACCCTTAGTACCAATTGAGCATCGTTTAAATGCCACGGCCTACCTGAGTATTGTTGCTGACCATGTCCATCCCTTTATGACTCATGTGTACCCATCTTCCAATGGATACTTCCAGCAGTATAATGCACCATGTCACAAAGCACACATCATCTCAGACTGGTTTCTTGAACATGACAATGAGTTCACTTTACTCAAATGGCCTCCACAGTCACCAGATCTCAATCCATCAGAGCAGCTTTTGGATGTGGTGGCACGGGAGATTCGCATCATGGATGTGCTTCCAACAAATCTGCAGCAACTGCGTGATGCTGTCATGTCAATATGGACCAAAATCTCTGAGGAATGTTTCCTACACCTTGTTGAATCTATGCCACAATGAATTAAGGCAGTTCTGAAAGCAAAAAGGGGTCCAACCTGGTACAAATCTTACAAATTTGGTGCAGTTGCTGATATTATGTAAGAAAGAAAATGTCATGGGGTAAGAATTACATGGAATTACATGAATAATGATGACTTTAATTTAGGGGTAATCTATTCCCTTAAAAGGGTGTGTTGTCCTTTCGAATATTAGCAGTATTGATGTCTGAGTGGTGAATTATACAGTGACATGATACTGTATCTATGTGTGGGGTGCTTCTCAGCACTTTGGTAATAACAGCTCGAACAAAAAACACTGAAATGACCTTTTAGAAAAAGAACTAGTTTCCTGTTTTAGAGCTAAACTGTAAATGTAAATGAGTTTCCCTAGAGAGCTGCTTAAGCCTCTCTACATCGTTGGTCTAGACTGCTGTTATCATAAAAATCTTTTTAATGAGATTATGCACTCTGAGTTATGCTACTGTGGCATAGTCTTCATTTGGAGAGAGATTTTGCTCCCAAAACGTTCTGTGAAATATATTCACATTCCTTTTTACTGTTTTCTTTTCTTGCTATTGACTTGGAAAAGCTTTAAGAGGAAATTAAAATAACACAATGTCTCTTTAGTATCTTATTTGTATAAATGGAGATTTAAATCTCTTTCTGTATGTGGATCTTTGCATCTAAAAGGTTTAGAGGCACTCTTAAAATGTCTTAGGCTGTGCTCAGATTTGTCAAACACCAGCCTTTGCAGTCAAAATCCAGATATTTCATCATGAGCTCAAATCAAATTCATCCAAGGCCAAATGATCTGAGCTGATAAATATTTATAGCTTTATACTCTTACTGCATGACAATCATCATTCAAATATTTTTTTCCTGAGGAATATTTGGGGAAACCCCTGGGACAAAGTTGATACTTCAATGAAACAGTTGCTTTAGCTTTCTTTTGCTTTTTTCCCTACCGTAATTCCTCAAATAAAAGACGGGGCCTTTATTTACCTGAACTGCAGAAGGTAACATGCTTTTATTTGAGGCAGGCTTTTATTAGAGGCAGGCCTTCATTTCTAATTCCATCTGTTTGATAATTAATTGTTTTAAATAACCGATTTTAAATCAAAAGCGATAGCATTCCAGTGGACAGAGATCATAACATTATCACAGAATCAGTTCAGAATCAATCACCAAAAGAACCAGTTCAGTTCAGATGTGCTCTGTGTCAGTCTGCTTCACGCTGAATCACCGTTTTGACGCGAGAACGAGAAACGCTCCGGCAGTGGGCGTGTACATTCGTTATCTGGCTCTGCTGCACACATTTTCACCCGTCCTTTATTTAAGACCAGCCTTTGTTTGTCCTTGTTGACCACGCCCCCGGCCACTATAAGAGGCCAGGCGTTTATTTGACTACCGGTTTTTATTTGAGGAATTATGGTAATTACTCGTAATATGCATCAGGAGTTTTTAGACTCAAAGAGCAATAGCTCAGTGCTCACCTGTTCCAGCCATCATGAAATTAAGTGATGACCCTCATGATCTAACAAGCCTATTACAGACCTGTTGCAGCTGGGTGGTATCCTGTCTCTAGGTGTTTCTCAATGTCAAGGAAGGATCCTCGGAAGCCAGTATTTCGAGGATGCTACGTCATCAACATCCGTCGAAGGACTGTTCCAATGTCGAGGATCCTCGGAATTTCAACCAAGGACTGAGTCCTTCGTTTGAAGAATATCCCATACACAGGAAAGGATGCACATGTGTATCCTTCGCGCTCTCAAATCACCCACAATCCTATGCGCGCAGCTTTGCAATCTAACGTTAGTTCAGAAATTAAAAAATGTCGAACATTAACGTAGTCGGAGCGTTAACGGTTTTTATTTACTTTACCAAACAAAGTTTGACGTTTAAATGCCAGTACAGTATTGTAAATTATACAAATTCAAATGGTTAACTGAACCGGACCTGTCATTTAACAATTGGTTGCGTCAACGGCATTTATTTTATAAGTTAAGTTGTCCAAAGTAATTTAATGATACCATTCACAGTGTTATTCAAACTGTAGCAGAAATGAGTCGAATCAGACAAATCAAAGAGTCTATCAGAGTTGTGTGCATTGAAACATGAGCTGAATTCCTCAGGAAGTCATAAATCAGTTCTAGTGCCACAAGAACCAAGCAAGATAACCAACCAACCAACTTGTTCACACAACAGCTTTCAACATTAACACCAATAGAACAATTATTAACAATTTTAATTCGAAGAAGAGATTGTCAAATTTATTGTTCGTGATTGAAATGCAACGCTGGACATCACATGTAAACCCAGGAGATCAAGTTAAATACTTGCATTGACTTCCCCCCACCCAGAAGAACCAGACTGAAATTCCTAAGGGGGAAGGGCTTTAAACCTTTGTCTTCACAGAAAAGTCCTTTGCCAGAGAATGGCAAAGAAACCCTTTTTATACATTATATATGGACCAGAATGAACTCAAAAAAGACTTATGAATGAATCATTCCATTGCTTAACTCCATATTCATTTACGTGTAACCCACACATTTGACTATCATGTATAATCACTTATTGTGTATGTCTTTTGATAACTATAGGATACCTAGTCATGTCTAGTATTGAAATAATCGCATTTTCTTGCTTGATATTGTCCTGACAATCATTTATTTACAAAATATATCATAATCATGTTATAGGAATCATGTCCAAAATTAGACCCTGTGAGGCAAGAACCACATGCTTGGTAAGATAAACAAATGATTTATGATACCCACCCCAAGAACATATCTGATTGGTCAAGGCAACATTTGAGGGGTGGCCAACAGGAAAGTTTAAATACTTTGGATACGATTAAATTTTTGCTTTTAGTTCTAGTCTGCCTGCTGCTATTAGCCATGTCGGCTTTTAGTCTGCTTTTAGTTCCAGCCTTGCTCGTGCTATCAGTCATGCCTGCTCTTAGCTTGTAGCTTTGCTACCTAGCTTTAGCTTGCAGCATCTAGCCATGTGGTTAGTCATCATGGTTCTTCGAGCGCGGTTCCAGCGTGCCTGCCTGCTGCTACTTATGCCACAATGAGAAGGAACACAACCTAGTCTCGTCAAACTTTATTTCTTTTCTTTTCCGTTTGAGAGTTTCGTGTTCTGAGTTAAGTTTTGTAACGTCGACCTCGTCTGCGCGTTTGAACTCCGACCAGCCACACAACTCCAGCTTCAGCCAACGCCCCAGCACGGGCTCCCCAAGACGTCACTTCAGCCAACTGAACTTCCAGCCAATCAGCGACACCGGGATACCCCTTTCAACGGGAGTCCCTTTCACAGGAAACTAAGGCAACGTATCCCCAGATATTTGTTGTGCTGGTGTATCTAATATAATTTTAGTCACATTGAGGAACTCAATGCAAGGGCTAATTACGTGATTGATGGTTGTTCATGTCTATGCAATTTAACGTATTGCTGTAAACTTGGGATTCCATATTTCCATTCTCTTAAACTCATCTTTCTCTAACTTTCGATCTTCCTGCAACTTGTGTGAATGTGTGTGTGCGTGCGTTTATGTGTTAGATTAGTTTATATGTCTTAGATTTATCTAATAAAGCCTTATTCACATTGAAAAGAGAAGTATCTTGTGTTTTGTGCTTACAAGTTAATGTCTTAGGCTGCCGATCTTGTTACTGTGCTAATTGATAGTGTTTCACTATAGTTTGGATATTAGTATCCAGCGCAGATTTGATGTTAAACGGCTAGTTCACTGAATCGCAGGGCGTCTCCGTGACCAGCCGTGAAACAGTGATTCTGTTCAAATTCCCTTTAAAATCTTAAATGATTCCCTTTGAGCTAAATTGACCTGTTTCCCTTACAAAACGGACCTTTTCACTGACGTAATGACGCAATTACGTGCACTTGCTAGCCTGTTCCATTTACCTGTTCTCTGTATGCTAAAGAGGACTCTCACCTAGCCTCTGAAGGAAGTGACTTTGAAGGATCAGTCCTACCAAGGAAGTATCCTTGACATTGAGAAACGCCTATTGTCTTTAGGTGAGTTAAAGCTGATCTGGGAAGAAGGGTAATGTGGTTGTGAGTTCAGGAGAGGAGGCAGAAAGGGACAACCCTGTGCTTTGTGCTTGTGGTTGCTTTTACTGTGATTGACCAACAGAGTGTATCAAGAGATTTAAAAGCTCTAGAATTGGAAAATAAACTGGAATTGTGACATTTGTAATTGAGTTGATGAGAATATAAGAACAAAAAGTCTGTGCGAAAAGAAAAATTGTGGATTGAGACTGAGGGATTAATTTAACAGATGACTTGGATTACAAGGATCACTTGAACTGTCCATTGGAATTATAGTGCCAAGATTATTTATTTAGCAAATTTTCTTTCCCAGATGTGCAGTTCATGATGTTTATGATATCTTGATATATTGATTGCCAGTAATATATTGGAACATTAAATGCCAAGGATGTTGTATTTTGAATTGTGTAGATACAGTACAACTAAAAGGAAAATCAGCCATGTTCATATATTAAAGTAACACTGGAATTAAATTATTAATCACCCTCTTACGAAACACACAATCACACACACTCTAAATCCTGTTTGATATTAAGCTAATCTATGCTAGGGATAAGTTATGTTGACATACAGTGGGAATAAATTAATCAATAGGAATTGCTAAATTTAATTATAGTGCTCACACCATAGATTATGTCATATTATTTTCAAGAGAGGAGTAAATTAATGTATACTTGATGGTGTCATATAAGAGCAAGACACTGTACCAAAATTTGAGGCACAAATACAAATATAATTTAAATAGGTTGAAAAATCACACTAAATAGTGCTTGTTATCCTAAACATCATAAAAAAAGGTTAAGTAGAATAGATACTGACCTCTTACAGAAAAATGTTGAGTTAATAGGGATTTCTATTGCACAAATTGAGACATAGAAAAGGGTTAGTGGTCGGATCTGTGATTCCACAGCTCTTGGATTTCTGCAGTTGAGCAATTGAGCTTAATAGCGTTAGAACCACAACTCACTGTAGCATTACAGCAGTATACTCACCCTGAGAACTTGGCAGTCCTCGAATTACTTGAAAGATTGGACCATTTTCCACAAAAGCAGACACTTTGTGTTGCCCACACTCTCCAGCTCATTGTCTGTTATTCTCATGACTGGAGTAAGTCCGATCTGCCAAGTTCTTGCAAGGGTTCCCAAGCAAGAATCTGTTGCAATAAATAAACCGTAGTACCTCGGTTAATTTTTTATCTAATATGGATCTCATTCTGATAAGAGATTATCCAGTCACAGCAGATGACTTTTTCACATGCAAGTCTTAAAGGTGCAGTAGCAAAAAACAGAATGTTTGATTCTAAATGTCAGGAGGGAGGATGTATATATATGTATTTATTCTTTATGTACATATATAATTTTTTTTTTTTTTACATTATGCTTGTATATATTTTTATTATTTTAATGAGAGAACATTGCTCATTTAGCCTGTTTTGCCTTTTGTCTTGATGTTTGTTGTTCCTTGTTTTTCTTGTTGGGTGGGGAGCACCCTAAATTCCATTTGTACCTCCACAGTGCAATGTCAATAACGGCTATTCTATTCTATTCTATTCTAGTAAAAAATAAATATGCTAAAATGTATTTGAAATAAATTTATTTCATGATAGGTATGCAACAAATACATTTACATATTTATGTATTTTTTAGTATACTAAACTGGTCTGCTAAATTGGAAAAACAAATTTTGTACTTAATGTACTTTAACTGTGCAGAAGTATTGCTGAAGTACAACTAAATATATATTAAAAAGTATATTTGATTGTGCTAATGTGGAACTATTCTATACTTCAGGTACACTTATATCTTGCATTTAAAGACCAGTATTATTCAAAGTTCATAAAATCCTCATCAGTATAGTGACATTAAAACACATTTTAGGCTTAATATTAAGAAATGTGCATTGTGCAGAAGTAGTGCTCCAAATGAAGTTTATTTATATTATATGAAGTTATAATTTTTATATTAGTAAGTCTCAAGCAGTATGTCAGTATGTTGATAGATTTGAAAGTTGTTTTGAGTTTTATGCTCATTGAATACCAAAGATGAAAACTAAAGTAGTTGCAGACATTTTGATTGACCTGTCTTTGCTATCAAAGGTTGGTGTCAGAAACAAATTCAAAGTGATTATAGGTGTGTCTGGTTTGTCGTTGTGTTGTGAATGTGTGGGTTTGACTGAATTCACAGTCAGTGATGCGACGTTATATATCTGCTCCCTGAGGGCCGTATATCAGAGCTGTTCGTAATTAATTAGTAATTACTGTGCTGAAATATGAAGCAGTTTCAACAGCCTCTTCTCCACCATACACTCACTTCACAGGTAACAACCTCCACTAACATCACTTGCAAAACTGATCCAAACATTTTCCGATACCTTGTTTTACTGAGTTCAAAATGTTTTGAAGTGGCTCTGACCTCCTGTCCCACTTTCATGGGTGACAGCCGAATAGCCCCTGTATTAACATATTACTGTAATTGAGTACATGAGTTGTACTTCAAGTTTTTCAAAGGGTGTACTTTGACTTTTAAACTATGCCTTCAGCAAATTTGTACTATTCTAACTGAGTGTAAAAACTGGTATCTCTTTTGTTTGTACAGCTTTGATAAATAAATGCTTTTCTTTTTGTCAGGTGGAGTGGTTGAAAAATGAAGAATTGGTTAGCTCCTTTGGAGACGATAACATTGACACTCGTGCTGACCACAATCTGATCATCAGTGAAGCCAGGCTCTCTGACTCTGGCAACTACACCTGCCTCGCCAGTAACATTGTTGCAAAAAGACGCAGTGCTACAGCTACTGTAGTTGTGTTTGGTAAGATGACACTCATACTGTATGCTTCATTGACTTGTTGTGCTGTCTCCTCATCTTTGCTAAACATACTACTATTAAACAGCTCTCTGTTTGCAACAGGGCTCTGAAGTCATTAATTATCACATTTTACCTGTTAACTCGTTAAGTTCTATACCTCTTAATGATAATTTTCACTTTTCACGTGAACTATTGTTTACTCACCCTCATGACTTTAATCTGTTAGTTTTGTTAATACAAAAAAAGTCAGTGGGGTTCAATGTTTTTTGGATCTCATCAGATTTAATTATGGAAAAACAGTTGAAACACACACTCACACAGACACACACACAAAAACATCTGTTTGGAATTACGTGTTTGAATGAAAAATAGATAATTTGTTGAGTGAACTTTTTTTAAGCTGAGTTATACTGTATATGATTGACACTTAAAATATAGAAGAATTTAAACTATACAGTATGTGTAAAGCTATTCAATTAAATTCAGTTCAAGTTTATTTGTATAGTGCTTTTTACGATGCAAATTATTACAAAAGCAACTTTACAGAAAATTAGGTTTCTACAATATTTAGTAGTAGCTTATAAGTGGTGATTGTCAGTTTGTGCACGTATGACAGGATTTTTTCAGAAAAATTAATACAAGACGTAGTCAGCCAGACAATGAACATTATTAACAGCAATTATTATATGATGCATTATTAATTAGTTCTGTTTGTTGATTCAGGGTTAGCATCATCTGGGGTCCTCTGAGGGGTCAGCATCATCTCTTCTCAGGTGTTCTGGATCCAGACTGGAGCTTGTGTAAATATTTATTGTGTAAATATTTACACAAGCTCCATTCCATATAAAGCTATAATATTTTCACCTAAACAAAGTTTAGCTTACTTTAAGAGGTTTGCTGAGATTCATACACACTACAAAACAATTCAAACTAGTGAAGATACCTTCCAGTGACTACCACTATCCAGTTGCTATTTTGAGGAACTGAAAATAGACTGCTCCATTGTCCAGCTCAAACCTGGTCTGAAGTCTGGCGCAACGTTTTTTCTTTGTTATTTAAATAGTGCGTTAGTATAGGCGGGTCCACAACGTACGAAAATACTGCTTATTACACACACAGGGATGCATAACAGCACACAAACATGCCAAATATAAAAAAATTAATGATTACAATGTAAAATAATATTATTGTGTAGGCTATATAAATATAAAATACCTACATGTTATAATGGATAGTCATTGCATGTATTAGAATTAGGCTACATATTTGCTCATGCACGAGTAGCTCTATTCCTTTCTGGAGACACGTCCTGTCTTTGCACTTGCCAATTCCGCCATGTGAGTAGCAAATCCGTCATGGCACAAGCAGAACTGGCTCTTAAAGAGAATGGGAGATGAGACTAGGATTGGGTTATTGCACGTTACACCCAAAAAACACCCATTAGGGACAAGGGAATAGGGACAACCAATTTCGATCATGCACCCAGACGTGGCGATTGTTTTCCCGTCGTTTAACTGGCAAAAGTGGATTCGGACACACCCTGAGTGCACCTGAACCATGCGCTTTAGACCATGCGCTTAGATAGTTAAAATAGGGCCCAGAAGGTGAAGGTTTGAAGACGGTGATGGGTAAGTGTGAGAAGTTATAGTTCTGAAGGAATACATGTTAGTTTATATAGTTTATTTTATACAGGTAGTTTATTTTATAAAGGTATTTAACAGCCTTTCTAAAGCGGTACTGCCTACAATTATTGTAGCGTGCACACACACACACACACACACACACACACACACATACAGACAGTAGCTTGCTTCCAGTAGGTGTAGTTCTCAGAGTAATATGATATGTTGCACTCTAATTTTGTGCCCTTAAACTCTCTTTTTTTAGGCCGCTTATAAAAAAGTAGTTCTAGGACCTTGTCACATAGCAGATTGTAGACGTTGTTCTGTTTATTGTTATAAGTAGTTGTTTTAAGTCAGAATGTATTATTTCCCGCAGTACAAAATTAATGGAGAGGGTTGGATTGTTGATTTGTTTATTGTAAATGCACTCTGCCTCTATAAAATTATGGACACGCCCCTTCAACCGAAATGGCTGATAAGAGAATCAGATGATTCACCTTGTCAAAACCAATAAAAAAAACATAGAAGGACAATCTTATGAGAAAATGTAACTATGGTTAAGATTTCTATAAAACTGTATCTGTTTTAAAAACAGTAAATTCAGGTAAAAACTACACACATAAAGACACTGTCATAGTTTGAATATAAATTAATTACATTCTCTTACTCTGCCTCCGCCAATACATTTTAAACAATATACATTTATAATATTTTAGTATTAAATACGAATATACCACATTTCTGAAAAAACACCATGGTTAATACAATTAGTGTTACTACAGTTCATCCATGGTAAATGCTTGTATGGATGGTGATTTGGGGATTTAATTCTAAAGTGTACATTCATAGCACAATGTTTCTCCAGTTTTTCTCGTTAATCTTCTTGGGAATGTCGAAGCGGTTTCATCTGATTTTAAACTAATTTAATTATATAGTGATTTGTGTCATGTAACAGGGGTGTTAGTGTGTCTAATTCAAATGTTTGTCCCTACATATCACAGCCATAAATATGTATAGGTAGATGCCTCATTAGCAACTGTTTCTGTAAGCCGTCTGCCATATTGGAAGGGTCAACTTGCCTTCATTCATCTTAATAATAAATGATTATTAAAATGCAACAATCCTTGGATAGCTGTGGTTATCAGCTGTATGGTACTATTCAAATTTAGCATTCTGTTCTCTGTTCTGTTATCCTGCTATGTGACCTTGGTGTTAATATTGGTTGTATTGCTGGTTGTACAGCGAAGACATATCAAAGCTAGACTACAAAAAGTCAAAGCACAGATGTAAGAAAAGATTTTGCTTTAGCCTGTTAGTCATCCTGACCTCTGGGTGTTTTTTCTGGCAGGGTGAGGGAAAGGTTGTCTCTCAAGCTCAGTTCTTGTCTTATTCAGTGGAAGATCTCTTTATTTCTGCAGTGAATGGTGGATGGTCTCTGTGGACAGAGTGGTCTCCTTGCAGCGTGAACTGTGGGAGAGGAGTTCAGAAGCGATCTCGGACCTGCACTAACCCTGCTCCTCTGAATGGAGGAGCGTTCTGTGAGGGCATGTCCGTGCAGAAGATCACCTGCAATGCACTCTGCCCAGGTAAGATGCTTATCAACCCCAACACACCCCCGAGGTGCAGCTTGTCTTCCAGCATCCAAGCTCAGTGTAGATTTTGGTGTCAGCGTAGCACTTAAAAGCCATGTTTTACTTTCATAATACATCAGACATTGTAGTACATTTTCTGTTCTATAATAATTCAATGTAAGGGTGTTATTATGGATATTACTGAGACTTTACTTCATGTATGTAAATTAGACCTTTTGTTCTCACATGAGAATGAATAAATAATCACTAATTAGAGTAATTTTTATTAGAGAAGTTATTTATGTTGAAATTTTCTTGTCTTCGTGATATTTAAATAATTTGTGAATATGCGTTTTTGATCTGACAATACATGATTACTTTTTGGTTTGCATAATAAATGTTAATCTTTTCATTTTATTTAATAATTTGTGAACAGTTAGGCTTCAAACGAGTTAGACACATTTAATTTGTTTAATTCTTAATTAATCATGCATAGAGTTTATGTGATGACAATTAAGAAACAAAGTATTTTATTTTAATTAATATTTTGTTTTAATTAAAATAAACAGGAAACATGTTCATATTATTCTCAAATGGATTTTAGGTTGTGGTTCAAAAATTAATTCCTTTGATTAAAAATCATACCAGTAATTAGTTGAGAATAGTTGTGACTATTACATTGGTCAGTTATTTATCAATTGTTAATTAAATGACACAATATACTATATTGATTAATTATTTATAATACAATTCTTATTTTCTAAAACCTCTTAAGCATCTGTCCAATTGGGTAAATATCACAGTATTTATTTTATTCACATAATGTGGAAGTGCAGCTAAACATTATGAGTGACATAAATGCCTTTGCATATTCAGCTTGTTACAGTATTACACTACCTTACAAATGTTTTTTTTTTTTTTTTTTTTACTGTTTTTAAAGTCTCTTGTGTTCATCAAATCTGTATTTATTTGATCACAAATACTGTAAAAACAATAATATTGTAAAATATCATTAAAATCTAAAATAATTATTTTATAGTATATTTTAAAATGTAATGTATTCCTATGATGCCAAAGCTGGATTTTCAACAGCCATTATTATTCAGTGCCACATGATCCTTCAGAAATAATTTTAAAATGCTGCTTTGATACTCAAGAAACATTTCTTATTATCACAGTTGAAAACCAATATTTTTGTGGAAACCATGATCAATTTATTTCCAGTATTCTTTGAATAGAAAGGTTAAAAGAACCCCATTTGAACTATAAATCTTTTGTAGTAACATTGTATGTCGCTTTTGTGATCAGTTTAATGTGTCCTTGCTGAATAAATGTATTATTATTTTTATTAATATTTAAAACCTTCTTGAACCCGAACATTTGAACACTTAAATAATTTAAGCAATATCTTTTTATAGCTTGAAAATAAAATGAAGAACAAATTAAAATTTTGACCAAGATACAGATAATATTGAGAATTTGATCAGTTGGCTTAAAATGTGTTTGTTTAATGTGTGTAACCCTGCCAGTATGGTCAAGAGTTGGACCATTAAATCACTTTTAATTACATTTATGAAGTCTCTAGAAATCATTGCCTAGTGCAGTTAATGCACAGAGCAGCTGTTCACCTTCTTTAAAAAGCAACGCCATTGTGTGCCCTGCAGTGGATGGAGTCTGGGAAGAGTGGAGCGAATGGACGATGTGTAGTGCGCAGTGTGAGAGGCAGAGATGGAGGGAGTGCAATGCTCCACCGCCTCGTCACAGAGGCAAGTTGTGTGAGGGAGAAAGTCAAAGCACGGAGAACTGCACGGGAGGACTGTGTACACAAAGTGAGTATGAGCAAATGGCGTAATATGTCATAAACACCATCATTTCATCGATGACAACAATGGCATCATCATCACTTGTTGGTCATGCTATTGCTCACTTGGTCCTTGACACAAAGCTCAAGTGTGTGAATTGCGAGATTTTGGGAACTGTGATAATTGTCTGCTAAAAGTGGATGAAAGTCAAGGCATCATGCCCCGTTTCGCTCTCAGTATCTCCCTCGTAGCTGTTATGATGAGAACCCTCTCAGATTTCTCCTCTTTAATGAAGGATGGAAACATCCTGCAGCCTAAGTGATCCAAAACCATCTGCCAGTAGCTTCCCATGGCAACAATGACGAGCAACACTATTCACAGCTGATGTTGGCACAGCCTGCAGTTGGACATCTACCCGTGATGTGAATCAGATAGCACATCTGTAAAAAGTATAACAGGGATGGACTGTAATTCTCTCTCCCTTTCTCTCTCTCTTTCTCTTGTTCTGTGTCTTTTTCCCTGCAGATGGGAAGCTGATGCATGATGTTAAGCCTCAGAGTGAGTTACTCCCCCATGTGAATTCATAATTACTGTACAGATGAGGGAATAAAACAACAAAATAAGTGTTAACTAATGTTAATGTTGTACTTCTTTTCGAATCTGCTTTATCTTAAACATTCTTTTTATGAGTTTCTGTTTAATAGCTTTTTTCTTTATCCTTAATTAAGAGAAGCGCACTTCAAATATGTCTTCACTTCTACGCTGACAACAGGGGAAAAAAAAGATGCAGAAGATTAATTAGCAAGAATCCAATCTGTCTCTCAATTTGAATTTTAGTATGGAAAATACAAACCAACTAAGGCATTCACAGCAAACACACTTTACAAATACGAGTTTTTGCAATGCAAAAATAGTTGTTAGAAAATATTATATCAAATTATACATTTATAATATAAAATGAAAATATAAAAAATATAAAACAATTGGCAAAATTTTTTTTGAAGAAAAGCAAGTCTTGATTTCTTATAGCAATTTTTCTTCTCAGCTGAATTTATCAGAAAAAGAAAATAGATGCTTATTATAAATTAGATGATTCTCTGTATAGTCCCAAATATTTTGCAGGTGATATTATGAACTTTTCCAGATGTTTTGCTCATCCATTTCAGAGGATTTCAAAGTGCTAGTCAATGCATTGTGTCCTTTCAGATTAGAGAGAGTGAGTGATTGGATGTGGCATTGGAACATTTGCTATATTCAGAGAAAGCGACGAGGTGTAATAATTGAATATTAGCTCACCTCGTCAAGCATATTATGTCTTAATTTCTCCCTGTTTATTATTTTAACCATATTGAGGCACTTTGCAAAACATCATTTTAGATCTATATTAGTACCAGGTGCTTCTGCATTGTTAAAGTGATGTGGCTCTGAGACGCTTCCGTGTGCATTGGTGTGTGAGCTGGGTTATAATGCTTCTAATTGAATCTATTAAATCTGTTCCATGATGGACATGCAATTTCACCTTTACACTTTGACAGAAACTTCTTTCCAGCTTGAAGCATGTTATCCTGCTCAACTTTCCGTAGTGCGTCAAAATATTTGAAATGCAGTGCTGTAGATTTATAAACATATTATTCCTCTCATGGCATGATTGATGTCCTCTGTGTCCTTTGTGATCTGGTGAGTTCTGTCTGCCAACCCTCCTGCTGCAAAGGTCATTTGGGCCAATGCTATAGAAGCCAGCTGAACAGATGTATCAATGTGTGGGGTGTTGGCAAACCATCCTGCCAGTTATTATAGTAGTAAGAGCCCTGGAATTCACACCTCCCAAACTGCCCTCACATGCCAAGCATATCTTCATACACTGCTAAACTTGTTTATATCGCACCTCTTACATTTGCACAGGTGTCTAAAAGATTTGCAAGTTTAACTGCAATGAACAGACATGGCAGCTTTAAATGTTTCCCTGTCACCAAAATGTTATTTTTCTGACACCATTAAAGCATTTCACTGGCACAACAAAACTGTAAAAAAAAATCTGTATCTTATTTATCTTATTATTTTGGTTATTATTTTTTGTCTATTTCATAACAATAATAGCAATATATAATAGCAGCAATAATGATGATAACAATAGCAACTACTGCTACTACCACTACTAATAATGAAATTATTATTATAAAAGATTACTTATCATTAAAGTTTTATTTTATACTGTTTCATAACACAATATAACAAAAACAATAGTAATAATAATGACAACTGCTATTTCATAATACAATTTGTTCATATAATTATATTATTATACAGTATAATAGATTATATTTACAACTATACACTTATTTATTTATTATCTGGGACTGTGAAAACATTTCACTTGCACAAATCTACAAAACTATCACATTATCCATAGCTTGTTTTTATTTCATAACACAATAATAATATTAATAATGAAACAAAAGAGTGCTTATCATTAAAGTAATTCTTTTTACTATTGCATAACACAATAACACCTTCTTCTAATAATGATGATTGTGACAATTGGGGCAGGGCTGAGAGCCGTGGCTCTTGGCCCCGCCCCACTCATCACAATGATGATGATGATAAATACAAAAACAGTATAGTAGTAGTAATAATATTAGTGTTATGACATAAAAGATTATTTGTTATTGAAGAAATATTTTATGTTTTACAACACTACTACTACTACTACTACTACTACTAAAATATTATTATTATTATTAAAAATAATCATCATTAATGCTATACTATTGTATCCAAAATATGAGAGGCATGTACATGTATGTGCTATTTGACATATTTTCCTAAATTGTTTCCACAATAAATTATGTTTTTTCCAAGAACCGAATTGAGTGTGTGTTGTGTGTGCATGTTTTTCTATACTGGTGGGGACTTAAACCTGAATACACACCAACTCATGGGGACTTGAAGCTTATAAATCATACAGAATTAGTTTGTTTGAGATTGTAAAAATTCTCTGAGGGGTAGGTTTAGATGTATGATTGGTGTAGAGTAATAGAAAATACAGTTTGTACAGTACAAAAACCGTTACGCCTCTGGAGAGTCCCCACAAGGATTGTGAACCAGACATGTGTGTTTGTGTGTTTATGGCTGTGTCCCAGGTATGGAGAACTCTATTGATGTAGCGCTGTACTCTGGTCTGGCTGCGGGGGTGATCGCTGTGGTCGTCCTCATAGTGGCCATCACCCTCTACAGGAAGAGTCAAAGTGAGTATGGAGTGGATGTCATTGACTCTTCTGCTCTTGCTGGGGGCTTCCAGTCCTTCAACTTCAAAACCACCAGACAGGGTAAGAGCTCATTATAGAGGAAGCGGTTCAGTTGGATTAATTGATTTATTGTGATACTGAAGTTTCTGTGCTGCTTGTCACAATAACAGGCTAAGCCGCATGCCATAAGATTTTTATTTCACAGTGAGACAATAACATTTTTCAGTCATACAAACAGCCTCCCCTGAGCAAACATTTATTTGCACACACACACACAAAAACAAGTAAATGTAAGACATGCTACATTGACTTCAATTCTGTCTTTTTGTCAGCTGTACCAATAACTTTTGTTGATAAGACCACGACTATAGTCACATGACCCACATTTGGTTCCACTACATGCGTCCATATTACCACTGCTGACACTTCTGGGTCAGAGAAAGTCATAGCCATCGCCTTGCAGGGTAATCAATCCTGCCTGCTTGTGACAGTACAGTGAAAGGCTGTGACTAGCAGCTTGTGTTTACTGTGCTCAAGGCTTAGGATGGCGAAACCCCCCACCTTTGCATGCAACAGGAATAAGGGGATCAAGGCTCAGCTGAGTCACATCTGTCAAGTCATCAATCCTATTTAAAAAGGCCAACTTTCTCCTAACCTCCCGCTGTACCTTATTCCAACAGCCAATCCATTTGATAGGAAAGACCAACCTCATGCAATGAAAGTGAGAGCATGTTGGATGTTCATTTGACGATGTGGGATGTAAGATGAGACTATAGAGACTTCTTTAAACAGTTGTTCATTTTGATAGTTCAAAAGTTCCAATTTTGAATATGTTTCATGTCATTTTGATTTGGTTTTATTTCTCTTAAGGTCGATTTTGTGCAAGCTATTCATTATATTTTGTATCACTTTTCCTTTTATAAAATTTTGCTGCATGATATCTGTTGAAGTTTTCTCAGTGTGTAATTATGATAAAGTTTCTGTAGTATTCCAGCTGACTTTCTAAATCTCAGGTAACAGTATGACACTCCGGACCTTTGCCCATCCGTCTGCTTTTGAAATCTGAGCCACTGAGTCATTTTAATCACGACTCTAATTCCAGATCTTTCCCCGCAAGGTGCCCACCACATGCCTGTTTCATTAACTTTATCATCCTGCTGTCTCGTCCTTTTATTTTTCTCTGTCATTTTTTAAGATTTCTTGTCCCACGGTGATCATATCCTCCATTTAATGCTTTCAATTCTTCATGTCTGGTGAAACTAAATCAGGTTTCGTTTCTTTGGTATAGGTAATGTTAGTGGTTAATCCATCCAAAAATAATAATGTTGTCTTCTCATTTCATTCCAGACCTTTATGAGTTAGTTTCTTCCGTGGAAGACAAAAAAAAATAAAAAACATCTGAGAAATGTTTATTTATTTATTTATTTTTGTTCATACAATGGATGTAAAAATGTTTTAGGCCCCATTGATTTTCTTTGTGTATGGACAAAAACAGTTGAAAGTAATGTTCTTCACAATATCTTATGGGTTCTACAGAAGAAAGAAAATGATAATGATTTGGAGCAAAATGGAGAAGAGTAAATTATGACAAAACTTTTACTTTGGGGTGAATATACCTTAAAAGGATCATGAAGAAGTTGATAATTCCAAATGTGCATAAGCAGCTGAACGTTTTGTATATTTCTGCATTTTTCCAGCATATATTCCATCCTGACACCTTAGAACTTTGTAGGACCATGCAAATTCGTAAGACCCCATTGCAAAACCTTGACCTGCCTAAGCATGGCAACTAGAAATAACCCAAACGTCTGACACCAATCAGCCCTGCCTGGGGTAATTAACGATTTCCCTAAAAATAAAGACCCATCAGCCTCCTGCCTCCCACCGTTCACTGTGCAGCAGCTGGCCAGCAAGGACTAAGTGACTCAGTTGTAAGAGCTACATTGGCACCGGGATGAATCGTGAGGGCTCAGTGACGGTGTATGTTTGTCTAAGAGTGGTAAAGGTGAGAGAGAGAAAGCGAGGGATGAAGACCCCCTTCCAGTGGCTGTTTTGAGTTCAAGCTGGGAGGTAACAGATTTATAAACATGAAAAACAAAAAGGTAATTTAGACGTTGTTCATATAGATATGTCCTCCTGAGTAGCTAAATAAATACATTTTACAGGAAAGCACAAGTCTCTCATGATGTCACTGGAGAACTAATGCTAACTGTGCTTATGGGTGTTCACAAGATATTTAAGTATGTGTATATATATATATATATATATATATATATATATATATATATACACACACACACACACACACACACACACACACACACACACACACACACACATAGTTTTTAAAGTTTTTAAAGTGACATGACATCCAGCCAAGTATGGTGACCCATACTCTGTTTACCCATCCAAAGTGTAAACACACACCGTGAACACATACCCGGAGAAGTTGGGGGTTCGGGGCACCTCAGTCTTGGTATTGAGAGAACGGTGTACATTCACTCCCTCCACCTACAATTCTCGCCAGCCGTGAGACTCAAACTTTCAACCTTTGGATTATGAGTCCGAATATCTAATCATTAGGCCACACTAAAATGTGCAGTTTTACTGTATTGGGGGGTCCAGGGGAGTCCGAAAACCAGTCAGCATCTGGGATGACCACCATTTGCCTCACGCAGTGCAACACATCTCCTTTGCATAGATTTGATCAGTTTGTTGATTGTGGCCTGTGGAATATTGATCCACTCCTGTTCAATGGCTGTGCGAAGTTGCTGGATATTGGAGGGAACTGGAACATGATGTCATATACGTCAATCCAGAGCATCCCAAACATGCTCAATGGGTGACATGTCCGGTGAGTATGCTGGCCATGCAAGAACTGGGATGTTTTCAGCTTCCAGGAATTGTTTACACATCCTTGCAACATGGGGCTGTGCATTATCATGCTGCAACATGAGGTGATGGTCATAGATGAATGGCATCAATATAATGCACCTGTGTTCATTGTCCATAACGTCCTTCGGATGAGACGTTAAACCAAAGTCCTGACTCTCTGTGGTCATTAAAAATCCCAGGCGTGTGACCTCGGCATCCTGGCTAAATTCGCCCATTGGCCTCCGACCATCATGGCCTCCTAACAATCCCCATATCTACTGATTGGCTTCATCACTCGGTCTCTTCTCCACCAGCAAGCTGGTGTGTGGTGGGCATTCTGGTGCACTATGGCTGCCATCGCATCATCCAGGTGGATGCTGCACACTGGTGGTGGATAAGGAGATACCCCCTGAATATGTAAGCGCTTTGAGTGTCTAGAAAAGCGCTATATAAATGTAATGAATTATTATTATAACATACGCCTACTCATACTATAATCCCACCACCACCATGGGCCACTCGATCCACAACGTTGATATCAGAAAACCGCTCACTCACACAACACCATACATGCTGTCTGCCATATGCCCTATACCAGGATTCATCCATGAAGAGAACACCTCTCCAAAGTGCCAGACACCATCGAATGTGAGCATTTTCCCACTCAAGTCGATTATGATGACGAACTGCAGTCAGGTCAAGACCCGGATGAGGAGTTTGTGCAGCCATTCTTTGCTTATGCAAACCGATTGTTGCAGCAGCTGTCTGGTTGGCTGGTCTCAGATGATCTTGGAGGTGAAGATGCTGGATGTGGAGCTCCTGGGCTGGTGTGGTTACACATGGTCTGCGGTTATGAGGCCGGTTTGGATATATCTGAAATGCCTTTGGAGACGGCTTACATGCCAATTGCATGCTCCCTCAAAACTTGTGACATCTGTGGCATTGTGCTTAGGCTGGCCTTTTATTGTGGCCAGCCTAAGGCACACCTGTGCAATAATCATGCTGTCTAATCAGCATCTTAATATGCCACACCTGTGAGGAGGATGGATTATCTTGGCAAAGGAGAAGTGCTTGCTAACACAGATTTAGACAGATTTGTAATTTTTCTTTTTTGTCATCCAAACCTATTAGATATAAACTATATACTCCCTGAAATAATATTTCAGTAATTTACAACACATATGCAAACAACACATATATGCAAACATATTCTCTGTTTGTGGTTAATAGTCAAATAGCATGTAGTTAAGGAGATAAAATATTTCCTTTTTTTCAGTAAAAATGTTTTATTTTGATTGTATATACAGTATACACACACACACACACACACACACACACACACACACACACAAACACACAGCACTCTTAGAATGAATATTTCAGCCAAAACGGCAAATTAAATATGTAATCCTTTTCTATTTGCATGTAATGATTTTCAGGCTGTGGTCTGCTGCACTGGAGCTGGCCTGTCAGGACCCCATCTAACCATATTCTTTTCTTTTTACCTGTGTCAACAACTCCTATGAAACACCCAAATACCACAAATTTGTGTTTTCATCTCCTCAGGCAATCCACTTCTGCTGAATTCCTCAATGCAGCCCGATATAACCGTCGGCCAGACGTACAGCAGCCAAATCTGCTTTCAGGACTCCATAGACAAAGAGCTCTTTGACCCCCTGCCAGACAAGGTCAAAGTTCAGAGCTCCTTAATGTTTTCAGTAGGTGTGGCGGACCGGGCCGAGTACCATGTGAAAGCCCATCCAGAGACCCTTCCTGCTAACCTTCCTCCAAACTACAGTACAGTGGAAGGAAAGATGATGACTATGATTGTTCCTAATGGACTTCACACACTCAGGAAGAGTCAGTTTAAGACGAGTGCAGTGTTTGGGCATCTGGGTGGCCGATTAGTCATTCCAAATGCAGGTGAGCGAAAGTTGTATTAGTGTTTGTATTAGATTACATTCATCAAGTTATTTTTATGCAATGATGAGCATGACTGTCTGGAATTAATCTTAAGATATAATACAGTTAGATTTATTCATATTCTTTTAGCAGTTGGATGGAGTTCACCCAAAAATGAAAATATTCAGTCATTTGTTCACCCTCATTTTCTTCCAAGCCCACAAAATGTGGCATGAACTGTATGCAAAACAACTCTAATCACCTGTTTGCATCTGATAAGTGCACTAAAACCAAATGCTTTCTTTGGCTGATGTTCGTAAAGGTCAACAGTTTACTGAACCCATTCTCTGAGGTTTGTTATTTTTACTTGTCAATGTGCAGGGGAAAGTGAAGAAAATAAAGGCAGACTACATAAAAATACAACTATCATTAATATGTAAATATAAGGACATGGAATCAAGTCTTTTCATGTGTTAATGCTCATATTGGCAATTAGTTGATGTAGCATATGAATTAATGTGTATTGTGTAGCTGCACATATATAGTATCCCAGTGTTGTTGTTGTTGTTGTTGGTTTTCTAGGTGTAAGCTTGCTGGTACCTTACGGGGCGATTGCTGATGATACCTCTTGGGAAATGTACATGCTCACAAATCAAGAGGAGTCTAGGTAAGACATATGTCATGTGTGTGTGACATTATACACTATACGGACAGCCATCACAAGAGAATGTGACTATATTGTTAATGCACTTAACTATGTATCATTAAATCAATGTAAGGTCTAGTTTACACAGTGGTTTATTAACATTACTGCTTTGAAAGTTGACATATTTAAGAGTCAGATGCTACTGCTTTATATATTTAAACAATAGAAGAAATAGATAAAAATATTTCTGGTCAATGAATGAAAATTTACAGTTTGAAGTCATCTGTTTTATGGGAAGAAATCCCATTAGTCTGAATAATTGAATACGGAATGTACATATCAGAATTGACTTTTATCATCAAGACTCCCTTGCCTTAAATTGAGATCTGATTATGAATATTAGAGTTGGAATCTGACTTCACACTGAAACGTGAAATGCCATGAAAGCTCTGTCAAACAAGCAGGATTCTGACTTTGAATTGAACTATTTTAGGTGAAAAGCTGAAGTCTGATTATGACAGACAGTGACTTGATTTTCCTTTATCACATTGAACATGATGTTTATAGAAGCGAATCGTTTTCATCCTGATCACTGAGTGATCATTTTATGTATATATAGGTATATATAGGTCATGGTCTACACCCCCACCTGAATCTTTCCCCATAAAACTTTCTTGATAGTTTCTGAAGATCTTTGACACTTTGTGTATTGTGTATTCTCCACATGTAAAGGTATTGACCCTGCATGAGCCTTGATGTGTCTCTGGAGACAATATGACTGTTGCCAAAACCTGAAGTAGATCCAACACAACTTGCTCAGACTGAATACATTTTTATAACGATACAGGATGATTGAGGAAACAGAAACAACAACAAATGAGTGTAAAGGAGGACGTTAATTGTTAATTGAGTCATTGTTAAGCACATCTGTGGCAGAACACTGATTTAGACTGGAGCCTTGAGTTCAAGGTGCATCCTGTAATTTTATCCTCACTAAAATATGTTTTACTTAATAAATAAAATGAGTAGCACTTTTTGCAAATTAAGTTAATCGATGCACACGAGGTCAGGGCATCAGTCATATCAGTGGCCTGCATGTGACTTCGAGATAGAGATCTCTTTCTAGGTGTGCAACATAAGCTCATTGTAAACACAGTATGTGTCTCTACCTATTTTTGCAGTATTTTTTGGGAGTATCTGTACTTTACTTGAATTTTTATATTCAGCCAACTTTTACTTTTACTCCAATACACTTCCTAATTAAAATGTATACTTTTACTCTGATACATTTCCAATAGGTATATTCGTTACTTAATACAAAATAGTCAGAAGAACAAAGACTGCAGGTATTAAGCAGGTTTGACGAATCAGTGGTCTGGCGTTTGCACATTAGACTCCTAAAAAACCCCTTTGATTATGTGCAAACAAGTGCGCAACGCGCACAACTGTGGATTATTTCATTTCCACTCAAGTCGAGTCAGGGGTGTGAGATACAGCATCGTCTGCGATAATATGGTAAGTGTTGTTGTAATGATGTGCTCTCTGATGTTATCAAGTAGGATATATCAACAAATCACACAGAGTGCACGCACATTAATTTATTAGTCTATTAAAACTCATTATTCCAGGCATTTTAAATTGTAGATGGCAAAAATGCTTCTGTATGCTTTTTATATTTATATTATTTAATGTAGGCCCAGTTGACTTAATCTATATCACACAAAGAGTACCATTTTTCTGCAGATGCATGAACACATTTAATAATCATGTTATACAAGTTCAGTAAAGCAATAAGTGACTTATGTTCAAAACAAAGTTCACAGCACTGTTTGCATCTCTGAGCAATGGGCAGTGTTTTACTTATTGAATGAACGAATCGGTTGAATAAATGATTCAGTGATTCACTCATTAACACGGTCAAATGCTTTGTTTCTGAATGAATCAGCCGTTTGAATGAATCGGTTGAATCTCAATGACTCACTCATTAACTGGCGGTTTTTATTTCACATTAAAACTTTTTTTTTCTCCAATGTTTTAAATTATTTCAAATGTCAGTATTCAACATTTTATGTTAAAAACAAAACATTAGGCCTTTTATGCAACTGTATCTGCAGTTTAAATGAATGCATGTTCCATCTGAGATACATAAACTGTCAATACATGCTAATTCAGACGCATATTCCTGAAAGGTTTTCTTATGTTGTAATGAAAGAAAAAGTTCTGGAACAAGAACATATGTGCTGCTTTTCCATTTTGCATTTACTTCTTCTTTTACTTTCAATAAGTACATTTAAGATTTAAAAAATAATTTTCGAACTGAAGTACAATAAATATCACATAGCTTACTTTAAGACTTTTACTCAAGTAATATTCTAAACGGTGACTTCAACTTCTACCAAAGTAACTTTCTGGTGAGATATCTGTACTTTAACTGGAGTATGACTTTCAGGTCCTTTATACTGTACACCACTGCTTCTAAACACATAACATATTGATATTTGCATGAAATTTTTATGGCTTTTCTAACATAGTAAACTTGGTTGGTAGTTCACCCGGAACAGCATTACACTTTGTGATTAGTTACAAGTTTTGTGAGATGCAAGTCAAGATAAAAGAGCTCAGAGACTTGGTAATATCATTTTGTTGAAATGTTGATGATTGGGTTCAAAGTGTGTCTTTCAAAAATGTACTACTGCTATAAATCTATTTAGAGGTGTAACAACAATGAGTTTTACAAAATAATTAACTCAAATGATATATAGGGTTATTTGAATAATTAATCAGGAATATGATTAATTTATATCTCAGATGACACTTACATTAAATTTGATTGATTATGAAAAATAGCTCAATTGCCTATACCAATAAATAATCACAGGGCAATGTAACTTACTTATTAATATGTCAATATTCCATTCTTCATACCAATTATTGTGATATCTCTTACTGTAAATTACTGCAAATCAAACAGTGGTATGTCCAGCAAACCACTGTTGACCTATCAATTTTCAATAAAGTTATCACGCCTTATAATTCAAGGAAAAGTATTCTCTGGCCATGAAAATATTATCCTATCCTTATGATAAATTTAGTTTCTAAATTTAGAGCTTGTAGCTATAGATCAGACATCTCAGTGACTCATAATGTGAGTGGGGTGGAGTCCAAGCCAATCGTCAGTATATGGGTTTTTAATAATTAAACTAGTAATACATCAAACTATAAATCACACAGAGTAAATATGCGTACGACAATACAAACAATAAGCTTTATACAAGACATAACGGAATCCAAATAAAAGAGAGAGAGAGAGAGAGAGAGAAAGAGAGAGAGAGAAAGAGAGAGAGAGAGAGAGAAAATAGAATGAGATCACATAAGGAGCTCAGGTATGGAAATCATAGTCAGTAACTTTAGGCCAGGTGACGCGCGTGCACGCTGCGCTTGATCTTGGCGTGAGCGTGGAGCACGTGGTCCTTTGTTCTGTCCTCGCGCGGTATTTGAAAGGTTCAACAAACAATGTTCCAGAATTCGTCTTCCTTGCGTGGAGAGGCGAATAGTTGAATTAACTTAGTAAAGAAAAGAAAAGAAAAGAACGAAAGCTTCCAAAGGAGCCATTAAAATGGCTTTTTCTCTCAGCCCCTGTGCTGAGGGGGCTTGCGCTATGAGCGCGGCCTAAGGCCGCGCGGAAGCAACGTTGGTCGCACAGGAGAGCAGTGTGTCCGAGAACGGAGAAGGAGAAGAAGAAGGTGGACCTTGTTTGGTCGATTCTTATAGCTTGAAATAGTTCACGCCTCTTTTCGCGTTAACAGCCAATGAACGTCCGCGATCTGAAGCGGAGGGAAAAGTTCCTTTGTCTCTGTGGAGACAACCCCCCGATGATCTAGGGCCTGTCCGATTCCATCAGGGATATTTCTAGCAAGTTTGTAATTCAGATTACATACATTTTTCGTTACTTTGCTCTAGATAAATGGGTCTGTCAGAGCATGACGATTAGAACAATACTAAACATAATATATATATGTGATCAAAACATGAAGTTACATTCAAATGCAGAATTACACATATTTAAAGATTTGCTTAACACATGATAACACTGCAGATAGTCCCAATTTATATGGGAAACATCTAAATGTACCAAAATGGAATACGTAATACATTTATAAAACATAAAAACAAAAAGGTAATGAATTCATTCCATAGAATGCATTGGGGAGAAGATTTGGCTTCTCTCGTCTCCTGTTGTCCAGGGAGGTCGTAAAGTTTTACGACCTGCAAAGGTGGGGGTTACATACACATGACTATTTGAGAAAGTTAAAGTGAGGAGAGACATTTCCTAAAGTATAAGCTAGCAACTTATACTCTTCACATAACAAGAATTAACAATTTTATGCAATCCGTAAACATATTTAAAATACATATTAATAAGGACTTACAAAAGTAAGGAACTTTACGAAAGGTTTCCTTCGTCTTCAGGAATTTGGTTGGGGGTTTTCATTTCTCCTTTGAGTCTTGCCTCCTTTGAGGGGTATCGTAAATTAATTTAAGTCCAGCCAGGCTGGCGCCAGGCCAGGCAATTAGTGCAAAATGGGTTTCATTTTTTTATGCCTGAATTTAACCCATGAATCGATGATCTGCATATCTGTTACAGAGGAGTGCACTTTCTGATCTCAGTGTTTTATACCACACTCTGTAAATGTTACATTTTGAAATGTGTCTTTGTCTTTTAGGTCTGCTTTTTGTTCATGGTTTGTGTCTTATAATAACATCTAGAATGATATTGTCTTGGAACAGTAGTACCATGTAATTCTAAATATCACAATAAACACAATAAAACATTTTTTTTTCTTTTTTTTCTTTTTTAGGAATTCTTCTAATTCATAATGGAAATATCATTGTAGCATTGTATCTTAAAGGGACAGTTCAGTCTTAAAATGATAAACCAGCACTTGTTCTAAACCTGTATGATTTTCTTCTCTGGAAAAAAAGACATGTTTTGCATAACTGGATGGGGATAATCAGGCTCCCAAAAGTATAAAAAATGAGACCACTGTAAAATTAGTTCACTATATTTTAAGCCTGTATATGTCATATGATAAACTCAATTTAGGCCAATATTCACAGATAATCTTTCTATGAAATCTGTGCTTTGACACCTTGCTTGAACAACATTCTGGACATTCTGATATAGCTCATTTTGTGTTCCACAAAAAAGAAAGTTAATTCAAGTTAAAAAAAAAAAAAAAGTCATGAGGTTGAGTAAGTGATTATAGACTTTTCATTTTTGTGGAACTAGGCCTATTCATTCAATTCAAGTTACTGATCAATTTGCCACACTGAAGTCATGGTCAGATGCCCAAATAAAAAATGAATACATAATGGAAGCATTAAATTTGCCTCTCACCTCCTACAGCACTCTGTTTTCTGACCCTCTAGCAGTGACTCATCAGTCTTTTTGAATAATTCTTCTCAATACAGACCTAGGAGCTTGCAGGATAAGACCCTTCAAAACATGACAAGCTACTTAAGGTACTAGATTGGAAACGCATTTAGAAATGCCATTCATTATGCAACCCAGGTAATCTGCCCTCAGCCTTGACTCAGAAATGCAAACCAGTGTTGTGCTGCAATGAAGAACTGTTTGAATAGAGAATTCAGGTCTTCTGTGATGTGAAAACCAGAGAGATCTGTACATAGCAATGCAAAGTTTTATCTGTTTTATTATTTTTAAACAAATGAATTATATAAAGATGCCAAACCTGTGGTGGTTATGTATTTTTCTTCCTGTTCAAATACACACTGGAAATGTAATGGAGGGACAATGTTTTTGCCTCAATGTCAGTCAAACAGATACAGTTGAGGCATTTCAGACATTCATCATGCATTGTCCTTCATAAAGCCTCTTTTAGTTATAATAAAATACCTGAATAAGGTAAGAATAACATTGAAGTTCTTACAGAGCTGGCATGCCTGAATAGTAGTTAGATGTAACTAGAAGAACACTTGAAGAGAGTTTAGAAGAGAACAGGCTGATTCGATGTGAATAGAGGTTTTGTTCTTATTCCCTCTTCAGCAAAGCTGAATTAATATAGATTCAGATAAACTGTAAAAGCTAATGGTGTCCTTTGGGCGTACTGTAAAAGTCCTTAAAGAAAGTTCTGCTGCTGTGGTGCTTCTAGACTTTCAGTTTGTGGTGAGTTTTCTGTTACTAAGTGGTTAGTTGGAAAGACAGAAGGAACAAATCTTTGGATATATGAGTCCAATTGCTTTCTTTTAAAGTATTGAAAGCATAAATTCCATGTTGCAATTATATTTTTTATTTTAATTAGATATGGTTGACAAACTATTACCTTACAGAATTATTTATTAAAGGGGTCATATGATGCAATTTTAAGTTTCCTTTCTCTTTGGAGTGTTACAAGCTGTTGGTACATAGATACGATCCCTAAAGTTGCAAAGACTAAAGTCTCAAACCCAAAGAGATATTCTTTATAAAATGTAATCAACGCCCTCCTAAACCACCTCATTTAAACATGCCCCCAATGTCTACTTCAGTGTGTGGGAAGATCTGCATAACACCGCCTAAATGTCACACAAAGAAAGAAGGTGTAACTTAAATTCTCACTATAGTATTGTTACCGTCACTGCCATGTCGTGGAGATGCTGTGTTTTGTTGTTGTATTTACAACACTGTTCCAGAACAGTTCAACCCAAATATTCAGATGAGTGCAGCGCATTTTACGGAGGACTGTTTCCTGAACCTGGGAAGGCTGCACAAAGGCTGTTTCTATAAAGTGGGGCAGTTCTAACTTTGCAAGGACAGTCTGGCAATTCTGGCTCAGAGACTGTATGTACATTTTCATATTTAAATAATCTGCCACAGACGAGTCAGATGTGAGTTTTGAGGAGTGTAGATTAGCGCTTGTTTGTAGTTTCTCTGATCACAAATGCAGACATGTTTACGCAGGGCAATACGCAACACATATAAAGACAGTATAAGTCATTATAATCAGTAATTATGTCCCCACTAGATGCAACAAATGCCTTGTTTGTAATTGGTTTTATTCTGTAACGTAGCAAGTTAGCCCCCCAGGTCCACATGCAAACAATTGTATTGGCTCAACTCGGTTAACTTAACTTAGGCCCAATTGTTGATTTTTTGGAAGTAAATAATGTTAATTGAATCGTAACTATTCACAAGCTGTTTTATTTACAGAATAGGCTAATGCTTGGAAATGATGTTTAAAGTTTTCAAGTCCATTCTTTGTAGCAAAAGCAGGCCACCCAAAACACAAACAAACAAAAAGTAAATAAATAAAAAACAAACAACAAAAATAGTGAGGGCATAATTGAATTATTTGTTAATAAACTAATGTTTTCTGAGTAAATGTTGCAAAAATAAATTTGAGGAAGCTGACTCACCTTCTCCCTACTGGGAATGCCTTTAGAGAGAAATTCATTTTTACGGATTGTACAATTTACGTGAATTGATTTTAATTATTCTATAGATATATTTATCATGTCAGTGATGGCGCAGTGGATAAGACGCATGCCATTGGTCGGAGAGACCTGGGTTTGAATCCACTGTGAGACACCAATGTGTCTCTGAGCAAGACACTTAACCTCTAGTTGCTCCAAAGGCGTGCAACCTCTGACATATATAGCAATTGTAAGTCGCTTTGGATAAAAGCGTCAGCTAAATGAATAAATGGCAGAAAGTACATCATGTTTGTTTTCCTTATTTTACAAAAGCACAAGTTTTTGCTGATATTGTGAGTTCACAGAAATACAAGTAGACCCTTTGCAGTTCCAAATGATGTATACTCTTAACATTATGAGCAAAAATTACAGCGTATTTTTTAGTTTCTACTGTTATTAAAAAAAAAATTAAATGCAAGTGATCGTGCTTGCACCTGCAAAACATGCTTAATATTTATGTGGAAACTATTTTAGGATTGTTAGATTTTTTTGTTTAACTTTTATCAATTTTAATAAGTCCTGGCTAAATAAAAGGAGTAATTTCTTTAAAATAAAAACAAAATAATAATACCTTCTGACCCCTAAGTTTTTGATTGGAAGTGTATTTTATTTATTTCCAAATAAATAATGGTGTGGGGCCGGGCTGTCTTGAAATGATCACATATAAAAATGTATATATACCTTTCTTTTCTTCTTCGTTTTGCCTTCTAGTGCCCAATCAGAGGAAAGGTGTGAAATTCTGTTAGGGCCAGAGATCACATATGGACCACCAGGGCTGAACCTGTCCTATCCTGTTGCCATGACGATAGCTCATTGTGCTGAAGTCAGCGCTGAAAACTGGAACATTAAACTCAAGAGACAAACCAAGGACAACAAGTGGGAGGTAGGAACAGAGACATGACGTCTATGTTTTTCAATATGTATATTTTCTGTATGAAGCATAAAGTTGTCAGATTGAAGACATTGTCATTTATCAGCATTAAGCCAGTACAGTAAAGTGATGGCAATCCTTGTCAACATAACATTAAAAAAAAAATCAAGCACTTTACTCAGCTAAATATACCACCAGCCCCTTATGATTATTATTTTTTTTTTTATGCTGCCATTTAGATAGATTTCTAAGGTCTTGTGATACAGTTAACCTGGCGACGTGTGCCATGAACTAATCATAAGTGCAATTCATTTGAATCACATCCTGTAACTGCTTGTTTCAGCCTTTGGGGCTGTGCGTGTTTTAAAAATGTGTTGATGAGGCAATTGTGTGCTCTTGACAAGAGATCCAGGGACAGCAGCTCCTCAGAGGAGGCTACGGCAGTGAAGTGCTCAAGGAAAAAACAATTACAGCCTGTAATAGCTGGGAAGAAACAGTTCATGGCAGTCCAACAGCAGGAGCATTGGGACAAGGCAACCCATCAGAATCAGGATATATCATTCTGGTTGTACTCTAGGACCCCCACAAATAGTTGCTGACACGGGGCAATCAGGACAAGAGTCATGGATGGGTCATCCCTCCTGACCCTATACTACAGTCATTCACATTTGTCCTAATCCCATGTGTTTTCTCTGCTGTAGGCCTCTGAAAGCCTTAAACTGTCATCATGGTTTGAAAAGTGATGTTTTAATAAAAGTTTAGCATAGAGTTTGTTTATTGTGAGCTGCTAGTGTTATTGAAGGTGTTTAGATTCTTTTGTGTCTGGCACCAGCATGAGTCATCATTTGAAAGAATTTCAGATTGGTCCAAAGCACAGCACTTATCTTTGACTTAAAACCAACAGTCGTCATGAAAATGCATCTGCTGTCAGAGTTTTCTCCTGGCTTTTAAAATTTTATTTAAACATTTATTTGAAGTAATTACATAAAAACTACCGGTAAAATCAGACTTTTCAAAGAAAGACTGCAGTAGTATGAATTTCTATCCCTTTCACATCACACATACTTTTTATCAGATTGCAAAGGGTGTCTTTTTTTCCGAGGAGGTCACTCTGTTTGATATTTACATTTCTTTGAAGAGCTGCAGTCACATAAATAAATGGTTGTCTGTAAGAAAAATGAAAAGAGCCTGTATTATATGAATGTTTGTGCTTGACTAGATGTTAGCCTAAGCTTGTCAAAGAAATACAGAAGTGACCTCGCTGATTCGTGATTTGTGAGTGATTCTATGTCAGTGTGGCAAAGTGAATTTAGCTTTTTCCACTGATCACAATTACACTGACAAAAATACGGGCTGAGCTGACATTCTTTCACACTCTGATGTTACTTTTTTTTTTTTTTGCAACAGCTTTAAGTCAGTCTGTGATTGAATGTAAGCTATAATATTGTTTATTTGAAGGCTTCCATACCAGTGAGAAGCCTCATTGAATTTAAAGTTACATTCATGAGATGTTTTACTTTTAATTTTTCATAGCACTGGACACTAAAACAAATCCTGTACATCCTACATCTTGGTGAAATTATCATTTAAAAAAAACATGTATGATTACAAATAGTCTAATTTCCTTTGTTAGAACTAGACTTTGTAGACAGCTCTTTGCCACATGCAGCTTCTGATAGTTTTGTTAGCTACTAAAAAATGATTAGGTTAATTAACTTAAATTGTTAATGTTTCCTATGGTTTTATTGTGACAGAAAGAAATGGCTGCTCAGTTAAACCCATTTGATTTCCCCTCTATGGAAGAATATATTTTAAATTATGTACTTTTCCATAAAATTAAGATAAATTTGGACTGAGGGCTCAAGTTTAAAAAGGGCAAAAAAGGTCCTTATGGATCCTCCTTAGGGATAATTTACCCCAAAAATAAAATTCTCCCCATCATTTACTAACCCTAATGTTGCTTATAATTTGTTTGTCTTTTCTTTTCTGCTGGACACAAAAGATTGAAGTTTGAAAAATTATTTTGATCCAGTCAAAAACATTTTTATTAGGGAATTGAATTTGTTTTAAATACATAAAATTACAGTCTATGTGTAAAATTTTTAGTTAAAATTTAGTTACATTTTAACTGAAGTTAAAATGGAATGGGTAAAATGAAACGTCACCAGGCTTTTGGCGCGGTATTTGTTTTAATACATTATGGATATATATATATAGGCATATTGCATTATGTTATTTTAACAGTGTTGTTCAATTCAATCTTGTAATTTCTTGGTTTTTATGTTTTATTTGAGCCAATTATTATTGCCTCACTGTTAGTTTATATATAAATAGTCATACCAAATCCTGGTTTTCACTTAGGTCTGTTTGTGCTACTAAAAAAAAAAATAGGATTACTCAGTTGTCAAAATAATCAGTAGATTAATTGATTACCAAAATAATCGTTAGTTACAGCCCTAGATTAGTTGAAATATTTCTAAAAACAACTGCTTGTATTACTTTTTGTAATAAAAAGACAAACATGTATACCTAGTGTATGTGTTTAATTGTGATTGTAAATTTAGCAAATTTTATAATGAAATGTCAGTATCTGTCACCAGGAGTGAAGATTGTGCTTAACATCAAGGATGTTACGTTTTTAACTTCATTGTGCTATCCATGATGAATTGAGCATATTTTAACTGCTTTTCTCTCTAATAAATCACATCAAATCAAAAGACGGTTTGATATACTGTGACATTTCTCAAAACGATGCATGTTTAGATGCTTGATGGTGAGAAAATGGGGGGGGGGGGGGGGGTGTACATTTTCAATTATACTTTAACTGTCCCTTTAAAGCCTTGTGGACTATATACAAACTTTGTATATACTATCAAGCATTCACTGAAAAGTCCCATTTATGAATGTTACAATGATTTGATCATCTTTTGCTTGGGTTCACAGGAAATAATGTCAGTAAATGATGAATCAACCTCCTGCTATTGCCTAATGGATTCGCATAGCTGTCACTTGTTGTTGGATCAGCCAGGCTGTTATGCACTGGTGGGGGAAGCCATCACCGATGCCGCTATAAAGAGACTGAGGATTGCTGTGTTCGGCAGTATGGAGACCTTCTCCATGGACTACAGCCTGCGAGTGCACTGTGTAGATGACACACCGCATGCCTTTCAGGTGACCACAGGACAGTGAACATGTGGTCTTAATCACACTACTTCGAAAATAAAAATCCCATTCATTGTCAAAGGGGAATTGATTTTTAACGATAACTTACTTAGTGTGAGCTACAAGGTAATCAATAATATAGACTTGTGTTAAAGCCATTAGGCCACATTTGTTAAACATATTTATTAAATAGTTAAATAAAATGGAAATTAAATAGTCTTGTTTAACAATAGTTTTCCTGGTTAAAAATCACATTAACCCATGATTCTAGTTTTCTCCATCCTTTTCAATTTGGTTATCATTCACAGTGCTTCTTGGAATTGTAGGTCAATTCAATTCAAGTTTATTTGTATAGCGCTTTTCCCGATACAAATCATTGCAAAGCAGTTTTACAGAAAATTAAGTTTCTACATTAAGTAGCAGCGTATCAGTGGTGACTGCCAGTTTATGTACATATGGCAGACATTTATGGAAAAAAATAAATTAAAGATGTGATCAAATAGACGATGAACAGAAATTATTATATGATGCAGTCAAACGTACCAAAATTTGGTAGTTCTGTATGTTGTTTCAGAGTTGGCATCATCTGAGGTCCTCTGAGGGGTTAGCATCATCTCTTCTCAGGTGTTCTGGATCCAGACTGGAGCTTGTGTAAATCCAAGTTACGGCAAAACAGAGAAACAAATAGAGACATAATTAGCACAGCTGCAGTTCCAACCAAGCAAAATTTATTTAACCCAAGCTAAAGAAAAATAATGTGCATTTGATCAGATATAACTTCAGTACAAGATTATGAGATGCATTATTTGAATGCTTGGCCAAAGAGATGTGTTTTTAATGAAGTCGTTTCCCTCATGAAAGCACTAAAGGAATAGATCTCCCTTAAATGAAAATTTTATGAGAATACTCGCCCTCAAGCCATCCAAGATGTAGATAAGTTTATTTCATCATTTCAAACACTTTTTTTTGCTTCAAATCACATTTTGAAAGTTGTGATTCACCTCATAGCTGGGTGGTTTGGTTGATGGCTAATGCCTCTTAAAGACCTAAAAGAAATGGAGAAAAATAGGCTGCTAAAAATTGGGCGGGCACTGTTGCAATCTAGTTTTAAATATCTGAAGAACTTTCTTCATTAAAATATTTAAATGTAAATCTGTGGCGCATCACAAAATGATTATAGTAAAAGTAGACTGCAGTGGGGTCCAAAAGTCTGAGACCACTGGTGACAGTGTTGGTCTAGAATTATAGTGGTTTAATTGTGTGATCAGAATGTCAGCATTGGTCAGTGCTATTTTCAAACAAACAACCAGAGGTTACAAAAGTCAGAGTCAATTACTGTTGTCTTGCATGAGCGCTCAGACTCCTGTGTGCTCACACACACACACACACACACACACACGCACTCACACACAAAGAGAACACTCACTTTTGCAAAGTAATGAAACACAAAGCAGATTTGACAGATGAACACTGCCACGCTTGAAATTAAAGAAGCCAGTAATCAATTTAAATTATCTGTAATTTTCTTTTCAAAGCTTTAACCAGGACTTTATTTGAAAGCTTTTTTTTTTCTTGAGTGTTTATTAGCAGCAGAGCTTTTGTTCCATCCAAACACTGTGCCTTTTTTTAGCTACTCAAGATCAAGTTTAGATAATATTTCTTATATGTAGTTTTAACTACAATGTGTTGACAAGTTTGTTACACTTGAAATTGGCAAGTGTTTTTAAGTATTGTATTAATTTCTCTTCTGAACAGCACTTCCTAAGCAGACTAGCTGCAATACTGTGGTTGTTATGGTTATCCAGTCTATCCACATTTTCTTTCTATACCACTTTCTGTCCTCTCCTATGTCTTTCCCCAGTGTTCTCACTCTGTTTTCAATGTACTTCTATTTTTTACAAAGAGAGTGGTCACTGCTGAAACAAGTAGAGGAGGTCAGCTTCTTGAGGAGCCCAAGACGCTGTTCTTCAATGGAAACTGCCTCAGTCTGCAGGTGTCCATCCAGGATATCCCCCAGTTTCTGTGGAGCATCAAACCCTTCACTACCTGTCAGGTAACATGACCAGTACTGTACTGTGCAACAGTCACCTACCTGCACAAGTGCATTGCAGACATCCTGGGTAAAGCTAAAAAAATGCTAGATTAAAAATGACCAGTAGAGGGGTATTTGGAAACCCACTAGAGCGTAAGTAGTAGACAGAACACAAGATGGTTTATTCTGACCCAGCATGTTGGGTTTTTATACATTAACCCATATTCTGGTTTGTTTTTTGACATAAAACTGGGTCAAACAACCAGATATTGAAGCTTATTCATTTCAAATTAAATGTAGTGCAATCTATTCTATGTTTCATATATATATATATATATATATATATATATATATATATATATATATATATATATATAAAACAGGGACAGTTCATACATTTCAATAAGTCAATGGTGGCGCTTCATAGATTCAGTGTATGCTGCATTTGTAGAAGACTAGCATTCCAAGCAGATATTAGTTCAAACATACACATAAACAAATAAACTAATTACATGTAGTCTCATTTTGTTTCTACAGGTAAAAAAAAATTATAGGAAAACCTTATTTCCATTCAGGAAGATTTCTCTCAGGAAGTTTTCTCTCAGAAAAGAACACAAAATGACCATTGACAAATTGATCTGGTTTTAACCAGTTTGGCTAGCCAACAATGGGTAAAATTCAGTAAAATTGACACAGCAGCTGATTTACACAAAAACTATCCAGCACCTGGGTAAATACAATAAAAAACAACGTAATGAAATGACCCAACAGACAGAACCCAACATTTGGGTCAAGACAAAAATGGCCCAGAATTTTTGTAGAGTATCCAAAATATAAGTTGAGGTTGTGTTGTCAAGGTTTTTGACTTTTTTTTCAGTAATTTAGTAAGATATAAAAAATTATTTTTAGAGAACATAAATTTAATTAAATATTCCTTAATGTATTAGCATAGTGTTTAAGCATAAAACTCTTGATGCTAGATTGATTTACTGACTAATTGTTATTTATTTTATAAAAAAAAAACAATCATCAAGAGAGTTAAGAAAAAATAAACGACTATCTAAAAACGAGTCTTAATATTTTATGCAATTTTACTTAAATCTTGCAAAGTAATTGTGTCTTGTTTAAACATCTTAAGAAGTTTGCACTGTACAACAAGACAAAAATACATTATATATATATATATATATATATATATATATATATATATATATATATATATATATATATATATATTATCAAAGAGTAGCAATTTTAGCCTTCATTTATTCAGCACTGTAGACCAAGACTGTCCTCCTACCTAGCATGGAGATAGACAGTGACAAGTATTTGGTTCTATGTTCAGGTATTTAATCAGTTCAGAGGTGCTTCTGTCTCCTGGAACATGCTTTTTTATGTCTACTCAAGGGAGAAATTAATCCTGGCATTAAGGCAACTGCTGTCCCATCAAGCATCTCTTCTGCTCAGGGTTCCTATTACTGTTGACATAGAGCATCTCGCAGGTCATTTCAATATGTAGCGCTGGAGAAATAGTGCAGGAGAGGTCAAGGACACTCCCTGCAGACGTGCTGCTTCACAGAAATTAATTATAAATCAAAGGCAATTGCTTTCCCTTCTGCTGCCCTGCTCCCAGATATGGTGTGTTGTACATACCCCAGCACTGACCCTTATCATCAGAATTAACAGGGATTAGAGTTTGTGTCTCTTTTGTACTGCTGGTCTCAGAAACGAGTCTCTTAATACGCATACTTCCACATTTTTCATGGATCAGGCACTTTCCCTGACTCAGCTCTCTGATCTCTCTCTGATCTCTCCTCTTCTTTTCATTTCTGGTGACCTCATCCCGCTGCAGGAATTCTCCTTCACCCAAGTCTGGTATAGGAACCAGCAGCCTATGCACTGTGCCTTCTCGCTGCAGAGACATAGTGCCTCAACCACCCAGCTCTCCTGCAAGATCAGTGTGCGGCAGGTCAAAGGTCACGAGCAGATCCTGCAGGTCTACACCTCAGTGGGAGAGGTCAGATTCACTCTAATGTCCCAGTGTTTAATAACATCGCTGTGTCTTCGGGTACTGTCATTATTAACTCAGCCTCATGTTTATTTTCTCTGTGGAACAAACAACAACAAAAAGAGTCTTGACGTCTCCCACACAATGCCAGTTTATAGTGACATGCTGTCAGGCTCTGAAAAGGAGTGTCATGAACAGAAATCATTTTCACAGTATTTTTTTAAGATTTCAGTGTAGACTTTAGTGCAGTTCTCAAATCAAATATGCCGCTATTGACATCTAACCTGCACCGTACACTCTAAAAATAGGTTCTTTATTGGCATCTACGGTTCCTTGAAGAACGTTTAACATCCATGGAACCTTTCTGTGGCACAGAAGGCTCTCACAGTGAAAAAAAAGTAATTTCTTCAGGCCAAGAAAAAAAGGTTCTTTTATCACTAAACAGTCATTTGGGGAAAAAGAAATTGTTTTTCTATAGCATCACTGCTTGAAAAGGTGTCTATTTTGATTCAGAGTCACTGTAGCATTACTGCGTAATGTGAATAATGACTTATATTATAATTACTTCTATAATATAATAATGACCTAAAGACACGCAGTAAAAAATTAGCAATGAAAAGGCGTGGACACAGCTGACCTTATTGCATTTGCATTTGTAGGAGTTTCCCTTTCAGATGCAGAATTTATGGGAGGAGAGTATTTAAATGTGTAATGCAATATGAATATATGATATACTAAAGATTGCGGTAGTCAATTGGTATTTTTGCTATTAATAAATGCCCAAAAAAGTATTTCTCAACCCATATTGCGTATGGAATGGCTGCAACAGGAATGGTATTTTGCATTGGTTATTATGGAAATGATCTGTTTTCTTTAATCAGATCATTGTCAGGAGATCAACTGCTAAACTTTCCAGTCCCATCAGCTCTTTTGCAGATTAGCAAAAATGCAAGCCAAAACCACGTTTTTTATTTATTTTATTTTTTTCCAGAGTGAGAAAGAGACGGTCCCATTTTTCACGCAGGCAGATTGCACGGTGACTTCACAGACGGGAGCCAAAGCCTTCAAAATCCCCCTGTCCATACGTCAGCGGATATGCACCACCTTCGATACTGCCAACGCCAAGGGCAAGGACTGGCAGCTCTTAGCTCAGAAACTCAACATTCAAAGGTGAGCGCCAGAGAGAGAAAAAGCAAAGGCAACAGGGCTGACTGAAACTTATTGCAGCAGTGCTCACTTTGTTAACAATGCCTTTGAATAATAAGCTGAGACTGCACTCCGCTTTGCTCAAACATTTCACTCAGAACTCATGCTCCTCGGGTCTTTCATCTTTATTTAATTCAGTTTATACAAAGGTTAGGAGATAAAGAACCACTAGAGATTTGAGAGATATAAGAGTCGCCACCTTCCCGTTATCTATAAAGTGATTGTATGGAACATTGATCGTTTATACTGATTTTTATTTCTAGGTAGCTGATTTATAAGCTGAACTTAAATCCAAACCCTAAACCTTCATTTTAAATCTGAATGTTTTATTTGTTAGTTCAGTCAGAAATGGATTTAATTTTATTATTATTATTTATTTATTTTTAACAAGAGTTGCATCCAAGTAAGTCTACAAAAGGAAACAACACAAATAAAAAGAGAACTGATTACAACTGAAGATTTGTTTTTCATTCCTAGTAATACTTTGGTACTACTAATACATAAATATACCAGTAATGAAGATATTAACTGGAATTGCAGCTGTGTAATTTGTACTATTTGAAACAAATGGAAATTCAGATTTATTCAGAAAGCATTCATCTTGTTATCTTTTCTGAACCCATGTCACGTGTCCATTTGAGTTTAGAATTATATTACAACATTGCCATCTACTGGCATACTGCATGTAACAGCACACGGGTCATGTATTCATTTCAACTGTAGTCACTAAAAACAACAACAGACAGATACATGAGAATACCCAGAGTAATACATACAGGCTATATGCACACATATAATTTAATGCAAATATAATAAAAGGTTATCCAGTACCTGCAAGTATTATGTATATGACTCAGGCAGGATAGAAGGTTGATATATAAAATATGCTATTAATGTACTCACATAACATTGTCATCTTTGTGACACCTGCATTTCCTTTGGGCACAGGAACCTGTCCTACTTTACCAAGCAGAAGAGTCCATCTGCTGTCATTCTCAGTCTCTGGGAGGCCAGGCATCAGGGCACTGGAGATCTTGACTCACTTGCAAGTGCTTTGGAGGAGATTGGAAAGATCCACTGTAAAAGTCTGCCTCAGAGTACAGATGAAAAAGAAACAGACTTTACGTTTTGAGGGACTACTGAAGACTACATGTACTCCACCAGGTGCAGTTCCCCAGTATCTTCAGTTTAGAGTTCAAGTGGACCCTGCAAGGCATATCCAATCTGAGAGAAGACTTGGACAAAATGCGACCATCTAGATGGTTTCACGTGTCTATACATGTGCAAAGGAAGTATGCGTTAGTATGAATTTGGCACAGATTCAACAGCTTCAAAATGCTTTTCTCGAAGCAAACATCGAAGTACCAAGCCATCACATCTTACACAAAATTCCGCTTTAGCCTTTCTTTGGTGTAGGGGTGGGCGATATGGCAAAAATATCATATCATGATTTTTGTTTTTTCAGAAAAGTCACGATTCATTATTTTATTTAATTCTTTGTCATGTTGGTTTTACTCTTTTGCAGGTTGTCTGAGCAGTACAGCCAAACTAATTTCCCTTAAAAAACAAAACAAAAAAAATAAACAAAACAATGGCAGATATTTAGGCCAAAGTGGGCGACGCTAAAAATCATTGTCATTATTTTATCTTTGTTATTAAAAATAGGAACAAAGATGCACATTACAAATACACCTAATATAGAAACAAAATAAACTGCTTTATCTTTCAGGTACAGTAAGTGTATTTAGCTGTAGCAAATGAACAAATATAAATATGAGACACTATATACACTTCACTGTATAATTATACATTGATTCTTATTAAAGCAACTGTTTTAAAGTTCTTCAGTCAAGAGCAGTGAGGGATTTTTCTGTTTGTGTTTTGTTGTTTTATTTACATTAAAGGGATAGTTCACCTAAAAATGTAAACTCTCATTATTTACTCAAGTGCCAAGTTGTCTTACCTTGAACCTGAATACAAAGGAAGATAGTTTGAAGAATGTTGGTAACCATGTGGGTAACCAAAGAGTTGCTGGTCCCCAGTGACTTCCATGGTATTTATTTATGTTTTTTTTTTCCTTCTACTATCAAAGTTAACGTGGAGCAGCAGCTGTTTGGTTACACACATTCTTCAATAGGGCTGGGCGATATATATCTAACGATATGATCATGCGCATCTAGTCAGTAAATCTGGTTCCGTGAATATCGCCATCACCTGCTTTCAAATGGAGCAGCATTTAATAAACAGAGCCGTAGATCACTGACAATCATATCGTTAGATATATCGCCCAGCGCTAATCTTCAAAATATCTTAATATGTTTTCAGTACAAGAAAGAAATGAATACAGGTTTGGGACAACATGAGAGTGTGTAAATAATGAAAGAATTGTAATTTTTGATTGAACTATTCATTTATTGACAAGCTCCATCATGTTTAGTACAATTAGTCTTCTGTCGCTTTTAAGAGCTGCACAGGCACACATATGTATTTCTGTCAGCTGTTTGCATTCACTTTAGACATAACCAACTGTTTGGATGTAAACCTTGTGTGTTTTTGGCAGTATAGGCCTTTATCCCACTTCCAAGTTCGAAAAGTGGAAGTTTCAAATAGTAGCGTAAAAACCTCTGCTGCAGCCTAGTCGATATCAAAGGCTGAAGGAAGATTGTTTCATGATATTCCAACATATATTTAAAGGGGAGCGCGCAATATAATGTACTTCTGAGCCTGACCACCTTATTTTATTATTGAACTGCAAGAAAACAAACAGCATTTCACATAAAAGTGCATTAATTAGCCAAAGCTTAAAATATTAATTAAGACAAGACTGTTTTGGGTTATTAAATTAAAGGTTTAGGTGAATCTTGTAGGGTGAATTTGGGTAACCTGGGACATTTATTTCGATATCTGTCTAACACATTAGACCGACACATTAGACTTTTCTAAAATCCCTAAGATGTTTTCTAACCACATCAGAAGAACGAATCTTGATTATTATATCCAGAGGAGACATGCCAAGCCTATTAGTGTTTCTTTTTTTGTTGTTGTTTGTTTGTTTGTTTGGGGGGGGGGGGGGGGGGCAAAAAACTGCCTGAATTTGATCATTCATGGGACAGGTCACTTTGTAATCAAGGACATATGTATTAGGCCTAAAAAGCCTATATTCATCATACTTCATGCATGCCAAACACAATATCACCCATTTTTAAAAATCATTATGAAAAAAATGACAAGTACAGAAACCTCAATAAGGAAATGTATATTTCAATATCAGGAAATATAATTTCTTACAGTACAGGGAACAAACACTCCTTGCAGGTGAGAGACCCATGCGTGTGTGTGTGTGTGTGTGTGTTTGCATATCTGTGTACAGAACATTGTCAACTGGCCTGAGTGCAGATCCCCCTCCTGTTCAGTGATTTAAACCGTAGTATATACTAAACTAACTGGGAATTTGAGAAATTAAATGAAATGTTTACTTCATCCTGATAACTTTGCTTGCTGCTGGAATAAATTTCCCAGATTCCATCTGTGTAGCGTCTCTCTAGCTAGCTGGTTTAGCAAGCTGCTAGCAACTGTGAACTAATGTTATAACCTCCAGTAGTCCACATTGACACCCACTTCTCATAATAGCATATATTATCCCTTGTCATTACCCAAAGAATGCTGTCCCACATTCTCAATCATATTTGATAATGTGGGACAACAACAACAACAACAAAAAATACATTTTCAACAAATAAATACATATTTTGTTGCTTGAATATATCACAAATGTCTATGACATCTATGCTAAAATTATCCTGTTGACTAAATTTTGTTAGAACAGGAAATAAACACACTGGAATTTAGGTGTCCCAGATTACCTGAATTCACCCTATTAAACATTTGTCATGCACTTACTTTACGGTGCCATCCTCAATAATTCTATCAAATTAAAGTTGTTCAAATAAACAAATATTTCCAGGCCATAGATGATTATTCAAAAATAACTAGATTGTCCCCCTCGACACCCCCCGAATAATAGCGATAAAGTACTGTGTCCCGTGAGTGTAACTCTACTGCTGAGTGAACATTTGATGGGAATGTAACATTATGTCGCGAAGTATTATTGAGATGGAGGCGCCAGAACTGTGACTGACAGAATGTGCATTGTAGTGCAATAATAATGATAAAAGCAGATTGTGGAGACGTCTTCATCGTTCACGACCGCGATATGGCACACCCCTAATTTGGTTTATGATTAATAATTATTATTGTGTGGAATTTTATTGGTGGCTAGGCTGGAATGTTCTTGAGCATTTCCTTGCATTAGCGACACAATTAATGGAATAGTCCACCACAAAAAAATAAAATCTGTCATCCCATTCTCCCCCTCATGTCATGACCCTTTTCTTTGGAAGATAAAAGAATATATTATGGAAAATGTTCAGAGTTTTTCTATTTCTGTTAGAAATGGAAAGCGAAACAAAATATCATCTTTTGTTTTCTGCAGAAAGAAAAAAAAACTCATTGTTTTGGCTGAACGAGGCTATTCTTTTAATCTTTTCCTATTTTTTCACTGGTGTTCCAGAGTCGCAAAGTATTTATATCTCTTCTGCATGTTACTACTGACGTGTGCTTTGTTCGCACGGTGATGTTTAGAGAAGGGAAGAGAGGCAAACACAATCCTGCAGCCTGCCCTTTTTTGCTCATCACACATTGTGACTGTGGCTTAGCACGTTCTTTTATCTCCAATGTTGTTTTATTGTCATTTTTCCATCTTAATAGGATCGGTTGAGGAATAATTCCGAATAATATATGGTAATATTAAGATTCTAACATTGTTTTCAGCTATGGCAGAGTATTGCACATAAGGAAAGTATCTCTAAGTTATTGTAAAAATAAATTAATTACAATTAAAAACCTCAGAGTATAAATGCATTACTCTGTTCCTGTGAGCATGTTTCAGTCATCGGTGCAGAGAGCAGGACGGTTTCATGCCTTTTATAGGGAGCGGCAGGCCTGAGACTAATATTGACCAGAAGAAGCGTTTACTTAAGCCATTACAAACGGCAGCATGTCCCTTTTGTTAACACTTGTATCTTTCTTTTGAAATGCATCTGAAAAGGAAAAGAAAAAAAAAGAATCCTCATATCTCCTCTGACCAAATTCCACTGTGTGCTGGGAAACACGGCCGATGAGCAGTGATGGCTGTAATTAAGGTCTGATAAAAAGAGATAAGCTATGTGGAAAAATGCTGTCAGGAGTGCAGGAAAAAAGTTATGTCCTCCTTTTCCAAGTCGTTTACTTCATTAACCTTCTCTCTCAAACAGCAATGCCTCCAAGAGCTAATTTTAGTTGGTTTCCAACAGTCACAACATTGCTCACTACTGGCTTAAAAAGTTAAGCTTTATGTCTTACTCTAGATAATATTATATTTGCATATACATATATATTATTTGTATTTTTAATATAAGTTTAACTTGACAGATTTGCTGGTCACTTCTTAAATATGCACTGAGAACAGCAGTTTGACGTTTATTACTGCAGTTCCCCACAACTACATCAAATATCCCCAAAATATTTTTTATATTATTTCCTTTATTTTAATTTATTAATGAATTTGCTCTCAAATTTGATTAAAAGGTGTCGTTGTGTTGTCTTGTTAATGAATTTTAAAGAAAATCACTTTGATGCTCTTTAAACTTAATCAGTGTTCACATTTATGTCAAAATATTGAAACATGATGATAAAATTTCAGAAGTAATTAGCAAAAAAACAAACAAAAAACATAATTCTAGAAATAGCTAGCAAGCCAATCTTAAGATTTTGCCCTATTATTTGTGGACCGCATTTACACTATTTGATAAACTAATACAAAGCCTTTGAACGGTAAAGTTAGCAGTGTTTATCTGTCACATGTTCATGTCATGGCCCATGCTTCAAACTATGATTCTTGTGCCTTGTATAACTTCTGTAAATGGTGAATGTTGTACAGGTTAAGATGGTTATGAATCATGCAAATGTACTGTAAGATATCAGTTAAAAACACTATAGGCTATTACACTGATATGCAGGGGGCAGGAGCTTTTCTAGTGCTAAATAAACTTGTTGGGAACCGCCAGGCCAGCTTTATAGTATATTGTATCTATAATTGTGAACATTTTGGATCTTTTCTGTACAGTGGAGTTTGCTGATGTATATGCAGTCTTTTGGAAATATATGTACAGTTGAAGAGAGCTGCGACTAGCAAACATGCCTCTTGTCTTATTTTCCTTCCAAGTGCTGATGATTTTCTTCATTTTAATTTAGTGTCAGGCAGGCAATCTTATCTCTTACAGAAATGTCACAGGATGTCTGCAATGTTTTCTCTCCTGTTCCTCTTCTTCAGAGCAAATGTAGTTCTTAAATAAAAAAAACTAATATTCTGTTATTTCAACAAGTGATCCCCACATATACTCTTCTGTGTGTAAGAAATAAATCAGCTCACTAGTATTTGCACGAAACTGTAGCCAATAGTTCAATAGGCATTTAATGATGAAAGTGTTAATATAAGCAATACTTAAAAGTAATTCGGGATCATAAATGGCTGGTGCAAAGTCCAGAGTTTGTTTTATCTTCAAAGGGCCCCTCCTCCTTCAGAACTTTCTTATCAAAGGACACATAAGGGACTAAAGATTCAGCCATCATAACCATGGTAAACAAATGGTTTGTTTGTTATTAATACTGAATGGATTCTTAGAGCAACGTTCAGAAATCTGAACTGTAAATGCATCTTAAGAAAACCCAGTTTGAAGATTATACCACCAGGCATTCTAATACTGTGTATAGATATAGCCTATTCAGGCAATTACATTTTAGAAAAGTGCCTTTGTCGGTAAATGTAGACATAATTGGTTGTCTGGCATCTCTGGCTGGCTGAAGGAACTAAACTCAATCAGTTTCCAGGAAGCAACAAAACAATGACTAGATTTGTTGAAAGGAAAGAAAGATGCTTTCAATGAGCCAAAGTGATGCCTTACAACAGACCATACGCATAGTTTATCTAGACAACAAACAATTAAAACTCAACAGTTGAAAATCAGTTGAATCTAATATATCTAATGAATGGATCACGTGGTGGAGCGTATTTGCTGGAAGTGAAAGGAGTGACATTTGTCTGCATTCTGAAGCAGCAGTATGAAATTCCTCTTAGACTCGGTAACTGAATAAACAAGCAAGAGTCCCAACCAGTTTCATGTGTTTCACACACTGTCTGTCACTCAGTCATAGTATCTCACTGTCACAGTCAACTATCTACTAGAGAGGCGCCAAACTGACAGAAATGCCCTTGCATTTTAGAAATTGATAATAATGATTAAGATTGTGTGTGCGTTCAGAGAGCACGCCAAATGAGGCATCCTAAGTTTAGATGTGTGATGATGGAGATGGACACCAAAGTTAACATGGAGAATCTGGCCCTAATATCCTTCTAAGAAATAAAAAGTACGTACAGATAAACTGTAGTGAAATATTTTAAGTAGCTATTCAACAGGAAGTGAAGCTTGCAGGCAATTCATGTGCCAGCCAGGGGTACGTTCCCAAAAGCAGCAATGGTCGCAGGTTCCTTCGTTACCAACAGATTTGCTATACTATAGTTACCTAACGATGCTTTTTGGAAACGCACCCCAGGTTGTTTCGCCAACTTATGAATCCTTAATAGCGACGTATTCATGTATATTAATTAGGTCACTTGACTGGACTCTAACCCAGCTACCAGACCATATTCGTCGCAGCGACGTAACTTTGTGATTCCCAGACCATATTCTACCATATTTGTGGCGACATTATAGTGGAACGTCGTTGGAACGTGATGAGAACGTCCTGACGACCAAACTGGCACGTCATGAGAACGTTACTATAAAGTACCATATTGGTCGCAGCGATGTACCAAATAACGTTCCAGCGACTTAACTTTGTGATTCCCATATCCGTCATGGTGATGTTTTAGTGAAACGTCGTTAGAACGTGATGAGAACATCCAAACGACCAAACTGGCACGTTATGAGAACGTTACTATAAAGTACCATATTGGTCGCAGCGACGTACCAAATAACGTTCTAGCGACGTAACTTTGTGATTCCCCTATCCGTCGTGGCGACGTTATAGTGGAACGTCACTGGAACATGATGAGAATGTCCTAACGACCAAACTAGCACGTTATGAGGACATTACCGGTCAAATTGGTCGCAGCAACGTACCAAGTATGTCCTAACGACCAAAATACCATGTCCACCTTTATTTTGGAACATTTTGGAACACTTTAAGATATTTTAGATATAGTGCAAGAGCTCTCAGTCCCTCCATTGAAACTGTGTGTACGGTATACTGTCCATGTCCAGAAAGGTAAGAAAAACATCATCAAAGTAGTCAATGTGACATCAGAGGATCAGTTAGAATTTTTTGAAGCATCGAAAGTACATTTTGGTCCAAAAATAGCAAAAACTATGACTTTATTCATCATTGTCTTCTCTTCCGTGTCTGTTGTTAGAGAGTCAAAACAAAGCAGTTTGTGATATCCGGTTCGCGAACTAATCATTCGATGTAACCGGATCTTTTTGAACCATTTCACCAAATCAAACTGAATCGTTTTAAACGGTTCACGTCTCCAATAAGCATTAATCCACAAATGACTTAAGCTGTTAACCTTTTCAATGTGGCTGATACTCCCTCTGAGTTAAAACAAACCAATATCCCGGAGTAATTCATGTACTCAAACAGTACACTGACTGAACTGCTGTGAAGAGAGAACTGAAGATGAACACCGAGCTGAGCCAGATAATGAACAAAAGATTGACTCTTCTCGAGTCAAGCACCGTTTCTGTCAGACTGTCAACTTTATAATGAGAGCACTATTTTAAAAAATGTGATTTGTTAGGGTTTCGCTGACGTTTAGTGTTAACTATCTTTTAATCAAAACATTAAAACATTTACGGTGTTTGTATCTCCGAGGCATTTGTTACACATTTTCCCTGTGTGTTAACATCAGTAATTATGTCGAATGTCTGACTTGACTCAATGTATTTTGCCCCGCCCCCAAGCATATGATTCGACTATCAGTAGAATATCAGCAAGATTCAAAAATTCCGATTTGACTATATGAGCAATACTTTTGTTACAGTGTTTATCATCTTTGTTATTAACATTAGCTCATAGCCTACAAATGCTAACAGATATGACTTTTAATTATAAATTATAAGTATTTTAATTATAAGTATTAGTTCATTTTTAAATTAACATTAATGTTAATCAATGATTTATAAATATTGTGTATTGAATTTGTGCTGTATTTTCTGTTGGCAGTTTGACATGCAGTTTACATATGCTACACTTTGCCCACAGTGTTTATGTAGGCCCACCCACTTAAACATTTCTGGCTAGGCCCCTATAACAGACCTTACATTTTTGGGTGAACGGTTCCTTAAATTCTAATATGCTGCAGTGTTTTCACTCTGTCTCACCTTTTCAGGAGAAGAATCGTTGAAGAAAACCTTGATTTCTTTGAAGAAATGGATGTCCACTATCATAGCAGATTCTTCGGGTTCATTGGACTGAGTGAGAATTCAATCAAAAGTGCAGAGTCTCTTTTTCCAGAAGACAGAATTTATGAACTTTTAAAAATCTGGATGGAAAAGGAGGGACTGAAGGCAGATTTATTATTGAAGCATTAATCTTTTTAGACCAAAGGCTGTCAGCAGAAAATATCATTGCAAAGGCAATTAGTAATGGTTACTTTAAATATGAAGATGAGTGACTGGAAACATGCAGATATTGTCAGCACCATATTCTCCTCAAAGTGCAAAGATATGATTTTGAATTTAGCATTATTATTATTATTATTTTCATGGCTTACATATATGAGATGTTATGCCACTCTTTGCAAACATTAGTTACATTTGAAAATATGTATATAATACTTTTATTATTGTGAAATGTGGGTTGTTACTATGTTTTGATTACATTATTTCCCATTTTGTATACTTTTGTATAATTTGCATTGAATAAAATGTTTACATGTGATTATTTTGTGAACTAATAAAAGCAGTTCATCTGTTTATAAGCTTTTCTTTTAATGATTTTGACAACGTTTCAAATAATCTTAAGGTTCTGAATATAGAGCTCACATAATTCTCTGTTATACAGTTCACAGCATAAATGAGTACACCCCCTCTAAAACTTAACGAATAATGTTCCAACAAGCCTGCTTGATTAATTACCAAAGAAGAATGAAAAAAATTTTCAGCAAAATAAGATTTTCTTATCAAAGTGAAACATTTTGTCGCAAAAATGAGAGCACCCTCCTGAAAGTTACTAAATAATAATAATAAAAAGTATAGATTTAAACCTATTTTTGAACTACATGTATATTGTACCAAAACTTTAAAGACAAGTCATTTCCTGGCAATTAACAGTGTTATGTAGCACAATGAATCATATTCAGACTTAATGCTGGCAGCAGTGGAAGCACTTGGGAGAGAACAGCCAGGAGACTTCTTTCTTAGCATAAAAGAGGACAATGGTACAAGAGGAATACTAAATTATTGTTTTAAGTGTGAATATATAGCAGAAGTAGCACCGACATTCAAAAACAATGGACTTGTGACAAGGCTCCTGAAATAATCAGGTCTTCACTTTTAGGTTTTCATTTAGTGAGGAGGGAATTTTTGCTAGAAAAAGAGCAGGAGAAATAAAATGCAAGTGTCTCTCAGAGGCGGCAAAAGCTATGAAAACTTTATCTCACGGAGTATGACGCAGCCTGCAGGTTGTTGACACCACTAGAATTAACAAGTGTAGCCAAAGAAAAATAAACTAATTTAACCTCTTCCATGGACCAAATTTACTAAATAGAGACTTCTTGGAATCCATTCTCTGGTCTCAAGAGACCAAGTTAATAATTTCGGCCTCAAAAGCTTCCAAAATGTTCTGGTGTTACTAGAACAGGAGTACAGTAAGAAGTGCCGGTACCCACAGAGACGTTCAGTGGTAGTAAAGCTTTTATATGAGTGCTGAAGCTGTGAGAGAGTTGTGCTTTATCAATGCTGGTATGAATTCACACACTGTGTGATGTAATACAAAAACTTGAAACAGAAATGCTACCCTCCCCTCATTTCCTGCATTATTGGGTATTTTTTCAGCATGACAAAGAAGATATTTATTCTCCCAAGGAGAAAATCCTTCAGTATTTCACTCAATCTTGTATTTTCACTCAAGAAAATAGATCTTTTACAGGTGCTGGTCATATAATTAGAATATAATAAAAAAGTTGATTTATTTCACTAATTCCATTCAAAATGTGAAACTTGTATATTATATATTAGTAAATTTTGCATTTCCTTTGGAAATCAGGGTCCCAGAGTCTGAAGGAAGAGAGGAGAGGCACACAATCCACGTTGCTTGAGGTCCAGTGTAAAGTTTCCACAATCAGGGATGGTTTGGGGTGCCATGTCATCTGCTGGTGTTGGTCCACTGTGTTTTCTGAGATCCAAGGTCAACGCAGCCGTATACCAGGAAGTTTTAGAGCACTTCATGCTTCCTGCTGCTGACCAACTCTATGGAGATGCAGATGTCATTTTGCAACAGGACTTGGCACCTGCACACAGTGTCAAAGTTACCAGTACCTGGTTTAAGGACCATGGTATTCCTGTTCGTAATTGGCCAGCAAACTCGCCTGACCTTAACCCCATTGAAAATCTATGGGGTATTGTGAAGAGGAAGATTGCGATATGCCAGACCCAAGAATTAAGTAGAACTGAAGGCCACTATCAGAGCAACCTGGGTTCTCATAACACCTGAGCAGAGCCACAGACTAATAGACTCCATTCCACGCCGCATTGCTGGAGTAATTATCTCAAAAGGAGCACCAACTAAGTATTGAGTGCTGTACATGCTCATACTTTTCATGTTCATACTTTTGAGTTGGCCAAGATTTCTAAAAATTTGCATTGGTCTTAAGTAATATTCTATTTTTCTGAGATACTGAATTTGGGATTTTCCTTAGTTGTCAATTATAATCATCAAAATTCAAAGAAATAAACATTTGAAATATATCAGTCTGTGTGTAATTAATCAATATAATATACACGTTTCACTTTTTGAATGGAACTACTAACATAAACTTTTTGATGATATTCTAATTATATGACCAGCACCTGTATATTTTATTCAGAGAAGGTGTACTCATTTATGCTGTGCATAGTATATGTAAAAATTGCATTTCAGCTTGCTCGCCACCAGAGGTCACCTGATCTCCCGGAAAATAAGGATTTCGACCTCAAGGTTTACAAACAGAGTGGATGAAACCAGGGGGGTATTCCAGAAAGCTTGGTTAACTTACCATTTGATAAACTATAACCTCTGGGTTGATTTACCCCAAACAGGCATACCATGAGTATGTCGGTTCCAAAACACCTGAGAAGAGTTAGCTTCCCTATCATAGGTCACTTCGATGCTGCGGTGACGTCACCACGTATGGGAACACCTCTGGTGTGACGAATGTCTGAAGCCCTATACCATCCCGCCAATCCTATTGGCCAAATGGCGCATAGCACCACCCTGCGCATGCGCGCGCATGATATACCTGGGTGCAGCGCGCCATTTCGCTCAGATTTCATTCCTTCAGGAATAGCGAATCATCTGTGCCCTATCGTCTCGCGTTCTCCAGCGATCTCTTCGAGCAGTGTTAACTCCTCTTCGCGGACGCGATGAGCTTTCGAAAATGTAAGGAGCCATGTACCAGGTACATCACGGCGGGGGACACTCATGACAGGTGCGTAGTATGTCTTGGTTTACATCACGCACAGGCGGCGCTTAGCGGCCTTTCTTCCTGTCCCCATTGTGATGGCCTGCGGCTCAGAGTACTGCGCTCCAGGGTGGAAGTTTTCTCTAATGTCGCCCTCGAGTCTAACCCCCGTCAGGTCACCTCTGCGACTGCCGAGGCACCGCACGAGGCGAGGGCCTGGGGTGACACGTGCGACATGGATTTTGTGGACAGCGCAGCGCTGGAATATTCTCCACATCGCTCGCTCTCCCCTACCCTGCTGCAGAATAAAACTTATACTGAGCCCGTCGTCTTCTCTAATGAGGATTTACTTCCCACACCGGAGGCATGCACCGCCATCTCCTTCGGTTGTGGACGCTATGACGACGATGTTTTATCCACCGCGGCCTCGGGGTCTGAGGACTTCGCGACCGACACTAGCCCTCTTCCTCCTAGCGGACAGGAGAGGCGTGTTTCCCCCTCCTACAGTGAGCTGTTGGATGTGGTTTCTCGTGCGGTGGGTAAATTGGGGCTAGACTGGGAGGTTGACAAGGCCGAGGCCCAACCTTCTTCCAAGCTGGACGACCGTTTTTTAACCAGTCGGACACCTACACAGCCCCGGAGGCCTTTGCCTTTTTTCCCGGACCTCCACCAGGAGGTTTCGAGGTCCTGGAAACAGCCATTTTCGGCGCGGATTACTAACGCCGCGGCCGCGGATTTCGCCACCGTTTCTGATATGGCGAACCATGGCTATACTATGATGCCCCCGGTGGAAGAGACTCTCGCCGAACACCTTGCGCCTAGTTCGGCCGCGGCTTGGAAGTCTCGCCCCCTTCTTCCTTCGAAGGCGTGTCGAGTCACGTCTAGTTTGGTGGGTAAATCCTACATGGCGGCTGGTCAGGCGGCTGCGTCGCTCCACTCTATGGCGGTCCTTCAGGCCTACCAGGCGGAGTTATTGAAGGAATTGGATGAAGGTGAGGGCATCACACCGGAGGCAGTTAAAGAACTGCGTAGAGCTACGGATTTGGCGCTACGCGCTACCAAACATACCGCTCGTGCAGTGGGCCGTACTATGGCCGGTTTGATTTCGGTTGAGCGCCACCTCTGGCTTAATCTCACCGATATTAAGGAGAAGGATAAATCTTTCCTTATGGATGCCCCTGTCTCCAGGGATGGATTGTTCGGTGAGGCTGTCACGTCAGTAGTGGAGAAGTTCAGGGCAGCGAAACAGCAATCAGCCGCTTTCCGCCAGCTGATTCCCCGCAGACCCAGGGAGGTCGAACGCCGGCAAGCGCCCGCGCGTTCTCGCTCAACCTCCTCTCACCGCCAGCGAGCAGCCTCTCGAGAGGAACCTACACCCATGGCGCCTCCTCGTAAGGACTGGGGCCCTAGGGTTTTTCCTCCGGCGCACCAGCGTCAACGTAAGCGTTTGAACCTGACCTCGACGGCTAAAGCCTCTCGTTCTCGGGTGCCGAATAGCAGCTCCTGATCTTTCTGCTGCTTGCCAGGGACTGTGCCCTCCGCTAGAGAGCGCTGTCGGACCGCTTTCGCGCATCCCACACTCTCATTGCAGTCCCCATGCTCAAACATTGATTGTCTCGCCGCTAACAGCGCCTCGAGCAACATTGGATCGAGCTGTAATGACAGACGCTCCCTCAGACACTCTGCGCAATCCTGCTTTCGGAGTTCGAGGGACGACTCAAGGACCCTACACAAACGGCCCGTTTATGACGGCTCACACAGCCGCCGCTTTTTCGCTAGCGGCAGAGCCCGATGTTCCATCTGTTGGCCTAATTCCTGCCGTGGACGCGTTTCAGGATTATACTCAACGGAACGCAACGACTCCGGCGCATACGCTTCCCCGGTGCACGAACACCACGGGTTTTTCGTGTCCGGTCGTTTTAACGCGTATGACGGCGTTGCTGGGAGCGGAAGCTTTGAAACCGTTAATATTGTTTCGGGCCGCGTGGGAACGCTTGCCCGGCATTCCTCAATGGGTGTTACGCACGGTTTGTCACGGATACACCATTCAGTTTCGGAAAGGCCCGCCTCCTTTCCGCGGAATTCTTCCCACTACGGTGAAGTCTACGGAAATGGCGGTGCTGCGACAAGAAATGTCAGCTCTGCTGAGCAAAGGGGCTATAGAAGAAGTACACCCCTCTCAGATGGAGACAGGTTTTTACAGCCGTTATTTCGTGGTACCGAAAAAAGACGGCGGGTTACGACCCATTCTGGATTTACGCCGTCTGAATCTTGCACTCAGACCGAGCAAATTCAAGATGTTGACGGTGAAAAATATTCTGTCTCAGATCCGACCAAGCGATTGGTTTATTACGATCGATCTGAAGGATGCGTATTTCCATATTCAGATCGTCAAGAGACACAGGAAGTTCCTCAGATTCGCTTTAGAGGGCAAAGCGTATCAGTACCGCGTTCTTCCCTTTGGCTTGGCTTTAGCGCCCCGTACGTTCTCAAAGTGCATGGACGCAGCTCTGGCCCCGTTGCGGCTCCAGGGCGTTCGTGTGTTGAACTATTTGGACGATTGGCTGGTGATAGCGCAATCGCGGACTCAAGCACACTCTCACCGAGATCTTGTGCTGAATCATTTAAACAGCCTGGGCTTACGAACAAATTTCAAGAAGAGTGTTTTAACTCCCTCTCAACGGATAACTTTTCTTGGAATAGATCTGGACTCTCGCGCGATGACAGCGAAGCTTTCTCTCCCGCGCGCTCAGTCGATTGCGTCATGCGTGCGGCACTTCAAAGCGGGTCGCACGGTGACGGTGAGATTGTGCCTCAGGCTCTTGGGTCTAATGGCAGCAGCATCCCCCGTGATTCGTCTGGGATTGCTTCAAATGCGCCCTTTTCAGTGGTGGACGAAAAGGCGGAATATTTCACCCCGTTGTCTCCCGCATCGCACGATTTCGGTGACACGGCGGTGTGTGATGTCGCTGAAAATTTGGATGTCAACCGAATTTCTCCTGTCAGGAGTTCGATTGGGAATTTATGCTTTCCGAGAGACTGTCACGACGGACGCGTCTTTGACTGGTTGGGGAGCTGTGTGTCGAGGGCGACCAGCCCACGGAGTGTGGACAGCGGCTCAGCGCGGCTGGCATATAAACAGACTGGAATTACTGGCAGTTTTTCTGGCTCTCCAGTATTTCTCGGATCTGCTGATCGGCCGTCATGTGCTGCTCAGATCAGACAACACAGCGGTTGTGTCTTATCTGAACCATCAAGGAGGATTGCGCTCTCGCCCCCTGTGCAGGCTGGCGAGGCGTGTTCTTCTGTGGTCTCGGGACAAGTTTCTCTCGATCCGGGCCATTCATGTCCCCGGACGATTGAATTTCGGAGCGGATCTGCTATCCAGACAGGCTCTGGAACAGGGAGAATGGCGATTACACCCCCAGACGGTGGATCTTTTATGGCGGATATTCGGCAAAGCGAAAGTGGATTTATTCGCATCGAGCATGACTACGCATTGCCCGCTATGGTTCTCCCTACGCTCCCCATCGCCCCTGGGCGTGGATGCGTTAGCTCACAGCTGGCCCAAGACCAGTCTGTATGCTTTTCCTCCGATTCGTTTGATCCCAGCGGTATTATGCAGATTACGCCGGGACAGAGTGGAACAGCTGCTGCTGGTGGCTCCGCGATGGCACACGCAGCCGTGGTTTGCGGATCTGATCAGTCTGCTAGCGGGCTCTCCGTGGGAGATTCCCATCAGACAGGATTTATTATCACAAGCACAGGGGCTGATTTGGCACCCGAGGCCAGATCTGTGGAAACTGTGGGCGTGGCCACTGAGCGGAGTGCGTTAGTATGTCCCGGTCTTTCTGCTGAAACTACTGAAACTATATTGAGTTCTAGAGCAGCCTCTACGAGACGCTTATATGCTTTCAAGTGGAGACTGTTTACAGCCTGGTGTGGTAATCATAATGTGGATCCAGTTTACTGCCCAGTGGCTTCAGTGCTGGAGTTCCTCCAGGAGCGTTTCTCGGATGGCGTTACACCAGCCACTTTAAAGGTTTACGTGGCAGCCATTTCAGCTTACCACGAATGCATAGGCGGTGCCTCTGTGGGGCGTCATCCATTAGTTTCTCGTTTCATACAGGGTGCGCGACGGCTGAGGCCTTTCCGCCCTGTGCGAGTTCCTTCATGGGATTTATCCATTGTGTTGTTAGGTTTATCAGGGCATCCGTTTGAGCCCTTGGAGACCGTATCGGATAAAATCCTGACATTGAAGACACTTCTTCTCATGGCTTTATCCTCCCTCAAGAGAGTTGGGGATTTACAGGCTCTTTCTGTTTCACCCTCATGCATGGAATTTGCACCAGGCTCTGTGAAGGTGCTGCTGCGGCCCAGGCCTAACTATGTTCCTAAGGTCGCATCTAACCCTTTTCGCTTTCAGCAAGTGGTTCTGGAAGCTTTTTCGCCTGCCGAGGCCGGGTCAGGAGATCTAAGTCTTTGCCCTGTGAGAGCTTTAAAGACTTATGTGGATCGCACAGCTCCTTGGCGTGGTTCTGACCAGCTGTTTGTCTGCTTTGGACATAAAAGTAAGGGCCATGCAGTTACAAAACAGCGCATGTCCCATTGGCTGGTGGAGGCGATTTCTTTGGCCTATGAGGCGCGCGGACTCGCTTCACCCTTAGGGGTTAAGGCTCATTCCACTCGAGCTGTGGCTTCTTCTCAAGCTTTTCTCAGTGGCTCTTCTATGGATGATATCTGTGCTGCGGCAGGATGGTCCTCACCGAGCACTTTTATCAAATCCTACAGTCTGGATGTGAGGATGGCCCCTGGCTCCCGGGTTCTCTCCGCTTGAGCAGTTGCTTCCTCGGATCTCAGTTATCAGGTACGTCAGGCGTTTTGGTATATCGTTCCCATACGTGGTGACGTCACCGCAGCATCGAAGTGACCTATGATAGGGAACATCTCGGTTACGTATGTAACCTTGGTTCCCTGAATAGGGAACGAGATGCTGCGGTTCTGGCCGTTCCGTACCTTGATAACTCTTCATCTTCAGTCATGAAATCTGAGCGAAATGGCGCGCTGCACCCAGGTATATCATGCGCGCGCATGCGCAGGGTGGTGCTATGCGCCATTTGGCCAATAGGATTGGCGGGATGGTATAGGGCTTCAGACATTCGTCACACCAGAGGTGTTCCCATACGTGGTGACGTCACCGCAGCATCTCGTTCCCTATTCAGGGAACCAAGGTTACATACGTAACCGAGATGTTAATCAACCTCTGACTGGTTACCCAGAGTTAATGCGCGTGCACGGTGCATGTATAAAGACATTTTCAATGGATCGCCGATTTCACGAGTCACCATGGAACTCAAAGCGAAAAAAAGAGAGCCGCGTATTTCACAGAGGCGGAGTTGGAAGTTTTAATGCATGCTTATGAGGAGTTTAAGCCAATAATATTAAAAAGAAGCAATACAGCTGCATCGGCTAAAGCAAGAGAGTTGGCTTGGCAAAAAATAACGGACAGAGTAAATGCGTGAGTGTATTAAATTACAAATTTGGTATTGGCTCCCGTTTTATTGAAATGCAAAATAATGAAGTATGACTTATACATACTTTTGAATATGTTAAATCACTATGAAAGCATTTACTTTTCCTGCCATTTTATTTCTTTAGCTTGAAATAATAATGTATATTTCTTATTTAATAAGGTGTAATCCTTCTGGAGCCACAAGAACTTTAAGCCAAGTCAAAATGAAACACAAAAACATTCTGCAAAAAGGTAATATTTGATTACACAATTACTGAACTATTATTATAACAGGATTTAGTATATTCATTCTGTCATGCAGCTAACAGAAAAAAGACTGAAGCCCGTCTAACTGGCGGGGGGCCACCACCACCTCCCCTCACCCCATCTGAGGAGCTGGCTCTGTCCCTTAATAAAGGGCGACCAGTGGTTGCTGGCATTCCAGGGGGCAGTTCATCACACATACTATGCACCACAAGTGATGGTGAAAAAAGGGTGAAATGTAAGTTTACCTCTATGATTTTTTTTCATTTTTTATCCTGATAAATTACTATCTCTGTCACTTAAAGGCTTTTTGAACAAGATTAATTTATGTAGGCTTATTTTATTTAACTGCATATGATGTATTATTTTCTTTGATAATATTGAGAATTTAACGGGTTGTGTGTTCTTATAGATACTGATGGACGGATTGTATTATTGGACTCTCCAGAAAGAACACAGTCTGTCACAGTTGTAAGTGATTTGTTGTCAGGTACTTTTAGGGTTTTTTTTTTTTTTTTTTTTGCCAAATAATGTATACTTGAATATTTGTCTTGTAGGATGAAGATGATGATGACGATGAAGAGACCACATCTGCTGTGACAGAAGTGGACAATGCTGGTAGATCCACTGAGGTATGATGCATACCATTATGATGTATGGCCCCTTTTTGCATTAGAGTAACAAACTGTCATTGTCCTTTCATAGTACATACCTAGGGATTTGCCCACAGATGAGGGTCCTTCAGCCTCAGCACACAATCTAAGCAGGGTAAGAATTTGTGTCCATGTGTCCATATTTTAATTTTATTGTCTGACCAAACAATCTCATTTATTACATTTTTCCACCTTAGTTGCCAGCAAAGGAGCTGTATAAGGTCCATCTTCAAAAACAAATAAGAAAAAGTGACATGGAGATGGACCATATACAGCTTCAAATGGAAGAGAAAAGGCTCCTCATTAAAAAAGCAGCACTTGAAATAGAATTACTTGAGAATCGCCTTAAGGTGAGAACTTGTCTGAATATTAATCTGTTGCATGTTAAAAGTGGTCTGTCTGTCTCTATCTATCTATCTATCTATCTATCTATCTATCTATCTATCTATCTATCTATCTAGCTATCTATCTATCTGTATGTATGTATGTATGTATGTATGTGTAAAGCAATATAAAAAAAAAAACATTTTAATGAATTTTACTTTTATTGTTTTTCAGGAAATGAAGAAATAAACTGCCTGGCAGACCAGTGCAAAAAAAACTAATAAAAGTAATTTTGACAAATCTTGTCTCTCAAAAGTCTTCCGTCTCTGTTGGCCTCTAAAATCTGTCGGTGTTCCTCTGGGCCATCTTCCTCAATACAAGGAGGGTGGCTCTCTCCTCTTATAGTGGCAATATTGTGAAGCACAACACAAGCCACAATAATGTCGCATGCCCTCTCTGGACTAACCCGGAGCCCACGCAGACACTGAAACCGAGATTTGAGGATCCCTATAGTCATCTCCACCTTGGCCCGTGTTCGGCTGTGAGCCAGGTTAAACCGTGTCTGTGGTCCAGGCTCAGGTTCAGGGTAGGGTGTCATTAAATAGGGCAGACAAGGGTATCCTCTGTCCCCCAGCAAGTAACCATTGTACTGTCCTGTAATGATTGAAGTGTACAACACAAATATAGTAAAAACGAAAAAACAAAAATTGTATAAAGCAAATCATACCCTGCTGAAATGTCTGGCATAATGATGACTCGCGGAAAATTCTGGCATCATGCACAGATCCTGGCCATTTTGCCTCGACATTGGTGATGATTTGGGTTGCCTCACATATTACCTATAGTTAGTGGAAAAAGTAATGACTTTGATGATTTTAAGAAGGGGAAAAAATTAAGTTGTTACCTGCACATTGATACTATGAATAGATTTCCTATTAACATAGTCTCCCTCATTTATTGATGGAGCTTTAATAGGAATGTGAGTGCCATCAATGCACCCAATTACATTTGGAAACCCTGAAACAGAAAGTTTTGGAAGTATGAAGTGTGTGCATAAGGAATACATGTATAGATATTAATAATATGACTAAATATTAAATATGTGTCATATATTTTACTACAAAGGACAAACCTGCCACTCTGTGGAATTCGTCTTTAATAACAAGCAGAGGTTTATGGCCAGGGAACTGTACAAACGTGGGTAACAACTGTTTAAGTGCCAGACACACTGTACGAACGGCTCTACACACAGTTGCCTTTCCCACATGCTCTGAATCGCCCACACTGTACAAAAAATGGCCAGACGCAAAAAACCTAAGTGCTATGCACAGAATGTTTTCTGTGCTAAGCGCAGAGCCGCGGTTTGTCACATTTGCGATATGCGGTTTTAAAAGACGTGTTAAATAAACTAATGAATCTTTTGAAAAACGATAACGCTCTTTTAAATATTCATTAGGGTAAGCAAACACATCAATACGCGGTCTTATAACCCTCTCCCGATGAAAAAAACCTCGTATAATTTGTGCTTCAACGTCCACAGGATCCTCGTCAAAAGGGCACGCCATGCTCACCAACCTTCTGAAACGAAGTTACACTGAAACATAACCTGCTCTCGAGCAGGTTATCTTCAGAGAGTCAGTTGCTATGGTTACATACATACCCAGAAAGTGACCTCTGTTTTTGGAACCGAACGTTGAGGTTATCCACGAACTTACCCTTATACATACCCAGGTATGTCACATAACCTGCTTTTTGGAATACCCCCCAGATATGTGAGGGTAGAATGCTTTGATTTCAAACAACAGCAGTGCAGATAAATTTGTATAAATAAATATATTTGTTATACAAGTTTTCTTTGTTTTGTTCAAGGATGCTGGCAGCGGTTGAAACGCTTTTTATTTCTTCATCTAATTAACTTTCATTCTCTGCATTGAGCAGGTTCATTGTAATTCAAATATATGTGGACTTTTGTGCATTATGATGATGTAGTGTCCAAAATACATACATAACTTGTGATAAAACATACTTAATAATTTTGGGACTTTTTTCTTATTTAGCCAATGTAATGTTTTTGTTTTGTTGATGTTTTTGTATTATTTATATTATTCTTTTTTTTTTTTGGAGGGGGGGGGGGGGGTGAGTTTGCAGAAAAGTTTAATTTACGTCAAAAGACATCTCATTAGGTTAGTATCACTTATTTTCTTTTTCATTTGCAGTTTTATTTTATTTAACTATACTTATGCTGTAATGTTTCTGGGTGTTTTGTCGAAAAGTAATCGAAATATAATCTACCTAATAACATTTACATATCTTTCCTTCGTAAATTAGGTTCCGTTCACTCTTGAACAAATACCCACAAGAGGGTCTGGCTGCAGACATATGGGCGAGTGGAGCTCCACTCAAGAGCGGAAATACGTCACCTCCACTAGCGACGCCGCCACCATGTTGGACCGGGCCACACTTTCCGTAGAATTACGTCGCCTCCACTAATGACGCGGCCGCCATGTTGGTCCGGGTAACACTTTACGTAGAGTGGAGCTCCATTTAAGAGGGAAAATATGTCACTACCACCAAACTTTCGTTTTGTATTACTTGTTATATACACGTATAAAGGGTGCTTTGCCAGTTATGTCACCTCTTTGTACGTAATGTTAATATGTTCTGTACTTTTATCTTTGTTACTTTTACCTAGTAGAAATAAATATATATATATATACACTAATCTTGTACGGTTTATGACAAGACAGCATTCCCCCCCCCCCCCCCCAGCAATTTGCACTACAGACATCAATTTGTTCATATTTGTTTTACCAGTGTACAACTGCCAATGTAACATTCCATACATTTTAGAAACTTAACCTTATGTTTTTAATATTTAGCAGTGAAAAATAAATGAAATATGAAATAAATTATTAAAATAATACCTCAACCAGAATATGTGTTGAATTTGTGTGTTGAATTTTGTATTTTAATCAAAATAACAACATATACAAAATAACCACAGTAAAATAATGAAGAATAACTTCCACAATTTAGAAGTTTTAATGGTTTTTGAGTAATAATAATAATTAACACATCTTACACTACATTGAAAACACATGAACTGCAAGTGACCATAATTGTTACTGTAATAACACAATGTGTTCACATGCACGCACACTTTACTCTTCAAGACCTCCATTGTCTGTGAAGCAATCCCAGCTACAGTAGCCAGGGTGGTCATCTGAGGAGTAAAACCCCAAAAGCACTCCTTGTTGGCCATTTTCCTGGTGACCAGCCCCACAGTCTTTGTGAAGCTGGCTGCACTGTAGGCGACTGCACCTAGAGATGATGTAAGGCTTTCTGTACTTTAGATAGTGTCTCTTTAAATATCTTCACTGCACCTGTTCAGTATCAACAACAAAAAAAAAGTTTAATGTTAAGGAAATGGAAGAGAGTGAGATTACTTAGTCTAATTGTTATAGCCACAAAAACAAGAGGGTTGACCACACTTACTGAAGTCACCATCAAGCCAGTTGAGTGTGGCTCCTGTTAAATATGCTCCTGACTGACAGTGTTGTTAAATCTCTGGCATGAACAATTACGTCAGATGGGTCAAGTTTAATTACAATACTGACATTTAATTATCATTAATGTTAAAGCAATTTACTTGTTGCTGAAGGTGCCTGGTCCACCACAGTTGTGCCTTGTTGTTCTGATGCATCTGATTGCTGGGCTGGGGACACAAAGAAGACATGAGCACAGCAAAACTGGAACAATACTAAGTCTGTGTGCTGACGTTAGGTAAATTCAACACAGAAAAGTACTGCATCATTCTCCTATGACAGTCCCATAGCAGACAAGGTGATGGTGCTCAGAAGTTCCAGTCTCTATTTGTGGAGGTGTTATCAGGATGGATAACACTTGATATACATTTGATCTGAAACAAAAAAGTCAAACAATAGAATAACAGAACAACAAAATAGAAAAAATAAACATGTTAATGTCACATGTAAAAAGACCTTGACTTCTAGGGTGGCAACATACATTTAAAATGTAAAGAGTGCTGCATCTTCTATGCCAATCCTATCCCTGGAGGTGAATGAAAAATTAAATATGAAAACAACCTCCTCATATGACCTTTTAAAATTATACAACAAATGCTAAAGGAATACACATACAAAACGATCGTGTCCTTTCATTATTCACTACGTTATTTTACCACAAGCCCCCAAAAACTAAGTTGCATCCATGCTATCCATCATGTACTAAAGGTAAAAATTTAAAAGAGCAAACAATTAACAAATAAGTTTATCAGAATGTATTATCCAAACTTTACTTCCCCAGTCAACTGAAAAGAAAGTATGTTCTTCAAGAATATAGTGAAGAAGAGGCAAAGAAAATAAGGAAGCTTTATTTTACTTATCCAGTTCTTCCTAAAGCCAAAGAAGTAACATTTAAAATTCTAAAGGACATTTATCCATCTAATCACTTCCTACAAGAAAGATTTAATTGGGAGAACAATTCATGCAGGTTCTGTGAGAAAGATATTGAAACTGTAGATCATATGTTTTTTAAATGTGAATCTGTACAGACTTTTTGGCTGGAATTTCAAAACTGGCTTCATTTCAAACAGATATCAATACACCCTTTGACTGTGATCTCAGTTAAGGTTGGAGTATTGTTGAAGGAAAAGATCCTAGACTTTTTGATAAATAACTTAATTACTTTGTGCAAATACTAGATTCATAGATAAGTAGATAAGTAAGATAAGTATGTTTTTAAAGGTTAAACCTCTCTTCAGCGGATGGAAGAATGAACTAAAGATATTTGCAAAGTCTCTTCATTACAGGATTGACAGGAACGCCCAGAAACTCTTGTATGCTTTGAACTTGTTTTTGTTGTTAGAATAAGACCCTAAGACATCTTTCTTTTTCTTTCCGTTATTTATTCTGTTTTATCTTATGGTGTGATTATTGTTATTTGTTATTTTTTTCCATCTTTATTCTTTCTATTTGGCTGTATCAACACTAATTATATGTGTTCAGCTGTTGAAATGTGGCGTAAAGGTTTGTAATTGAACTTGATAACTTAATAAAAAACACATTGGACAGACACATTGATCTATAAATTATGTTGTGTATATATGATCAGTGGCCAGACATTAACATTGCTCGCGATATAAATCTATAAATCCATAGTGTTTATTAATTCTTTTGTTAGTAATTTCACGTAAGCCCTGTGCGTTTTTCTTACACAGCACGTTACAACAGCGTCAGTTCACCATTTTAGCGATGCAGAGATAAAATTACCTGAGTTTAAGTTCCCTATCATAGGTCACTTCGATGCTGCGGTGACGTCACCACGTATGGGAACACCTCTGGTGTGACGAATGTCTGAAGCCCTATACCATCCCGCCAATCCTATTGGCCAAATGGCGCATAGCACCACCCTGCGCATGCGCGCGCATGATATACCTGGGTGCAGCGCGCCATTTCGCTCAGATTTCATTCCTTCAGGAATAGCGAATCATCTGTGCCCTATCGTCTCGCGTTCTCCAGCGATCTCTTCGAGCAGTGTTAACTCCTCTTCGCGGACGCGATGAGCTTTCGAAAATGTAAGGAGCCATGTACCAGGTACATCACGGCGGGGGACACTCATGACAGGTGCGTAGTATGTCTTGGTTTACATCACGCACAGGCGGCGCTTAGCGGCCTTTCTTCCTGTCCCCATTGTGATGGCCTGCGGCTCAGAGTACTGCGCTCCAGGGTGGAAGTTTTCTCTAATGTCGCCCTCGAGTCTAACCCCCGTCAGGTCACCTCTGCGACTGCCGAGGCACCGCACGAGGCGAGGGCCTGGGGTGACACGTGCGACATGGATTTTGTGGACAGCGCAGCGCTGGAATATTCTCCACATCGCTCGCTCTCCCCTACCCTGCTGCAGAATAAAACTTATACTGAGCCCGTCGTCTTCTCTAATGAGGATTTACTTCCCACACCGGAGGCATGCACCGCCATCTCCTTCGGTTGTGGACGCTATGACGACGATGTTTTATCCACCGCGGCCTCGGGGTCTGAGGACTTCGCGACCGACACTAGCCCTCTTCCTCCTAGCGGACAGGAGAGGCGTGTTTCCCCCTCCTACAGTGAGCTGTTGGATGTGGTTTCTCGTGCGGTGGGTAAATTGGGGCTAGACTGGGAGGTTGACAAGGCCGAGGCCCAACCTTCTTCCAAGCTGGACGACCGTTTTTTAACCAGTCGGACACCTACACAGCCCCGGAGGCCTTTGCCTTTTTTCCCGGACCTCCACCAGGAGGTTTCGAGGTCCTGGAAACAGCCATTTTCGGCGCGGATTACTAACGCCGCGGCCGCGGATTTCGCCACCGTTTCTGATATGGCGAACCATGGCTATACTATGATGCCCCCGGTGGAAGAGACTCTCGCCGAACACCTTGCGCCTAGTTCGGCCGCGGCTTGGAAGTCTCGCCCCCTTCTTCCTTCGAAGGCGTGTCGAGTCACGTCTAGTTTGGTGGGTAAATCCTACATGGCGGCTGGTCAGGCGGCTGCGTCGCTCCACTCTATGGCGGTCCTTCAGGCCTACCAGGCGGAGTTATTGAAGGAATTGGATGAAGGTGAGGGCATCACACCGGAGGCAGTTAAAGAACTGCGTAGAGCTACGGATTTGGCGCTACGCGCTACCAAACATACCGCTCGTGCAGTGGGCCGTACTATGGCCGGTTTGATTTCGGTTGAGCGCCACCTCTGGCTTAATCTCACCGATATTAAGGAGAAGGATAAATCTTTCCTTATGGATGCCCCTGTCTCCAGGGATGGATTGTTCGGTGAGGCTGTCACGTCAGTAGTGGAGAAGTTCAGGGCAGCGAAACAGCAATCAGCCGCTTTCCGCCAGCTGATTCCCCGCAGACCCAGGGAGGTCGAACGCCGGCAAGCGCCCGCGCGTTCTCGCTCAACCTCCTCTCACCGCCAGCGAGCAGCCTCTCGAGAGGAACCTACACCCATGGCGCCTCCTCGTAAGGACTGGGGCCCTAGGGTTTTTCCTCCGGCGCACCAGCGTCAACGTAAGCGTTTGAACCTGACCTCGACGGCTAAAGCCTCTCGTTCTCGGGTGCCGAATAGCAGCTCCTGATCTTTCTGCTGCTTGCCAGGGACTGTGCTCTCCGCTAGAGAGCGCTGTCGGACCGCTTTCGCGCATCCCACACTCTCATTGCAGTCCCCATGCTCAAACATTGATTGTCTCGCCGCTAACAGCGCCTCGAGCAACATTGGATCGAGCTGTAATGACAGACGCTCCCTCAGACACTCTGCGCAATCCTGCTTTCGGAGTTCGAGGGACGACTCAAGGACCCTACACAAACGGCCCGTTTATGACGGCTCACACAGCCGCCGCTTTTTCGCTAGCGGCAGAGCCCGATGTTCCATCTGTTGGCCTAATTCCTGCCGTGGACGCGTTTCAGGATTATACTCAACGGAACGCAACGACTCCGGCGCATACGCTTCCCCGGTGCACGAACACCACGGGTTTTTCGTGTCCGGTCGTTTTAACGCGTATGACGGCGTTGCTGGGAGCGGAAGCTTTGAAACCGTTAATATTGTTTCGGGCCGCGTGGGAACGCTTGCCCGGCATTCCTCAATGGGTGTTACGCACGGTTTGTCACGGATACACCATTCAGTTTCGGAAAGGCCCGCCTCCTTTCCGCGGAATTCTTCCCACTACGGTGAAGTCTACGGAAATGGCGGTGCTGCGACAAGAAATGTCAGCTCTGCTGAGCAAAGGGGCTATAGAAGAAGTACACCCCTCTCAGATGGAGACAGGTTTTTACAGCCGTTATTTCGTGGTACCGAAAAAAGACGGCGGGTTACGACCCATTCTGGATTTACGCCGTCTGAATCTTGCACTCAGACCGAGCAAATTCAAGATGTTGACGGTGAAAAATATTCTGTCTCAGATCCGACCAAGCGATTGGTTTATTACGATCGATCTGAAGGATGCGTATTTCCATATTCAGATCGTCAAGAGACACAGGAAGTTCCTCAGATTCGCTTTAGAGGGCAAAGCGTATCAGTACCGCGTTCTTCCCTTTGGCTTGGCTTTAGCGCCCCGTACGTTCTCAAAGTGCATGGACGCAGCTCTGGCCCCGTTGCGGCTCCAGGGCGTTCGTGTGTTGAACTATTTGGACGATTGGCTGGTGATAGCGCAATCGCGGACTCAAGCACACTCTCACCGAGATCTTGTGCTGAATCATTTAAACAGCCTGGGCTTACGAACAAATTTCAAGAAGAGTGTTTTAACTCCCTCTCAACGGATAACTTTTCTTGGAATAGATCTGGACTCTCGCGCGATGACAGCGAAGCTTTCTCTCCCGCGCGCTCAGTCGATTGCGTCATGCGTGCGGCACTTCAAAGCGGGTCGCACGGTGACGGTGAGATTGTGCCTCAGGCTCTTGGGTCTAATGGCAGCAGCATCCCCCGTGATTCGTCTGGGATTGCTTCAAATGCGCCCTTTTCAGTGGTGGACGAAAAGGCGGAATATTTCACCCCGTTGTCTCCCGCATCGCACGATTTCGGTGACACGGCGGTGTGTGATGTCGCTGAAAATTTGGATGTCAACCGAATTTCTCCTGTCAGGAGTTCGATTGGGAATTTATGCTTTCCGAGAGACTGTCACGACGGACGCGTCTTTGACTGGTTGGGGAGCTGTGTGTCGAGGGCGACCAGCCCACGGAGTGTGGACAGCGGCTCAGCGCGGCTGGCATATAAACAGACTGGAATTACTGGCAGTTTTTCTGGCTCTCCAGTATTTCTCGGATCTGCTGATCGGCCGTCATGTGCTGCTCAGATCAGACAACACAGCGGTTGTGTCTTATCTGAACCATCAAGGAGGATTGCGCTCTCGCCCCCTGTGCAGGCTGGCGAGGCGTGTTCTTCTGTGGTCTCGGGACAAGTTTCTCTCGATCCGGGCCATTCATGTCCCCGGACGATTGAATTTCGGAGCGGATCTGCTATCCAGACAGGCTCTGGAACAGGGAGAATGGCGATTACACCCCCAGACGGTGGATCTTTTATGGCGGATATTCGGCAAAGCGAAAGTGGATTTATTCGCATCGAGCATGACTACGCATTGCCCGCTATGGTTCTCCCTACGCTCCCCATCGCCCCTGGGCGTGGATGCGTTAGCTCACAGCTGGCCCAAGACCAGTCTGTATGCTTTTCCTCCGATTCGTTTGATCCCAGCGGTATTATGCAGATTACGCCGGGACAGAGTGGAACAGCTGCTGCTGGTGGCTCCGCGATGGCACACGCAGCCGTGGTTTGCGGATCTGATCAGTCTGCTAGCGGGCTCTCCGTGGGAGATTCCCATCAGACAGGATTTATTATCACAAGCACAGGGGCTGATTTGGCACCCGAGGCCAGATCTGTGGAAACTGTGGGCGTGGCCACTGAGCGGAGTGCGTTAGTATGTCCCGGTCTTTCTGCTGAAACTACTGAAACTATATTGAGTTCTAGAGCAGCCTCTACGAGACGCTTATATGCTTTCAAGTGGAGACTGTTTACAGCCTGGTGTGGTAATCATAATGTGGATCCAGTTTACTGCCCAGTGGCTTCAGTGCTGGAGTTCCTCCAGGAGCGTTTCTCGGATGGCGTTACACCAGCCACTTTAAAGGTTTACGTGGCAGCCATTTCAGCTTACCACGAATGCATAGGCGGTGCCTCTGTGGGGCGTCATCCATTAGTTTCTCGTTTCATACAGGGTGCGCGACGGCTGAGGCCTTTCCGCCCTGTGCGAGTTCCTTCATGGGATTTATCCATTGTGTTGTTAGGTTTATCAGGGCATCCGTTTGAGCCCTTGGAGACCGTATCGGATAAAATCCTGACATTGAAGACACTTCTTCTCATGGCTTTATCCTCCCTCAAGAGAGTTGGGGATTTACAGGCTCTTTCTGTTTCACCCTCATGCATGGAATTTGCACCAGGCTCTGTGAAGGTGCTGCTGCGGCCCAGGCCTAACTATGTTCCTAAGGTCGCATCTAACCCTTTTCGCTTTCAGCAAGTGGTTCTGGAAGCTTTTTCGCCTGCCGAGGCCGGGTCAGGAGATCTAAGTCTTTGCCCTGTGAGAGCTTTAAAGACTTATGTGGATCGCACAGCTCCTTGGCGTGGTTCTGACCAGCTGTTTGTCTGCTTTGGACATAAAAGTAAGGGCCATGCAGTTACAAAACAGCGCATGTCCCATTGGCTGGTGGAGGCGATTTCTTTGGCCTATGAGGCGCGCGGACTCGCTTCACCCTTAGGGGTTAAGGCTCATTCCACTCGAGCTGTGGCTTCTTCTCAAGCTTTTCTCAGTGGCTCTTCTATGGATGATATCTGTGCTGCGGCAGGATGGTCCTCACCGAGCACTTTTATCAAATCCTACAGTCTGGATGTGAGGATGGCCCCTGGCTCCCGGGTTCTCTCCGCTTGAGCAGTTGCTTCCTCGGATCTCAGTTATCAGGTACGTCAGGCGTTTTGGTATATCGTTCCCATACGTGGTGACGTCACCGCAGCATCGAAGTGACCTATGATAGGGAACATCTCGGTTACGTATGTAACCTTGGTTCCCTGAATAGGGAACGAGATGCTGCGGTTCTGGCCGTTCCGTACCTTGATAACTCTTCATCTTCAGTCATGAAATCTGAGCGAAATGGCGCGCTGCACCCAGGTATATCATGCGCGCGCATGCGCAGGGTGGTGCTATGCGCCATTTGGCCAATAGGATTGGCGGGATGGTATAGGGCTTCAGACATTCGTCACACCAGAGGTGTTCCCATACGTGGTGACGTCACCGCAGCATCTCGTTCCCTATTCAGGGAACCAAGGTTACATACGTAACCGAGATGTTAATCAACCTCTGACTGGTTACCCAGAGTTAATGCGCGTGCACGGTGCATGTATAAAGACATTTTCAATGGATCGCCGATTTCACGAGTCACCATGGAAACTCAAAGCGAAAAAAAGAGAGCCGCGTATTTCACAGAGGCGGAGTTGGAAGTTTTAATGCATGCTTATGAGGAGTTTAAGCCAATAATATTAAAAAGAAGCAATACAGCTGCATCGGCTAAAGCAAGAGAGTTGGCTTGGCAAAAAATAACGGACAGAGTAAATGCGTGAGTGTATTAAATTACAAATTTGGTATTGGCTCCCGTTTTATTGAAATGCAAAATAATGAAGTATGACTTATACATACTTTTGAATATGTTAAATCACTATGAAAGCATTTACTTTTCCTGCCATTTTATTTCTTTAGCTTGAAATAATAATGTATATTTCTTATTTAATAAGGTGTAATCCTTCTGGAGCCACAAGAACTTTAAGCCAAGTCAAAATGAAACACAAAAACATTCTGCAAAAAGGTAATATTTGATTACACAATTACTGAACTATTATTATAACAGGATTTAGTATATTCATTCTGTCATGCAGCTAACAGAAAAAAGACTGAAGCCCGTCTAACTGGCGGGGGGCCACCACCACCTCCCCTCACCCCATCTGAGGAGCTGGCTCTGTCCCTTAATAAAGGGCGACCAGTGGTTGCTGGCATTCCAGGGGGCAGTTCATCACACATACTATGCACCACAAGTGATGGTGAAAAAAGGGTGAAATGTAAGTTTACCTCTATGATTTTTTTTCATTTTTTATCCTGATAAATTACTATCTCTGTCACTTAAAGGCTTTTTGAACAAGATTAATTTATGTAGGCTTATTTTATTTAACTGCATATGATGTATTATTTTCTTTGATAATATTGAGAATTTAACGGGTTGTGTGTTCTTATAGATACTGATGGACGGATTGTATTATTGGACTCTCCAGAAAGAACACAGTCTGTCACAGTTGTAAGTGATTTGTTGTCAGGTACTTTTAGGGTTTTTTTTTTTTTTTTTTTTGCCAAATAATGTATACTTGAATATTTGTCTTGTAGGATGAAGATGATGATGACGATGAAGAGACCACATCTGCTGTGACAGAAGTGGACAATGCTGGTAGATCCACTGAGGTATGATGCATACCATTATGATGTATGGCCCCTTTTTGCATTAGAGTAACAAACTGTCATTGTCCTTTCATAGTACATACCTAGGGATTTGCCCACAGATGAGGGTCCTTCAGCCTCAGCACACAATCTAAGCAGGGTAAGAATTTGTGTCCATGTGTCCATATTTTAATTTTATTGTCTGACCAAACAATCTCATTTATTACATTTTTCCACCTTAGTTGCCAGCAAAGGAGCTGTATAAGGTCCATCTTCAAAAACAAATAAGAAAAAGTGACATGGAGATGGACCATATACAGCTTCAAATGGAAGAGAAAAGGCTCCTCATTAAAAAAGCAGCACTTGAAATAGAATTACTTGAGAATCGCCTTAAGGTGAGAACTTGTCTGAATATTAATCTGTTGCATGTTAAAAGTGGTCTGTCTGTCTCTATCTATCTATCTATCTATCTATCTATCTATCTATCTATCTATCTATCTATCTATCTATCTATCTATCTATCTAGCTATCTATCTATCTGTATGTATGTATGTATGTATGTATGTGTAAAGCAATATAAAAAAAAAAACATTTTAATGAATTTTACTTTTATTGTTTTTCAGGAAATGAAGAAATAAACTGCCTGGCAGACCAGTGCAAAAAAAACTAATAAAAGTAATTTTGACAAATCTTGTCTCTCAAAAGTCTTCCGTCTCTGTTGGCCTCTAAAATCTGTCGGTGTTCCTCTGGGCCATCTTCCTCAATACAAGGAGGGTGGCTCTCTCCTCTTATAGTGGCAATATTGTGAAGCACAACACAAGCCACAATAATGTCGCATGCCCTCTCTGGACTAACCCGGAGCCCACGCAGACACTGAAACCGAGATTTGAGGATCCCTATAGTCATCTCCACCTTGGCCCGTGTTCGGCTGTGAGCCAGGTTAAACCGTGTCTGTGGTCCAGGCTCAGGTTCAGGGTAGGGTGTCATTAAATAGGGCAGACAAGGGTATCCTCTGTCCCCCAGCAAGTAACCATTGTACTGTCCTGTAATGATTGAAGTGTACAACACAAATATAGTAAAAACGAAAAAACAAAAATTGTATAAAGCAAATCATACCCTGCTGAAATGTCTGGCATAATGATGACTCGCGGAAAATTCTGGCATCATGCACAGATCCTGGCCATTTTGCCTCGACATTGGTGATGATTTGGGTTGCCTCACATATTACCTATAGTTAGTGGAAAAAGTAATGACTTTGATGATTTTAAGAAGGGGAAAAAATTAAGTTGTTACCTGCACATTGATACTATGAATAGATTTCCTATTAACATAGTCTCCCTCATTTATTGATGGAGCTTTAATAGGAATGTGAGTGCCATCAATGCACCCAATTACATTTGGAAACCCTGAAACAGAAAGTTTTGGAAGTATGAAGTGTGTGCATAAGGAATACATGTATAGATATTAATAATATGACTAAATATTAAATATGTGTCATATATTTTACTACAAAGGACAAACCTGCCACTCTGTGGAATTCGTCTTTAATAACAAGCAGAGGTTTATGGCCAGGGAACTGTACAAACGTGGGTAACAACTGTTTAAGTGCCAGACACACTGTACGAACGGCTCTACACACAGTTGCCTTTCCCACATGCTCTGAATCGCCCACACTGTACAAAAAATGGCCAGACGCAAAAAACCTAAGTGCTATGCACAGAATGTTTTCTGTGCTAAGCGCAGAGCCGCGGTTTGTCACATTTGCGATATGCGGTTTTAAAAGACGTGTTAAATAAACTAATGAATCTTTTGAAAAACGATAACGCTCTTTTAAATATTCATTAGGGTAAGCAAACACATCAATACGCGGTCTTATAACCCTCTCCCGATGAAAAAAACCTCGTATAATTTGTGCTTCAACGTCCACAGGATCCTCGTCAAAAGGGCACGCCATGCTCACCAACCTTCTGAAACGAAGTTACACTGAAACATAACCTGCTCTCGAGCAGGTTATCTTCAGAGAGTCAGTTGCTATGGTTACATACATACCCAGAAAGTGACCTCTGTTTTTGGAACCGAACGTTGAGGTTATCCACGAACTTACCCTTATACATACCCAGGTATGTCACATAACCTGCTTTTTGGAATACCCCCCAGATATGTGAGGGTAGAATGCTTTGATTTCAAACAACAGCAGTGCAGATAAATTTGTATAAATAAATATATTTGTTATACAAGTTTTCTTTGTTTTGTTCAAGGATGCTGGCAGCGGTTGAAACGCTTTTTATTTCTTCATCTAATTAACTTTCATTCTCTGCATTGAGCAGGTTCATTGTAATTCAAATATATGTGGACTTTTGTGCATTATGATGATGTAGTGTCCAAAATACATACATAACTTGTGATAAAACATACTTAATAATTTTGGGACTTTTTTCTTATTTAGCCAATGTAATGTTTTTGTTTTGTTGATGTTTTTGTATTATTTATATTATTCTTTTTTTTTTTTGGAGGGGGGGGGGGGGGGTGAGTTTGCAGAAAAGTTTAATTTACGTCAAAAGACATCTCATTAGGTTAGTATCACTTATTTTCTTTTTCATTTGCAGTTTTATTTTATTTAACTATACTTATGCTGTAATGTTTCTGGGTGTTTTGTCGAAAAGTAATCGAAATATAATCTACCTAATAACATTTACATATCTTTCCTTCGTAAATTAGGTTCCGTTCACTCTTGAACAAATACCCACAAGAGGGTCTGGCTGCAGACATATGGGCGAGTGGAGCTCCACTCAAGAGCGGAAATACGTCACCTCCACTAGCGACGCCGCCACCATGTTGGACCGGGCCACACTTTCCGTAGAATTACGTCGCCTCCACTAATGACGCGGCCGCCATGTTGGTCCGGGTAACACTTTACGTAGAGTGGAGCTCCATTTAAGAGGGAAAATATGTCACTACCACCAAACTTTCGTTTTGTATTACTTGTTATATACACGTATAAAGGGTGCTTTGCCAGTTATGTCACCTCTTTGTACGTAATGTTAATATGTTCTGTACTTTTATCTTTGTTACTTTTACCTAGTAGAAATAAATATATATATATATACACTAATCTTGTACGGTTTATGACAAGACAGCATTCCCCCCCCCCCCAGCAATTTGCACTACAGACATCAATTTGTTCATATTTGTTTTACCAGTGTACAACTGCCAATGTAACATTCCATACATTTTAGAAACTTAACCTTATGTTTTTAATATTTAGCAGTGAAAAATAAATGAAATATGAAATAAATTATTAAAATAATACCTCAACCAGAATATGTGTTGAATTTGTGTGTTGAATTTTGTATTTTAATCAAAATAACAACATATACAAAATAACCACAGTAAAATAATGAAGAATAACTTCCACAATTTAGAAGTTTTAATGGTTTTTGAGTAATAATAATAATTAACACATCTTACACTACATTGAAAACACATGAACTGCAAGTGACCATAATTGTTACTGTAATAACACAATGTGTTCACATGCACGCACACTTTACTCTTCAAGACCTCCATTGTCTGTGAAGCAATCCCAGCTACAGTAGCCAGGGTGGTCATCTGAGGAGTAAAACCCCAAAAGCACTCCTTGTTGGCCATTTTCCTGGTGACCAGCCCCACAGTCTTTGTGAAGCTGGCTGCACTGTAGGCGACTGCACCTAGAGATGATGTAAGGCTTTCTGTACTTTAGATAGTGTCTCTTTAAATATCTTCACTGCACCTGTTCAGTATCAACAACAAAAAAAAAGTTTAATGTTAAGGAAATGGAAGAGAGTGAGATTACTTAGTCTAATTGTTATAGCCACAAAAACAAGAGGGTTGACCACACTTACTGAAGTCACCATCAAGCCAGTTGAGTGTGGCTCCTGTTAAATATGCTCCTGACTGACAGTGTTGTTAAATCTCTGGCATGAACAATTACGTCAGATGGGTCAAGTTTAATTACAATACTGACATTTAATTATCATTAATGTTAAAGCAATTTACTTGTTGCTGAAGGTGCCTGGTCCACCACAGTTGTGCCTTGTTGTTCTGATGCATCTGATTGCTGGGCTGGGGACACAAAGAAGACATGAGCACAGCAAAACTGGAACAATACTAAGTCTGTGTGCTGACGTTAGGTAAATTCAACACAGAAAAGTACTGCATCATTCTCCTATGACAGTCCCATAGCAGACAAGGTGATGGTGCTCAGAAGTTCCAGTCTCTATTTGTGGAGGTGTTATCAGGATGGATAACACTTGATATACATTTGATCTGAAACAAAAAAGTCAAACAATAGAATAACAGAACAACAAAATAGAAAAAATAAACATGTTAATGTCACATGTAAAAAGACCTTGACTTCTAGGGTGGCAACATACATTTAAAATGTAAAGAGTGCTGCATCTTCTATGCCAATCCTATCCCTGGAGGTGAATGAAAAATTAAATATGAAAACAACCTCCTCATATGACCTTTTAAAATTATACAACAAATGCTAAAGGAATACACATACAAAACGATCGTGTCCTTTCATTATTCACTACGTTATTTTACCACAAGCCCCCAAAAACTAAGTTGCATCCATGCTATCCATCATGTACTAAAGGTAAAAATTTAAAAGAGCAAACAATTAACAAATAAGTTTATCAGAATGTATTATCCAAACTTTACTTCCCCAGTCAACTGAAAAGAAAGTATGTTCTTCAAGAATATAGTGAAGAAGAGGCAAAGAAAATAAGGAAGCTTTATTTTACTTATCCAGTTCTTCCTAAAGCCAAAGAAGTAACATTTAAAATTCTAAAGGACATTTATCCATCTAATCACTTCCTACAAGAAAGATTTAATTGGGAGAACAATTCATGCAGGTTCTGTGAGAAAGATATTGAAACTGTAGATCATATGTTTTTTAAATGTGAATCTGTACAGACTTTTTGGCTGGAATTTCAAAACTGGCTTCATTTCAAACAGATATCAATACACCCTTTGACTGTGATCTCAGTTAAGGTTGGAGTATTGTTGAAGGAAAAGATCCTAGACTTTTTGATAAATAACTTAATTACTTTGTGCAAATACTAGATTCATAGATAAGTAGATAAGTAAGATAAGTATGTTTTTAAAGGTTAAACCTCTCTTCAGCGGATGGAAGAATGAACTAAAGATATTTGCAAAGTCTCTTCATTACAGGATTGACAGGAACGCCCAGAAACTCTTGTATGCTTTGAACTTGTTTTTGTTGTTAGAATAAGACCCTAAGACATCTTTCTTTTTCTTTCCGTTATTTATTCTGTTTTATCTTATGGTGTGATTATTGTTATTTGTTATTTTTTTCCATCTTTATTCTTTCTATTTGGCTGTATCAACACTAATTATATGTGTTCAGCTGTTGAAATGTGGCGTAAAGGTTTGTAATTGAACTTGATAACTTAATAAAAAACACATTGGACAGACACATTGATCTATAAATTATGTTGTGTATATATGATCAGTGGCCAGACATTAACATTGCTCGCGATATAAATCTATAAATCCATAGTGTTTATTAATTCTTTTGTTAGTAATTTCACGTAAGCCCTGTGCGTTTTTCTTACACAGCACGTTACAACAGCGTCAGTTCACCATTTTAGCGATGCAGAGATAAAATTACCTGAGTTTAAGTTCCCTATCATAGGTCACTTCGATGCTGCGGTGACGTCACCACGTATGGGAACACCTCTGGTGTGACGAATGTCTGAAGCCCTATACCATCCCGCCAATCCTATTGGCCAAATGGCGCATAGCACCACCCTGCGCATGCGCGCGCATGATATACCTGGGTGCAGCGCGCCATTTCGCTCAGATTTCATTCCTTCAGGAATAGCGAATCATCTGTGCCCTATCGTCTCGCGTTCTCCAGCGATCTCTTCGAGCAGTGTTAACTCCTCTTCGCGGACGCGATGAGCTTTCGAAAATGTAAGGAGCCATGTACCAGGTACATCACGGCGGGGGACACTCATGACAGGTGCGTAGTATGTCTTGGTTTACATCACGCACAGGCGGCGCTTAGCGGCCTTTCTTCCTGTCCCCATTGTGATGGCCTGCGGCTCAGAGTACTGCGCTCCAGGGTGGAAGTTTTCTCTAATGTCGCCCTCGAGTCTAACCCCCGTCAGGTCACCTCTGCGACTGCCGAGGCACCGCACGAGGCGAGGGCCTGGGGTGACACGTGCGACATGGATTTTGTGGACAGCGCAGCGCTGGAATATTCTCCACATCGCTCGCTCTCCCCTACCCTGCTGCAGAATAAAACTTATACTGAGCCCGTCGTCTTCTCTAATGAGGATTTACTTCCCACACCGGAGGCATGCACCGCCATCTCCTTCGGTTGTGGACGCTATGACGACGATGTTTTATCCACCGCGGCCTCGGGGTCTGAGGACTTCGCGACCGACACTAGCCCTCTTCCTCCTAGCGGACAGGAGAGGCGTGTTTCCCCCTCCTACAGTGAGCTGTTGGATGTGGTTTCTCGTGCGGTGGGTAAATTGGGGCTAGACTGGGAGGTTGACAAGGCCGAGGCCCAACCTTCTTCCAAGCTGGACGACCGTTTTTTAACCAGTCGGACACCTACACAGCCCCGGAGGCCTTTGCCTTTTTTCCCGGACCTCCACCAGGAGGTTTCGAGGTCCTGGAAACAGCCATTTTCGGCGCGGATTACTAACGCCGCGGCCGCGGATTTCGCCACCGTTTCTGATATGGCGAACCATGGCTATACTATGATGCCCCCGGTGGAAGAGACTCTCGCCGAACACCTTGCGCCTAGTTCGGCCGCGGCTTGGAAGTCTCGCCCCCTTCTTCCTTCGAAGGCGTGTCGAGTCACGTCTAGTTTGGTGGGTAAATCCTACATGGCGGCTGGTCAGGCGGCTGCGTCGCTCCACTCTATGGCGGTCCTTCAGGCCTACCAGGCGGAGTTATTGAAGGAATTGGATGAAGGTGAGGGCATCACACCGGAGGCAGTTAAAGAACTGCGTAGAGCTACGGATTTGGCGCTACGCGCTACCAAACATACCGCTCGTGCAGTGGGCCGTACTATGGCCGGTTTGATTTCGGTTGAGCGCCACCTCTGGCTTAATCTCACCGATATTAAGGAGAAGGATAAATCTTTCCTTATGGATGCCCCTGTCTCCAGGGATGGATTGTTCGGTGAGGCTGTCACGTCAGTAGTGGAGAAGTTCAGGGCAGCGAAACAGCAATCAGCCGCTTTCCGCCAGCTGATTCCCCGCAGACCCAGGGAGGTCGAACGCCGGCAAGCGCCCGCGCGTTCTCGCTCAACCTCCTCTCACCGCCAGCGAGCAGCCTCTCGAGAGGAACCTACACCCATGGCGCCTCCTCGTAAGGACTGGGGCCCTAGGGTTTTTCCTCCGGCGCACCAGCGTCAACGTAAGCGTTTGAACCTGACCTCGACGGCTAAAGCCTCTCGTTCTCGGGTGCCGAATAGCAGCTCCTGATCTTTCTGCTGCTTGCCAGGGACTGTGCCCTCCGCTAGAGAGCGCTGTCGGACCGCTTTCGCGCATCCCACACTCTCATTGCAGTCCCCATGCTCAAACATTGATTGTCTCGCCGCTAACAGCGCCTCGAGCAACATTGGATCGAGCTGTAATGACAGACGCTCCCTCAGACACTCTGCGCAATCCTGCTTTCGGAGTTCGAGGGACGACTCAAGGACCCTACACAAACGGCCCGTTTATGACGGCTCACACAGCCGCCGCTTTTTCGCTAGCGGCAGAGCCCGATGTTCCATCTGTTGGCCTAATTCCTGCCGTGGACGCGTTTCAGGATTATACTCAACGGAACGCAACGACTCCGGCGCATACGCTTCCCCGGTGCACGAACACCACGGGTTTTTCGTGTCCGGTCGTTTTAACGCGTATGACGGCGTTGCTGGGAGCGGAAGCTTTGAAACCGTTAATATTGTTTCGGGCCGCGTGGGAACGCTTGCCCGGCATTCCTCAATGGGTGTTACGCACGGTTTGTCACGGATACACCATTCAGTTTCGGAAAGGCCCGCCTCCTTTCCGCGGAATTCTTCCCACTACGGTGAAGTCTACGGAAATGGCGGTGCTGCGACAAGAAATGTCAGCTCTGCTGAGCAAAGGGGCTATAGAAGAAGTACACCCCTCTCAGATGGAGACAGGTTTTTACAGCCGTTATTTCGTGGTACCGAAAAAAGACGGCGGGTTACGACCCATTCTGGATTTACGCCGTCTGAATCTTGCACTCAGACCGAGCAAATTCAAGATGTTGACGGTGAAAAATATTCTGTCTCAGATCCGACCAAGCGATTGGTTTATTACGATCGATCTGAAGGATGCGTATTTCCATATTCAGATCGTCAAGAGACACAGGAAGTTCCTCAGATTCGCTTTAGAGGGCAAAGCGTATCAGTACCGCGTTCTTCCCTTTGGCTTGGCTTTAGCGCCCCGTACGTTCTCAAAGTGCATGGACGCAGCTCTGGCCCCGTTGCGGCTCCAGGGCGTTCGTGTGTTGAACTATTTGGACGATTGGCTGGTGATAGCGCAATCGCGGACTCAAGCACACTCTCACCGAGATCTTGTGCTGAATCATTTAAACAGCCTGGGCTTACGAACAAATTTCAAGAAGAGTGTTTTAACTCCCTCTCAACGGATAACTTTTCTTGGAATAGATCTGGACTCTCGCGCGATGACAGCGAAGCTTTCTCTCCCGCGCGCTCAGTCGATTGCGTCATGCGTGCGGCACTTCAAAGCGGGTCGCACGGTGACGGTGAGATTGTGCCTCAGGCTCTTGGGTCTAATGGCAGCAGCATCCCCCGTGATTCGTCTGGGATTGCTTCAAATGCGCCCTTTTCAGTGGTGGACGAAAAGGCGGAATATTTCACCCCGTTGTCTCCCGCATCGCACGATTTCGGTGACACGGCGGTGTGTGATGTCGCTGAAAATTTGGATGTCAACCGAATTTCTCCTGTCAGGAGTTCGATTGGGAATTTATGCTTTCCGAGAGACTGTCACGACGGACGCGTCTTTGACTGGTTGGGGAGCTGTGTGTCGAGGGCGACCAGCCCACGGAGTGTGGACAGCGGCTCAGCGCGGCTGGCATATAAACAGACTGGAATTACTGGCAGTTTTTCTGGCTCTCCAGTATTTCTCGGATCTGCTGATCGGCCGTCATGTGCTGCTCAGATCAGACAACACAGCGGTTGTGTCTTATCTGAACCATCAAGGAGGATTGCGCTCTCGCCCCCTGTGCAGGCTGGCGAGGCGTGTTCTTCTGTGGTCTCGGGACAAGTTTCTCTCGATCCGGGCCATTCATGTCCCCGGACGATTGAATTTCGGAGCGGATCTGCTATCCAGACAGGCTCTGGAACAGGGAGAATGGCGATTACACCCCCAGACGGTGGATCTTTTATGGCGGATATTCGGCAAAGCGAAAGTGGATTTATTCGCATCGAGCATGACTACGCATTGCCCGCTATGGTTCTCCCTACGCTCCCCATCGCCCCTGGGCGTGGATGCGTTAGCTCACAGCTGGCCCAAGACCAGTCTGTATGCTTTTCCTCCGATTCGTTTGATCCCAGCGGTATTATGCAGATTACGCCGGGACAGAGTGGAACAGCTGCTGCTGGTGGCTCCGCGATGGCACACGCAGCCGTGGTTTGCGGATCTGATCAGTCTGCTAGCGGGCTCTCCGTGGGAGATTCCCATCAGACAGGATTTATTATCACAAGCACAGGGGCTGATTTGGCACCCGAGGCCAGATCTGTGGAAACTGTGGGCGTGGCCACTGAGCGGAGTGCGTTAGTATGTCCCGGTCTTTCTGCTGAAACTACTGAAACTATATTGAGTTCTAGAGCAGCCTCTACGAGACGCTTATATGCTTTCAAGTGGAGACTGTTTACAGCCTGGTGTGGTAATCATAATGTGGATCCAGTTTACTGCCCAGTGGCTTCAGTGCTGGAGTTCCTCCAGGAGCGTTTCTCGGATGGCGTTACACCAGCCACTTTAAAGGTTTACGTGGCAGCCATTTCAGCTTACCACGAATGCATAGGCGGTGCCTCTGTGGGGCGTCATCCATTAGTTTCTCGTTTCATACAGGGTGCGCGACGGCTGAGGCCTTTCCGCCCTGTGCGAGTTCCTTCATGGGATTTATCCATTGTGTTGTTAGGTTTATCAGGGCATCCGTTTGAGCCCTTGGAGACCGTATCGGATAAAATCCTGACATTGAAGACACTTCTTCTCATGGCTTTATCCTCCCTCAAGAGAGTTGGGGATTTACAGGCTCTTTCTGTTTCACCCTCATGCATGGAATTTGCACCAGGCTCTGTGAAGGTGCTGCTGCGGCCCAGGCCTAACTATGTTCCTAAGGTCGCATCTACCCTTTTCGCTTTCAGCAAGTGGTTCTGGAAGCTTTTTCGCCTGCCGAGGCCGGGTCAGGAGATCTAAGTCTTTGCCCTGTGAGAGCTTTAAAGACTTATGTGGATCGCACAGCTCCTTGGCGTGGTTCTGACCAGCTGTTTGTCTGCTTTGGACATAAAAGTAAGGGCCATGCAGTTACAAAACAGCGCATGTCCCATTGGCTGGTGGAGGCGATTTCTTTGGCCTATGAGGCGCGCGGACTCGCTTCACCCTTAGGGGTTAAGGCTCATTCCACTCGAGCTGTGGCTTCTTCTCAAGCTTTTCTCAGTGGCTCTTCTATGGATGATATCTGTGCTGCGGCAGGATGGTCCTCACCGAGCACTTTTATCAAATCCTACAGTCTGGATGTGAGGATGGCCCCTGGCTCCCGGGTTCTCTCCGCTTGAGCAGTTGCTTCCTCGGATCTCAGTTATCAGGTACGTCAGGCGTTTTGGTATATCGTTCCCATACGTGGTGACGTCACCGCAGCATCGAAGTGACCTATGATAGGGAACATCTCGGTTACGTATGTAACCTTGGTTCCCTGAATAGGGAACGAGATGCTGCGGTTCTGGCCGTTCCGTACCTTGATAACTCTTCATCTTCAGTCATGAAATCTGAGCGAAATGGCGCGCTGCACCCAGGTATATCATGCGCGCGCATGCGCAGGGTGGTGCTATGCGCCATTTGGCCAATAGGATTGGCGGGATGGTATAGGGCTTCAGACATTCGTCACACCAGAGGTGTTCCCATACGTGGTGACGTCACCGCAGCATCTCGTTCCCTATTCAGGGAACCAAGGTTACATACGTAACCGAGATGTTTGAAGTACTCCCCGCGACGCCATCTTGATGTTTTCAAGTGGAGGTGACGTATTTCCGGTTTGAGAGTGGAGCTCCACTCGCCCATGGTCTGCAGCCAGACCCTTCTCCAAATACCGGAAGCTGACAATAAATATAATTTTATACCTATTAGATTGTTTTTTGTTAACTTCTACACTTACTCCAACCCTAAACCTACTCATAAAAATAATGCAAAAATAATAATGATTGTTTTACAGTGAGAAAAAAAATACGTTATATTGATGTGCGCATGCCCAGTAGTTTTTGCTGTCTGCCTTAACCCTGTTCACTACACTTCCCATGCAGCTTCGCGGGCTAAACAGGAAATTGTCATGTCAGCAAACAGGGCTGCGTTTCACCAAAACATCGTAAGCTTGGTCGTTAAAGTTTATTTACGTTGGTTTTCTCTCTTGCCTAACATTTAGTAAAACACATTATCTTATGTTAACAGACAATATTGTTATTTTAACAGGCAATATTGAAAACAGTTTGCGCGGGTACTTCGTCTGTTTTTGAGTGTCCTCAAACTGGCATTACGTCACAGTAAGAAAAACCCTTTAAGTTTCCAACTACAATAATAATGTAAACCTACAACATTTTTAGAAATACCAAAGCACTACTTATGCCTATGCATTAATCGGACGGGTCTTATTATTAAAACAATTTTTGTTACATTGTTTCGTTGCGCCATGGAAGTTATTTGAACAGTTCTCTGTTATAGTTCAAATAACTTCCCTGTTATAGTTCTCAATTTGTTGAGTGACATAATGTCCATTTTTTTTCCTTATCACTGCTAGTTTGTCCGTTTTCGCTGTTCCTCAATCCTCATTTCTGCTAGTGTTTGTTTGCCATCTGATCTGTTTTTAGACAAAATCGAAAATCATAATGAGGAATCACGGAATGAGGAACTGAGATAAAAAAAACAACGCTGTCACGAGGCTGTTGGAAACTTGTAAGAAGTCAGATCAAGGTACTGAACATTCAGATGTACTACTCTTAGAAAAACAGCCTCATACACCTTGCATGCTCTTTGTTTAAACTATCACCAGACTGTTTGATTCTGAGGATATTTTTATAAGGTAGGTTATTTTGCAATTGGCTATTAATGTTGCTTATGTCTTTGCAAACACCTCTATAATTCAGTTTACATTTAATACATGTGTCAGGTGAAGTTAATTTCTCAAGATTAATAGATGAAAGAAAAATCATTGTCTGTCCCTGCAGCACTCCCAGGATGAGAGGAATTGTTGCATTTTACCTAACCTATTTGCCATGCCTGATACTGGGGATCATCTGTGTGGCATTGGTAGTTCACTGGAATTACAGCTATCGAGGTGGATTTGCATGGGACGGCTCAGCCAACCACTTCAACTGGCACCCAGTCTTAATGGTCACTGGTATGGTGGTGCTTTATGGGAATGGTATGTTTGATTGGGTGTTGTTTTGGCTTATGTTTCATGCTACTGTAGCTATAATATGATAACACAACTTTGCACAGTTAATGTGTTGTAAAAAAAAAAAGTGTGTGATTGTTTTATTGTTAGTTTTAAGTTTAGGATGTTACAGTGTTGCCAGATTGGGTGGTTTTGAATTTGATTGTGTGGGTGGATTTCCGTTTGGGGGTTTCCAAATAAGTTGTAAAGGCTAATTGGTTAGTAAACAAACCCAAATATTCATGTACTGCATCCAGTCAGTCATCACATCTTTGTTAACACGTGCACACTGCAGAGGCGCTGATGTTGATGTTGACACCCAGACTTGCTGCCAGTTACGAGGGATCATCAAACAGACGTGATGTTTGTTGGAGTGGGTGGGTTTTTGTGAACTTTTGGGCTGGAAATAGTCCATCCAATCTAGCAACACTGGAAATATTATCATATTTGGCTAAATATTTTATTATGTTGACTTCTGACTTTTGTCAGTTTTATCAACTGAACAGACTTTCTGACATCAGTGACTTTTTGTCCTCTATTAACCAGCGGTCATAGTGTATCGTATTCCTCTGACTTGGGGTCACAATAAGCTCCCGTGGAAGCTGTTACATGCTGGACTTCTGCTCCTTTCTTTCATTCTGTCTGTTATCGGGCTTTGTGCCGTGTTCGACTTCCACAATGCAAACAACATACCCAACCTTTATTCCCTCCATAGCTGGGTGGGGATTTGTACCACTGCACTTTTTACTGTACAGGTGAGTATCATGTTTAAAAGTGTTGATGTACAGTGAAGTTTAATAGTGGCTAAAAAATGAACACACTTTGTATATAAAAGTTAAACTACATTACATGCAAAATGTTTACAATTATCAGTGGTGTTAGTAATTCTCATTTTTTTCTGATGCTTTTTCTAGTGGGTTATGGGTTTTACCACGTTCCTCTTACCCTGCACTCCAATGTCAACACGTGCTTTTATAAAGCCAACTCATGTTTGGATGGGAGGAATCATCTTGGTACTGAGCATTGTGTCCTGCATCTCAGGGATCAACGAAAAGCTCTTTTTTGCACTGTAAGTGAAGTATGAATTAGCTTTTGCAATGAAGACAATAAGAACTTATATTTAATTGAATTATATATGGCTATTGATTTTAAATAGATCTTCATGAAGTGCTACCTGCTTTTTAACTAGATCTGATCATTAAGGTCTAATCAATTTGATATGATCTATATGGTATAATCAATATGTTTTAAGAGTTGAGGTATAAAGAAGTAGGTAGAAAACGTACTCATAAATATAGAACTCACAATAGATTAAGTGTACTGTCATGCCAAATGAGTTTTACTATTGGTTCTTTCCTCAGAAAAGGAAACACCAATGGCACACTGTCTTATTCCACATTACCACCAGAGGCAATAACTGCAAATTCATTGGGGGTCATCATTATAGCATTTGGATTGGTTGTTTTGAAAATCTTATCCAATCAGATATGGCAGCGTCCTGAGCCAGGCTATGAAGAGGGAGTTTACCAGGTAAAAGACAGGATTTGTTGTTTGTTAGATTTTTTTAGAACTCTTTGTTCTTTGAGTTTTGTGTGCTTAATGTTGTGACGAAAGCAATGCTAATTATTTTGTCTCGGTACAATTCTCTTTATATTCATAAATCGGTAGTCAAGAAAGTATGTAACAGTTTTTTTCTGTCAGGGTTCGTTTAATATGGCTCCTTCTCATTTTCAGCCGCTGGGGTATGATGGAAGCTGATATCCTAAAGCTGAAATATCTGACAGCTAAATGTTTATCTGTGCTCTTCAACGGAATCAAAGTCCCCTGATGTTGCAACTGTTATCATACAGAGCACTGCAGTTTACTGCAAATCATTTTATAATGTTTTACATTTGATTTGATTGTACAGCTGCTGTTGTTGTAGAACATAATGCAAATGGTCATATATGTAAAATAAAAATGCTTATTTATTATATGAAAGACTTGTGTAATAAATGATTGAAATCAAGGTATTGCCTCTTCTTTGTTTGTTATACCAGTTCAAACCGGCTGAGAAGGGGGTTAAAAATACCAGTGACAAATCACTACGCGTCATCATCAGCAAATACCCAATAGAAATCGAGACTGTCTAGCTCAAATCAAAACACTCCACAGAGTGTATAAAATGTGCATATCTACGCTGAACTCAAATAAGTTATCATTTGATTGTTTGACGTTTACGCACTAAAACATAAATATAACACAAAGCCGCACTAAATACTGTCCTAAATACATTCAGAAAAACTGAGAATTGACAACGAAAAGGGACAAGCAGGTCAATCCTAATTATTGAAATATCGCGAATACCACAGCGCACCTGTCTTTATTTATTATATATTTTATTAAAAGAAAAACATTTTGGAGTCAACGATTAAAAAATTGTAATAAAATAACATTTATTTCAATAAGACCTACGTCCCACATGTTTTGCATTGTTGCGTTTGCCCCGCCCGCAGAGGGGTTGCACCAAACATGGTTTCCACTAGGTCCGCTTTAAAGATATAGTTGTCAGGCCTCACAAGGAAGCGTAGCTATTGTTTCATTCGTGTTCGTTGACATATTAGTCTGTTGTCATGTCTGGCCGAGGAAAAGGCGGTAAGGGGCTTGGAAAAGGTGGTGCAAAACGTCACCGCAAAGTCTTGAGAGATAACATTCAAGGAATCACAAAACCAGCTATTCGCCGTCTAGCGCGTCGTGGAGGTGTGAAGCGTATTTCTGGACTGATCTATGAAGAGACAAGAGGTGTACTGAAAGTGTTTCTTGAGAATGTTATTCGTGATGCTGTAACATACACCGAGCACGCCAAGCGCAAGACTGTGACCGCTATGGACGTAGTATACGCTCTGAAGCGTCAAGGCCGTACGCTGTATGGTTTTGGTGGTTAAATCTAATCCGGACCGGATTTTAAAAAAGGGTCTTTTGAGGGCCGCCCACACATTCAATTACAAGAGCAAGTTAATGTCTCATTTTCTCCTTCATCTTTTCTTCTCTTGTTCTCCACAACACACTTTCTGTTTTGATTAACGTTAGATCACTAAAGTTACCATAGACTATAAAAATATGGATTGTCCGTGACGTCACCCGCGATAGAAGTGTGTTTTTGAAGCCTAAAGTGTGCAGAGCATAGACCTCATATGATGCATAGACCGTAAAAGAAAGAAATGATGTCTATGGTGCAGAGCATGAGCATGGCCGTGGCCATCTTCGCAGTGCGTCACCGCGCGACCCTCCCGGGACAATCAAAAATGGGCAAAAAGGCGGGAGCTACTTGCTGAAACCACGCCCACCTAGCGCGACAACAGCGGCAATCCCTGTCACTCAAGTGGCCACGCTCTTAATCAGGCAGAATTTAAAATTCACTCCCTTCACAGTTGTCATGAAGGGCAAAATTAGCTATTAAGACCAAAATCATTTTTTGCACCAGCCTGTAAAAATGTTTTTTTTTTTTAGCTGTAAAGTTCGAGGTTGGCGCTCGAACGTTACTCAAGTTAAAAAAAAAGCAAGGCGTTTAGAATTGTTACATTAATTCTATACTTGCGGTAGTAACCGCGGTAGTAAATGCCATTAATTGATACTTGCGGTAGTAACAAAAACATTGACAGTTCATTAGTTTATAGATGATCGGACAGAAATGTCAGTAAACCTTTTGACATTTTCATGTTCACTAAATGTTTGTAAACTTGATTATAATTAAATGATGGTAATGAATAAGGTTGGTTTGAATAATAATGAATGAATATGTCTATGAACAATAATGCACTGGAAGTTGTTCCGTATTGTGAATAATTATGGCAGTTGTCAGGTACAATAACTTTACTTCCATAAGCCACAGTCTTGAATGATTTGTTTGCTGTTGCCTTTAAGAAACTATTGCACCATTTAAAAAAAAAAGACCAATTTGCAACCTATCTAGATACACCGTGGTTCCATTTACATTGAGGTTGCCACCATGTGACGTCGGCATGAAATAAAAATTGACAAGTCTTTTTTTTTTTATTGGAATACTGTAGTCTTTATTATAAATAACTTATCCGGGCACTTCAATATTTTCAAATAAAGAATCTTCTCTTGCGATCACATGTGAGGGCGCGAGGGCGTGGCTGTCTGTCTCCCTGCCTCTTCAGAGACCTATCAGAGGTTAACGTTTTTTATATTAAATGGGGGGTACAATGGTGTTTCATGCAGAGTTGTTCACACTGTTAAAGAGATGGATTCTAATGTTAAACATGGCCAAAGTTTTAAAAAATAATTTAGAAAAATGACTGAGAATTTCTTTGCAGAAAATCTTACTTCTGGGTTGGTACCAGTTTGGCTGTTTTTTTTTTTCCGATCGTGGATCTAATGACGTAGACGAGAGTGGAACTCCTTATAGACGGTTTCTGGACCTAAGTTAACTTCCGTTCTGTGTTGTGTATATCGGTCTGGCTGCGGTGCCATCTACAAACGCAGTTAAAGTCAAGGTGATGAGTAGACTGAGGTTGGGCTCAGGTGGTTGTGCTGCGGGATGTGTTTCCCATACATTTATTTATTTTTGGAGACTCGCCACAATAGATTTTCAAAAAGGCTTCGTTAAATAAACATGAGTAACGTAACATTATGTACTGCATGTTTAATAATAAGAATTCCTTACATTTATGTTTAAATATCAAAACGAGGCACGGGTGTTTTTATATCGCTGTATTTCTGAAGGAGGACTTGCATGTTATATGCCTGATAAAGCAGTGTGTGAGCGTTCCAGCTCTGCTTTGTTTACAGCTGTTACTGGGGAAACCTCTATTTCTCGCGCTTTATGTCTATGCTTTAAAACATCTCCTGCTGGTAAAGAATGAATTTGCATTTTCATTAAGTTCGCCTTATCCAAGCAGCAAACATATTTTGTTTGTTATCAAAAAATATCTACTCTAGACAGACTTGGCTGTTGTTATTGATTCTATTTGGAGTCTACCGGAGGTTAAGTTAGGTCTACAAAAGCGCACACGCGCAGTAACATTTGTTTATGTTGATGCCCTTGAAACAGTCTATATGAGCATTTCTCTCAGAAAAGGGCGCCCGCGCACACGTTGACCAGAGGGGAGCAAGACCACACACATCAATGCGCTTCATTGGGAAATCGATAGGAGGCAGTGGTGTTTGATATCCTTTTTCGTTTTATTTTAAAATACAGTGAGGAAAATTGCAGTAGCCAAGGCGAACTGACTGATGTTATCAAGTATGCTGCTGTTTGCAGAATTATCGGATTTGCATCATCGCGGACATCACACTCCCAAGTCGAATGCACAAAGTCTAAACTACCCAGGATGCAAGTCCAAAATTTTCCAGAGAGAATCGGAAAGCTGTGATAAAACTAAAGACTTTTTGGATATATAAAGGATGCAGTAGCCTACTAGTCTATAGGTTCACAAGATTTGGTGAAACTGTGTATGTTACAAAGATTTTGAGGGGAAACATAAATTAAGTGCACGGATAGATTATAATAAACACTACAGTATTCCATTAAAAAATAAGAATTTCACATTTTGATTTCATTGTGACTTTAAAGGGCGTTGTTAGACACAACACACAGTGGATTGACTGTCACATGATTTTTGTTTTTACAATAATTATTTACAAAGTTGCAGGATAATACAGTATAATACATTCTGTGCGTGTGTAGGCAAAGTCCCTTTATTATTGTATTGTATTCTATAGTATTTGGTATTGGCTATGTGTATATGTGTGTGTATGTGTGTGTATATATATATATATATATATATAACTGCAAATTAAATATGAATAAAAGTTGTACCTATTTGTCATAAATAAGCTTTTTGTGCCCTGGTCGATGTTTATTATTTCTTACTAATGAACCATATACGTTATTGATCAGATGTTGAATAATCTTCAGATTTCGCTTAAAATAAAGAGTGAATTGTCTGTCACTTGTATTTATGAAATATTTTTTAATAAATGTGTGTAATAGGCTATAGATAAGTCAATCAACATCACAGTACAGCAATACGTTTAGCAGTAGTTCCGCCCTGGACAAAGAAGGAACGTCGTGAAAATCCTCGCTTTTAAGACTGTTCGGATAAAAAGTGGCTAAGTGGCCTTTGTATATCCACTAAATATAATTGTAAGAATATTAAAGGTTTTGTAAGTATTACATTGTTGAAAAAAGTGCTAGAAATGTATCAGAACAACATACACCGAGATCGCTTCTGTTATGGCACTCCTCGACTGTTGAGAGCACTTTTCCCTTTATATACTACTAACTTCCGTTTTCTTACTAACAGGCAACGTCTTTATATGTGTAATGTTGGTAAATTGCTTATATACAAGTGATTCAAATCATTTACTGGATGTACATATGTTATCATTAATAGATCATTGTAGAAAGAATCTCCGTGAGATTAGAGGAGGTTGAAATGGCTACAGCGCTGATCTGTGTTACCTTCACTTAAGAAAAACGCTTCAGTTTTTTATTCTGTGACCAATCTTAGTCTAAAACCACCACAAATATTTAGATTAGGGTCTTTTTTGTGCATAGTGTCCGTCATTTTAATTGTGATTATCAAATTTTAATATAGAATCTACAAAAGAACAGAGGAAGTGCGATATTTCCCGCTGCGCCTCGCACTAAATTTGGACGCGTTTTTATTATTGTACAATAAACCGAGCGATGTTTTGAACAAAACATAAGCTGCTTTTAAAGAGGAAAGACTCTGCTATCGGGACGTGGTTTAAAGTATACAATCCGTCACTCTTTTTCGCGGAAAACCTTGTGTTTTTCAAAATTAGAAAACACATCTACGAACGACTCTGTCATGTTGAGAGCGTCGGTTCAGGGAGTTGAGTCTATATGGTTCTCATCTCCCGTTTAAATCCCGCCCTCAGCTGTTGGATGTAAACATTGCTTGACAGATCTGTACTACGTGACATCGGCTCCAAGTTTACTGAAACTATGGCAGAAACTGCTCCTGCTCCCGCGGCTGCTCCGGCCAAAGCCCCGAAGAAGAAGACGGTAAAGGCGAAAAAGCCTGGACCAGGCGTGTCAGACCTTATCGTGAAGGCGGTTACCGCTTCCAAAGAGCGCAAAGGAGTTTCCCTGGCGGCTCTGAAGAAGGCTTTGGCAGGTGGTGGATACGACGTTGAGAAAAACAACTCTCGCATCAAGATTGCTTTGAAATCTCTGGTGAAAAAGGGGGCGCTTGTTCAAACTAAAGGCACCGGAGCATCCGGATCTTTCAAGCTGAGCAAGAAACCAGCCGCCAAGAAGCCCGTTAAGAAAGTTGTGGCGAAACCGAAGAAACCAGCCGTGAAGAAGAAGGCGGCAGCCAAGGTGGCGAAGCCCAAAAAGGTAGCAGTAAAGAAACCTGCCCCGAAGAAGTCTCCCAAAAAAGTGAAGAAACCGGCTGCGCCCAAGAAAGCCGCCAAAAGCCCGAAGAAAGTAAAGAAACCGGCCGTGAAGAAAGTTGCAAAGAGTCCTAAGAAGGTCAAAGCAGTGAAGCCTAAAGCCGCAAAGCCCAAGGCTACCAAGGCGAAGAAGACGGCCGCTAAGAAGAAATAGACTGCCACCAGACTTCATTCCACAAACCAAAGGCTCTTCTTAGAGCCACCCCATCTTCACAGAAATGCAAATGTCCCTAACGCATGTAAGAAGGCTATTGCCTTTTTAATAGACTGAGAAAATGGTTTTTGGGTGGGGTGCGACACATTTTGAGCTGTCTTGTTGGATAGGGTCTTATTGCTTAGAAATATCACCAGCACGAACGGCCAGGACAAATACTTCTGTGTAAAATCGGTTTGTAGAAACACGTGACAGTCTCTTCCTCTGTACCTGATGCTCAAAGCCGATTATTTGCTGTAGATTTTCAATCCTTCACAGATTAGACAGAAGAGTCCGCTGGTTGGAAAGTGTCCGAAATGTGCGAAGATTTCATCGTGTACGAGCGTGTGCACGTATACGTGAGAGCTTTTGTGACTAAACACTGATTCGTGTACTATATTTATATTTTTTATATGATAATACTAGAGTTTCCTGTAAATATAGCAATACAGAACACACATTTAATTTATTCATTGTTAATGGTTTGTTGAATGTTGTTATAAAAGGCAAGATACATCCCATCGGTTTTTGTGTGTGTGTGTATATACTATTGTTTTTACCTTTTACTCATAAACCTATATTTTGTCCAAAACCTGTTTTACTACAATAAAAAAATAAATAAAAAATAAATGGTGTCAGAAGATTATTATTATCATTCTGTAAATCTGCTTAATGTACATTTTTGAATGTCATGTTTTTAAATTAAGGACAAATTTTCTTATTAAAAGCCATTTAAAACTTTGGACAGACCTCTTTTTTGTATAAAAATAAACGTAAAGGTTTTTCCTTAAAATTTATGTGAATGTAAATGGTAATGTTAATGTCACTGGACATGGTTTCATTCGTGACTTCATTTTGATGAAGTTTTTCACAATTTTCATTGTTTTTGCTTGTGGATTGGCAAATGTAGATATTCAAAGTTCATCAAATAATACGAGGTAACAAAAGCAGCAGGCATTATAAAAGAAGAAGAAAAAACCTGTCAGTCTGTTAGTGCCTTCTCCCTTTAGGAGTGAATAAAGGAGTCTTTCAAAGTCAGGTGTTATTTGTTTTCAGTATAAACAAAATCTTCAAGATGACAGACATATGATTATTATTTTCGCCATTAACACATTTAACTGAAAAAGACTGAGCGTTATTCAGATAGAAATAATGGTTGGTACTACATTATTAGCTTTATATATTAAAATCAATTTATGGTATGAAATCTATCTATCTCACAATGAGTGACCTTTTGAATGATTCATGAGCAGAGTAATGGAGAAAACAGCACTCAAAAACAGGTCAAGCCTGTTCAATTACTCATGGTCTTACTCAGTTTGAAGTAAAAGTAGGCATAAGAAGTAGAATTATTTTCAAAACATATTTAAAGATCACAATATTCCAGATATACTAGGAGATTCACTTTCATTATGAGCCACATGTTCAAGAGATGCTAAATCATCCTCTTTTGTAAATGGTATGATTTTATCCAATGATAATTCTGTTTCTCCATGACTTAGCATATGAGTCCTTTCCCCATATACAAAGGTACATTCCGTTTCATAATGGACTTCAGCCATCTTTGACACTGTATCAAAGCATATATCTTTATCACTTTCCTCCCTGACAGCATGCGGATGCAGACATGGGTGACTGAAGAGGTGAATGTCTTGAAGGTTTGTGGAGTCGCGATGGTACGACACCAGCTCATTGCTGAAGTCAACCGTTTGCACAGTATTCCGAGAGCACAACTTCCCACATCCCAAGAGACTGGAGAAAGCTTTGCGGAATTCTGCATTAAATGCATAAACTACAGGATTCAAGGTAGAGTTTGCCCATCCACACCACACGAAAACATCAAAAGTCGTCTTATTGACACATGGGATCTGTCCGGTGTTGTGGAGGCCAGGGTCACAAAATGGCACCATGCAGTTGAGAATGAAGAAAGGGAGCCAACAACAGACAAACACGCCCATGATCATCGACAGGGTTTTCAGGACTTTGGTTTCCCTCTTAAATGCGCTTTTTAACTTCTCTTCAGGTGCTTTATTGCAGCTCTGGCAGGACTGAACATGCTTAATGGTACACTCTTGCATTGATATCCTTCGGATCTGCCTTTGCGCTATAAGAAAGATGCGAGTGTATGTGACAATCATTATGGAGACAGGGATGTAGAAGCTGATTAGAGATGAAGTGATGGCATAAGTGCGGTTTAAACTGGCATCACACTTTTCACCGATTTCTCCCAGGTCTTCTTTATGGCGCAGACTCTTATGCCAACTCAGCTGCACAGGAATGAATGAGATCAGAATAGAGAGCATCCATGCCACTCCAATCATGACAAATGCTACTCTTCTTGTCATTTTCTGCTCGTAGCTCAAAGGGATAGCAATAGCCCAGTAACGATCCACACTTATGATGCACAGATTAAGAATGGAGGCAGTGGAACACATGATGTCAAAGGCTATCCATACTTCACAGAAACTGCCGAATGGCCAGAAACCCACAATGTCAGCGGCTGCCTTCCACGGCATTACAAGAGAGGCTACTAAAAGATCTGAGACAGCCAAAGACACTACAAACACATACGCCACTTTGGAGCGCAGATGACGGAACCGTACCACTGCGGTGCACACCAGAGCATTCCCTAGAAAGGTGGAGAGCACAAAAATGAAAAGCAGAAAAGCAGTCGTGGAGCGAGTTATTAATTCTGAGACATAACCTTTAGTCTGGTTTACCATCTTCTGGGATTACCCTGGCTACAACCTGAAAAATGAAGTCCTTTGATCAAGCAACCGTTCTTCAGGGTACATTTGAAGATAGTTTAATATCCAAAGACTTCAGGAATTCATCCATTAATGAGAGAGTTGTCTGTAATTGAACATTTCTTAAATAACCTTCCCTCCTTCGTTCAACCAGAGAATTGCGTGAGAATACAGTGCAGAGGGTGAGGCTAATGATCCTGGGGGAGGAGCCTAAGAAAATATAGTAGAGAGGGAGACTGTGACTGCTCTCATATATATTATTTATTCATTTTTGATATATTTTTAATGATATATTTTCATTTTATGTTTTCAGTCATCAGGCTCTTTCAAAGTATTTTTAAATTAATAGCCTACTTATCAAAGAAATAGCCTAAGGCAAGTGGAAAATCTTTCTCAGGACACATCTGCTATCTGACTAGTTAAGTCTAATTAGCATTCATGGGTTCGTTTACAGTTCTGTTCTCCTAAATTCACTGTTACCCACAAGATGGCAGTAGCCTATTCAATAATATCCCACAAGAGAACAGACAGCGGTTCCAATGATGGGAGGTCCGAGTCATGACGGCGAAACGATTCGTTCAAACTGTTCGTTTCAAAGAATCTGTTCAAAAAGATGTTATGTTCAGCTTTTGTTTTACCTCATTACATTGGTCCCCGATCAACATTTATTTTTCCAGATCAGTTATCAGCCACTATTAAGTTAAGTAAATATATTTAGAGCCGAAAATAAGTTGGATTGCAATAAACGATCGTACACAATTCATTTAGCAGAAATGTATTTGCCGAAAATAGGTATTTATTAAAACCAATATTTCTTATGTGGGCTAAAACGGTAAACTATATGCTACTACCTTTTCTATTTCTATATTTCTGTTTCTATATTTCTATTTATATTTCTATGTATAGTAGGCTATGCATGCACGCCATGCTTTGCTGAATTCAGCCACGAATCAGGAATCATTCAGTCCGGTTTTGTGAACCGGTTCAACGGATTCGTTGACAAGATCGCATTAAAAAAGATTCGTTTAAGAATTGAAAATAACTATGAAGTTCAGATATCTGTCTTACTGGAATACATTCGTCCCAACCAAAAACGACAACACCAACAAACATTAAGTAGCCTTCCAGAAAACTCTCCACCAGTCACCCAAAGTGTCAAGCTAGGAGATTATTTAATCCATCACATTTATTACACTAACTTCTTTTAGGCACGTACATTATGTCCGTTTCTTCTAAAATTCCAGTTATTTATTTATATATATATATTTTTAAATTCCAGTTATGTGCCCGTGCGACTGGAGGTCTATGAGGTCACCAGCCCACAGTGGTGGGCGTGAGGGGGGAGTTCTACAAGGCGTAACTTTGTTTCGACTTCTCTGAAATTGTAGGAGATCAACCAGTGAAAGTTGAGGGGATGTGCAACAGCTGAGAGAAGCAGAGATTCACTTTCGGAGGAGTATTCCACTGTGAAAGTTGCACTCACAGCAAAAGTAAGCTGACAACTGCATCTGCTTTGCTTCAGTAAGCTATTGAATAATCGCATTTTTTCCTCTTTTTTAAACGAAAATAGCTGTACTGAATATTTCGTTTTAAAATCTGTTACCTGACATTCTGGTTTTACAATACATCACGTTTCCTTGTAAGATAGGAGAGAGAAAGAGAGAGAGAGAAACAGCGATTTTAATGGTTAGGCATGACGTCATACTTGAGTTTCGTGGGATAGGATGCAAGTACAAGGAGTTTCTGACTAAATAAGAGATATAAGTTGTGCTGTCTTGTTGGTTTATGTGATTGCATAATATATTTCTTATATGTGCCTTTGCTTTTTGTTCAGGAAGAACACTGGGTTTTTGTGTCTAGGTGGAATTGCACAGGACTGTGACCCCTTGACATGTGAACCCTTATGTCCTGTCAGAATCCTATTCATGGTGGTCAGGGGACTTGCTGTCTGGAAGTAAACTACTAACAGACAAAAACCAGGTCTTTAGGACTGGAATGTGAGGCAGTTCCAAAGCTGTAGATGGCTCAGAGCAATAGTCTTGTTCAGGCGAACACACACACAGTATATACCAAATACTTTCTGAACAAACCCTGTGGTCTGTGTGGTGAGCTTTATGTAAATTCAGTTACGAAGTTTTGGGCAATTCATTGAGACTTCTGAGGCCATGTCTATTTGCCACATGTATTCGGACAATGCATCCTAAAATCCTGAAAAGATTATGAAAGATTTATTCATGCTTGTATAGTTTTAGTTTAGGTTACAGGCTTCACCATTGTGATGTATTTTAGACAATAATTTTCTGAATGTGTTTGAGAAAGTGAGCGGAAGTTTTAAAATGTGTTTTTGTAGAAGTGCCTCTTTTATCTTGGAGTGGCAACCTTAAGGGAACATAAGGTTGGAAACGTTACGGTTTTTTTTCTTTCTTTCTTTACTTTTTTGTTTGTTTGCTTCTGATAAACATGTGATAAACAGTTGATTGTGCAAATTTTTTTCTGATTAGGGCATGTCATTGTAGATGAATAGTATGCCACGGTGTAGTCTAAACAAGTCTCTGTGTTCTCATTACTGCACTCTTTGATGTGGGCTGATTTGGGGATGGATCCTTGAGCGCAATACTTTGATAAAAGTTCTTTTTATAAAAAAAGTACACATAAATGACCAGTTGGAAATAGATTGAAATAGAAATAGATTATGTCTGTCTATTAGCATTAATAATGCATTTCTGTGCTGCCTTTAAATAGTAATAACAATAAAACCTACTTCCTTTGCTTCACTTTCACCCCCTATTATTTTTTTTTTATTTTTTTTGTAGGCCATAAAAATCTTCTGAGCCTCTATCATTATGCTGGCCCTCTGGTCTGTGTCAGTTTTACTATTGTGCACATGGAGATTTAGTTATGCACAATATGAGCATTTGGGTTTCCTTCCGGGCTACCAAGACCCTGCTCAAGACCTTTATACTATTCCAGAGCTTCCTAAAGATACGCCCAGGATACAGCTACGGCTGGCAGGAGAGAAACGCAAGCACAACGAAGGGCGCGTTGAGGTCTTCTATGAAGGGGAGTGGGGGACTGTGTGTGATGATGATTTCACCATTCATGCAGCCCAAGTTGTATGCAGAGAACTGGGTTATTTGGAAGCAGTCTCCTGGTTTCCATCATCTAAATATGGGAAGGGAGAAGGTAAGATATTTATATATTTTTTTCTCTTTTACAATCATGCTGCAGTTATTGAAAAAGTTAACCCAAAAATTAAAAATGTATGAAAATGTACTCACCCTCAAGCCATGTAAGATGGGGGGGGGGTGGCTTTACATGTTTTGCTCACCAGTGATGTGAATGGGTGCTGTCAGAATGAGAGTCCAAATAGCTGATAAAAAACATCACCATAAGTCAGAGTCATGTGAATTACTTGTGGATTATTGTGATGTTTCTATCACTTATTTTGGCGGCACCCATTCTCTGCAGTGGATCCATCAGTGAGCAAGTGATGTAGTGCAAAAAGTATCCAAATCTGTTCTAGTGAAGAAATCTACATTTTGGATGGCCTGAAAGTGAGTCAGTTGTAGCAAATTTTCTTTTTAGGTGAACTACTCCTTTGATATTATAGGTTAGTACATGTCCATGGAGTTTGTTTGTTTGTTTATTTATTTTTATCAACATCAAGATTTTAGGTTAAATGTATATGAATGTATGGTTCTAGAATTGGTTCTCATGCACCCTTTTCACTGGTTTTAATGAACCAGTGCTCTGACAAATGAATTTTAAAGCTGCATACATAATAATTATGAAAGTATTAGCAAAACAGTGAATATCTGCAATATTTCAGTCATATTCTTCTATGGAGTATTGATGAGTTTTAGAATATACATGCACTGACTTTCTGTGTTTTTAGGTCGTATCTGGTTTGACAATGTCCGCTGCACGGGGAATGAGAGGAGCTTGGCCCAGTGTGAGTCTAATGGCATAGGAGTGTCTGATTGTAAGCATTCTGAGGATGTTGGGGTGGTTTGCAGCGACAAGAGAATCCCAGGATTCAAGTTTGTGAACACCCTTACCAACAACATCAATGTAAGTGAATTTAATACAGGTGTGTTTCTAAATCTGTTCAGTGGCATCATGCCCATTCAAATTTTTGAGCCAAATGGATTTTGAATGCAACTTCCAAAGGACACAAATAAATTTTTTTACAGTCATGTATCTTAATATTGTAGGTGCAAAATTAATAGTGCCCCAAAGCCTTTTAGTGAAATTCACCCATTTTGAAGCCAAAATATGTTTTTAGTGATTTGTGCAAAACCATTGTGTTTATGTGTGCAGGTAGTACGGGGAATCTGTCCAAAATTTTACAAAATATTAATTTGTCAACACAATACAACCAAACAGTTTCAGCATTTAATGAGAGATGTGTTATATATCCATTTAAGTGTATTTTAAAAAGATGATCTGTGCAGGTGTAACGCAGCATGAAAATGCAGAAAAAAAGGTGCAGTTTAGCCTTTTGGTGATCAGACCTGATGGCTTACTCTAATTTGTTTCTGTAAGCTACAGAAAGGTCTAAACTTCTTAATGTTCTGGAACAGTGACATTAAATGTGTTACTAATGTGTGTTCTTGATTCGGTTCATAATTCAGAAGTACATCATTTGTTCTCACTGGCAGTCGAGTTCTCCACCTGGGGCCAAGGTGCATGTTTTTGCTGTGGGCCCCTCATGAAATAGTTTTCTAGGTAGGGGAAACTAGTTGCGGGATGCCTCTGAAGCTATTGTTGTTTTTCCTTTCCAGTGTTTCGATGCATTCTTTTCCATTTATTTCCGCACCCAGAGCTAAGTGGCTTGGTTGCTAGGCAAATGACAATGGAATGTTTAAACGCCTTCTTGGCACATTTTTGTTTTACACTACCCAGATTTATGCTCCTTGGCCTTATCTAAATTCATTTCCAAGTCCAGTTAGAGTAATAACAGGATTTGTCCCCATCCTGTCTCGTTCCATACACAAGCTGCTCAGAGCCGACAGTGTCATCTTGAAAGAATGTATTAAGCATGCAGAGAAATATTTCATGATAAGCTCTCTAGTAAACAAAGAGAAGTGTAATTCCATTCTTTTGATGAAACACAGACTATAGAAATTAACAAATAAGAGTTAATCTTTGATTGTAATTCTCAGTGTAATACCATATGGAAACCTTAATGAATGTCCGTCTGAGCACTCATCACCACTGTACTTTGCAGCAAGAAAATATCTGAATATACTTATACTTGCCTTTTCTAAAAGAATAGGGAATATATGAGTCAAGCAGGGGGTAGAGGGAAGTCTAGACTTCTTAGATCAGCTTCTATTTGGTAGTCTCCAGCTAAGAAACCTGGAGAGAAAGCCAGAGTCAGCTTTTCCGTCTATTGATAGCCTGCAAGGGCTCCAGATTAAGGCAGTCAAATCACATAGAGGTTTACCATAATGCCGGCCTCATTCAAGTCATCTGGGAATGTTCATAGGCAGCGCACTGTGGCCTTCCTCATGTTAAAATGGGAAAAATTATGTAATGTATTAGTGCAGAAATGGCATATGTAGAGGAGCGTCCAAAGTTGAGACTTTAAAAGAATATTGGGGGAGAATACTTGAACACTACATTTTCCAGGTAGTGGTATGGAATAACTGTTGTCATTAAAGTAGTTTATTTTACAGTATACGTAATAATTTGCTGAATCACTTCGCTCAGAAGCATTGATCTAAAAAATCTTGTCAAGTTGTTTTAAACCCAAAACTTAAGGAAAGATACAGTGTACTTTTCTGAACCTATTCAAAAAGCTGCAAATATTTATGTGCCTCAAATATCCTGTGACCCTGCTCAACATGAATCCGGACCGCGAAGCCTTTTGAAACTATGAAATGGTGCCACGGATTACTACTACAGTTAACTGTTGCTACGTTTAGACATGGAAGTTAATCTTTTTATGAAACTTAATTTTGTGTGTGAATACCTGAAAAACTGTAAATCATTTTAAAGTGACGTGACCCATACTCAGAATTCGTGCTCTGCTTTTAACCCATCCAAAGAGCACACACACACACTGTGAACACACACCCGGAGCAGTGGGCAGCCATTTATGCTGCGGCGCCTGGGGAGCAGTTGGGGGTTCGATGCCTTGCTCAAGGGCACCTAAGTCGTGGTATTGAAGGTGGAGAGAGAACTGTACATGCACTCCCCCCACCTAAAATTCCTGCCGGCCCCGAACTCGAACTCACAACCTTTCGATTGTGAGTCCGACTCTCTAACCATCAGCCCACGACTTCCCTTTAATAACTTTACTTGTGCAGGTCCTAAAAAAGTCTTAAATTTGAGCTTAAATAACTATGAATTCATGTTTTTCTATATTATTTTCTGGACCTTCGCTAGTGAGGAGAGTTTTTTACTGGACAATTTTAGTTAAAGACCCCTGCTGTAAATCATGGCACTACATGACTTTTTTACAGCAAGACTTAGAGCATTGGCTGGTCAAATCTGTATAGTTTTCTACAGCCTAATTTTAATGTGAATGAACAAGAAGTTCTCCCTGTTTGCAAAGAGAGGTATGTGGTTAGCCAGTCATGATTTTAGTAAATGTTTCCATTTACTCAATTTATTTAGCTCTATACATGAAAACTAGATGAATCCATTTTTGACAATTCTGATAAATCTAGGCATTATACAAGCCCTGTATAAATCAGGACCAGTGCTCTCATCCACCATTATCATGGAAGAGTGGGACACGCAGAAGCAGCTGGAAGCCAGGCCTACCATGCAGACACGTGTTATGCAATACCTTAATTACAATCACAGGGAGTTTGTGCCTTTATAAAGTACTGAGTTCAGGGGAAGTTGCTTTATTTATTTGCTGAAGAGTTAACGACTGTGTTTCTTTTAACATAAAATCCAAGTTGGGCTTAGAATGCCTTGGAAAGATTTTTAAGGTTAAGATATTTCTCATGTACAGAGTCATTTAGTTCTGTTAATACTTGTACAACAGCTGAAGATAAACATGGTCACCACCACTTCATCTCATGCTGCTGATCAGCTCGGAAACAGGCAGACATTATTTGTTTTGTGACTAATATGTTCCTCCTCCCTGGAGTCTGGCCCAGCATGCACAATTATTCTTGCTCTACATGTTCCACGAATCCCCCTTTTTAAAACCTTTTTTCAAGACTGTACTGTACTGTACTTCACTGTACTGCACTTCACAGATATTTTTCACATGTCTATAAGTGAGTTTATTATGTAAATGTTATGCAGTGTATATTTCCTATACATTTCCCGCTCACATCAAAGGTCAAAATGTGACTGTTATTCCTTACCTTTGGGTAAATGGAATAAAATAGTATTCTTGGTTAAAAGAAAAAAAAAAACTTTAAAGAAAGTAATTGTTTTTTTTCTGTTAAATGCTTTTAATAACTGAGGGATTACTAAAAATTACATTTGAGGTAATGAACTGCATGACACAGACGCTTGATGGATATCATATTTAAACTAACATTTCAGTGATCAATGATTTCAGTGATCAGTTAACAGTTTCATTACTATCAAACACTCGCTTTCTCTGTTTCTTTAAGTAGATGTTCATTCTGTTTACTTATCTTCCCCTCCTCCCCTTTAAGTTACATACTAAAGGGAAATGACTCACCCTAAATTACACAGGTTGTTTATTTCTATGAAGTAGAAAGCATAATCTCTGAAAATGCAGATCAAAACACAGTTAACGTGACTAGCAGTGTCATTTACTGTGGGAAGAGTTGTTCTTTCAGTCTAAAGCCTAGCCTTCACTACTTTGTCGCCCTATTCAGTATAGTATGTGACTATTGCTTGTGGTTTTTGTAGTACATTTTGCTTTTGACCCAAGTGGAAAAACACATTTTTTTTTAACATTCCTGGGGATTCCGAGGTTTCTGTACATGTAAACGTTTTCCTTGAAAACTGACACCAAAATTCAATGTTGTTTTTTCCAGTGTTTCAATGTTAAAAATTCTTGTAGGAGACTGTTAGGTCAGAAGGAACCGTTAAAAGAGTGGCAGTCAGAGAAAGAATAAAAAGACAATTAAACACGGGCACCAGATAAGTGGAATGGGCCGTGCTACTCCAATCTTGCTATTTTAGGAAACAGATAATCATCACTTGTGTTAAGGCGCTCAGTCTGTCTAACAAGACAGGCCAGGGCATTGTCCAGCAAAGTAGAAAGGTTGTTTGTTAACTGTTGCCCATCTTTTTTAAAAGCTCAGTAACAGACAAGTTTATGTAAAATGTAACTATGAGCATTGAACTATGAGCAAAAACTATGAGCATTTTGTTTGTCACACTTTTCTGTTATAAGTTGGGGGAAGGGAAAATGGTAATAGGAAATGGGCTCCATCTGGAGAGAAGCATTTAGCATGTCTTTGCAAAGAGTTTAAAAACAAACAACAGCCATTTTTAACAGCAGAAGTTTTATTTTTTGTTAAAACCATGTCTTTGTTCCCATCTTTAGCTTTAATATCTACCATTTGTACTCCTTTTGTGGATTTTAGACATTCATTTAAATTTCCTTCACCAGTAAAGTTATTTAAAGTTGTTAAAGTTATAATGTATTATAAAATCAGCACTGCAAGTTGTTTTATGATAAAGTTTTACATTTTAGTACATTTTAACTTGGGTATGTTGATTTATTAGATTTTTTGAATGAGTTTGTGGAATAATTTTATGTTATTTGTATTGTTTAGTTGTAGACTCTTTCAACTCTTTCAGTTTTCTTCTTGTTTGAAGGGAAAAACAATGTGACATTTTCCTTTTCACAATCTGTCTGGCGGCCAGTGGAAGAATGCCTGTCAGTTCACCACTTGCGCCTCAGACTCCTTCTCCTGTCTGAGCAGTAGGAGGGTTCTCTTTTTTCTTTTTGAAAGACAGACTGGTCTCCTGAGACGCTTACTTACATCCACAGAAGGACAAGCCCTCATAAATCGATATCCCAGCTGCTGTATTTTTCTTTCCTCGCTGCAAAATCCAGTTACTATGGAAGCCAGCCACACGTGTTTGGAAGTCTTTTTCTTCCTCTTTTGTGCTAATAAATCACACCTCAGGTGTTTTTTTTTCCCTTCCAACCTTAATTGAAACTTTCCACATTGCCTGTTTAGAGAAGAGTTAATTGAAACCTCATGTAGCTGAGAAATGTGCACTTGTCTTTGAACTCACTGATCAAGTCACAAAGTAAATGGTTACTTAAATCAAAAAAATTTAAATCTCATTTATCAAGACTACGGAGTTGTTTTCTGATGGAAATTCACTTTTTATTATCCACCAAACAATATGTTAACATATTTAAAAAATCATGAATCTGTGTTGGCGTGTTTTTTTTTGTTTTTTTTTTTTGGTTGCCTTTATATGCCGTTTTAGCTGGTGTTTTCCTGTAGCTTTTTATTTTAGCATTTGATGGGAATGCTTTGTTGCATCTCACAATTGCTTAGATAACAAAAACTGTTTATGAAAGTTTTACTTAGTTTTGTGCCAAGTCATGGAAACTGCTTCTATGTTTTGATGTCTTTTGCTGACCACAGAGTCCAATTTAGATTTTGGAAAGGCACAGACCTTCATTAAATCCGTTCAATCTGCAGCTATGACCACTTGCTCAGAGGCATAAAAAAAAGACTGACCTTTTCATTCACAAAAAAAATAAATCTCTTGATTTACAGATATGACCATTTCATGTTTTTGAGTGATAGGCAGTTCATTTGTGAGTTTTGTTTTGCCTCGTGAAGATTTCGGACATTTTAAAATCCATAATAGTCTTTACTCTTTAGGTCATATTAATGAACGCTTGTTATTGTGTTTACATGTTGGAATACACCCACATAATTGCACTGCTTGCATTTCCAGTGTGGTCCAGTAAGGATATCCTTTGACTCTGCCACATTCATAAACAACCATATTCTCATTCCTAGTTCGAAATCCCTGACTTCAGCTTGTATTAATTGCTTGATTATTTATTTATTTATTTTTCTTAAATGAAAGACACCTCCCTCTTTTCTGGTTTATGTTGTAGAGGGCGGGGGTGAGTGGGTTGTCAACTTCTTGTTCTCCCTCACTTTTCATAAAAATATGTAACCTTTTACAGCCCAAGGAGCACTTTTATACCTGGTCATTGCAAAGTTTTTTTTATTTTTTATATATATTTTAATACAATTGTATTGTGTAAGAGAGAATGAGATACAATGTCTAGTTTAGCATTTTTAACTTTGGTTAACGTTTAATTTAATGCTGTGTTTTTAACACATGTTCCACTGTTCAAGAGTGTGGAGTTGTTTTTTGTTGATGTTAGCAAATGTCTGTATGGTACTTTGGTTAAAATTACTCAACGGTTGTGTTGTGTAAAACAACACCCTTTTCATCCTTTCAAAAACAGCTCTGTTCACAGTGACTCGTTTCAGTGCGTGTCTCTTTAAATGATAATGAGCTACTGCTCAGCCCACACCTCTCTTCTGTAGGGCATGTTGACAGAGGACAGGATTTGCTGCCTTGTAGTGATGGGAAGTTGGGATTATTTTACTGACTTGGACCTTTGAGTCTCGTTCAGCTAAATAAATGATTCTTTTTTTCAAAGTCATTTAGTTCATTTAAGCAAAATATAATTAAAATGTTTAGTGTTACTTCCCTAACGCATCTACTGCAAACAGTACAAAACTATAATGCTGTAAGAAATATTAATTAATGGTTTACCTGGGTCTTCAGTCTATGATTAGCTCACCTCACCTCTTATCTGACAAGTCTTCAGGTTTGAGTCGTTCGTTCATCACGTGACTCCCATAAGCTAAACCAATGCAGTCTGAGCCAGGAAGAAAATTGACTTGTTCATCTCTCGAGTCTTTCGAATTGTTTGTCCTTTTGTCACATGACGTGACAGCATTGGATAGAGAAATTAGTTAATTGACAAGCGTTCGTACAAATGGGTGCATAGTTATTATTATTATTATTATTATCATTATTACTATTTACTCTTACAGTTACGTGGTGCGTTTCTGGTCTCAAATACTTCTTAGAGTTTATAAATGTGTGAATTTCTGTCATTATGGTTCTTATTGTTACTAAGTTTCTTTCTGGTTTGGGCAGCATTGTTTAAGCTCATGGGTCTGTCACGTGATGAACGAAAGACTCGAAAAACCCGAAGACTCGAAACAGGTGAACTACTTGACTAACTCCAGTACAGAACCTATATGATGTTGTGCATGCGCGACTGAAAGAATCACTCCTCCAGACGAATTATTCTCCCTGAGATACATTAAAGATTTGTTCAAAATGACCCTTCATTACTGCCTATTAAAATAGCTAGCATTCTACCTTGAATGTGGCTGCAAATTGAAACAGCTTGCTGGAAGACACATCCATACTCAGACATCCCATAACAAACTGACAGTGTGTTTACTTTTCAGCTCTTCTGAGCTAGCAGACATGCCAGAAACCTTGTGCAAAAAACTAAATGCAAAAAAATAACAAAAGATTAAAGTAAAAATTTCATCCAGTATCACCTTTAATAAATCTTTGATGAATAAAATTATTAAAGTGCAAAAAAAAAAAATCTTACATACCCCAGACTTTTAAATGGTAGTCTGTTTAACACAAATTTAAACATATTTCACAAATATGTGGTCAAACTATATCATAAGGTACAGAGGGCAATGTAATGTCTAAGCTCAGCATCGCATATAGTCTTTCAAAACTCCACCCACATGGTCTCTTTGTATAGGAATGTGGATCTACTTCTAAAGCTCTTCAAGTAGTCTTAGAGTCTACTGAAATGATTTAGCTTAATTCTTTCTGACGCATTTAGAGCTCACATAAGCCTAGATACTTCCTGAAAGAATTTGGTGTTAGTCCATAAAATATATGATAAATAAATAAATGGGATGAAATAATAATTAAGATGCTGCTATGTGAATCTAACGAGTTGAAGTACCTTCTGATATTCAGTGTTGCATAATATGTTCTCCAAGTACTTCAGTTTTCCAGACTTTGGGGAAAGAATTTTAACCATGCACCTTTGCCTGATTATCAAGGTGTCTGGGATTATTTGATGTGAGCTTGAAAGCAGTAACCTCTTCTTTGCCTTTTTATTTATCGACTATATACGTCAGAACCCATTAAATGCATTTTTACAGTCTGGCTACAGATGTGAATTGTTGTTGGCTTGAGGGTAAACACGGCTGGACGTTTTTTCAGAGGTGGAGCAGGTCAACAAGTCCTGCTGATAGGATGTTTATAATGAAGTGAAGAACTGTAAAACCTGTTTAGTTTAAAGTGTTAAAGTTAAAGGGTCAAATTAAGAGTTTTACAATATGGGTACACTGAATAATGCTGACATAGAACAAATTGAAACTTTACGCTATATGAAAACGGAGCCATAATGGGGTAACCCAACTGACGGGAGATTCCTTGTTAAAACTTATAATATGTCTAATATGTTTGGCCTTCGGTTTCTCACCCTGCAATTATTTTTCTTGTTAATACAAAAATCATTGTATATCATAAATCAGCTTTAACAAAACGTGTTGTCTTTCGCCCTTTAGAGTCTGAACATTCAGGTGGAGGATGTTCGTATACGTCCCATCCTGTCTACATATCGTAAGCGCATCCCAGTCACAGAGGGCTATGTGGAAGTGAAGGATGGAGGCAACTGGAAGCAGATTTGTGATGATGAGTGGACTCAAATGAACAGCAGGGTTATCTGTGGCATGTTCGGCTTTCCAGGAGACAAGAGATACAACACCCGTGTGTACAAGTGAGTTCTCATTTGGCCTTCAGTCGACATTTCTTTTGTGCAAATATTACTTTAGAATATAGATTTCTTTCTACATAAAAGTAAAAGTAACTTTAGGAACCTATAGGGAAAATTTAGAATTGTAATTTTACATTTTACATGGAGGTACTCCCCTTTTGATAATAAAAATCCTACTCCATTCAATGCATATGGAGTTTAATTGTTTGCTTGTAGCTTTATTTGGAATGTACACTGACAAATATGTTTTACATGAAAATATGGTCGTGTTATGTGCTGAATTTAATCCCGTGTTCCAACCTATGGAACATAGCAAATGTTTCAATCATAGTGCTCCTACAGTGTATAAATTCTAAACCGCTTTGATGCATCTTCTGTGATCCAGGGGCCCTTAAAGCTACTGCAGGGTCTGTGTTAGCTGACGTTTGAAACATATAGAGGTTTAGTTTTGTAAACAAGTGAACTAAGTCATCCAGTATAAGAGTTTCATCACAAAATTATTTTATTTTATTTATTTACTGAATAAGGGTGGACTGAATGTTCAAGGGAAATCATCCTGGTCTAAATTTCAGGATATATCTTATGATGTTGTTTAAGAGAATGTCCCCAAATCCCAAGTCCCCAAATCTTTACACTTCTAGTAGTGTAGAATACAGTAGTAGTACAGAGGAAATATTTTTATGTTTAAGCTAATTTAAGCTAAGCTTTAGAAGTTACAGTGTATGCTTCAGTTTTCATTTATTTTAACAAATATAAATAAAACTTCCTTAATCTAATTTGCTATGTTGCTTAGATCGAAGCCCTATTATATGTTGACTATCTTAGTGTAAACAGCCTGACACTTTCATACCATAATTCACCATAAGTCATTTTTTGTTTGATAAGACATAAATCTTAATATGTAAGCTGTTGGTAGAAAGCCTGAAAGAAAATACCCAACATTGGAAATAAAATAAAAATAGACATGGTGCTTTTTCATCAGCCCTGGTCTGGAAATCACTGGATACCTCTCAAACATGTCTAGGTAAATGAACCTTATTTAGGGTAGAAGGATGTTTTCTAGCGAGTCTTTTAAGAATTTCATTGTAGATAAATCTCTGTAGTACTCCTACAAGAAAATGGGCAAATAAATATAAAAATCTTCTGAGGGCAACTCAAACTTATACTTTCTGCTAAGCTATTACAATCCATAATGTATTCATAATGTATGATCTACGAGTATATCTTCATGAGCACTTTCACAACTATGTGGAATTCAGCACTAAAGACTAGTTAGGACTAGAAAATAATGAATCTGCTTTATTACAAAACATACAGGCACAATGGAAATTAAAGCTTTATAGTTGGTTGTATTCTCAGACTCTTCGGCTAAGCTACGTGCTTCCCTACACATGGTGTGCCTTATGAAATGTGCAGGCGCTGTCTGTTTTTTTTTTTTTAATTGGGTGCTTGATGTTGGGGGGAGGTGGGGCACGTAGCCAAAGGCTGTAGCTTTTTCAGCAGGGATCCAAAATGGGCTTCTTTTCAACTACCTCTGACTGCCCTGTGGCTCTAAACCATGCCTTCATCAGAAAACTTGGACTATCCTTTCAGAGGATCGCACATGAATGGCTCCTGTAAATAATACGGCTCTTTCCCTGGCTGGAACAAACAGACAATGTTCTCAGATGATGAAGTATAACAGCTTTCCCTACAGCTGTTCCCTCAAATAATATAAATGAACTGCCTGGTTATATGTTCAAGCTTTTGTAACAAATTTTTTCTTTTCTTTTATTCTCATCTTTAGAATCTGTGAGTTAAATGCTATGTCTAGCATTTCTTTTGTATCTTCCAGAGCCTTTTGTGTGTTTGTTTGTGTCCACATTTGTTTTCCCAATGGTGGTTGCAGCAAGAATCTGAAACAGACTTTGGAGCAATTCCAGTGTGAGACGTTCTCTCCCTCCGAGTCTAAACAAAAAACAAATGTGGACTGTGTATGTTTTGTGAATGACGGCCAGTATACTTCTGACAGGGAACTGTTAACATCATGGGATTTCATATGAAGCTTCTCAAATATTCTGTTTGTAGGATGAGCACCATTTTTCCTGCAGGAATATATGACGTCACTTCAGCAACATTTCATCTTTTGAAAGTTCAGTGTGTATCAAATCTTTAATGCTGTCACGAATAACATATTATTACTATGATCTTCCACTTTGGGCCTATACGAGTTTTGTTTTAGTTATGTTTATTCAGTTTAATTCTTAAATTCTCTTTGCTTTATTTCTCAGGATGTTTGCCAGCCGTAGAAAGCCAACATATTGGGATTACTCCATAAATTGCACGGGAAATGAAGCTCATTTGTCTAGCTGTAAGCTAGGCCACATGCTTGCCACGAATAGCACATCTGAGCAGAGCAGTCCTGTGGTAGTCAGCTGCATCCCTGGCAGAGCTTTCGCCCCCACTCCCATGGCAGGATACAAGAAGGCCTTCAGACAGGAGGTGAGGCCAGATGATGTATTTATTTCCAAAAATCCAAGAAGCCACATGCCCACATGTGTTTTGTGCTGAACTTCTGACTCTCACCTTTATGAAAACTATTAAAGGGATACTCCACCCCAAAATGAAAATTTTGTAATTAATCACTTACCTCCATGTCGTTCCAAATATGTAAAAGCTTTGTTCATCTTCGGAACACAATTTAAGATATTTTGGATGAAAACCGGAAGGCTTGTGACTGTCCCATAGACTGCCAAGTAAACTACTGTCAAGGTCCAGAAAAGTATGAAAGATGTTGTCAGACTAGCCCATCTGCCATCAGTGGTTCAACTGTAATGTTATGAAGAAAGTTGTTATTTTTGATTTCTTCACGTTAAAAAAGTATTCTCATTGCTTCATAATGTTACATTTGAACTACTGATGGCAGATGAACTATTCAGATGATGTCTTTCATACTTTTCTAGACCTTGACAGTGTAATTTACTTGGCAGTCTACAGGACAGTCACAAGCCTCCGTGTTTTCATCCAAAATATCTTAAATTGTGTTTTGAAGACAAACTAAGCTTTTACCGGTTTGGAACCACATAGGTTTAAGTGATTAATGACAAAATTGTAATTTTTGGGGTGGAGTAATCCTTTAAGTATGGAGCAGAGCTAAGCACAATTTTTCACCGTGGTCATATCTTGATCTAGACTAAGACTAGACTAGACTAATCTTGATCTAGACTAAGTGGTTATTTCAAAGTGAATCGTCTCTTACTTATTTAAAGAAGTTTTAATGGGAAAAGTGACAGTTTTTTAAGTTCAATATTTTAAGTTGCCACAAACTGTGATTATATGAATACTAATGTTAGAGAACAAAGAAGAGAATATTTTTGAATCTCTAAAGCACTGTGAAGCCGAAAATGAGATCACTCTTTCCAAATTACATATCTATGTGGTCCATGTGGAAGCTTGCCTGTTGCATACCATTCAGCGAGGTCAGTGAGTTCATTAGCATGAAACAGATCTGCACCACTTAAATGTTTTCCTGAAAGAATTCCTATAGAAGACCTATGATTGATTTTATGGTCAAAGATGAACTATTACATGAAATGTACACTTTATTTCAGCAATGATATATTAAATTGATCATAAGTGACAGTATGAATTTATGATGCTACAAAATATTTCAGATAATTTCTTTTGAACAATGCACAGTGGTTGCAAAAAAAAAAAAATAGCAAGCACAACTGTTTTGCAAGTGAGAAATGGATTTTTCAACTTTTATAATCTTTTAAAATGATGTTAGGCTTATGATGTCTTGAGGTCTATAATGCACATCTGCCATTAAAATTTCCAGAGTTATTGGAAAATGTCTCGAATATCAATATCCTTCATTGTTAGTTAGTATAACCATAATTAGTTTTTAAGCAAAGAGTTTCAGCTTTTCTGCTAAGAGGAGTCATTCTCTTCTTCCTTCACAGCAACCTCTGGTGCGTCTCAGAGGTGGCGCTGTACTTGGAGAGGGGCGTGTGGAGGTGTTGAAAAATGGAGAATGGGGCACGATCTGTGATGACAGCTGGAATCTCATAGCAGCTACTGTGGTGTGTCGTGAGCTTGGATTTGGAAGTGCCAAAGAAGCTATTTCTGGAGGTCAACTTGGACAAGGTGCATATAGTTTAACTGATCAGAAGGTTCTAGAGAGAACATTACAACCACCTTGACTTCTGTGCATTTGTTGGTGCACTTTTTAAGTATTCATAACACAAGGTGCTCTAGGGAAATGGAGGACTAAATTTGATATATTGCTTGTTATAATGAAAGTGATTTCCATCAGTATGTTCACTACAGACACTATCTTTCTAGCACACCTTTAGTTTTGCAACTTGAATAGAACTGCTTTTATGACTCTGGGGGGTCTGGAATCCCAAGGGGGCTGCAAGGTGTGGGAGGGGGGAAAAAATTGAATTTGAATCGTTTCTCTTCTACAATGGTGTTTTGATGCCACAATAAATAAATAAATAAATATATATATAATAAATGAATACAATATAACAAGAATAAAGTAGTTGAAGTAGCAATACAAGATTTAAGTTGTAATATTTTGAAAATAAAGTCAAAATATTTCGAGAATAAAGTGAAAATTGTCTGACGTTTTTTTCAATATAATTTAATTATGGTTTTATTTTTAATGTGTATATATATATATATATATATATATATATATATATATATATATATATATATATATATATATATATATATAACATGGCACTAAAAAGTTGTCATACTCATTAGTTTACACATTAACATTTTTTAAAGGGGTTATGAACTGATATGACTAGGTAGTCTTTGCATACTGTATAAGATAAGTATTACACAGCAACTCTTTCATGTTTTTATTAGTAGATACCAAGTCATTTTGAAATCATTTTGAGTTCTGAAATTTAAGGTATGTTTTTATAGTGCAGTGACCTTTTATATTTGAGAAATCAGGGAAAATTAGATTTTATGATACCAAATTATGTTAACATATTTTTTTAATGTTTGCTGTTGTTCACACAAATGGATCTTGAAAAATGTATTGATGACTTTATATGTTATGAAATGGGTCCCCATTTTCAGACCCCGGCCTAAATAATACGTTAATGCAATAATTTATGCATACATTACAGTGTATCTGAATGTTTTGTAGTAGTCGCACCATGCTATGTCAGTTAAAGGTGTTTGGTTTTGACAAATTGCATGGTTCCATTTTTGTTTTAGGTCACTGATCTATAGTTATCTATAGTCCTAAAAGGGATCCAAATGATATGGTAGGTCATGGTTATGTAGCCTCTGGATTGATAGGTTTAAGCTGAAAATATAACTTCTTTCTCACTTGAAAAAGAAAATTCCTTAAATTCTTTGAAAAATGCACACAATAACTATTTAAAACAATGCACTACGGTTCTTGTGTTAAATTATTTTTATTTTTCTATGATGCCATCATTAGATATGTGTTTAAAGATATGACTCTTGTCATACCTTAAAACATACCTTACTGTTTGAGCTACAGTAAATAATTATGATTAAATATATGTTTAAATATATGTCTCTCTGTATGAAAATGCATATTTTCCAGGAATGGGCCCTGTACATATGAATGAAGTTAAATGTTCTGGCTTTGAGAAGTCTGTCACCGAGTGCCCCTTCAGTATGGACAAAGATTCTGAAGGCTGCAGTCATGAAGAAGACGCAGGTGTGAGGTGCAATGTTCCTGCCATGGGCTTTCAACAGAGGGTAAGAACTTACTGTTTTATGCATCTGTGGTACCTTTAATATGACTGGATATTGAAATTTATTTTTACCGTTATAGCATAACATAGTCACTGTGCTCTTCATTATTGCAGCTGCGTTTGAGTGGAGGTCGTAACCCCTTTGAAGGCCGTGTGGAGGTTCTAATGGAGCACAACGGTTCTATGGTGTGGGGGACTGTGTGTGGTGAGGGCTGGGGCACAATGGAGGCCATGGTGGTCTGCAGACAGCTGGGCCTGGGCTTCGCAAGCCAGGCTTTCCAGGTATGTTTACCCTCACAGCCCCACTAGAAATGGACATTTAAAGGTACAGGTTGTAGAACCTGCCACTAGAGGGCGCACTACCAAAACAATAACAATCGCGTGGTTTGATGACGATAAGAAGGAGCGTGGGATGATGGGATTTGTTGTCTTCTACCCAACCACTGACGGCCATCAATCAGACGGAAAGATAAATCATGGATTTAACGGATTCAAAGACGCGATCAGACGATGGATCAGATGCGTCCTTGTGCGGGTCTAGAGACGCGATGCTCCTCGTTTGGCATGTATGCTCCATAAAACTAATCTTGTTGATCGTTTTAATAGCATACATTTTCTGTAAAGATACGAATCAAAACAACTCACCTGTCGAGTAGAACAAAAGCAAGATCAGCATCTCTTTCTAGTTGAAGTTTGTCGCGAAGCTCTCTCCATCTAGAAAATGCAACACCGATATTGATCCTTGCTCTTTCTCTCCTCTTGTCCCAAACTTTTTTGGGTTTTTTGGTTGGCCCTTACGTTTACGGGAGCTGTCCTTGTCGATGGAACCAGCGGCAGACAGTAAACCGTAATAATGTTCCATAAATAAGTAACACAATCCACCATGAAACGTGCAAGAAGAAGTGAATAAGGAACTGCTTGAAGCAAAAATTTTTGTTAGTAATCGGCTGGGAAAAAATAAAAATAAAACACTAGCCTAGTGGTTTTTGGATATTTTACTGCCAATATCTTACAAATTGTACCTTTAAGTCTCACATTAAGGACCTTCACACTGTGCTTAACCCTTGGTTACCAGAGTTACAATAACCAAGATAATCAGGGTTTAGAATGACCCAGGGTTAAAAGTTTGAAGTGGGATCCTTTTACACCGCTGACACCTGAACAGACGGCTGGTAAGATATGTCTATCCCTCTCACCAGGTCGTCCCTTGATCTTAATAAATTGGGTGTTGGCCCTTTGAAGAAATTCATGGTATTTCAATTTCACATTACTATTCAGCTCTTTTTGTATAAGCAGGGATGGTGGAAGACTGCTGTTAGTGGAATCAAAGCTCTATGTGGGTTGAAAGTTTTGTAAAAGCTTGAGAGATCTCTACTTGTGAAGTATAGCTTTAGAAAAACCAGATCATATCAGTTCTGGAATGTTTCAGGCCATTTATCTTGTGACAACGTGATTCCTGTGGTGCCCATTAACTGTCCCTGCTGATTGTAAATAAGAAATCGCAGCATTTCTCAGACATGTTGTCTAGTCTAATGACACTGCATCTGTCAATTCACAGATGGGATTTTGTAAACAGAGCCGACTGTACCTTCGAAAGAATGTCCCCTGATTCTATTTGTCAAATATGTCCATAAAGAAACTGTTTTTCTGTTTTTCTCCCAGCAGCACGCTCTCTCATCTGACGTGTTCTGCGTCCAAGATGAAATTCTTTCTTTTTACAGCTTGGGACAAATGAGTTACTGCAAGGAAACAAATGTACTTGTGTATCTGAAGTCTGAAATGAATCCCAGTTATGTTAGAGTGTGATGTGTTTTCCCGTTTCATTGACCTGATATGCAGAGCTCTGCAAAGTCACCCTGTGTGAATGATGGTTCTGATACTGATAGAGAACTACGGTAATTAGTAGAACAGCTAACTGTTTAAGACAAGTTTGTTTTCCTCAGATTAACCTTAAATACATGCTTTCTGACAGTTATAGATGTCTGTGTTTACGGTTGCCAAGAGAAACAGTTACTCCCTTCTGGTTTGACATTGTTAAAGATAAACAGTTACACCTGGGAAGACTTTAAGAGCGTTAGAGACTCTCTGTTCCAGGAGAAAATTATATCTCTTCATCAAATGGATCTTAAATAGATGACAAGCTAGAACAAAACAGTTGACTCCCGCAGGGTCGGAAAAAAAAGAAGGAGAGGTCTGCTTTTGAAGATGTTACTGTTGTGTTGACAAGTGATTTATGAAATGGTTTTGTAGTTTGAGGGGAAACGGATTGTCTCACGACTTTAAAGTGTAGGTAACTTAAAATATAGTAGCAAAGAGAACAATTCGTTGCTCTGGAACTATTCTATGGCTACTGTTTTGACTTTTCCAATGATTTGCTAAGCTAGGTCTAGGTTGCTGAGGATTTTTCTCCGTTAGAACAAAGAAGTCCCTTAGGTTTTGATTGGGTGACATGCAATAGCACCATCTTGTGGTTATTGTACGTTTTAGTGTTTTTCTCTTTCTCTGTTGACATTTTCTTTTTCCAATTTTCCTCAGTTTAGTTTTTTTAACATCTGTTCCTTCATAAGAATGCATTCAGGGCATGTATTTTTTTCCTTTACGCCAGTCTTGTAAAGACACCTAGTGACGTGAATGTAAAATCATGAAAAAGCAAACGTTTTCAATTACAGAAACCACTAAATGCCCTACTCAATGAATTTTGATTTTCAGTTTTCATTTTAATTGAAATTAGTTTTTTGTCATTTTGAAATGTGTTGTTGTCTACTGTATAATATGTGCATAATATGTGTAATGTGCATGTTTCTATTTATGTATTTACTTTAGTCACCGAAGCAACATTTATTCGTTTTTGTTTAGGTTTTTTAAAGATGAAGTTTTGAATTGATTTTTATATATTATTTATATTTCAGCTTTATTTCAAACAATGAAAGCTATTTTTAATAGTTGTAATTTTAGATTTAATTAACAATACCAGCAAGTATTATATATACATCTTAAGTATGCCTCATACATGTCTGCTCCTATGATGCAACTTGCTTCATGTAAAATAAAACAGCTTTTACTAGGCTATGATATTTGATACTTTTATCATTTGAGTCTGCTCATGTGAGTTTACATTTTTCAAAAGTACTTTATGTTTTAAAAAGAATACGTTTTAAATATATATTTGGGACTGAGTTAAAATTACAGGGTGCACCTTTAATAATGTAACATCTGTACAATTATAAATGCTGTCTTTATATTCAGTCTATTTGCACTTCCCTTAATTTCCCCGGTGGATTGGAAGAATGATTTGAGCTGAGGTGTGATTATGTGCTTGTACAGGAGACATGGAACTGGCCTGGTGCAGTGAATGCAGATTCAGTGGTGATGAGTGGGGTGAGGTGTGCAGGAACAGAGATGTCTCTCTCCCACTGTCTGCATCACGGACAATATCTCAGCTGCCCTAAAGGTGGAGGCCGCTTTGCTGCTGGAGTTTCCTGCTCTGAGAGTGAGATAATTATCATCATATTCAAATATTCAAATCCAGTTATTCTTATATTTTATTTTACATTTTTATTAATATATTAATTTATTAATAATTTAATAATAATTTATTTCTGGACAAAACACTGACCTCTACAGGTTATGTTGAAAATAACATGCAAGACTGTTTTCATTGTGTGAACACTAGCACATATATGTCCTTTCTGCTCCATTTGTATCAGTTAAATAAGGGAAACAAGCTTTTCGGTATGCCATGGCTAGTGATAGATGCAAAGTTTGTTGTCAGTGTGTACTTTTAAATCTTTGATCTGTGAGCTGTTAAAGGAAGAATCAAAATGCATTTTTTTTTAAATACAGTACAGACCAAAAGCTTGGACACACCTTCTCATTCAAAGAGTTTTCTTTATTTTCATGACTATGAAAATTGTAGATTTACTCTGAAGGCATCAAAACTATGAATTAACACATGTGGAATTATATATGGAATTATATAAATAACAAAAAAGTGTGAAACAACTGAAAATGTCATATTGTAGGTTCTTCAAAGTCACCTTTTGCTTTGATTACTGCTTTGCACACTCTTGGCCTTCTCTTGATGAGCTTCAAGAGGTAGTCGCCTGAAATGGTCTTCCAACAGTCTTGAAGGAGTTCCCCGAGAGAAGCTTAGCACTTGTTGGCCCTTTTGCCTTCTGTCTGCGGTCCAGCTCACCCCTAAACCATCTCAATTGGGTTCAGGTCCGGTGACTGTGGAGGCCAGGTCATCTGGCGCAGCACCCCATCACTCTCCTTCTTGGTCAAAAAGCCCTTGATGCCTTCAGTGTGACTCTACAATTTTCATAGTCATGAAAATAAGAAATCTCTTTGAATGAGAAGGTGTGTCAAAACTTTTGGTCTGTACTGTATGTATTGGTATTGTGTTGTTTTGTTTTGTTATTTTAAAATACTCTATACTATGTACTAAAATATATAGTAAAATACTATATACTATATATAAAATTTTCTCAGCCTCCCCGGTAAAGTCTATGCCAGGGTAATGGAGAGGAGAATTCGGCCGATAGTGGAACCTCGGATTCAGGATGAACAGTGTGGTTTTCGTCCCGGTCGTGGAACACTTGACCAGCTCTATACCCTTTCCAGGGTGCTGGAGGGTTCATGGGAGTTTGCCCAACCAGTCCACATGTGTTTTGTGGACTTGGAGAAGGCATTCGACCGTGTTCCTCGCGACATCCTGTGGAGGGTGCTCTGGGAGTATGGGGTCGGCGGCCCCCTGCTTAGGGCTGTTCGGTCCCTATACGACTGGAGCAAGAGCTTGGTTCGCATTGCCGGCAGTAAGTCAGACCTGTTCCCAGTGCATGTTGGACTCCGGCAGGGCTGCCCTTTGTCACCGGTTCTGTTCATAATTTTTATGGACAGAATTTCTAGGCGCAGCCAAGGGCCAGAGAGTGTCCGGTTTGGGGACCATGCGATTTCGTCGCTGCTTTTTGCAGATGATGTTGTCGTGTTGGCCTCCTCAGACCAGGACCTTCAGCGTGCACTGGGACGGTTTGCAGCCGAATGTGAAGCGGTTGGGATGAGAATCAGCACCTCCAAGTCCGAGGCCATGGTTCTCAGTCGGAAAAGGGTGGATTGCCCACTTCAGGTTGGTGGAGAGTTCCTGCCTCAAGTGGAGGAGTTCAGGTATCTTGGGGTCTTGTTCACGAGTGAGGGAAGGATGGAACGTGAGATTGACAGACGGATCGGTGCAGCTTCTGCAGTAATTCGGTCGCTGTATCGGTCTGTCGTGGTGAAGAAGGAGCTGAGCTGTAAGGCAAAGCTCTTGATTTACCGGTCAATCTACGTTCCTACTCTCACCTATGGTCATGAGCTGTGGGGTCATAACCGAAAGGACAAGATCCCGGATACAGGCGGCCGAAATGAGCTTTCTCCGTCGGGTGGCTGGGCGCTCCCTTAGAGATAGGGTGAGAAGCTCGGTCACTCGGGAGGAGCTAGCTGAGGTGGCTCGGGCATCTATTTCGGATGCCTCCTGGACGCCTTCCCAGGGAGGTGTTCCAGGCACGTCTCACCGGGAGGAGGCCCCGGGGAAGACCTAGGACACGGCTGGCCTGGGAACGCCTCGGGGTCCCCCCGGAAGAGCTGGAAGAAGTGGCTAGGGAGAGGGAAGTCTGGGCGTCTCTGCTTAGACTGTTGCCCCCGCGACCCGGCCCTGGATTAAGCGGAAGATGATGGATGGATGGATGGATGGATGGATGGATTTTAAAATACTGAGAACTTCTGTGGCTGCTCATCTTGCCCAGGACGCTTCTGAAAAAGAGATTTTTAATCTCTAAATGTTTATGTCCTGGTGAAAAAAAGAACAATAAATAATGTAGCTTGTGGTTTAATATGTGTTTTAAACCCATCACTGTCAGATAATATGGAGTTGAAAATCAAGAAGAAACATGCAGAAACTATTCTGGACACCATTCAACATCTGTTTTAAAACTTTAGCTAAATTTTATTTTTTGGCTTTGTTCCCTGCAGCTGCCCCAGATCTAGTGCTCAACCCCCAGGTGGTGCAACAGACCACATACATAGAGGACCGTCCTATGTTCATGTTACGGTGCGCTTATGAGGAGAACTGCCTGGGCTCTACTTCCAGTTCCACCCCAGCCAACTCCTATCGCCGGCTTCTCCGGTTCACCTCCCAGATCCACAACAATGGACAATCTGACTTCAGACCCAAAGCCTCCAGAGAGAGCTGGGTTTGGCATGACTGCCACAGGTGAGGGGTCAGATAACTGACAACTGACATCATATTAATATGATTTCTAAAGGATCATGTGTTACTGAAGTCTGGAGTACATTCAGGCTACTGAAAATTTTTACTGTTTCAGTCACTATCACAGCATGGAAGTGTTCACCCACTATGACCTACTTAGCAACAATGGCACCAAGGTGGCAGAGGGACACAAAGCAAGCTTTTGTCTAGAGGACTCAGAATGTGATGAAGGTATCAGAGAATGTGCCTGTTTTTGTAGCCCACAGTTAAATCAAATTTCACCTCACTCTAACTCTGTGTATTATTGGTACTGAAATTAAATTGGTATTAAATTTACAGTAATGTGATCAACTTTTATGATGCGCTCTTTGTATTGTTAACTTTATTAGGAATAGAGAAGAGGTACGAGTGTGCGAACTTTGGTGAGCAGGGGATCACACTGGGCTGCTGGGATACATACAGACATGATATCGACTGCCAGTGGGTGGACATTACAGATGTTAAACCGGGAGACTACATATTCCAGGTAATAATGGCATTTACAAACTAGTTGTAATTTTAGTACCAAAGAAATTCTTTTGAATCCTGTTATCCTGATTCTTGACCACAGACACTGTGATTCATTGTTTTTACTAACAGTGTTCACTCTTTCTGACAGATTGTAATTAACCCCAATTATGAGGTTGCAGAGTCCGATTACACCAATAACATTGTCAAATGCAGATGTCGATATGATGGTCACCGTATATGGATGTATAATTGCCATATAGGTAAACAAACATTTATGAATTATGCTTCTTCACATTGTCTTGTCATGAAAAATGTTTTCACATGTCGTCATTTTGGACTTTATAAGTCCCTTCACTTTAAATATGGATATTTTCTACTAAGTTTAACTACCAAAAAGTATCTAAATACTACATTTTATAATATAAATTGTATCATTTGAAACTTAAAGTGTGCTAATTCTTTAAAAATGAAATGCAAATGTAAAATTTACATTACCACTTAAATATTTTGGTAGTTTTATATATATATATATATATATATATATATATATATATATATATATATATATATATGTAAATGTATATTTTTATTCAGCAAGTATGCACTAAACTGATCAAAAATGACCATGAAAACTTATGTCAGATAATATTTCTATATCAAATAAATTCTGTTGTATTGAACTTTTCATTTGTTAAAGAAGTCTGAACAAATGTGTTTCCTCAAAAATATCAAGCAGCAAAGCTGTCTTTAACATTAATAATAAAAAAACAATCATATTTGGATCATGTGACACTGTAGATTGCAGTAATGCCTTCTGAAAATTCAACTTTTGTCATCACAGGAATAAATTACATATTAAAATATATTTTTAAAAGCGTCATTTGAAATGAAATGAGATCTCATTCCAAACATTACATTTCTTACTGACACCTTCATACATTTTAAAGTAAAATTCTTTGTTTGTATAATATAGTACCCTTTATAGCCTTATAGTGAACATCACTGTGATTCCGTCTCTTTCAGGGGGCTCCTTTAGTGCAGCGACAGAAGACACTTTCCCTGGCCTGATCAACAATAAGGTGATCCATAGGTAAAAGAGTAGTGCTGATGAACACCCAGAAACCACGGCCAACCAGTGAGATTATCAAGTGCCCTGAACCACTACACCTCTCTAGAGGGCCTTTCATCTCTCAGCAGTAATTCCATGGTACTCTTTCAATTATGCTCAGTGTCAGCACATAGGCAGCACAGTCATCTACTGTATTACAGGACTAAACATCACTTTTTCCATTGAGAACTCAGATTTGAGACAGGAAATGACTCTGAAAAGATTAACAGACTGAAATTCTGTTTTTCCATTTCTCACTGCTGAGCCAGTAGCAATTCTAAAACCTCATTCTTTGTTTGCTGTTGGTGTTGAAGATGAAACTGTGGATAACTCTCAAGTGAACTCGCTTCAGACATGAAAGGAACTCTGGTGCACTTTTTTATTTTTTGACTTGACAGGACTTGTGGTTTAGGTCTTTTTGTAAGTGTTTTGATAAGGTGAGAGGACTTTTCTCAGATGAGTCTTCTGAACGAATATTACATAAATCTACAGAAAAATAAAGGCATGAAGAGACCAGTACCTTTTTTGTGTGTCATGCATTTCAACTAAATACTTTGGCATTTCGAAAAACCAAGCCGATGACTTCTGCTTATAGATATTATTGTTATTATTCAAGTACCTTATGGGTTTGTAGAGGAAACAACTGATGCATTAGAAATATATAATGAGCCTTACAATATTTTCTATCCGTGTACAATTTCATCACTATTTTCAGAAATTATGTTGTTACATTATTAATTGCAGTGTAAGAAAACTTTGAATATTGCCAGTAGCTTAAAGCCAACCAATTCAGATAAGTGGTTCGTAAACACTGGCATCCTAGGAGCAGATGACCCTGTGCAAACTTTATTAGTTTTGTTTGGGGTTTTTGCCCACCCTGTTCTTGTTATTTTGAATTCACTGGTGGACGATCATTGTGAATTATTTACTCTGTTGAATCTGACTGGAAGACATCACAAGCATTCTGGTCCTTTCCAACTATTCATGCAAGGGTATTCATAGTATTTCATCATGCAAGTATTCAATAATTTATTTTAAGAAAGGGATGCTATTTCATAATATCTTTGTTTTTCAATGTGGAATGTCTTTCATCTATTAATGTCTGTCAATGGTGCTAATATAGTGTTATCCTCTGTTTTTTTGAGGGACAGTTTCAACTAATTTCATATTATGCGTACTTGAATGGATGTAAAAATCATGGATGTATGCGATGTACCGTAATAAACATGCATTATTTGGCAAAGAAAAACAATATAGATTCCTACAGTTTGGACAAATGAATTATCTTAGTTGTTTTCCTGTGTGAAGCCATTTTCTCCATATTGCACCCTCTTGTGGTGCATTGCAATATGGCAAACACATTGTAGTGGTTTCTGTATTCACTTAATTCACTAAAGGGTGTTCTAAAAAAAAAAAAGGCGGAGTTTTAACAGGCCTATGCTCTTTAGATGATTAATTGCATATCTGTTTTTACAAAAACAAACTACCAATTTTACTAATAATTTAATAAAGTGGTGTTACACCATGTCTATACTGGACACGAGCAGCACAATGCAATGCGACAAAAGACAACAGTACCCATGCTGTCATGGAAAGCTCTTATGGACATATTTTGGGCGTGTTCAAAGCAATATTTATGAAATGGGAGTACGCTCTTCCTCAAGATCTTTATCTGGGCACATAAACATGCAAACTGTACAAAATTATTAATGTATAAGGCCCACGGTCTTCTAAAAACCTGTGCCTAGAAGTTATGTTACAGTGGGTACAGAAAGTATTCAGACCCCCGTAATTTTTCAATCTGTTATATTGCAGCCATTTGCTAAAATCATTTCCCGGGAAGTTAATTTTTCCCCCTCATTAATGTACATACAGCACCCTATATTGACAGAAAAACACATAATTGTTGACATTTTTGCACATTTATAAAAAAAATTTGTTTAAATATCACATGGTCCTAAGTATTCAGACCCTTTGCTCAGTATTTAGTAGAAGCACCCTTTTGATCTATACAACAATGAGTCTTTTTGGGAAAGATGCAACAAGTTTTTCACACCTGGATTTGGGGATCCTCTGCCATTCCTCCTTGCAGATCCTCTCCAGTTCTTTCAGGTTGGATGGTAAACGTTGGTGGACAGCCATTTGCCGGTTTCTCCAGAGATGCTCAATTGGGTTTAATTCTGGGCTCTGGCTGGGCCATTCAAGAACAGTCACAGAGTTGTTGTGAAGCCACTGCTTTGTTATTTTAGCTTTGTGCTTAGGGTCATTGTCTTGTTGGAAGGTGAACCTTCAGCCCAGTCTGAGGTCCTGAGCACTCTGGAGAAGGTTTTTGTCCAGGATAACCCTGTACTTGGCTGCATTCATCCCTCGATTGCAACCAGTCGTCCTGTCCCTGCAGCTGTAAAACAACCCCACAGCATGATGCTGCCACCAACATGCTTCACTGTTGGGATTGTATTGGACTGGTGATGAGCAGTGCCTGGTTTTCTCCACACATAATTAGAATTAAGGCCAAAAAGGTCTATATTGGTCCCATCAGACCAGAGAATCCTTCAGGTGTTTTTTAGTAAACTCCATGAGGGTTTCATGTGCCTTGCACTGAAGAAAGGCTTCCATCGGGCCACTCTGCCATAAAGCCCCGACTGGTGGAGGGCTGCAGTGATGGTTGACTTTCTACAACTTTCTCCCACCTCCCGACTGCATTTCTGGAACTCAGCCACAGTGATCTTTGGGTTCTTCTCTACCTCTCTCACCAAGGCTCTTCTCCCCAGACAGCTCAGTTTGGCAGGACGGCCATCTCTAGGAAGGGTTGTGGTCGTCCCAAACATCTTCTATTTAAGGATTATGGAGGCCACTGTGCTCTTAGGAACATTAAGTGCAGCAGAACTTTTTTTGTAACCTTGGCCAGATCTGTGCCTTGCCACAGTTCTGTCTCTGAGCTCTTCAGGCAGCTCCTTTGACCTGATGATTCTTATTTGCTCTGACATGCACTGTGAGCTGGAAGGTCTTATATAGACAGGGGTGTGGCATTCCTAATCAAGTCCAATCAGTATAATCAAACACAGCTGGACTCAAATGAAGGTGTAGAACCATCTCAAGGACGATCAGAAGAAATGGACAGCACCTGAGTTAAATATATGAGTGTCACAGCAAAGGTTCTGAATACTTAGGACCATGTGATATTTCACTTTTTCTTTTTTAATAAATGTGCAAAAATGTCAACAATTCAGTCTATTTCTGTCAATATGGGGTGCTGTGTGTACATTAATCAGGGGAAAAATGAACTTGATAAAATGATTTTAGCAAATGGCTGCAATATAAGAAAAAGTGAAAAATTTAAGGGGGTCTGAATACTTTCCGTACCCACCGTATATAGCCAGTGGTTCAATCCGTATTGCTTTCATGGTAACAAGCTTCTCAGTTTCCCCTTCTGAACCTCACAGCATGATGCTTCTATCATTGTTCTTGATGGAAACATGATGGATTGAATTTGGTTCGACCAAACAAAGAACTTTGCTTTCAAGCCAAGGAGCTATGTTTTAGTCTCACTACAACGCTAAAAGTTTCTTAAGGTTTCACGTTTTGTCTTGGAATCTTGAAAATTTTCCAAAAGGTTTCATGTTTTGTCTTTTTATATCCATTTGGAACTCTTTCTTTCAGTTCATCATGACCAAACGACTGATCTGGTGTGTTTTCAAACCTCACAAAAGAGGCCATGTGATGGATGAGTTAAATAACAGTTGATGAAAGAAGAACACTATGTCTCTTAAAGAGCTGAAACCATCAAATACCGCACAGAAAAAAGAGCTAGTCAAATTCAAACCACTCAGAAAAAGCTGCATGCCAGCTTTGTGCAGGATAGATGATGGCCAGACACACTAAGAATCAATATTTGTCTGATGAAGTGTCAGCTCGAGGCTTTGGTCTCTAAGTAGAAAAAAAAAAAAAAAAAAAAAAAAAAAAAAAAAAACCCGGACCTTGCAGGAACTTGGAATTTGTGCAGTGTAAGAAACCAGGCCTTGTCAAACTCAATGATATGCTTCCCTGTCTAGTGATTCCACAAGTTTGAAAACTCATAAATCAGAAGAACATCTTTTTGTGTGCTCACTCGTCTCAAGGAACATTTGATCTTATATTATTCACTTTTGGAATGTATGAACTGATTTATTCTGAATAAATAAATAAATACATAAATATGTAAATATGTCAAATGTGTAAATATGTTGCCAATATAGCATACGTCATTGTAGGACAAAAAAAAAAAAAAAGCCTGAATAATTAATTCTCTGATATTAATTAATTATCTGAAGAATAAGCTGCAACGTAGACCAGATCTTACATGGCAAATCTTCCATAAAGAATATTTTGTTTGATCATCCTTTTTTACACTCAAAAAAGTTACATTCGATTAGATTATATAAACTGCCTTTAACTGTCATTTTGCATGTTGCATGTTTTCCTAATGAATGTTGTTCAGTTGCTTTGACACAATCCTTTTTGTTTAAAGCACTATATAAATGAAGGTGACTTGGCTTCACTATTAGGGATATTAAGTAGCCCCACAGCATATCATAAACAACTCCAAATAAAATACAACAGAAAACACAACCCATCATTAAAATAGTTTACATCAAATTGACAACCATAACACATAACACAATGAAGTCATAAGGGCCTAAATGCATAAATGAATTGATATAACATGGATAAACAGTGGTCTGCAACACTGATAAGGCACAGAGTAAGGCAGGACAGTGTAGCGTTGCATAACGTGGTAGATGGACTTGATAAGATTAATTATGTCTCAACTAAACAAGACTTGGATGAGTGATTTCCAAAAGATGCTTGACATATTTCAACTGATAACTGATAGCCTGAATGCACTGTAAGTCGCTTTGGATAAAAGCGTCTGCTAAATGCATACATTTAAATTTATTTAAATTTGATAAAGAAACCATTTCGCCCAATTGTTGGCAATTGTTTTTTACTATGGTTTACAAAATGTCTCAGTGGAGTATTTGCCTTTTGTAGACAATGACAGACAGGTTTGGAGAAACATAAACAGCAGGCCATTCTAAAATCAACTTGAAATAACAGAGCAAGGATATAAAGTAGCTTGTTACACAATATCAGACTTTGTTTAAAGAAGATAAAATTATGTTAGAACTTCATCCTCATCAAATTCAAACATTACATTTTGATTTTGCGCAAAGTGGTAAAAATTCAAATCAATATTTTTTCATCCTGCAAATGGCTTTTCTTTTTATATACACTTGTATTGCAGAATTGAAACTGCAGTGATTCATGAGACGGTCATCAACTGTTTTTTATCCTAAAATTATTCATTATTGGTTCTGATAATACACAAATACTATATTTACTGCACAGCTCCCACAAATTAGGAATTCAAATGGTAAAGACCACCCTCATACTGGATACCATTCTTTTCCTAATTTATTGTGCATCTCAAACTTAAGCTTTAAGCACACATCTGTAAAAAGTAATATTAGGACAAATCTTAATGACCACTCAGGAGTAGGTTTTACTGTGCTATATGGTTGTGTTGTCCCAGCATAATCAAGGCAGTCAGTCTGTGAAGATATATGCTGCTTCCAGGAAAGAGCATACAGGCTGAGCAATAAAAACAGCCATTAAGCAGCATGGCATGTAAATGGCCACCTCAAATGATGCTTGTTAGTGCTCTGTCTGATCCAGGAGAAGACAAATATGCCCTGAGAGAGGGAATAAAATGGGACAGAGAGGATGATGATGCATATTCTGGATCATTCAAGATTATTACAGTTCTTTAATAACTGATTCTGATTGGTCAATCGCAGCATTCATCAGTCGGATATTTCCTGTTATTTTCTGTTGTTCATGACAACTCTGTATATCAGTCTGTACAGTATGAATTTCTGTAACTGCTTTGAAACAATGAAGATTGTGAAAATGGCTATACAAATAAAAAAAAATAAAAAAATGTTGATTGAATCAGTCCACTAATCTGAATAAATCACATTTAATTTACAACAAAAAAATTACATTTAATTTATTGATTACAGAAAGACTTAAATATTACTATTATTACTGGCATCTTTTTATGTAAACGTTAAAGTGGATTATTATTATAATTTTTCTTAGTGGATGCTTCAAGATAATATACAGTTCAAATAATTACAATGATTTTAAATCAGTTTTTCATGTACATGTATTTATTTATAAAGACATTTGAATTAATAATTCTGAGAGTCAGTATAGTTTAATAAAAGGTGCTTTTCTAGTGGTGACTGCACTTTTTTATTTTTGTAATAAAACAACAAAATCTGATCTTGTTATAGTTCTGGCCAAGTATAGTAAATAAAAATAAAAATAAGTAACTTATTTCCTATCTTGGGATTGTGCATAATTAAGATCTAATGGTAACAACTTTTGATACTTTAAATTGAAAGACATGTTTTTGGACATGATATGATTTTTTAATTCAGATGCGTCTCAAGGGAACTGATGGATACAGCCAGCAAACAATAGAATCCTGTCTAAATGAGTGGATTACATTCCTTAAAGCAATGAATGAATTGTGAAGGGACTAAAACTCCTGTTTTCATTCCGTGTCAGCAGACCAGTGATGTGCCAATGGAAAACACAGAGAGACACGTGAAAGTATTCAGCATTTCACCAATCTCTTCCACCACAGCCCCTGCTGGAATGAAAGACTGTTGTCCTGATATTACCCTTTTCAGAATCAGTCCTGTTACATTTGTTAGTTAGACAAATGGCTTGTGTGTTTTTAGAATTGGAGGGATATACATATTACAAGCTATGTAACTGAAATACACTCTGGAAGTATTTGATGTGAGCTACAGCTTCATGAGAAAGCCAAGTATTATTATGGCATGTGAATGTGTGTACCGTATGACCTACTCATAAAGCCTTACTAAATCAAGCCTGCACAAAGCATTCTTAGGTGGAAGTACCTCTTTTTTTTTTTACTTATTTAATCCCTTTTGAGTTTTTTTTTTTTTTTTTGAGCTCAACAATTTGCTATATTGAAGCAGTACCTTTTCTATGCTACAGATGGCAGTAAGTGCAATGTAAATGTTTGAGAAATGTGCAAAAATAGAAATTGTGGCATATTGATGCAGTGCAGTGATGTAAAGTAAAAAATAAAGATGAAGATAAAATCAGATTGGTTCAAAATGTGATTTAAGCTAATTTAATTGCAATGTGACTCATATTTTATTTGTAGCACATTTGCAGCTCCACATGTCTGAATTCCGGCACCCATTTACACACCAAAACCCATCCATTCCATTGAGATGACTGGTTAATAATGGTGTAAACAACAGACGTTACAGTGATCATAAAAACATATAACAAATTATTTGTGCTTGAATTAATTTATATTGTGAATAATGAGTACCTGTTGTTCTGGAAAATAATTTGAATATCGGTAATGTTATCGCTCAGATTTGAATAACTCAGTGACAGACAACTTACTGTTTCTTCAGAGTAACACGGTGATGTGTATGAGCTCTTAAAATGGTAGCTTTATGGGCGAAATAAAAATCACAAAAACAATTGGCAACAGATGTGGTGAATTTAGGGCACAGAAAGAGAGCCCTTCAACTGTATCTGGATCCACTCCAACAGCAGACTTCAATATGGCCCAGTGTACAAGATGAAAAAGAAAGAAAAGACAAGAAATAGCTGTGACAAAAATGAGGTCTTTGCTAGTTCTTTTCCACCATTAATTTAAAAGCGAGAAATGAGTTGCCTGAGGCCTGTCAGCGTCACAGAAATCCAAATAGTTAGCAGTAACTTTAAAAGTAAAAAAAATATTATTGTTTTATCTGTTTAAAAGAAGAACAATGTAATTCTTCAACACAGCCTTTGTTTTTGGTCATATTATGGTCTGGACCCAAAGAGAGTAGAATCTCAGGTCACTTCATCTCATCCAGTTGTGCGTGCAACACTGACATGAGAAACCTTCGAGCGCTTCCCTGCCCAGTATTTTTCACACTTGAATAAACCATGCATTAAACTGGCCCTCCAACTGTTTATAGATGACTTCATTTGGAGTGAGTTTAGATAGATTTCTAGACAAGGGTTACCCTGGTTTTTGGCTGCTGGCTCATGGCCTTGTAGATGTGCCAGCTGGTTCCTTTTAAAATGCACTTTATAACTGTGAGACTAATAAATATAGACACACAACTGGAACACATTTTCATTTTTATTTTCCAGAATATAAAACAAAAGTCTGTTTTACGTTCAGATGAATTTCAGTGTCTTCTTGGCTTCCAAACTTGTGTTTTGATAAATTGTTTTAAGATGCATCTTCTGATCTATGAAACGTGTTAACACGACAACCAAGTCCAGTGGTAACAGAAATAATATTCAATACTTCATTTCAAACTGTCTATGCAACCGCATAGTACTTGGCACAAAAAAAATAAAAATATATTTATATTTTTACAGTGTATATAATATAGTGTGTATGTATATATATATATATATATATATATATATATATATATATATATATATATATATAAAGAAAGTAATAACATGTTTGATATATATATATATATATATATATATATATATATATATATATATATATATATATATATATAAAGAAAGTAATAACATGTTTGACATATCCTGCATTTAGCTAGTCTCAAACTATATGAGGCCTTGTTTTTGCAACACATGGAAGGCTACTAGAAAATGTTCCCTAAACACGTTAATTGTACTAGTGAGCCATGTTGTTTTGTCAAGCTGGTAAGCATTAAAGAGAAGCAAAGCATGTCTCTTAATGTTTATTAGCTGTTTAATATCCTGCTTTGAGTCTCTTTTATCATTTGGTTACATTTTATTCCTTTTTAGTCATTACATTCCAGTTTAACTAACTAGCTCATTTTGTTCTCCATTTCTCACAATCAAGAGTAACATTAAGTGTTGTTATTCAAACTTAAGCTGTGACAATGAACCAGTGGTCAAAGGCTTAATCACCATAAAAAGTGATTTATATTGACCCTTGTTCTTCAAACCAAAACTTTTCTAATCTTTACTAGAAATGGACTAGGAATCAGACTTGCATTACTAAGGTTTCATACCTTGTGGTAAAGCATGTGGCAAACCTGCCAAAGTTATAAGGTTTGCATGTTGCTGATGACATTCATTGGCTCTACGGGGTCATGTCTAGTCGTACCCCAACAAGTGAATTTAATTTAGGTTGCATGTTTGAACCAGAGGTGCATAACTTCATGTTGTACTCATCTCTATAAAAGCAGTCAGTCTGACAGTTTCATTATTCTCTCTCTCACACTATGTGTGTATAGCCCCTTTCACACTGCGATTCTGGAAAATACGCGGGTAATGTGTCCCGGCAATCGTTCCCGGGTTGCTAGATTTTGCACTTTCACAATTACCCGGAATATGTGTGTGCGTTCACACACACCCGTAAAGGTCCCGTAAAGACATGTGACATCATGATGTGACGTGTAATGTACGAGTTGAAAACGCTTGGCATGTTAACTTTCACTGAAGCTGGCGAACGATCTCAGCTTCCGCGCGGAAATTGAGAAACTAACTGATCTCTGCTTCATTACAGTTTGCACATATTTTTTTTTTTTTGTCGTTAACGTTGATCTGCCTTCAAAACACCTGGTAAAAGATTTAACGCGATAATGTGCGTCATCACTACAACACAACCTTTACGGCATTAGTTCTGGCTTTTGTTCACATAGTGCTCGTTCCGGGACTGAACCCTGCAATGGTCCCCATCCCGGGATCAATCCCGGAATAAATCCCAGGAAGTGTTTGTGTTCGCAAAGAAGGTGACCCGGCATGTTCCGGCAATTTTCCAGGTCCAAAGTGCAGTGTGAAAGGGGCTTATGTGTGTGCAGGTATGTAAACTGCTTGAACAAGTAGTAAGCATTTCCTTTTTTTATCAGCTTTTTTATTGTTATTAGATCAACAAAACAACAATGGGAACAACAGATGAATTATCAATAATTCACTATCTGAAATAATTTAAAATTATGTGGTCTTTCATACTTTTCTGGACCTTGAAAGTGTAATTTACTTGGCAGTCTATGGGACAGTCACAAGCCTCCCGGTTTTCATCCACAGTATCTTAAACTGTGTTCTGAAGACAAACAAAGCTTTTACGGGTTTGGAACATCATGGGGGATTAATGATGACATTTTCATTTTGGGATGAAGTAACCCTTTAAATATAGTATTTTTGGACCCACTTTATATTAAGTGGCCCCAACTACTATGTACTTACATTTTAATTAATAATTTAGTACAATGTACTTATTGTGTACATACATGTTTTTACATTGTACTTATATTTAAAAAAAAAAAAGACATGTAATTACATCTGTATTTAATTTCTGTAATTACATTTATAATTACACTGTTGACCCATACTTTACACCTTAACCCACCCTTAAACTTAGCCATACCTCCAACCCTCTCCCTAACCTTACCCCTATACCACCTCAATAGCAGCAAAAGTGTTTTACAATACAATATGAACACAATAAGTACATTGTACTTATTTTTTATGTAAGTACATAGTAGTTAAGGCCACCTAATATAAAGGGGGACCGTATTTTTATGTCATCTAATGATTCCTGTTCTAGATCTGACAGATTTTTTGGTGTATGAACTAATGCTTCACTGAATGATATTTTAGTGGGTGTCTTGGTAACCTGTATGATAGTCATTATGTTTTGCTTAGGGAAAAATTCAACAAACAAACTGGACACATTCTAAAGTACAGAAAAAAAGTTTAAAGCTGTATTAAACTTTTATTCTTTTGATGTTTGAAAATACCTTTTTGTATTTGACCCTTGTACAACTGTATATGCTGAGACCAATGCTGCAAATTATGAAATCATAATATATATGCTTTGTAAATGGCAAACAGTGATAGATGTAGTATGATTGATGAGAGACATTAATATTGACCCTTGACCGTGTCCTACAACATTCATGTTTGACATGATTCCTTAGTAATGAATATAACAGTGAGCATTAGACAATTTAGACCAGTTGTTAATCAGGGCTCTCCCATACATATCAAAAAATTATTATACTTTTATTATTTGCTCCTCTCAAAATTGGGTAATTAATCTGAAGCAAAGCCGAAGGTGTTTGCTAGGTCAATAAAAAGTGTACTTTCCCCCTCCAGAACTAATAAAAATGAAACAGTCCAAATTCAAAACATATTTTCTGTCCTCTGGATTTGATTACCGAAGTCATTGGGGTTGCAGATATGTTCAGTACAATCATATTCATTTCATTTTGAATATGCTGTGTTTAAACATTGAGGTAGCAAAGAGACTTTGTGTCTCAGAGTGCGTTTATCACTCTATCTCAGCTGTAACAGTATCTGTACCAGATATTTCTCTGGAATGCCTTTATATTCCTGAAGCCATTTCTTCTCCAAACAAGGACACAACTTTCTTCTGCCTGCTCATTGTCAAGACCTCTTCATCAGGATCATAAAAAATGTTTCATTTTTCATCAAGCATAAGACTCTTTTAGGAAATCTCTATGCATGCTTTTTCCAAAAACATATTCCCCGTTCTGATTTATGCTGGATTGGTTATACGAGGAAATTGAGAACTATATTAGAATGAATTTGATGACATAGAGATAAAACTGAAGTTTCATATCTAAAAATACAAACAGCCTCTCCAAATATGAATTTAAGACAAACTCCATCACTCCATCTGATGTATAACTTTGGTAAGTAGTGTAAAAGGAATGTAGCATGTTTCCAAGGCCTTCTTATCCTCTGATTATATTTACAGTAAGACCTGATCCCCATAAATGGAAGGATGTGGATAAGAACAGTACTGAGAGATTTTAACAAACAGAACAGGAAAAAAAGAAAAAAGGAAAAAAGCGATATCATGCTCCTGATACCTGAAGATAAAATAGCTCATCTTTGCACTTGTGATTATATAAGAGAAATAAAGACCAAACTTTTCAGACTTCTCCACTTTATGACTCACAAATCTGTGTTTTTATTATCCTACCATTTTAATACCAGCTGCAATTTCTTGATAAATATTTTGTTTCAATTGCCAGCATGTCAATCTGTTCCTAATGTAAGCTGCTCATGCCTAAAGAAGGGGAGTGGCAATACTGAGAGCGTCCTCTGTGTTCCTCATGATGCGCTGGGGAAAAGGAACACCTGTGTGGCATTAATTAGAGGGAAGCATTATAAATTTCTGATGTGTTTGTTGTTGCAGGAGGGTTGTTTGGTTTGTTGCTGCTGAGTTCCTTGCCAGAGCTGCCGTGCCGGGACGTGGGTTTAGGATTGTTGTGCGACCCGTGCGAATCGATCGGGAGGGATATTTTGCTGGGGTTTTCCCCGTTTACGTTTGGCGGCCGCCGTTGAGTTCACTGAACGCGGAACCCACGTCCGGTAGCGGGTAAGAAAGCCAGCAGTACATGTTGTTTTTATTATTGTGTTGGATGTTAATGTCTGTTCCTGCTGTGTTTGCCGGGGAGGCCCTGATGTATGTATGAACCTAATGGTCCCCCGGCGCTATTTGTGTGTAGAGTGAGTGCGTGTGTAAGGGGGTGGGCAGGTTATCCTTTCCCATACGCCTCCTATACAGTTGACGACGGCTAGATATTCAGCACGAGTATGATTGACAGTTTGTGGTGATTTAATATTTGATTTACATTTATTGGTGTGGTATTTATGACTATTAGGTTTTGCAGTGTAATGAACTTATGTGTGAGAGGTGATCACGTGAATATATTTAATGCATGTATTGACTAACTACTGAAATCTTGTGCTGCGTATATCCTGTTGGTTGTTACTTTTTATTATGCTGGAAGTTAACATCTTTGAAATCATTCATTGCTTCTTAACTAAATTCAACCTGTTATGACTGCATTAACCTGCTGCCCCTGAGTTTTAATATTATGATTGTAAAATAATAAAACTATTAGTCAAGGAGTTTTGGGTATTTGAGTTTTCTTGGATCTTGTCCCACTTAAAGTATCTAGTCCAATAGAGAACCTGTAAACCCTGGGTAGAGGGAGTTTGTGGGGGTTACAACTTGGCGTAGTCGGCAGGGTTGGACTGTGGGCAAGAACCAGGAGAATGTCAACTACACAACCAGCAGTAGAGCTACCTTCTACATCTAGTGGGGCGCAGCAGAGAGTAGATGGTGCACCTGATATGGCTCAGAATCAAGCAACAAATGCAAATATGGTGATGTTTCCATTAATGATGGGGTCACCCTGGTGTCAAAAGTTTAATGGAGATCAAATGCCGCAGGGAAATAATTTTCAGGATTGGTATAATATGCAGACATCAATGTTCAATATTTACCCTTTTTCAGAAGTGCAAAAAGTATCTGCTGTAATAAGTAATCTTGATGGGGAAGCAAAAAGGGAAGTGTTAGCGTTACCATCAGCACAGCGCATGACAGCTGAACAGATATTGTCATTTTTGAAAAGCATTTATGGAGATACGGTCCCCCTTGCAACCCTTCGTGCCCAATTCTTTACTCGTAAACAAAGGACAGATGAAAATGTCAGGCAGTTTGCCTTGGCACTGCAAGAATTGAGTAATCGTTTGGATAATCGGGGTGATGGTACCATTATGGGTAATGTTTTACGTGACCAATTTATTTTGGGTCTTTGTGATGCAGGATTGCGTAGGGAACTTCGGGGTATGGTTAGAGGAGCCCCTGATAGTTCTTTTATAGAAGTAAAAAAAGAAGCAATTCTACGAGCAGAGGAGTTTGGGGAGGTAAGGCAAGCAGTAGCTGCAACAGTCCAGTTGAAGCCAGCCCCAGATGCAACAAAATTGGTTGAGGAGATTAAACAAGAAGTTGTGTTGCAGTTGAAAGGAGAAATAAAGGAAATGGTTGCTGGAATGATTAAAGAAGTTCGTGAAGGAGTACAGCACTTATTGCCTAGTAGTGATAATGCAAGACCTAGGTATGAGTTAAGGAGGGGTCGAAGAAGCTCAGATCAATTTGACCAGCAGGGAAGACCTATTTGCAGACGGTGCAAACAAGCTGGGCATATTGAAAGACGGTGTGCGGCTGTAGAGGGAGGACAGGGGCCTTTAAACTTTTAGAACCCACTGTACAGGCCCGATCAGTGGGTACATTGGGTAGTGGCCAATCGGAAAAGAAAGATAATTTAATAGGACAATGCCCAGTGGTGGAGGTGGTGATACAGGGGGTTAAAACACCCTGTTTAATTGATACGGGGTCACAAGTAACCACATTAACCGAAAGCTATTTTAAAAAATATTTTGTGACTAGCGGACCAACAGTATACCCACCAATACAAAAGTTCAATTTGGTAGCTGCTAATGGGTTAATGATTCCATATATAGGATATATTGAGGTGGACTTGAATATATGTGGGAAAGTTATACCAAAAAGGGGAGTGTTGATTGTTAAAGACTCAAAGGGATCTTTGTACCCAGGACTAATTGGCATGAATGTGATTAAAGAGTGTAGAGACTTTCTGATGACACAGACTGGGGATAGTTGTGTAGGAGAAGGTGAAGTGCAGGTTAAGGTGTGGCATCAGATGTTTTCGGTTTGTGAAGACCTGTTAAATTTTGGTGATGAGGTAGGACAGATAAGTTCAATTTACTGGCCGCAGGGAAGACGAAAGACTATTCCAGCACAGTCAGAGGTGGTGATAGAAGCATGTGCACGTCTACGACCTGACAGGAAGGATTATGTGGGCTTAGTAGAACCTTGTAAAGATGTATTGCCGGGCCAGCTGTTGGTAGCTAGATCACTGAGCACAGTTTCAAAGGGAAGAGTTATGGTCCGAATTCTAAATCTTTCTCCAGTTCCAGTGACTCTTTTTCAGCGCTGTCGAATAGGGCAGATTTTTGATGTTGAGTTGTGTCCAAGGCAGCAAGGAGATGTAGTGCTAAGACCATTGGATGATGAGACCGTGGAAGTGGGGGTGAGGCAGAATACGGTGCAGGATGTAGAACAAGAACAGGTGTTGCGGCCGGTGACTGTTCCTTTAGACCCACTACAATTTAGTACTGAACAACAAGAGAGGATTGCTAAATTATTATCTAAGCATCAAAAGGTCTTCTCAGAACATGATGAGGATTATGGGTACACGGATAGGGTGTTGCATGTGATACCAACAGGCGATGCAGCCCCAATTAGAGAACGGTATAATAGAATTCCACCAAAGTTGTATCAGGAAATGAGGGGGCTTTTGAGTAATATGCTTGAAAATGATATTATTAGAGAGAGCTATAGCCCCTGGGCAGCGCCTGTAGTGCTCGTCAGAAAGAAGGACGGCACCCTTCGTTTCTGTGTAGACTACAGGAGATTGAATGGTGTTACCCATAAAGATTCTTACCCTCTCCCCAGAATTGAAGAATCATTGGCTTCATTGAAGAAATCTAGAGTTTTTTCAACATTAGATCTAGCGCATGGGTACTGGCAGGTGGGGGTGCATCCAGCGGACAAGGAGAAGACCGCCTTTGTGACCCCCATGGGGCTATATGAATTTAATCGGATGCCGATGGGGTTGTGCAATGCTCCAGGAACATTTCAGAGACTGGTTGAAAGTTGCTTAGGTGACCAAAATTTTGAAACCTTGTTGCTCTATTTAGATGATATAATTGTCTTCTCCCCTTCTTTTGAGGCCCACATTGCCCACCTGGACTTGGTTTTCAGCCGCTTGGAGAACTTTGGTTTGAAAGTGAAACCTGCTAAGTGTTTTCTCTTCCAGAATGAAGTCCATTATCTAGGCCATGTGATTGCAGAAGGAGGGGTGTCACCAGACCCAGAGAAATTGCGAGCAGTGGAGACTTGGTCAACTCCGCAGAATATCACCCAGCTGCGGGCTTTCCTGGGCTTAGCTGGTTACTATAGACGTTTTGTTAATAACTTTGCCCAAATTGCAGCACCCCTGAACTCTATGATGTGGGGGACATCAAAACGACGCATCCGACCGGCCAGAGGTAAACAAGACTGCTGGGTATGGGGAGAGGCACAGGACATGGCATTTAAAAAATTAAAGGAGAATCTCCTACAAGCACCCATACTGGCTTATGCAGACTTTCAGTTGCCATTTCTGTTGTACACTGACGCCAGTCAGACAGGCTTGGGGGCAGTGCTGGCACAGGTGCAAGATGGAAAGGAGAGGGTGATTTCCTATGCAAGCCGAAGCCTTCGTCCAGCAGAAAGAAATGATAAAAACTACAGCTCGTTCAAACTAGAACTGCTGGCGTTGAAATGGGCTATAGTGGAAAAGTTCCGGGAATATCTTGCTGTGTCTCCCTTTACTGTTTTCACAGATAACAATCCATTAGCTCACCTGAATACGGCAAATCTGGGTGCAGTGGAACAGCGATGGGCGGCTCAGCTTGCAGGATTTCAGTTTGAAGTGCGATACAGACCGGGGCGGACTAATGGAAATGCTGATGCCCTCTCCAGGTGGCCTGTGAATGAGACCTCTGCCAGGCCTATAGAGGATGGGAGTGCCCCATGTGGTGAGGGTGGCTATGTAGCATCTGCAGTGGTCCATGCCTGTGTCCAGGCTTTTGTTCCGGTGGTTGAAGAGGTCATATCGGAGGAGGGTCGAAGGATGGATGCAGGGGCAGAAATGAATGAAGATCGAGTTGGCCCCAGCCTGCTGGTCGAGTGGGTGAGGGCACAGCGGGATTGTCCAGTGGTGTCACGACTGTGGGTCTATATGGACAGAGGAAGAGGGCCTGTTCCAAAAGAGCGAGCAGCGGAAGACCGGCCTACCCAAGTGCTGCTACGACAGTGGACCCGTCTCTGCGTGGATCAAGGATTGCTGTGCAGGGAGGTATGTGACCCAAAGACATTTGATAAATGGAAACAAGTAATCGTACCTCAGTGTCTGCAGAATCAAGTTCTGGGATGGGTGCATGACCGTGCAGGACACCTGGGTGTGGAAAAGACTCTGGGCTCGGCCCGTCGACGTTTCTTCTGGCCAGGTCTGGCGCGAGGAGTGGAACGGTGGTGCCGCCAATGTGTCCGCTGCAACCTCCATAAGACTCCAGTTAATACAGTAAATGCTCCCCTTGTCGTTATACGATCCGAATACCCTCTCCAGATTGTTTCGGTGGACTTTCTGTCATTGGAGCCTGCACGCAGTGGAATGTGCAATATTTTAGTAATGATGGATCACTTTACTCGCTATGCAGTCGCAGTGCCAACTCTGGACCAAACAGCAGTGACAACCGCCAGGGTGATGTGGGGACATTTTATACAGCCCTTTGGGGGGTTTGATCAACTGCATTCCGATCAAGGCCCCAATTTTGAGTCAAAAGTCATCAAAGAATTATGTGCTTTGTATAACATCAATAAGTCGCATACCACTCCCTATCATCCAGCAGGAAATGGACAATGTGAGCGTTTTAATCGGACATTGTTGAGTATGTTGGGGACACTAAGGGATGACCAGAAGGAGGACTGGGATCAGCATGTGGCGGAGTTGGTACAGGCGTACAACAATTCACCCCATCCCTCTATCGGATATACACCTTATTTTTTAATGTTTGGCCGACATGCGAAATTGCCCGTTGATGTGATGCTGGGCCGGGGAAGTGAATTCTCAGGCACCGTTGGCAGCTGGGTGCACTACCACCATGAGAAGCTAGTGACTGCCTATAATCAAGCCAAAAAGCAAGTTCAGAAGGCTCAAGCATATCAAAAGAGGGGGTTTGACCGTAGGGTCAAGGGGGAACCATTGTTGGCGGGCCAGAGAGTCATGGTATTAAACAAGAGGGCCAGGGGCCAGGGTAAATTGGATGATAAATGGGAACGGGATGTATATATAGTTACATCACAACCTAATCTTGATATTCCCGTTTACGTGGTTAAGAGGGAGAGGGGTGATGGTGGCGAGAGAGTGTTGCACCGCAATATGTTAAGCCCATGTAAGTTTGAAATGTCCTTGTCCTTAGGGGAGAGAGAAAAAGAGGTTTCACATTCTAAGTCTGGTGTTAATCCCATGAACAGTAATTGGTGCGTGTATCCTTGGTTGGGGGGTTGTCTTACAGGGCAGCCGGGACCCACACAGAAGGATGGAGAGGCTGTTGGTAATGTGGACCTTGAGGAAGCAACATTACAGACCCCACAGGAGGAAAGACCCTCTTGTTTGAACCCTTTACCGGTCAACTGTCCCGAATCCAGACGGTCAACTCGGGCCACGAGGGGCCTGTTGCCTCAACGTTATAGAATGTGAGCTATTCGAGTAGGAATGTGCGGACACATTTACAGTAGGGGGGGCGGATGTAAGCTGCTCATGCCTAAAGAAGGGGAGTGGCAATACTGAGAGCGTCCTCTGTGTTCCTCATGATGCGCTGGGGAAAAGGAACACCTGTGTGGCATTAATTAGAGGGAAGCATTATAAATTTCTGATGTGTTTGTTGTTGCAGGAGGGTTGTTTGGTTTGTTGCTGCTGAGTTCCTTGCCAGAGCTGCCGTGCCGGGACGTGGGTTTAGGATTGTTGTGCGACCCGTGCGAATCGATCGGGAGGGATATTTTGCTGGGGTTTTCCCCGTTTACGTTTGGCGGCCGCCGTTGAGTTCACTGAACGCGGAACCCACGTCCGGTAGCGGGTAAGAAAGCCAGCAGTACATGTTGTTTTTATTATTGTGTTGGATGTTAATGTCTGTTCCTGCTGTGTTTGCCGGGGAGGCCCTGATGTATGTATGAACCTAATGGTCCCCCGGCGCTATTTGTGTGTAGAGTGAGTGCGTGTGTAAGGGGGTGGGCAGGTTATCCTTTCCCATACGCCTCCTATACAGTTGACGACGGCTAGATATTCAGCACGAGTATGATTGACAGTTTGTGGTGATTTAATATTTGATTTACATTTATTGGTGTGGTATTTATGACTATTAGGTTTTGCAGTGTAATGAACTTATGTGTGAGAGGTGATCACGTGAATATATTTAATGCATGTATTGACTAACTACTGAAATCTTGTGCTGCGTATATCCTGTTGGTTGTTACTTTTTATTATGCTGGAAGTTAACATCTTTGAAATCATTCATTGCTTCTTAACTAAATTCAACCTGTTATGACTGCATTAACCTGCTGCCCCTGAGTTTTAATATTATGATTGTAAAATAATAAAACTATTAGTCAAGGAGTTTTGGGTATTTGAGTTTTCTTGGATCTTGTCCCACTTAAAGTATCTAGTCCAATAGAGAACCTGTAAACCCTGGGTAGAGGGAGTTTGTGGGGGTTACACTAAGCAAGCAAACAATCATGTTGTCTTTCATTCTCTTTCAATTACTCTTACTAAAAACACTTATACTGATATTAACCAAGAAAATGGAATAACAATTTTTTTTTCTTTTTTTTTTTCTTTTTCGTCTCAACTCACTGGGTGAGAAGTATTTTTTTTCTTGTGAAGCAATAATGAATATAATTTTGCCTCTGCAGAATTCCTTCATTTAGAATCAAGTGAGATGAATGTAGCCATCTGAAGATTTATGAATTCCAGTACACGTTTAGACTGAAACAACAAGCAAAGCACCTCTACTTGCAGGTTTAAATGATAGATTTGGCACAGATTGTGAATTTGGAGTGTCCTAATGTTTCAAATGATGCAATCAAGACAGTTTGATTGTATACAGAAAAAGTAAAATACAAGAAGGGGAAGAAAACAAATGGACAAATATTTTCATCTGCTTAGATAAATCTGAGAAAAACTAGTGTATATGTGTATCCTAAAATCCTGACCATTACAATACACTGTCCTGTCTGTCACTGGTTGGGATTTAAGGGAAATAAAAGCCTCATTGATGAGATTGGGTGGATGGAAATCCACCTTGAAATGACCCAAGAGCCAACATAGCCCTTGGCATAAAGGAAGAAGGATTGAATATGGAGTGGTAGTGAACAGTGGAGGGGGTAGATGCGAAACCAAGTTAGACAAAGAGCCCATTTTTCCAGGGTCCAGACGACCCCCACTTTTGCCATTCAAGATAAATAAATCTAAATAAGAAACCATATATGACCCCTGAAAGGCTCTAGGATCTAGTGAGTGACAGACAATTGAAAAGAAAATTTGTTACATTGTCTTTGGTCATGGATGGCAGGAGGGTTACTGCAAAAAGGCAATTATGGGGTGATTTGAACTGTGAGGTCAAAGGTCAAACTTTGTGTCTGACCCCAAAATTTGGAGGGGGTCCTCAAACCAAGGTAGCATGTAACTAACATCTTATCTATCTCTTCATACTTCATCCTTTTTTTCAGTTTCTCTTTGTTTGGGTTCTCCTTCAACCAATTTATTTCATCCCCCTTCCCTTAAAAAGCTGACTAGCTTTCTCTGGTTATGTTGAGAAGTGCCGACGAGGTATTTGTCCTGTAGTCACTCACCCATGTTTTATTTAATTGCTTTTCCAGTGCCTTGAAATGATCTCTCTGCAATAAGCTCTCAGGGGCAAGAGAAATACATGAAATCACTGCCAAACATTTTATATTCTAACAGTTTTAGGTTCCCGTGTAGCCTATGGATTTAGAGACCAAGATTAAGTGTAATCATTGGAACGGTCTCTACCAGACAAGTCCGATTAGAACCGCACTTAATAGCATCAAGTTGCCCATGGGCTGCCAAAACTCACATTATTTTGAAAGTCAGTTGAGACGACAGGATGACCTACTGCATGCCGGTGGAGGCAGCACTCCCATGAAGCTTGCGGGCTGGAAAACCCTCCCTTTTCCTGTCAAATCCAGCCTTTATCCTTAAGCAAAGAACTGAACACTGTTTTCTCTGGGAACTTTGCTACCAGGCAGGTGACCTCCCTCTTCCTGGCCTCTACTTCACTCTTAGCAGCACCTGGACCGATCATTAATCATATGTCCATGCTGGTATACCATGCATGGTAGTCAGAAATCAGAAACAGATATGAATGAATCAATAATGTTCTTATATATATTTCAAATTTGAGCCACTTTTTTAAATTCCTTTTCCGGAATTTTGTTTCACTCTGACTGAATAATTAAAGTGTCTTATGACTTTAAATATATTTTAATTATTAATTAATTAATTAACTGTATTTAAGCTATTAAACTGCTGTTTGTTCATTATGTCATAGAGATACTTAAAATAAAAATGGTCAAAATGACCTGTAGTAATATATGTATATAATATAATATATATATATATGCCAGAACACAAAGCCATGCTGCAGTAAACAGGGGAAGACTAGTGGGTAAAATGTGAAGGTTCTGGAAGGACAGATTATTCAGTAGTTGGAATAACTAAATGCAACACACCATGCCTTCCTCGTTAAAATGCAATGAGTTCCTGATGAGACCACATTAAGGTTGCTTTGTGAAAAAAAGAAATGCATAGAGCTGGACAGATTTCCATTTTGTTTACAAATGATCACCAGTGAGGTGTTGCTCTCATTGCCAATGACTCAACTCTTTGTTGTATTGGCAGTTACGTTTTGTTATTCTTAATAAAGGACTGCTTTGTACATGCCACACAAACAGCCTTATCTGCAATAACCAGCAGTCACTTAATTTAAGGGCCATTAAGGGTTATAATTTCTTTAATAAAAGGCACAAATTTAATTGTGGATCACTACTGATTACAAATTAAATTTACTGAATTTTTTTTTTTTTTTTTTTTTTTTTATACAGCCAACAGCATTGTATTTACATGTAATGGATTTCAAAACAGATTTTAAATTAATTATCTATATATATATATATATATATATATATATATATATATATATATATATATATATATAAATATATAAACAGTACTCTTTGAAAGGTTGATCCATTAAAATCAAATTAAACAACAACAACAACAAAAATCCCTCTGGAATATTGAAACATTTATTAAAGAAGGAAATAAAACAACAGACCAACTCAAAATGATTTACTGAATTACAGATAAAAATACGTTTCAGTGGCAAAATAAAGAGGAGGAAAAGGTGTGTTCTTTGGTGGCATGAGATTCCTGTAATTATAAACAGATGGATATCAAAATAGCAGTAAGCATTCCCTCCCAGTGACAAACTCGTTCCCCTTATTTATTAAGATGTCCTGACATGAATTTGGTAAAGAGTGTTCCTCTTTGGAACGTAAAACAGATTTGATATGAGTACCTCCTGTGATTGAGAGATGTAGGCTAATAACTCAAAACTCTACTAACTCCATTATTTATAAAGACTAGCTTTCCTGAATTTTTAATCACTGTTGTCCGTGACCCTTTTATAACATTTATACAACATATCTTCTGAAAACCACTGTTTTACACATAAATCATAATAACCGGATGGTAAGGCTTGCATGTGTCTTATAAGATAAAATGCAGTCATATTGTTTTACTCCATTTGGCTTGTATTTGTAAAACGTTATAAGTGGTTTAATGCATGTTGTTTTGTGATTAGAAACAGACATAAAAATAGGATAGCGGCAACATCTAATCCGAACTGCTTTAATCAAACGCAAGCAGGTAATCATGTCTGTGAGGTTAGATGGTGATATCAGTACTATGTTATAAAAAAAGTGGGGCTGGTAGACTATAAACTAGAGTGGTTATCTTTGCGATGTTACTACCGTCACAGGACAGGCTCCTGAATGGATTTTCTCAGGCAATGGGATTTTCTCTGCTTTCTTTGGCTTTCAGCTGTGAAAGAAAAGTAACAGCATGTTTGTTTTACTGCTCCTCACTTTTTCCTCTTTTCTCCTAACTGCAAATCAATCTGTCATCCTTGTCGGCAGCTGGAGAGAACATTGCGAATGTCTGAGAGTCCATCTTTCACTTTTTGGCAAACTTTCTGAACGCCTGTGGTGCAGTGTGGTGGATATATTGTCTCTTTATCCTGAAAAGCCCTGGAGACGTTATGGTGGTGGTCTACAGAAAAAGGATTCAAATGCCATGCCCAATTAAAGATGAATATTTAAAATACTGTCTCCTGCTAAGATCAACTTAAAATACATCACCCCAGTCAGCTTGAAGGTCCTGAGAGCTCTTCATAGGATTCACCTGGCTTCACATTTAAGGGTTTCATGAACTGTCATAATTTCCTTTTCACTATAGTTACTTTTTCCTACTCCCACATTGCTGCCACATAAAGAAGTTGTTTGTTTATAAATATAATGGTTGCTATGATCCACCTTGGCAATCAACGTGACATCAAAAAAAATTTGGCTATCATTTGTAATTTGAGCCTAGTTTAAACCATAAAATTAAAGATTTACAGAGCAGCCAACCCCCAAAAGGCAGAATGATGACACTCTGCTTCAACTCATTTGACAAGCCTTAACAAAGACACAAATTAAGCAACCAATTCAAGCCTAGCTGAGTCTTGAGAGACGAGCAATAAACCAGAATCAGTTTCTCTATGGTAAAGCTGACTGCTTTCTGCCTCCTGAGTGATTATGGAGTGTGAACATGTTTTATAACTTGGCATGTGACATTTAAAAAATGAATCTCTTAGCCTAAATAAACATGAGAGCAAGAAAGGGAATGACTATTTCCTTTCTCTCTCTCTCTCTCTCTCTCTCTCTCTCTCTTTATGTTTCCTCACCCCAACATGAAAGTTCAAGTTATATGTAAATGTTAGTCATTGGCTTTGCAACGCATGCAGACAAGCACTCACAGGTTGGTGTAAAACGTGGAAACGTGGTCTTGTGAATTCCCCAGGAGCTGTCAGGACAGCATTATTTTAAATGAGGCCTTAGTCTTTAATTATATTAAAGTGGTATACGTTTTGAGCAAATTAAATGGCATGCGTATTTTCAGTTTAACAGAATATAGAAGCTACTTTGGAATTCATGCAACACAGGTCCCTGATGTGATTTGCTGAGTTACTTTATTAAGAAATCTTATTTTTTACACATGGTTGTGGAACTGTACAAATGGAAGACAATGATCTCCCATTATGCATCATCAAATTCCTGCATTTAGCCATCTATTCTCCTTTAAATCAGGAGAGCTGCTGTGTTCAGGTGCTGCTGTTAGTATAAGATTAGACCTTTTGAATAACCGCATGCGCATTTTACTGATAATGATCTCTGGCTGAGGAAACCACTTTGCATAGGGTTCAATGGGCACTACCACAGTTTTGCTTTGTTAGTTTAAATGTTATGTTAAGAGGCCTACTGTTAGGTCACTTTTCTAATCACAGCCATTCAATTAGCATTCATGCAGGCATATCTCAAGTGTGATATTAGCTTGATCAAGCCCTTTCCCTCATACCAGAGGCTATACAAACAGAAAAGGCATTCATTTATTCAGCTTGAGAGACTCTCTAAACCAAGAAATTTTCTAGAAAGGTGTTGCTTGAAAAATGCTTCAGTTGAAGGGTGTTGAGGGCTTGATGTTGTTCTTTCTGAGAAGACAGCACTCCTTTTCCTGAAACTCTTGCTTTTTTAGCCCTATATCTTTCAGATATGTTCACCTTCATGTAGACCATGTCTTTTTGTTTAGTTTAGCACAGATGAAGTGCAATCTCTGATGACACATGTTTAACCAAATGCATAGAAACATAATATTTCCTGTTATAAGACATTATGCATAAGTGTGTTTTGTGGAAATTTTGTTACATAAATGGCGAATAAACTCATATGGTTGTACTAAACAATAGGTTAATGGCACCATGTTCAAATGCATGGAGCATGGTACACATCATCCTATTTCTCATTTCAGCAAACTAGTATGAACAGCTAACTAATATTAATATTAATATTAATATAATATTAATCGTCCTTTAATTTCCTCGAAGCCTTCCAAAAAAAATAATAATAATAAAAATTATATATATATATATATATATATATATATATATATATATATATATATATATATATATATATATATATATAGTTATTGTTATATAGTCAGCATATTTTATCAAATATATTAGATCATCACCTTAGAAAATCAAGTGTCATCATTTGAACTTAATTTGATTACAGTATTTTTTTATAATGATGCTAGCTATTGGCAAGTTATGACAAAACAGTTTGTTCTGTATAATATTTTTTATCAGGATTTTATGGCCCATAGTATGATAGTGAGAATGTGGAGCTCACACTTCAGGAGTAAAAAAAAATCTGTTTTATTCAGAAGCCCACTTAATATGTCTACTTACATTAAATGCATATAAATATCAGTTGTCTCTCTATATCTCCCGGTAATATATCTTAGTAAGATGATTTAAATAGGCCTACTTAATGATCAATGCTCTGTAGTTTTAATTGTTTGATAGTTCAGAACAAAATGCATTGCAGTAAAGTGACTAAATAGCTTTAGTCCAGTAGCCTAAATGTTGAAATATTCTTAATCTTGATAATCGTGAAATAGCTACTAGTTATTAGACAATGGAATTTACAAAAAACACACCTGCCACAACCTTAAAGGTGTAGGATTTTAGAAGAAAAAAAGTATGAAGAGATGTATAGAAGCTTATCGAATGTTATACATTTATAGGGTCAGACCCGCGTTATGTATAAAACACGTATTATTGTAAAAAAAAAAAAAAAAAAAAAAAAAAAGGACCTTGTGACGATTTAATAATATTTTCAAATTAAACTGAGAACGGAAAGATAACCTTGACTAACATTTTGCGTGTATTCGGCATTGTAATTTTTTTCTACAGTTCTCCAGTTAAAACGGTGCTATGTAAAGCATATGATAATGACCGTATTGCTTTAAAATGTCTTGAGGACGGGAATTGGTGATAATGAATTCTGAGCCATCTCCAGACATCTTCATCTTCATTCTCTCACCAATGTGATTAGCAAAACAACTGCGCAAAACGACAGTTAACACACGCCGGGCGATTTCACACCTCACATTTTAACTTAACTCGGGTCGTTGAAATAGAAATGAGACCACAAACACAGAGCAAATAAAGTTATATTAAGTCACATAGACTTTTAAACGCTTACTGTGTGAACAGAAATGACATATATCAAGAAAATCAGTAGCCAGTCTAAACGTAGGTTATTCCGCACATACTGAGGAGACCGCATTACATGGAATTAAAATTGCATGGCAAACCACAGAGTTCCGTGGTAATAGGTGCATGTTTCCCTCAGGTAATGTCGGCTTTTCAGAATATTGTAAAAGTCATTATCGCGAGCCTTCAACGAGTAACTCCTCATGCTTTTCAATGCCTCGAATAATGTTATCGAAATGAAGTTATTAAGGATCTGTTTTAACAAACTGCGAGTGAGAGAGACGCACGCGGGCGGGGATATTGGCTCATTCACTGGGGCATTGAATACTTTGATTGACACATGAGAAGCAAAAGGTGCAGAACGTTTCCTATTGGTCGCCGAGGCGGTCTCATCTCCCCTGGTCTCGAGCGCAGCGCATTTCAAGCATCTCAGACGTGAGTCAGCAACAGCTAGCTACAGGGCTTCAGAGCTGGAGTTTCCACAACTTCAGTACTTTCACTTCAGAGGTATTTGTCTCTGCCTTCTTATTTTCTAAACAAAGTAGACTTAATTTCACTCAAGGTTCGCCGCTTTTTGGGCTCCGTAGCCTGGGGATCCTGACCAGGTGTTCACAATGAAGTCCTTCGCATCTTTGTTCCTTTGGAGGATCGTCATTTTATTAATACCAATAGTCTCATTGGGCCAAACATCTGAGGATTTGTATGATACCTGGGATCCAGGGTACAAAGGCAACGTACCCTATGGCAAGCCTCCGCAGTGTGTGGACATCCCAGATGACCTGAGGCTCTGTCATGGTGTGGGCTACGAAAAGATGCTGCTGCCCAACTTACTGGAGCATGAGTCTATGGCTGAGGTCAAGCAGCAGGCTGGAAGCTGGGTGCCCCTGGTGCACAAGAACTGCCACCCGGGCACTCAGGTGTTCCTTTGTTCCCTTTTTGCCCCTTTGTGTCTGGAGAGTGCCATCTACCCATGCCGCTGGTTCTGTGAAGATGTGCGTGATGGCTGCACACCCATCATGGAAGCATTTGGGTTCCCCTGGCCTCAGATGCTCACCTGTGACAAGTTTCCTCAAGATGATGTGTGCATCAGTGCACCCAATGCCACAGAGACCTCCAAGCCCACTGGTAAGTCCAGGTCTTGATGAAAAGTTTAAGTTTGGCCTTATTATTATTATTATTTTTATCAAGTGTGATTTCACTACAACATGAAGATATATGTGAGGCTAATGAAAATATGTCACAAAAAATATAATTGTATAAAATATAAAAATGTAATTGTTTTGCAAATACTGAATTCTTTTCTGTCTGTATATTTCAGTGATGGCACTTTTTATCCTGATAAACGTAAGGTTACTGACTGCTTCAATGCATACTGTATACATTTAGTATTATTTTACTTAGGTTACAGCCTTCACCTTTTGTTGTGTGTGAGAAGTAACACCTGATTTTCTTTAAAGGCAATTGCAATGTTATTTCAGGGACATTTGGGGGTTTTCATCTAGACTTATCACACCTTTTGTTGCCTCTCAAGCTCTCAAATACCTAAAAGTTTTATCTCATTTGACAAGCGATTCAGTTTTGGGAAAATGTCTATAGGTAACGTGTTCCTTACAATAACATCTGTAGAGGACGCAGGGGATGTGGCTTTTAAGTAAAGCATGATAGATGAAGAGCTGAATTTTTGCTTGTTTAACAGCTGGTAGCAATTGCTTTCAGGGTGTTAGTTGAGTTCCAGGACAACGCTGGGATGTGTTCCAACAACAGACCATTACATATCTATTTATTTGGTGTTATTTCGCAACTGCAGCACCTATTTTTTTGAATAGATCCTTTTCTTTAGTGTAGTTTCAATTTGTAAAAAAGACTCTGTATGCAGGCAGCAAAAAATGACTTAAAATGAATTCACCTACTGAGTAATCCTGTTATTTCTTTAAATGTTATGCTATTTCAATACGACACCAGCAAAAACTTTGCCAGGCTTCCCTGCTGTGCCTGTTAACGCATTTTTTTCCCATAAGGTAATGCAGGAGGATAGTACTTCAGCTCAGACAAAGGGAGAGATTTGAACAGCTGCTTTTATTTACTGGTGGCACCAAAGCAGAAAATTTTAATTTTCGACAGTTAGAAAAGAAATGAATACATTTCCACACTCTTAGATACTCCCATTAAAAACCTCCCCTGTAATTTAAAGCAAATTAGGTAGGTAAGTAGGTAGGTTAGAGTATATCTTTTTGTAGTCATGTGGACTATTTATCTGGCACCAGTTCCCTATGGAAACACTCAAACCCTGTAGCTGTTTGTCTCAGACAAGGGAAAGTACAACTAGTTTATGTAGATGGCTCATAAATTACAAGGGAATTTCCATTTCAAAAGATACAACATGGTGTTTTAAAATGAACTGTGCCAGAACGATGTACCACACTGAGAGAAGATACTTTTGTGACTTCTGCCATCTGCCCTAGCCTGCTGTTAGTGACGCACAGTCCTGAGATCACTAGCATGGTGGCTTGGAAGTTTGAATACCAGAGAGAGAAGTTAAATTAATAAGCACCCCATAGAGATCCTGTTATCACATGCTATCAGCATCAGGATCGAATGAACCCAAAGCCACAGATACATTACATAGCCTCCCTCAACGACCCAATGTAAGCTTCATGCAGTGCCGGGTTAAAGAGAAGAAAGGATTTAGTCTCTTCCTACTCTCTACAAGGGGTTAAGCCCTAACCATTTGTCTGCTTTTTTTGTGATTCCATGGCAATAATGCATGTGGAGAAAGTAACACTCAACAAGAGCCACTGAATTTCGAACCCTGTTTTATCCTCCACAGGGCAGTTTAAGTTTACTGCTACTGATGCCGTCATCCAAAAATGCTTTAAAATAAACGTTTTTGCACATTGGTTTGATCCACTGGTAGCTTGCAAGTGAGTGATAATTCACATTACGCAGAAAAGTTGTGACATAAAAATGTTTACCTTTGGAATTCCTTGCCAGCAGCTGTCTTTACAAGCTCCTTTCACCCGAGTGCAATTTTCACAATAATCTGTTAAATAGATGCAAATGAAAAAAACAACTAGTCACCAAAAATTCAATCAAAGTCTTGGCAAATAGTGCAAATAAAGACAGACAGGAGTTTGATTCTGTTGAAAAAAACCAAAACAAATTATAATGATAATTTGCTTGAATTTCAATAGAATTTAATTAAAAACCTTAAAAGGTACATACAAGGCTTAATTTCTCTGTTTCCATGACTATAGGGAGGTATCTGGAGAACAATAGTTGTCCTAATTACAGTAAGCCAGTTATTGGGGTGTTGTCCTATGCCTTCTTTTTCTAACCTGCATAACTTGTAACAATAGATTATATACAAATGTAAATAACAGAGATCGTATTGGTTTACTTCAAATTACCATGTGACCGGCAAAGAACGAAACAAGCAAAGATTTGTATGTCTATCTAAAAAGGTTTGATTCTAATCTTTTAATGCTGTGAGAAGAGCAGTGCAAAAAAAAAAGGAAAGAAAAAAAAGAATATACTAACAATTCAAAGCACATGCAGGATGTATTACAGGCCCTTAAAAAAAAAAACACACAGAAGAAAGCCAGGAGAAATTCCCATGGCTTGCCTGATGTGTAGATAATTAGAGAAAGTTAAACAAGTTTGAATTATCTTCTTTTTGAAAGAAGACTTCACTATGATTGGATCACCTCTGTTAAAAGCCAAATGTAGACTTTCCAAAGCGTCTCACACACACACACACAAACAATTTGGGACTAAACACAAGTAGACAAAAGAAAAAAAAACATTTGGTCACAATTCCTCTGAATTTTGATACCAATGATGAATTTCTCAGACATTTCACTGACAGTATTTCCTCTGTTTTAGGATACTCCCCAGTATGTCCTCCTTGTGACGATGAAATGAAAACGGATGGGATTCTGGACCACATGTGTGCCAGTGAATTTGGTAAGAACATAAGTACACACATCACACATGCCTACACACAGAAAAACCACACATCCATGCTGTTTTGTGCTCACACACTGAAAATGTCAGGACTGCAGCCCATCTTCCTCTCTCATCTTCTGTATTCTGGCAATAGACTAGGCATGCAAGAGAGCCAAGACTGATATACAGTATATTAGTTTGAAAGAACAGCCAAAACCACACAGTCTTGAACCAAAAGTATTCACCTATTCCTTCAGCTTCCCCAGCAGCTTCATACAGATGCCTGTAATTTAATGTTCTTGCTCATCTTAAACTTGGTTCTCAGGGTCTTGCGTAAGAATAATGAGGGAAAACTTTATTCTTTCATGAGAGGAAACCATAGCAATTAATTTTTTTATAATGACTTGCTTACTGGTATATTAAATCGTAATGTTTAGTTTAGTTTAAAGATGAGGTCCACCTTTCATCAGCGTTAAGTCATCACGTTGAGTCATAGCTTTCTTTAGCCATAAATGTCAAGAGCTAGAATGATATTTTATTTCATGGCCATTAACACTGCTTTTGGGACAGATTCAAGCATCACTAGATCACAATTTTGTTATTTTGCACATATTTGACTGTTTTGACTGCCAAATCCACTTTTAATGGAACAATGCAATGGTTTTAACATTTAAAACAGCAGCAGCTGAATGGTTTGGATTACCCTTTGAGAGGCCACGGCTGTTTAACTAATGAATTGAGGTAATTCACAGAGGCTGTACAGTCTTTGTTTGGCTGTGCTCTAAATTGGGATGTTTGCCCTCCTGTCTGGATGTGACAACAGCCCAGGGGTTGACCTCTGGGCAGAGGCTGTCAAAGTCTGAATTTACTCTTTGGCGACTGGAGTAAACTGGATATATTATATTTTCAAGGGCAGGAAGATTACAATAATAATAATAATAATAATAATAATATTAAATAGTGTAATACTTTTATTGAACAAGGATGCATTGGTAAATAAATTAATCATGCACAATATTTTTTTTCTTTCAAATAAATACTGTTCTTTTAAATGAAACTTAAAATAAATTAAATTCTAAAATATATTCAAATGGAAATTGAAAAAGTGTTACAATATTTCACAATATTACTGTTGTTAATGCATTACTGATCCAATAAATGCCTGCCTAAGTGAGCATAAGATACTTCTTTTAAACCATAATAATATCTTGGCATCCCAACTTTCGATTGATATATTGATTGAATGGCATTGGTACATTGGTGGCCTTTTCTTTTCCATTCTGTTAGAAAAGATGAGTTTAATTTCTTGTTATTAGATGTTCAGTGTGACTGAACATTTATTTTTGAGGATGGTAACAAGAATGACTGTTAAATGAGACCGTAACTGCAGCCATTAATGCCAATCACAGCAGGAGTTACCTCAACAAAAGGAGAGCTGTGCGAGAGTGACTTCCTGGCTTCCTCTGAAGAGGAAAACAAAAGCTGGTTTTGGTTAGTCTCTGACAAAACCATAAAGTTTCATTCAGTGTTTGAAATGGGTTAGCTATCTCTGGAAAGCTGCCGTCTTTCTCTGGTCAGCTTTATGTAAACCGACCCCACTGACACGCTCTCTGTGACCTCAGTCCTACATTTGTTTTCCAGGATATTGCCAAAGACAGACAGTGAGGGAAGGCAGGGTTCATGCTGTGAAATCTTGCTGTAAGTGAGGAAGTAAATGTATGGGTTAGTCCCTAAATCAAGCTTGTATACGTATTGGTTTCTCATTAGACATTTTGAACAGCTCTGGATACTTAGACAATCCTAAAGATATAATGAAGAACATGGAAACAGATCACAAAATATAGATACAGTTTATTCAAATTCTGTCTCTCCTTTCTGACAAAACAGTACTACATTAGCACACTTTAGTTGGCTGTCTGTCATGTGGTCAGTGATGTATGCTCAGCTTTCCTGTAGTAAAACTGCATGGTGTAGCACCATTTTAACTGGAGCTCACCCCAAGCCACAGGTGCCATGTTTCTGAATAGTTTGAGCTCGAACTCACCCTACTGAGTTTATGGCATCGTTACTTCTGGCTGCGGACATGTCTCCAAAATGACAGAGGAAGCCAGGTCAAAGATCAGGGGCAAAGGTTAAAAGGTTTTTTAAAGCAATGTTTATCACAGTTTTTTAATCGAACTGGTTCATTTCATTTTGGAAAGAACACTGATTGTGACCACACGATTTCTTTGATTTATATCTCTTTGATTTAGATCTCTTTGTTTATGTCTTATTTATCAAATATTTACCAAAGCTTTCAAGCATGAATGACTTATTTGGACCATCTGAGATCGAAACATTATCTGCTCGGGTTTGTGTTTAGAATCTGATCTACCGACTGTGCTTGGAAACGGTGGCTGTTTCGTGTTTTTATAGTATGTCGTATGAATGCAGCAACTATGTGCGGTCTCTGTGCACAATATTTGCTTACTATCCTCACATGGTTCAGTAAAATGGTTTCACTGATGTGGGTCTATCTGTGTAGAGTGGGATTATTATAGCTTTCCCATTGTTGTTGTTGGGAAAGTGTGGTGTTACACGTGCTAGCTGTAAAGCCACATATGAAGGTATTTAACTGTAGCCATGTCCCTGCATTTGTAAGGATTGCATTCACAAACACAAGGTGCAAAAGGAATTCACAGTGGAGTTAAAGCGGCATTTGAACTAAGCTAAATTGGATGTGGTAGGTAGGCAAGACTCTTTCTAGCCTGACTTGATCCTTCTTTAACCTTCAGACCATATTTTTATTTAATCAAACACTAAGTTCCTTTTTAGACTTCAGATCAAGCTGTAATCCCTTCCCTGTGCACTAATAATACTGGGAAGACAGGCCTTTTTCTGCCAGAGTCATTAGAAGTTAGGATGTGTGAGATATGAGGTTATGGGTTGCGGACTAAAACACATTTCATCATGTAACTCTTTGAATTACAGTATAACATTGTGAAGAGCTGCTCTCATGACTTAAAGGGGTTCTCATGGGGGACTTTAACTTTCCTTGGCAATGATCAAACATTATATTGTCATGCTCCAGGCTGCAGAGGATATTTATAAGACAAGGTTTAAGAGGATATGATGAGGATTTAGTTTCATTGTGATCTGCTTACTGACAGCCAATGGACTGATCAGGTTGTTAAAGCATATTTAGCAGTAAATCTCAATACCGATGTTTCCCCTCCTCCACGGGTCTTCAGGATCGGACTGCTAATTGGACCAAATTCTTCTGAAGTTTCACTGGTGGGTCACTGATGTTCGACTGTTGAAGTTGATAAGATGTTAATGCTCTTCATATTTCTCCATCATTAACCCAGAAGGAGAAAAGAAAAAAATCACCTGGAAGGCAGTGTGAGGAAGTAACAGCCATTGACGTTATTATGGGAAGACCACCGTGGAGTTGACTTGTGCAAAGGTTAGGGAAATGAAAAGATAAACAGGTTAAGAGAGTTTATCTAAAAATGTGGAGCTAGATTAAAACAGGAATTAAGTGGTCAAAAGAGCGGCCGTGACAGAATTTCCCTTCTATTTTTACATCTAGATCACCTTTGCAGACAAATAATGCTCACTTAAAAATAATCTTTAAAAAACACGAATAATTAACATTTAACTATTAATTAATCTTTAGCAAATCTCAAAATGAATATCTGTTTCCATATAGCACTTTACGTAGTTCACTTCTAGCATTTAAAATGATTTATTTATGTTTTTAGTCTTTTATTTTTAATTGATTTATATTTACATTATATTTTTTATACATTATATATGTACATATATATTTATATTAACACAATATATATATTTTATAGATTAATTTGAATTTAATGTTTTGCCACAATTGTACTTTGTATAACTCGAGGAATCACAATATTGAATAGAAATATTACCAAACATTAGAATTAGATACTTTGATAGTATGCCAATGTTAACAGTAAAGATAAAAGAATAATCCAATTGCATGTTGGTGTGATGTGCTCTGTGTGTAGGACCATAAGTTTACTTTGAGCGCCACATTTTTAGAATGCTGTTTCATGCATGAGACGCTGTAAGAGATGTGAAACAGTCAAACGTCTTCATGTTCACACTGAAAAAAACTATGGAAAAGCAGCGCTATCCAATAAAAACCTTTAATAAACTATCTACTGTATGTTTTTGAAATTTCGTGTTTGCATCATGGTGACAGGCTGTTAATTTAATTACCTTGACTTTTGAGATTTTTTAAAAAGCATTTTCCTTGTATTTTTTCTCAACATATGTATAAGACAAGTTTGTACAACATGTAGTTGTAGTTCATGCATCTTTTTTGCAAAGATATTTAACAAGAGATTTGTTTAACAGTTACATCATGTTGACAAGTTCACGTCTGGTGCGTTAAATTTCTTTAAATAGAGGGTTAATAAAGAAAATGTCACCTGAATCATATTATAGTGATATTTTCAATGTGACTAGTTAAAAATCGTAGAAAAATTTTTTTTAGTCCGTGGTTACTTTTGGTGCTTTTTTTTTTTTTTTTTTTTTTTTTTTTTGTGGAGTAATAGTCGAATGAGGACCATTTAACCTACGGCCAAAATATCCATTTAGTAAAATTCTGACCTTTGACTAATTGCCCCAAGCTTGTAAGAGAGCTATTCAAAGGGACAAAACCTAGTATCAAGTTACGTCTAGAGGGGCAGAGGGCAGTGAAGCTGCAATTTGGGACATTCTTGCCCCCTGGGAAAAGAATACAGCTTTAAGAGCGGTTTAGGTTTGCAAGGTTTTTTTTTTTTCTTGAACTTGACAGAGTTCATGACAGAGAGACCAGTATCATTATGGCTTTGCCCTGAGACCATTGACAAGAGAAGACAGGACTGATATTGATTACACCTTCTCCTCATTTTTTTCCCATTCCTTCATCTCTCTTTATGCCTCCTGCATTACTTAGCAGTCTAATCTCTCTTTTATGGCCTTGGACATTTGGAAACTACCAGCGATACCCCTTTCAACCCAAACCCTTCTTGGACTATCTGAACGCGGCACATGGCCTGAAAAATTAGATGACTTTGTGTACATGAGAGAGTGCTGCACAGTCCAGGGATACAATGCAAGATTGAACGAAGCTTTGCAAAATCATAGGCCACAACAGATGCAGTAGGTGGGAGCAGTGTTTAAAAACAGTGTGGGGGCTTTTCCAAGCAGCTCAAAATCTACATGTCATTATAGAAATAAACATAAGGGCCTAATTTGAAGAAATACCGAAAACTATTATTTACTGGTAAGATGATGTAATCTTCAGTCTCTTCTCCACCCACTGGAGAAGATTCAAAAAGCTGATCGCAATTCTCTCTTTTTTCTTTATCCATATTCTCAACCTTATCCAAATCTCTGTTTTTTTTTTTTCAGCCATAAAGACCAAGATCAAAGAGGTCAAACGGGAGAACATGGATCGCAAGGTGATCCTGCAGAAGAGGAAAAAACCCCTAAAGCTGGGCACTTTGAAGAAGAAGGACCTGAAGAATCTCACTCTGTATCTGAAGAATGGAGCCGACTGCCCCTGCACGCAGCTAGAAAATCTCAGAAACACATACCTTATCATGGGACGCAAGGTGGACAAACAGTACATTCTAACTGGCATTCACAAGTGGGAAAAATCAAGCAAGGAGTTCAAAAATACCATGAAAAAACTCAAAAGCCACAAGTGCCCTGCCTTTGAGAATGTCTTCAAATAAACATTCTCAGAGCTCCTACTTACTTTATGAACTTGCACATCCAGGCTACACAAAATATTGTTAAATTTTTTCAGTGTCCGTGTACTATAACTATATATATATATTTCTCATGTATAGATCATACACTTGAGGTATTTTGTCTTGGATATGCGCTGTCAAAGACTGAAAAGATTATGAATGATACAGTAGACAAACTCTTCACCACAAACAAAGGATCACTTTTGTATATATCCAAACCTGTGATAATATGTTGTAAAATTATCATAATTCACCCACAATTGATTGTTGGTTATACACCATTTATTGATACAATTTTGTAGACACTGTGAAAGTACCACATTAAGCCATTTCTTTAGGCATATAGACCAGTTTGGAGTAGACGTCAAAGTTACGTCACCTGCATCTGCACAAACATTGTGGTGGAGCATTTTTTTAATGGATGCGCTTTTTATTAAACTTCTCAAGGACCGATGCAGTGCAACACCCGCTGAGTGGCATCAAACAGTTTGAGAGATCAAAGACAATTTTTTAAATAACTCCAACTGGATTAGTCTGAAAGAAAAACACTCACAAAAATGTCATCTCTGTTTGGAAACACTTGCTGTGTCCGAAATCGCTCACTCGTTCACTCATTCACTAATCCCTATATAGTGTATGGCAGTTGAGTGGACTATATCAGGAAGGAGTGAATAAATAAGTGAACGGATTCGGACAGTGGCGTATACACTGCAAGTGAGACTTGGAGTGGTTGCAAAAACATTGTCATATGTTCTTTTATATTACATGTACCTTATTTTAGATAATAATATTAATAGCAATAACACTCAAAATGACTTTATATTGTAATTATACATACCTCCACGTCAGCTTTGGGGTTTTATATATGGTATGTTTTTTTATTTGTTTTGTAATGCTTTTATGTTCATAATCATTAAATACTTTTAAAATACTTAGAACAAAAATAACAGACATTAACACATTCATAATTTTATGCATTTATTATTTTTAGTAACTTGACACTCTCCCGAGCAGCGTTTTGAGCTCAGATGATATATTAAGTTATAGAGCTCCTTCAGACGACCGTTAATTTAAAAATTTAAATTATATACCAAATTATCATAATTTTTGTAAGTTAACAATGATGCCACCTCAGTAAATTAGTCACATATTAAACAGTTATTGCCTAAATAAAATATTTTAATAAATAATTTTATGAAATTACCGTTAAAGCAGAAATAATAAAGATGTAAACGGTATCTCTCATTTAAACTCGCTCTCACGTCCAGCTTGTCGGTTCTCTGTATTGGATTGTGGGAAATAGTGCTTCAGCGAGTGTACATCGGTTGTACACTCGAAATCAGAATGAATTGTGGGTAAAAAAGTAGTGGACGAATGTAGGGAATGAAGTCGTTCACTCAGAATTCGGACAAAATTGCTGACTCCCGATATAATGACTAAATAGTGGATAGGGAGCGGTTTCGGACACAGCTACTGAAATTGGTCTATTGCATCTATTATAAGTTGCTATAGTTACTCCAAGTTCAATAGACAACAGTTTTTTACAGTATATATTTGTCACAGTCCTTTCTGTGACCTGTACCAATCAGTCATTAAATTTGTTTAGCAGTTCTCTAGTGAATAATGAGAGGTCTGCTTTGCTTAATTACTGGCAAGATATATATGCATAACATTTATTGCACTGCTAAAGCCATGTATATGACAAGTTGAACTGCACAGTCCCATATGACTGAGTAGAATATTGTATACAAAGGCCTATACTTTATCTGCTGTAGAACAAACTGTTTTCTGACTAGTAAAATATTTTTAAGGAGAACAGTACTCAATAGCATATAACATCAACAATACTGATAAAAATATTCATTGCTACAGGACATTTTTCCATTTAATCTCACAACTTGGTACTGTTATTAGTGTATAATGTTGTTTGCGTTGCAGGTGAAAGGTTTTTTTAATTGCAAAACTCTTGACATTTTAGTCCACAGCTTTGTCTAAAATGCATGTCACCAATCATTTAAGAATGCATAGTGTGCATTGCATGAAGTGTTCCTTCATTTTTTCCTTAAAATTATCTTCTTGTGGTGTAGCACTACTAGTTTCAATGTTTCCCAATTCCTATTTTTTATGTTGGAAATCATTTTGTACATAAAATTCTAGCACAAATATAAAATAAAGACTATAAAAAATGTTGTTTGCACTCCCAAGTTATTTTCAGTCTTTATTAATTCAAAGTTTCATTTTTTAAACACATTTGTGGTGGTCATTTACAGTCATTGTCTCATACAGAGAATTTCTATGGTCAGTATATACAGAACATCTTGACCAGTAAAACACTAATATTATTTATCCTAGAATTCAGTTCGCACATTTATTTTGCATAGTTGATATAAGTTGATCTGTGATTAGTTGATGCTGGCCAAGGTAAATTAATCATAAAATGAAATTACTTTACTATTTTTTTTATTATATAATAAATTTCATCATTCAGTCTTACTGCTTGTTTTTCAAGCATGTCAATCCTCTCTAGAATGTTGCAACAGTCTTATATCAACAATCAGCACAAGTTCAATAAATTACAATTTCACTGCCATGTTTCAGATGATTTATGGGCATGCTCTATGTAAAAGAATTTAATAAAATAGACTGTCAGGATTAATCAAACTGTCTGCATCTCTCAGACATGACTGCCAGATACAACTAATTGTTGTTTTTATACTCCATTTATCTTTGTGGTGTTTTGAGAAGAATCCCAACCTAGGCATGCTTTTCTTATTTGTTTCAATATGGTTATGATATGAAACACAAACTCTAACAAATCTCTTATGTTTCGGCTGTCAAACTGATTTCACAGAGTTAGTCTTGGATGATGGCATATCTATACCAACTACACACAGACAAATACATACTGAGATGTGTTTTAATTATGACAATGGTTCACCTTTCGGCATTTGTGTATTCTGAAAATTAAAAAGTAAATATTTTTAAAGTCTTTCTAGGCTAGTGCACACAATGACTCACGTTTTATGGTTTAAGGCAATAAACCACATCAACCAAACTTACATGGTAAATCAATCAACAAGACAACTACATAAACTCAGAGTGATTGGTGTGATGTTCAAACACAGAACCATTAGTTCCTGTTAACAGCAACAGCAATTACATTGGTGTGGATCTCAATGGAAAAACATACAAGAATGAAAAATGCAGGAATAAAACAGGGGCTCATGCACTCATTTTTAAGGGGGCACAAGTGAATTTGGGTGGGTATTATTTAAATATTCCTTTTTATTCAAAATATTCCCAAACGTGTTAACTATATCATGAAATATCTTGATTCTCTAATGTAAGTAAATGCATTTTGCACCTTTATAGATTGTTAGTTGATCTATGATGGGAGATGGACTAAGTAACTTTAATAGTAACTATTAACTATGCATAAAACCTGTCTTTTTACTTAAGCACCAAATATGGGTGACATGCCATATAATATTTTTAATACGATTGACTTTGTATTTAATGTGAATTTAATAAAAACATTGACTAATTATAACACTTTTATCATAAGAAAGAAAACAAAGAGGATTTACGTTATCAAAGAACATTTTAAGCACCCTCAAAAAATGTCAAAATTACTGAAGCTGTTTATACTGTGAAATTAATATCCTACTTCGCATGCACATCTGCACTTTGTTGTTTCTGATGAGAGAGAATTGTCAGAGAGCAGATTTCCTTCAGCAAGCGATTGAACAAAACACCGGCATTTCAGCGATGACTCACCTGAATGCCTCTGATTGGCCATTGAATTCATAAACTCAACAGAATTGTGTGTGATTGGTTATAATGCGCAATACTGTAACAACGCGTCTTTCTGTGGCACAACGCCAGCCAGCGAGCAAACTCAGATTAGAATTCATCAGCTGATGCTGTGCAACACTGCACCTTCTAATATCGCCCGTGTGATTGTTGGGAAGTATTAAAAATAGCCTATTATTTGCCTATTTTTTGTCTTTTGGGAAGCTGCGTTCAAAATCCCCTTGGCTCAAAAATCCGTTTGAATGGGCATGACGCCTCTGAACACCAAGACCAATCTTTGGATGGTTTTAGTAAATGACCTAGTATTGCAAAATGTATTTCAGATGTGGTTTCATCCCCGTCATATTTACTGCAGCTGTCTTCAAAAGCCTGGAAAGAGTAAGGATAGAGTTTGCCTTATTAGGAAACAATCTATGATTAAAACTCTCTCTCTCTCTCTCTCTCTCTCTTTGTTTCCAAAATTCAGACAACACCTTCTGCTTTAAATTAGTGTTCATTAACAGGCAGACCATATTTGCATACTTAAAGTGGGGTTTATTAGAGTTCACAATTGTAAAACATTAGTGAGTTGAGTTTGAATAATAATGAATGCTATGAAAATATGAACAAACATCATGGTTTTGAAATATGTGTGGGAAAAATGTATTCTCATAAATGATTATAATTATGATAAACTGACTTGTTGTTAATATATCAGATGAGACAATTCAGCACACCATAAAATAGACCTTACAGTTCAACTTCTGCCATTTTAATTTGTGATGCTTGATAGATGTTCAACGTTGCATTGTTATACTTTCGAATTGTGTCCCCTTATGAATTTTTTTTTTTTAATTATGTTTAAAATTGTCATAGGGATGATAATTGTCACTAATGGAATTTAAAACTTAAAAAATATAAAATGTAAACACATTTTAGGTTGTTCCTATGCCCCTGGTTGTACTGCATTCATTTACTAAACAAAAATGATACTTAAAAGGTATTGAGGTGCTTTCATGAGACAGTCTGAAGATGATTGTTTAGATTCCTTACAGATATTATGTTATGATTACTCTCTTTAAAAAGCTTGCATCAAAGAATGCTTAGGTGCTTGCGTCTTCCAGTCACCTCTGCCTCCATTTGGTCTCGGACTCTCTTACTTACATAGGAATTTGCTTCATGATGTCCAGAAGTGGATAACAGGCAACCTCTTGATTAAATAAATGCTGATGAAGTTGGAAAAAGCCTCTGCATTTCTTAAAGGCATAATATAAACTGTAAGTGCTACTTATCTTCATGCAGTGGCCAAGATGGATCTGTAACAGCGTTTTGGTGCCACGTGGGAGGTCTGATCTTTCCAGCAACTCTGACATTTGATAAGTTTGCACACTCATCTGACCTGACGGAATTCCTGTAATAATAATAAATGTGAAGATTTTGGTCATGCCTTAGCACAGTTGACCTGACTAGAGAAAGAAAGGAAGGGGGGTCCCGAAGAGATTTTCTAAATAAAAGTTTGGACTCGTCCAGGCCCTCCTAAAACACCTCGTTTAAACACGCTCCAACATGTATGTCACTGTGTGAGAAGATTTGCATAATGCTGCCCAAATATTCACACAAATAAAGAAATCGTACCTTTGATTCTCTCTGTAGTATTGTTGCTGCCGTCATGTTGTGAAGACGCTGTGTGTTTCATTGTGAAAATTAAAATACTTTGTTTGACCTTCCAAAAGAGGACTAGAAATCAGTGGTTAAGTTGTATTTACAACACAGTTCCAGACGAGTTCAACCCAAATATTGAGATTTTTTATGGAGGACTGTTTCCTGATCCTGGGAGAGTAGACTACAATGCAGACTGTTCTGACTCACAGTCTGTAAGTGTGTTTACATGTTTACATTAAAGGATTTGCCACTGATGATTCAAATTCATGTTTTGAGCCATGTAGAGTAGCGCTTGTTGTTAGCCGTTTCTCCAATCACAAATGAAGACATAGTTTTATGCTTACGCTTCGCAATACGCAATGCAACGCAACGTGTAAAATACGGTATAAGTCATTATAATCCAGAATTATGTCCCCACTGGATGCAACAAATGGCTTGTTTGTAATGGGTTTTATTGATTTTGTCTTGTCGTGCTGGGATATGGCATCACAGTACGATAAGGGACGTAAAATTTTCATCACACGCTTGAAGCATTCAGCCAATCACAACGCACTGGACAGCTTACCAACCAGAGCACACCTCCCTTTTCAGACTGATGAGCTTTGTAAAAAACAATGCATTTCTGAAGGCGGGGCATAGAGGAGAAACAAAAATGTACAGTATTTGGAAAATACGTTTTTTTTTTTTTTTTTTTTACCTTAAACCGCATAAACACCAACATTACACTAAATACACTAAATGATGTTCTTTTTAGCAATATCATATAACCATTTTAAAAGTGGTGCCATTTATGTGACATACATACATTTTTATTGCTAATTCCTGACATGAATGAATATTAAAGTAACTCATGAAAATATCTATAATACTGCCATTAATCACAAATATTATCAATAAACACATATTGTTGCTTGATACTAATGATTATACATTGTGTAACTTTGAATAAAAATGCAGCTTAGTGGTCTAGCTTCCTGAAACAGAATGATTTGGGGCGGGGGGACTTTACCTTTCAATGTAGGTCACTTACTGATAATATAAAAACTGAATAAATGTATAAACATATCAATCTTGTAATATAATATTCAAATATTAATCAGAAATGCATTGGATGCTTAAAAATTAGACACCTAATTTATAAAAACACCTTAAATCCTTTTGATTGTGGAAAAAATATCTTTAATATTAGTTCAGAATGTTCCATTATTTGCTACAGTTCTCGTATGAAAGGCTCTAGTCTCTTGTTGCTGGAAAAAAGGACGCAATCTGGCAAACCCAGGGTTTTATTTAACAGGTTCCTGTGTACTGACATAGAGGTTGCAAGAAAAAAAAAGAAGACATTTTCCCAGTGCAGGATTTTCAGTTGAAAGTTCAGTTTTCTGTGTTGCTATTGTTAAATTCCTTTGCGTAAACCAAAACCCTAAAGGCAACATGAATGTAAAAGTAATTTACAGCCTGAAATGTTCACCTTTAAGCCTCCCAAAAACCAGACAGGGAATGAAGGTTAAGGGCTTGAACTCTCTTGAAATTAGCCATAAACATTATGTTGAGTAATGAAGTGCTAAGTGACCAGGGAAATAAAAATGGTAGCATTACTGCAGAGACATAAATGTACAGGTTAGCTGAGTGTTTTATTGAAACATGCTGCATTAAAGCTTTCAGTCTGAGGGAAATGTGCAGTAATTGTACATTATATATATACGCCATGTAATTTATGGTTTGCCAGAACAAAACATGATCTTAAAAGCAGATTTATCTAGGTTTAAATATGTCACTGACATACTTGTCGTTCTCTTGAACTCCCTTCTGGCTACAAGGTGTCTCCTGACGGGACTAAGAGGAACACAAGTGTGCAAAGCTGTCCTGGGACCCCTCACGCACCTAGAAGAGGGGGTGCTGCGAGCGAAACTGAAAGAGAGTAAGGGTGGGAGTGTGGGAGGACAGGGTTTGCCAGCTAAGCAGCTCAGGCATATATTGTTGGTGCACCTGGCCGCAAGACTCAATTCTAATTGATAAAAGTGCCTCCTAGAGCTGCCAAGGGGAGCTTTACTGCTGAGGCACCTCAGACCACTATTGTTTATTATTCTCCCCCAGCTCCCACTTACAACTGACTGCAGAACGTTGACCAGAAACACACTTGTGGCTTGATTTTTCATTTTAGTGTGGAGCTTGGGAGGTGAGTCATGGTTAGAATGTGTTTTATACCAGGCGTATGCAGCACACCCATTTATTCATATTGTAAACACACTTGGACTCCAGCACACATAGAGCCATAAATGTACATGCTCTGCAAACTGCTCACTCCATCATTTAATCATCTATAGTCTGTGTGCATAGTGCCAGTAAAGTAACAGCACTTTCTTTAGAATCACTACAGTAATGTGCAGACTTTTAGTTTTTAAATTTTAGGTACAAAATGATGAACAAATCTTTTTGAAAGACTTATTTTACTTTTTTGGTCACACAGAGGAATATGCATCTTCATAACTGTCAAAATGAATGGATCACTTCTCCGATTTAAATATTGAAAATGTTTCACAGGTTTTATATTTCTTAGTAAAATGACAATTTAAAGGAATAAATTACTCAAAAATTTATTTAGTCATGCTAAACCTGTAAGTCTTTCTTTCTTCCATAACAGAAAAGGAGATGACCACGAGAAAAGCCCCAAAATAACAAAATTCACCACAGCTCTCAAATCTCATTCATGAATGGACTGAGATTATATTCACGCTAATGAGTTCCAACTAGAGTCATACCTGCACTTTTCTCCTGGACAATGTTTCTTTGTGCTCAACTTGGAGTTGGAGAACTATCATCCTTCCAAGTGCCTATGGCTAGTCAGACAGAGAGAGAGAGAGCGAGAGAGTGACCCAACTCAGAAGATCTTATTTTTCTAAATTTGACAGAACATTAGCACAAACAAACAAACACTAAGTCAAAATATTAAATGCAAAGGGAGGGAGAGGGAGAGGATCAGGTAATGCTAGGGCGATTTTAATCCAAGTTTCCCCAAAGTTTGCCAGGACTCCCACAATAGTGTCTGTCTCAAGTCTCCCCCTGTTGGAGAAAAGTGGAGTCACGTGGATTTTAAGCAGCTCACAGAATAGTTTGATCTTTGATCTATCTTTCTATCTGTCTGTCTAAAAGGCAAAAAAAATAAAAAAGAAAAAAGAAAAAAAAGAAAGAAAAGAAAAGAAAGAACACAAAGGTGAGATTAAGATCCTCATCTTAACCCAACTCCCAGACATTGTCTGTAAATAGTAATGCATTTTCTATTGAGGATAAACAATGCTGCAACTGCAATGTGAAACAAAATTCCCTTATGTCAATGTTCATATTTTCTACTTTATAGATACTGTATGTGAAGAGAAACATCTATTTAACTCGGTGATGAATCAAAAATGTTTCTACACCCCTATGATGATTGTTAATGGCAGATTACTTATACTGTTGTAAATTGTATATTCAAAAGTCAACCAGGCCAGGAACAAACTTGCTTTACTTGGGAATAGAAAATGGTGTTGTCTGACATGACAGGAAAGGCAGTTATTGTTCACTATGATTCACTTACTTTGATCTCCAGTGTGCAAGTAGGTGAGATGTTGTTGGACATTTACACCCCAACCTGATACTCCGTCTGAGATGAAGATGGGGACTTCTCATTGCTTCAAGTATGTGAAGGAGAGGGATTCCAAGACTAACAGCACAGTAACTGGCTAGTCTCCATTCCTCTGGGCAAGCCTGGCTCCCATCATACACTTCTCTGCCAGCACCTCATTGGCTCTGACTGCCTTCTCTAATTGCAAGCACCACACATTCCCAGAATGCCTCACTTGGTTTACCAGCTCATATATTTCCCTATATACTTTCTTGTGGTACTCCACAATAACTACTCTCTTCCTTCCAGTTTCCCTGCTCTCATCCCCAGACTACCACCTAAAAAAAAAACATTCTGTAGTTAATCAATGTTTTCCAGACCACCACAAGAGGGAGACAAAATCGTTTGCAACAGTCCACTGTCCAGATTTTTTTTTTTTTTAGATGAGAACATACTGACTGAAATTACAGTTTACAAGCAACATTTTAACAGAGGCATTAACATGACAATTTGTAAATAGCATTTTATCTCTACATGCATTCTGTCTTGTCCATAGCCTGCACATCCTCATTTGTGTAGTTTGATGGATGCTGTATTTGCTCTCGGGCACATTGATCTGTGGGTGTTTGTGGGCAGATAGTATGAATAACCTTGGTCCTCTCTGCCCACAGTGTTCTCAAATCTCTTGTGCTCTTTTTTACTTGATAGAGACAATGATGAGAGATACTGCTATAACAAATATAGTTTGTCTGTATACTAACATGTAGTATTGTTGCTATATAGTACATCACACAAAACATTTGTATACGGAATGTTTGGGGCTATTAATAAGGTCAGAGGAGGATTTTTTCATCATTTGCAGGCTCTGCAAGCATTTTTTCCTCATTTAAAACAAATAGATTGCTTAACTCCCTGCTCTGTAAAAGATCACATTTATGCATAAATACAAAATAAATGCATATATTTTATTGTTTTAAAAGTATAGCATAGAATCCCCCTCAATAAACCATAAGGGTATATTTAGGGTTAATCTGACTAAATATTTAATTGGAAGGTTGAAATAAGATTTTTTTGTAAAAAATAAATAAATAAAAAATAGATAAATAAATAAATTAATTTTCAAGGGCAGAAAAGAAAAGAAAAATGAAACAAACACATGTATGCTTGAATCAGTCACAATAAGATCAATTACATGCATTTAGAAAACGAATTGTAATTTATAATTAATTTTCATTTAATTATAATCTTAAATTATAAATTATATTTTTAAGGATTTTCTTGTTTTTTTTCACATTAAATTGTATGTCTTGTTTCTATGTTTCTTTACATGTACAGACTGACCTCGTTCATTTCTGTTGTACAGTAAGTGCCTCACTATAACCCACATTTGAGCTTTTACAAGAAAAGGAAAGACAAATATAAATTAATTATTTTAATCAATATTATGACAAGTTCTATTGAATTTATCTTTACTTGTGAACTATGAATATTCCTCTAAATAAGTGCCAACCCCAAGAATACAACAGAATGTCTACAAGCATTTAAATTCAGCAAAATAGATAAAGGGAGAAATGAGTGCTCATTTTAACAGTAAGCACACAGGAATATATATAAATTAAATTAACCTTAAATACTGGCACATCTCCTCACAGCATTCTTTGGGTGTATTCATTCATTCATCCTTTATTTATATATATGGCAATATAACAAAGAGTGAAAAATGTAAGAAGTCTGAATAATTTCCATGCACTGTTTATATATATCTATCTGAAAGGTTGTTGGGGAAAATACTGACCAGATTTTTTTCATGCAGTGGAAAGCCGATTCTAATATATTCTAGCAGAGATCTACATTAGACTATAGAAGCCTGTTTAAAAAAAGGTAATTGTGACTTTTTATCCTGTAGTTCAGACTTCTTTCTCAGAACTGTGAGGAAAAAAGTTGTGAGAGATAAACTCAATAATTAATTAATTAATTCCCTAAGAAACACCTTTTTGCTTTGTGTCAAATCAGTGCATAATGAGATAATTTGTTGAGTGTGTCTTTATTATTTTACAAAGCATGAAGGATAAAACTGGGATCAGATCCATTGCTGTATCAATTGTCAGACTGCATGTCCATCTGCATGTAGGCTACTGTACAGAAAATTTCCCCAGTGGACTGATAGCCCATCGGTTCCCATCCCCCATTTATCCTCTTTTTCTTTTATCTCTGTTTGTGTTAGGGGACTGGAGTTGCCTAAGGAAGAAGCTGTGACATCACTGTAGGTGACCTTGGTTCCCCATCAGCCACAGCCGTATGGAAACTGGTATGTGCGTATGCATGCATGTGTGAAACGTGTGTGCATGTGTGTGCTCAGGGAGAGAGCTGTGCAGTGGCTGTGAAGCAGAACATTAGCTTAACTTTTGAGGTGCATTTGCCTAAAGCCTGAATGAAAGAACAAACCTTGTCTTCACATGTTTTCTTCTCTTTCCTTGCTCTTATCAAGAAGGCTGTAACCTGTGTCATAAATACTATCAAAACTGACATAAATGCCAGTTAGAGCTTATTAACCACAGGGTCAGTGTAATGAGCAAAAAAAAAAAAAAATTAATTGCTCAAAATCAGATTTTCCTGAGTCAAAATGAGTCAATGCTGAGACAAAATGCACTCTCAATTTTTTTTTTTTTTTTATACAGTGGGCATGGCTTTTTAATGACCCCCAGATGGCAAAATGAAAAGTACAAGAGACAGGGTAGTCGGTTTCATATGTAAAGCACCCCAGACTGTGTCTAAAGTCTATGTCCTGACATGTCACACTTGGATCTGAATGAAAAAAAAAAATGGCTCAAAGAAACTGTTTCTCACTCCGGCTACAAAACATGTAACAGATGCAGGATGAAATACAAATAAAAATACACGTATAGCTAAGTTCGCAAAATTGTATGTTATCTGCTTTCACATATACTGGATATTTATTTTAGCCTAATATATGAGCCACATTGTCCCACATTCTCTATTTGCTATTTAAAAAGAGTTTTTAATTGCTCCAGCCATTTAGGCTTTCTCAAACAGCAAAGCTGTCTCAGTCTGCCATGAACGCTTTGATTGCCTTTGTGATTTATTACGCTGGAATAAGATGGTCATTGAACAGTGAAAGTCACACAGTAACCAGCAGCCTCTGATTTTGAATTCTAGATGCCTATTTACCCAGAATTCCTGTAGAGAATGTAAATGAGCTGATGGGAATTTGAATGTAGCCAGCTATGAGACTAAGAGTGGAATAAGAAAGGAAGAATAGAATGTGCAATCCACAGGAGATTTTTCTCCATGGCATTTACCAGAATCTCAGAATAGTTCTATATAAGAATGAGAAGTTGGCTAAGAGCTCAGATTTAGCCTTTTTGCTGTAATAAAGGAATTCCTTGTATATAAATAAGAACCTTCTTTTACTATATTTAACAAAGTGGATTTGTATTGCTAATCCTAATGCCTGAACTTTTTTATTTTTTGAAAAGTCATATTTTTTATGTTTTAAGATATGCAGACCTTTCAGTTCTTTTAGTAGACAAACATCAAAGAATCACTCAATTATTTTTAGTTCTTCAGATGAATTTAAATTTAAAAAGAAAATTCAACCAGAAAAGAAAATTCTTCTACACAAATTCATGACTTTCTGAATATACAACTTAGCTCAGAAATACGAAAATTGTAAGCTGAGACAAATCTTGTGGTTAGATTAAAGCTTCTGCAAAGAAACAAGTGAAGAATCCAGCTATTCATATTTGGATAAAAGTATGGATATACAGATAAAAACATCTGCTGTAGCGCATACATGTAAACGTAAAATTTGAGCTTGTGATTTTGCAAAGCTCTTGTCATTTTTGTGTGCAATATGTGTCAGACAGCTCAACATTTGTGTTAATGTGTCCTCAAATGAATCCTCAAGACATTTATCCCTTCCTCATTCAGACAGTTGTCTGTGGTCTGCCACTTAAATGGTCACACCATTTATTAAAACCAAAAATGGCAAGAAATAAAGTCCAGATATATCAGGTGCACATACAGTGTGTGTGTACTGTATATCTCCACACCATGGGGAGATTGAAAATACATTTTATTTGTAGGCCACACACCATTTATTCTTGTCCTCATACCATTAATTCTGTCATACTACATTATACACCTGACAGGTTTGGAGCACAGACTCTCAAACCTTGATTAAGTGAGGTTGAGAAGCTTGTTGAGGAAACACTCACACGTTTTCAGAATGTGACAGCTCATGTAACACTGGCCTAAGTCTGGATGGGCTTGTTACTAGACACGCTGACCTGAAAATGAGATTTGATGCTGAGTGACTCTACAGACACAGGAAGCGATTTTCATTCGTTCATGTAAACCCAAGCAGCCAGTCTTTCAGGCTTTTATGGTTTAATAAACCATGTATACAAACAACATTAATGACAGAGTACTGTGCATTGAGGTAATTACATCAATAATGAACGAACGTCATGAAATAAACAATGCAGAGCAGAATTAACAAAATAGGCATGTTTATGGGTATATTATGTCAAAATATGGATCATTTTCCTTTAGAATTTTTATTTGAAAAAAATGTGTGGCTGTCTATCAGATATATGGTTTTGTATCAGTCTGTAGCAAAAGGAAATGTTTGCTGTTTCAAAGGATCTCAAAGTCAAGTGTAGCCTTAGGCCACATCCTCTTTAGTGACATCCGGATGAACTGCTCCCCACCAGCCTGGGATCACTTTAAATCATGTGGCGTAGTGTCAAATCATGTAGTGCCTTATTATCTATCCCAGCTTGTATAGCCACTACTGCAGGAAAAAAGTACTCCAGCCATCCAGCCAATGGAGGACGGCGGGGCGGAGAACGCTTTGCGATTGAACTAAAGGACCGCAGGCAGCTGTACACGAGCATCCTCTATTCTCCACACGCGCCCACATCACACAGTCAATGGATTACACCTTCTCTCTCCAAGTGCAACACCATCTGACCGTGTACCCAACGCACTTATACGAGGACTACAGCTTAGAGTTACAGGTATGTTTATAAAAATGAAGTCAAAGTCTTCGCTAGTTTGTTTAGCGGAGACGAGCGCGGCTCCAAACTAACCCTTCTCCCGACACTGTTGGAGATACTTGTCAAACGCACGAGCAACATTAGAAAACCGGATTATATGGTGGTGCTGTACTTTTCTCAGATTTGATGCCGCTGTGACGTGCGAAAAGCCAGTTTTGGCGCGAGCTCGATGAATGTGTCGCGTGCTGTGATGTTTACATGATAAGGGACACAGGAACTGCAATTACATTTCATAGTATCATACTTGGTGTTTAATTTGAGAGACCTCAACAGTAACATTTTCGCGTGGTCTTTGTTGTAAGAAGCAAGGATGACCCCGAAAAAGGTACATTTCGGTGGCACGAGGCACTGTTGACAGAAAGCTCTCTGTTTCGTCAATCTCACAGCTGTTTCATTTACTGCAAACGATCAATTATGTAGCCTATCACTGTACAGTCCTGAAAGCAGTCAAATCAGAACTTTGATTCTCTTTTTTGACTGGCTTTGAGTAACTAAAAAACAACCATTTGTATTCATTTTATTTTTCTAATCACTGTAATTATTAATGTAGCTAATACGACATGTAATAATTTTCTCTTTGTACTACATTACATACAAGTATTTAATTTGTTTAAGCAGCACCTGGTAGACTCATTTTAAATGTTTAAACTTTAAGCCTTTGAAATGAGTCTGTCCAGGTGCTGCTTAGATCACCTTTGTGCGGAACAATGGTAGATTAATATTCTCTTTCATATTCCTTGGATTGCAAATACATGACACAAAAGCAGATGTCTTTTTTTGTAATAAGTGTCTTACCTGTTCTTTAACCCTGTGTATGTACTTTGTTCACCCAAGACTTCAGATGACGTGTGCTGTAGTTAGCAAAGAGCCAAATGTCATTCTTATAGTTTAAACTAGGGCATCACAATTATTCAAATTTCTAATCGCGATTACAACTATGGATGCCACAATAACATAATTGTTCAAAGTGTTCCACTTTATGGTATTCTGCACGCTTATGACATGTTTTTTTTCTTCTACATTATATTAAGGGTTTCTCCATTGTTTTAGTTTAGTATAGCATTACAATACCATTCATATTTTTCCTTTTTTATAATTTAAAGAAGAACCCAATCCCAGGCTTAATACTATAGAAAAGCACTACAAGTTTTTCAGTTAAGAGTGTTTCCATCTTGTTATTTCTCATATAAATATACTTCATGCAGTTGAATCAAACAATTGTATAAACCTCATTCAATGTTAATTATGGTAATTGTAATTACTAATCGCAATTACAATTTCAAGGGAATAATCGACAATTATAATTTTTGTCATAATCATGCAGTCCTAGTTTAAACTCTATTTATTTATATTAAATTCTAGAATTATCATTTAGGATTATAGATGAAAAATACATTATATGTTTTAATTTTTAGCAATTAATTAGTGTACTGTCCTACAAGTAAAATAGTTGTTAAGAGAGAGCAGAATGAAAGTAAGATGTGAATTATTGATGTTCCCTCGACGCTGTTTATCCTGTGCAGAGAAAAGAGGCTCATCTTTAATTTCTATTATTATGGTATGTTTATGAATTAAGATTCTCTGCCTGCCAGCTAGCCAGTGGAAAACAGCATAAAGAGAGAGTAATGCTAGGTATATCATCATCACTGTTCATTCATTATAGATGCATCATGGTCCGAACCGTCCCGCTGTAGTGTGGTTTTCAGAGATAAGGGAACTTTAAAGTTTGCTCATTTGAACATTATTTCCTTTCAGCATTCACACGTGAGCCTCCCTGCCTTATGCCATGCTTTTAAAATTAAGCCATTTTCTCAGTATTAGGGGCAGTGGTGGGTGGTTGGTTTGCTTGAATGATCAGAGAAAATCATCCGTGCACCACAAGATGGCTCTGTTAGTGTAGAATCACCTTAGAATTACCTCTGGTCTTTTTTTAACACTGACTCCTGTGCAAAGCCTGCCATATTACAGTTGCACTTTCTGTTGAGGTTCATTTTTGTAGACTGCCCTATTCACATCAGAATTTGTGATAAAATCGCAATAATTGAGAGTTGTTCAGATCATGATGTATATCTTAGCAGATATATTTTATAGTAAAGAACAGTTGAACTCTTTGAGACATACTTTTTAATCCTCTTATTCTAACTTAAAAAGAAAAGACAAAAATGCCATCTCCATAACCACAGCATCATAATTTGTCTCTCAGGACATCTGAGGCAGAAGTGACAGCCCATTGCCTCTCCAATACTGTGTTTCCATTGGGAGGGACAAAGCCCACACTTATGGAGAAGCGTATGGAGAGGAAAGTGCCTTGCCAAAGCCCAGGGATATGATATGATATTATCTTTCACTATCTCCATTTCTGCTCACAGGAATTAAATAGCAAAGCTGAGGTTTAGACTCCCAGGCCAGCAATATTTCTACAGCAAGACTCACAGCAATGCACATATGCTGACTGAAAACCTCCTAAAATGCCAGACATGTTCTTATTTATTGAAAATATGGTGTTATCGAGTCATTTATTTTATAAAATAAGGTAGAAAAATTCAGTTGTTGCCCAAACATACCTCTTACATAAAATCTTATTATATTGTTTATCGACAGTATAATGGTTATTAGCTTTGAAGGAGTGAGGAAGGTTGATTCTCTGTGCCCTTTATTTGAACCCTTCCTTCATTTTATCAGATGTTGTTGGAGTCCCTGGGGTCCTAGTGTGATGAAGAAAATGAGTTTTCAAATTTAATCGAACTTATAATACGTAGTCTACATTAAAAGCCCTATAAGACATGTTTGTGTGGGTTAGGGTGTATATTGTTAACTGAAAGCACCCTGCATATATTAAAGGTGCAAAGAAGTTACCTTCAAATTAAATGGCACATTTAATAACTGATGTCGATGTTCAAGGTCGATTTTTGTGCTTACGCCCAGTGAATCCATTGTCAGTTTGAGAACCTTGTAGTACATGTTCCGAACTCTTTTCCAGTAAATAAGGAAGTTAAGCAAAACATGAGTAGAATTCAATGAAAAAGTCACATTTTACCTTGTTACGTCCTCTTGCTTTGACCTAGGCTGATTCATAATTCAGGTATGAAAGAGGTGAGTGTATGATTTATTTAATTTTTACTTTAATTTAATTTAATAAAAAAAACAGATTTTGTCCAGTTTGAGTGTAATTGCTAGACTAAAAATAATTTTCAAGTTGTAAAACAAAGATTTTTTACAAGAAAAGACTATTTTAGATATTATTTACTTAGAAAATTCACATATAATTCAGTGTGTTGCTTGCAATTTCTTTGTAATTGTTGAAATGTTCTCAATTTCCATGTGATAATTGTTTCTACACCAATTTTTGTTTTATGGCTCTGGAAGATACATCATATTCATACATACCCGAATGCCAAAGGTGCAGCATGTGACAAACATAATGTTTGTGTTCAGGATTGAAGAAGATCTACTGATGATTGCTGTTCTCATAAATACATCATAAGCTACATACATATATGGTCTCTCTCTCACTCTCTCTCTCTCTATGTATATATATATATATATATATATATATTAGACCAAGATTTTTACATTACATCAGGGGTTTTCAAAGTTTTCAGACTGGGGAACTCTTTAGTTCAGTGGTTCTCAGTCTAAAACAATATTCAAAGCCTACTTAATATTAATAATAATAATAATGAATAGATTAATGGAATAAATTAATAGATAAAAAAAATATTTAATTGCAATTTCTAGTTGTAAAGATTTTAAGCTTGCCATACATATATATATATATATATATCCTGTATAAAAATGCACATGGCATTTAAAGATTTTCATGATTTTACGATTTATATTTACAGGTCTTGAAATCACACTTTTAAAATGATTTAAATAAAAAAAAAAAGTAATCTTGGTGCCCTCTAGTGGGACCCATCCCTCTGGTTGAGAACCACTGCCTATAAGGAAGCAATTATATTCTAATTCTGGTTGATACAATAAGCTGATCATTATTTTTGTGTACCATTATTTCCTTTTACCACAAAATTAATTTGAGATAATTGTCAGACACCCTGCAGCATTGCCACGGACCCCAAATTCTCATGCATTTTTTTTTTTCTCACATGAGGCCCATGTGAATGTTGAATGTCTTCCAATTAAAGCATTTGAACAGGATAATGATGTTTGACCTTCAACTATCTACAGGGAAGAAGCAATGAGCAAAGTTTTTACTTTGAGAATTAAAATGAAATGACATTGAAGTAGGACGTTTGTAAAGGTGAGGAGGGAAATTAATGTGAAGTGCTTAATGTCATATCTGATCGGTTCTATTGTAAGTTAATTTAAAATAGGCCTAGTTCGCAAACACCACATTTAAAATAGATGCTGGGTTATTGTAGCATGACCAAATTATTACATAAAGCCATCTTAATTTACTCCATGATAATCACCCACCATGACAAATGTATTATCTGCTAGGAGCAGGTCGCTTTCCTTCATCACGCTACAGTAGATTCTATCACATCTCCTTGCTCCTCTGCACATGACAGCAGATGTTTTCCCCATCCCCTGGACACATAACACCACTGTCTTCTGTAGGATGGTGGAAAAAGCATTTTGTACTATATCCACATAACATCCCATGTCCATGATGCATCCAAAATTCATGAGTCTGGCAAAGAGATATACTTTGTTCTTGTGCACTGAAACATCTGCTGTGTAAAATAATCTCCTCTGTCACTTTATTTTGTAAACCATTGAAGGGAGTGGACTTGACCCACCCAGCCAGCATTTGGCTTATGACCGGAGTGTGAATTACGGGGGATTCGGGGGGTCTGACCCTGCTTCTCAATTCAATATGAGGGTAAATAAATAAATAATTTGCCAATATCTACACGATTGCAAATGTTACGCTTATTTATACATCAGTTACAGTAACCATACAGTAAGTTTATTTTGTGTTACATTTTTGAATCAATATTATCAGAATTGTCTGTTTTTGTGCAGATTTGCCAGCAAAAATATTATCTATAAAGCCACAGGAGAACTGTTTTGCATCTCTGATCAACACACAGCGGTGATTCATTACTGAATGAATCCACATTTTTGAATGAATCGATTGAATGAATGATTCAGTGAGTCATTCATAAAGACAGTCACTTGCTTCGTTTTCTGAATGTTTCATATTTGGAATATAGTTTCTTTCTTTCTTAAAATCATTTTGTATTTCAAAATTTCATTTTTTTAAATGTTATATTCCTTTCTAAAGCTACTTTTTAAAAAAAAGGTCTATTTAGTGCTTTTGTAATTTAACACAACAATGACTTCAAATGATCTTTAATTAATCAGCATGAAGTGCCAATCAATCTTATTAATGAGATTAATTAATTAACTTGACAGCCCTTTAAAGCATAAAAAAATGACACAATAAATTCATGTTAATTTACACCAGACACCCCACACCCCATGTGCTCTGACCCCCATCACTGTGTAATTTGCACACTCCCTATGATGCAAAGCCCTGTCAGGGACACGAAACAATTATGTGAATACAACAACATTAGAAAGATTAGCAGATGAGAACAGGCAGAACATGCCGAGCAGTGAAAGGCTCTCTTTTCTTTCTTTTACATTATTTATCTTATTTTCTTGAGACATATTTTCTCCTGTCAGTCCTGTTTACACAGTATGAGGAGCTACTCAGGACGTGTTATTTTGTTTAGGCAGAGGGGAACAAATCTTGTTTATTGTAGTATAAGTTTTGTTTGCTTTTGGCTGCTTGTAGACCTACTAAAGGGATGTTTTGATACTGAACTTTTAAAATTATGGTTTTGTTATGTTTTTTTTTTAATTCAGCTTTATAGTGATCTTATAATGTGCTTAATTCAGTAACACTCATGAAATGTAATTTTACCTCTCTGCTTTCATTAATAAAGCACATTGCTATGGGATTTTATCACAATTTTATCACAATATGCAGTGGAGTGTGTGTGATGTATGCTTATGAAAATGAATCATCTTGTTTTTTGGGGATTTTATCATTTAACTAAAGTTTTTGAGTTAAGATAATAATAAGAAGTTTGTTTAAAAAAAGTAGGAATTTTGGTAAAAATTTGATTAAATTAAAAAAATTCATACACTTCATATTTTCAAATTCTTATATGTGTCATGGTTTCCACAAAAATATTAAGCAGCACAACTTTTTTCAACATTGATAATAATAAGAAATGTTTCTTGAGCAACAAATCAGCATTATACTGATTTCTGAAAGATCTTAAGACTGGAGAAATGGCTGCTGAAAAGTTGAGCTTTGCAATCACAGGAATAAATAGCTTTTTTATATACTGTATATATTTAGTAAACTGCAATTTTATTGTTATTTCACAGTATTACGGTTTTACTGAATTTTTATCAAATAAATGCAATATGGATAAGCATAAGAACCTTTTTTTAATTTGACAACACCAAACTTTTGAATAGTAGTGTGTCATTAGTCAATATTATTTGTAGTTATTGAATCATTTAAATTATAAAGTGATAAAAGCAATTGATAATCTGCACAGCAGTTTTAACAAGAAAAACAGCAGTTTGGAGCTGTAATTTAGTGAATAGGTATGCATATCAAGATATGAATACAGTAAACTCACTGATAACTATGTTTAGTCATTTAAATCTGTGTTTGCTCCATTATATATTTTTTTTTGCATTAAGGTAACGACACAAAACCATGAGAGTTGTTCCTCAATGGCAGCTACGTGCTGCCTATGGTAATTCTTCTTATTTGTATACAGCACACACAGACGCTCTCCCTGTGGTTCCAGTTGCTTGAGGACATGAAGACATTACTCCGCAAACAGCACGTATGTGTGTGCACGCACACGCCTGTTTAAAGCATCAGCAATTTACTTAAAGTCAATTGAAATTGAATATTTCTGACTGAAATGGTTTTATTTTTGTGTTCCTCTTCTCATCCCACACTTGCATCAAATTAGCAGTTGAAGAGGTGTATTTAGACATATTCTGCCCAAGCCGCCAAACTGACGTCATCAGAAAAGGAATACCATTCCAGAACAAATAATCGGATTTTGATTAAAAATTACCTAGACAATCTATTTTTTTCAGTGGATTAACTTGCACGGATAAATTGTTCACTTTAAGACTAGCAATGTGCGCCAAAATAAATACTGTAAATCTGGATTTCATGTGGACTTTAAAGTGGTGGTTGGCTGGGTTTTTTCTAGGCCTGATTGTGTTAATGGGGTGCAGTCTAACATGAGTTCATGCTTTGTTTAAAAAAAATCATTATTTTTCACATAATTTACCTTTATTCCACACCGATCTGTCCCTTCTCTCACAGACGCCTGGATTATTTCCTGTTATTATGAAGCACCTCCCTCAGAAACACGTGATGGGCTGAGATTGGTCAGCTGGCTCAGTGTGTTGTGATTCGCTAAAACGACTCTAGAGCGCTTCTGAACATCCCGCCCCTCTCAAACTCAGAATGTGCTCCGGTTGTATTGTAAACAATAACATCCAATATATTGCTCAACCCTCTACATTGCGAGTAAATCACTCGCATATGTGACTAAATCTTTACCTGGGCGACTTAATGAAGTCTAATATTAGCCAACAGCCAATAAATTCTCAGATTTTACTCGCCAGTGTGTGAGTTGGAGGCTAAATGAAAGTTTAGCACAGATATATTTTCACTCACCAACCACTGTCTGACTGAGCGCTTCAGAGTTTCACTATCCGTCAAGCGATCTGTGATATTTTTCAGTTTTTTTATGAATTGATGTGCAACCCGCCTGTATTTGATGTACCGTAAACTCTACTGTAAAGGCGCCTGACTCTCCGTAACTTTATCTCTCACACACTCGCAGAGAGAGAGAGAAAAGAGACATAATTGACATGCCACATGTAAACAATATTCCTTGATGCACTTTCCTGTAAAAATTCTTCAGCTTAAGAACTGCCGGTTTCTCCGGCAGTGGGCGGAGCTAATGCGCAAACGGCAATCTCATTGGCTGGCACTCACCTATTATCATCCCTGTATTAATTTCAGCAAATCAGTTTGAGGGAACGCACACAACCTGATTAATATTCATGGGTTAATCCTTAGTGTGTTCTATATTGTTCTTATTAGTAGAATTCGTATAATTATTATTTTATCAGTATTTTTGTCAGTTTTTTCCCAATATTTTTTTTACAGAAACACTGAATGACCAAAAAAAGCACCACCACCAGTCGTAAGTTCAGTTAAATTGACTAATATGCATTCAAACATGGTTGTCAAAATTTTTATTCTAATTACTAAAGTTATTTTATTAAATAATACTTAATTATTATAATGCTTGACTGACTGATGTTAAGAGTGTAGTTTCAGATATTAAAAAAACTGTGCCATTTTACAAACATATAGGGGAAGTCGTGGCCTAGTGGTTAGAGAGATTGACTCCTAACCCTAGGGTTGTGGGTTCAAGTCTCGGTCCAGGAAGTTGTGGCCTAATGGTTAGAGAGTTTGACTCCTAACCCTGGGGTTGTGGGTTCAAGTCTTGGGCTGGCAATACCATGACTTATGTGCCCTTGAGCAAGGCACTGAACCCCCAACTGCTCCCCAGGCCCGCAGCATAAATGGTTGCCCACTGCCCTGTGTGTGTGTTCACTGCTGTGTGTGTGCACTTTGGATGGGTTAAATGCAGAGCACAAATTCTTAGTATAGGTCACCATACTTGGCTGAATGTCAAATCACTTTTTTTTCATTATATATTTCATTATTCATTGTGTGTGTGTGTGCATGTGTGCGCATAACCACACACACACACACACACACACACACACACATCAGTCTGGCGAGTAAACAAAAAAAAAAAAATACTAGCCAATGGCGATTCAACTGCCAAGGTGTCCGTAGAGGGTTGATGGCTTATCAATTTGTGCCCGATTGAGACGCAGAGAATATTAATGAGGAGGATCATACAGAACTTGTGCAAACACGGCTCTTAATGTTATGTTTATTTGTTGTTGTCTCGTACTTTTAGATATGCTGCTGTTTGTAGCGTCTTCTGTTAGCTTTTAATATACGGTTTTATTCTGATTAAAGCTTTAATACAGCACAGCAACCGTACCGTACAGCAACCGTACGCCATGTATAACACTTCTCATTGCTATGTGAAAATAAGTGTATAAATAGTTTGTTGGAGCTTATCTGGCAATCTGTGAGAGAGAAAGAAAGAGAGAGACGCAGAGCAGGAACAGGATTGAAAACCGTTGCTTTAGAACATTGGATTTGAAACTTGTAAATCCATTAGAATCATTAGAAATGGCCTGAAGGAGGTGAGTGGGGATAGGTTCAAGCGGACAGGTACTAGGATGATTGGAAAGGATAAGTTTGGATATGTTTGCTTCCGAGGGTGGAGAAAAGTATTTGTTGTTCTGAAGTTTTTGTCAGTTTGTGGTGTGCAGTATTGGCCGCACGCCACTGATGGTTCTTGTTTTATTTGGGGAAAATATTGCAAATTCGTCAGCTGTAAGAGTTGACGAAGGAAGTGTGGGGGAGGGGGGACAAAGAAGAGAGAAGGATTTGAAAAGTGTGTGTGAGTTCTCTTCACAGAGAACATTGGACAGCCAGGGGGAAGAGGGTGTGGTGCATGATGGGCTGGATGAATGTGAGCTGGATGAGAAGTGGTCCAAGCAAGATGTTAAAGTGGAGAAAAGAGTGTAAGTAGCAGTTTAAGTGTCCAGTGCTGGGAACAGAGAGGGTGGAGGAAGTGAGGATGAAACCAGAGAGGATAAGTGAGAGGGAGAGAGTGAATGTAGGTTACACCAAAAGGTGACCTGCAGAGGAGTGTGTGTTGTGTTCAGAGTCAGTCTGAGGTTAGAAGTGATGAGGAAGATGTAATTAGCAAGTATGCTAATTGATTTGCTTGGAAATATTTTAATGTTGAAAACAGTTGTGCTGCTTTTTAATTTCTTTAATTTTTATTATTATATATATATTTTTTTATTATATATTTCAAATAAATGCTGTTCGACAACACTTAAGTTTAGGTATGGGGTAGGATTAAGGAATTTAAATATGGTTATGCAGAATACAGCATTAATATGTGCTTAACATGTACTAATAAATAGGGATGCACCGAAATTTCGGCCACCGAAAATTATCGGCCGAAAATGGCCTTTTCGGTTTTCGGCCGATAGACTTTTATCACCGAAACAACACGGCCGAAATGTTGTGATGACGCAAACAGAAACCGCGACCTGCACGTGCACCAGCATAGCGCAGACCACGAGCTCCACGCGACATTCACTTAACACCAGTGAGAACATTCTCTTCTTATTCCTTTATTCGCAGCACTAAAGCGTCTCCTAACAAAGAGATTAAGACGGACCACGAAGTAAAAACAAAGAAAAGTACAGTCTTATAGAGTCTGTTAGCACACGTCTCACTGAGATCTTTTCCTCTGCACTTCATCGCGAATGTGCTTGATCAGCGTTATAAAGAACATTACTTGGATGTGGAAATAAGGCAGCGCGCACGAGAAATGATCCAGGCCGCGCTGTATGCGGAGAACCCGCGTGGAGACGGAGAAGCGCCAAGCGCAGGAGACAGATCAGAGCGCAGAAAAGACTCGTCTCTGCACCAGATGAGTGGCATGCACCATCGTGGTCTGATATGTTCAGTGGAATTCTGCAAGAAAGTGCCTCAAATAATAATAATAGGTTGGCTATTTTGTTCTTAGGCTACTATACACACACACACACACACGCACACAAACATATATACATACATAATATCAGATTGTAGCCATATTTATGCTAGATTTTCTGCTAGATTTCTGCTTTAATTTGATAAAAATGTTTATTTATGCCCTGGCCCTATTTAAATACACTCTCTCAAATATTTCTCAAATGTCAGGCAGATGACAATCTCAACTGCTCAACAGCTAGATGGTTATCTGTCTGAAGTCCCCATCCCTAGATGTGATAAGAGTCTTGCCAACTGGAGAAGTAATGCACTTTCTAGTCCTACATAGAAAAATTTCAAATGCACTTCACCTAAATGCACTTTGTTTTTATGAGAGAACTGTTCATTTTAAAACCTTTCTGCAGGCCAGTAGGCCTGTACATTATTATTAAATATACACGAGTGGGATACATTTTTAGTTTGAATTTTATTTTCTACTGTGCATTGTTGCAATGTGCTTAATAAATATTTGCATCATTTGTAATTATGTATTTTTATGTTTTTTTTTTAAATAAGTTATGTAATTGTAATTATTTTTGAAACTTTAATATTAATTTATGCAATTGCAATGTCTTAATTTTAGTAAAGTTAGTACACGGTCATAGCAATAAATGCAACGGTACTAATAATTGGCATATTTTCTTTCGGTGTTTCGGTTTTGTTTTCGGCCTTGGTTTTCTCTTTTTCGGTTTTCGGTTTCGGCCAAGAATTTTCATTTCGGTGCATCCCTACTAATAAACAGCTAATATGCGATGCATACTAGTAAGCAGCTAGTGAGAATTGATTCTTAAAAAAAAGTGTTGCCTGCATTTTTTTTTTTTTTTATAAAAAGGTCTTTGGCAGTCTGAAAATACACTTTCTGGTTTATATCAGCAGTTCGAGTAAAGCTATTTTTATTTGCTTTTTGCATTTTGTTCTGTAATCCATGTTGTTTGACAGCAGCTGAGGCAGAGAGTTTTTGATTAAAGATTATGAAAAAAAGCTTTTGAATAACTTGCACTGATAAACTGTGCACACTAAAGCCAGATACAGTTTTTCAAAAACGGAAATAGGCAAAATGTGTATTATGTTGTCTTTTAATCACATTCACATGGCAAATAAAGAGGAAAACTCTTCAACTCTGTCAGCCCCATTCCTCTCTCTAAGCAGGCCTCAAACTGATTAATAATGCAACTGTTTATTAGATGTGTGCACTGTGTGTATATATGTGTTCATCAGAGCGATAGAGCTTGGGATCCATTGATGGCATTTTGCCTATTTTGTTCTGCTGAATTTATGCACGGTTTCCTCAGAGAGGGAGAGTGAGCTCCTCTCCCCACACCATCTTTCTTTTTTTCTCTTTTAATTTTTTTCTGTCCGTTCCTCCGCTGTACTGCAGCAGCTCTGGTTACCTTTTATTTATTTATTTATTTATCCTCATCTCTACAAAGGTATGCTGCTGGAACACCTATCTGTTGCCCAGAGCAACTAACAACAGACCTTTGTTGTTGCCTTTACTCTGATGATGGGTAAACTGAGGTCACAGACAAAAAGAAGCGGAAAAACCATGCACAGTATCATTAATATGTGTAGTATCCATAATGTTGGTGTATGGTTTTGCAGATGCATCACAAGTTGCAACAGCTTAACTTTGTCCCTCAAAGTATGGGTGTAATATCAGAATCTGAAATTAAATATTGAGAAAGAGCAACTGATCACTATTGAAGATTTACCTGACTCTAAATCTGATGCAGATTTAGAAAATATCTGTATTCACAACAGCCTGGGACAGGTTTTTTGAGCCACTGTATGAAAGACTATAATAATTGTTGCTTGAATATGGTAATGGTGCGATATCTAATATGTATGCATGAATTAGTGTAACAAACTGACTCCATTTGCAAACTATTCAGTATGTTTATTTATTCTTTTTTTTTTTCTCGAGAAGTTGCAGTCATTAGCATTTGCAAATCAGGCCATGCTAAAAATATGAATCCCAGTGTCTTAATCTGGCTTTCAACAGATTTGCAGCTGCAAAAAAAACAAAAAAACAAAAAAAACAAAGCTAAAATCACACCGTCAATTATGGATTATATTCCATCCCACTTTTGCAATTTGAGCTAAAGAAACTAATTGATTTCCAGGCTTTGTAGATTTGCATGCATGTTACTGATTTAATTGTAAATGATTTATCCATTTTTTAAAACATTTTTATACTTGTAGTATTTAATCAAAATATCATACTTCGACATAACAACAGACTTCTCTCTGGTGACATAAGAATTTCATTTCATTTCATTTCATTTGCTTTAACCCTATTCCTTTCTTGTAATCGACTGCAAGTTCATATTCAGATCTGCCTCCATCCAAAAAGATCTGTTGCTACTTCTGTTTTATCTTGACTTCAATTAAATACCAGTTGTATTTGTATGTATGTCTATTGGTTACATAAAAAGTAGCTGCCTGCAGTCATTGCCAAAATGGCCATCAGGTGAATTGTCTTGTCTTTCAGGGACTTAAAAAAAAAAAAGTCAATAAAAGTTTTTGGCTTCAATTAAATTACAAAGAGGTTCATGTAAATGATGTTAATGTTTAATAAGTAGAGACACATAAACAGCTTCACCAAGTTTTATATTGAAAACCAACAAACAACAAATAAAATTACTTTTTGTTTGCATAAACACTAAAACAATAACATTACAAATGATGTCTGGATTTTAAATGACAACCTGACTGACAAAGGTTTATCTCATAACATGTATGAAATGTTCAAATAAAGCTTCGAAAAAGTTTCATAAAATGGTAAACCTCACATTTTAAACAAAGAAAAGGGACACGTTAAAACAATAACCGATTAATAAATGATTATGTACTTTATCTGCTCCGTAAATAATTCTACTTTATCTGAATTGTTTAAATGTGTAGAATCCACATCAGCTTGTTTTTCATCAAGTAGTCAAAAATTACAGCAAGGCATGCAAATTCAGGCCGTTTTTTTTCTCCAGACAAAAGCTGCACACAGGCTGAATGAAAATGTAACTCTCTGTAAACCCACTCTCTGACACTAAGTGGTGCTTGTGGAACAGCAGAATTAGAGCTGTTTCCCCGTAACCTCTGTGGATAAGAACATGTTTTTATTAGGTTTTACATGGAGCGAAGATGAAACCTAAATGCCATTGAATCTCTTCTGATAGACGGTTACTTAAAACTTGAATTAATGCTGGACAGTGTTTATTTATCCTGAGTTGTTCAAATTGTGATAATCAAATATGGTTTTAATGATAATTAAAATATGAAATGGGAATTTTTATCATGACTAATCAAACCGCTAACCGTTTTATCCCTATCTGAAACCTAAAGAATGCTTTCTTTGCAGACAGTATATTGAGATCGAAAGTATCAAAGCATGTCTGAATCCAATGTATTCATTGTTTCCAGTCAACTAAGATGCCTGGTAAATTTTTAAAGACATTTAGAATATCCCACAATCCTGTATGCATGGGAAGGCATGTGTAAGCGCAACTGTCTGCCTTTAAGCAAAGATGGCAGCAAGCATGCCGCGTCCTTCCACATGTACCTTTGAGATGAATAGAGATGCTAAGGGACAGCTCTTTCCAGGAATTACAGACCTCTTTGGCCTGAACCCAGTTTCCTTTGGAGTTTCCTTCATATAAAACTGCTGTCTGTTAAATAAGTGACTAACTGTGTAGTATAGCAGCTGCTTTCAAACAATCTGTAGTCATTGTCTCCACATCAGTGAAGCTGTTAGTAATTGGTAGTAATAAAGACACACTAATTGGTCTATGAGGCAGAGTGTGCAAAGGACAACTGAAGAGTGATCAGTTTATTCATTAAACAGGACACACAGAAAATAAACTCTACAAAAATTCAAATCTAAGTAAAGCTTTTTATATCTATTTGCCAAAAGAAAACTGAAAATGTCTCCTACTATTCCTTTATCTCTTTATTACTTTTTCACTCCACCTGTATCTGGCTGAAGCCATCAGATAAATAATATGGGAATTTTAGGCCCTTGATTTGTTCACTTATCATCCACAAAGCACATGGTATGTAAAGTTAATGTATTTTTTTTGTGCTTTGCAGTGAATTTCCATTTAAATGCATTTATTTTTATATTTGATCACATGAAAGTCATATGAATGTTTTAATCTGTTGCTCTAAAATCCCTGCAGTCAGTTTATAAGCCATTCTGGGAGTGAAATGCAGCTCCAATAGAGGCATGTCATGTCCTCGTGCTGGTTCAGTGGTTTGATATGTGTGACGCATGCTGAAATAATTAAAGTGACAGAAACAACATGTCTTCATGAATAATTCACGTAACACATGTTTTCATGATGCTGTTTTTCCGAAAAGTATGTCTTAAATAGCAGTGCAGTACTTTCGACTTCTGTCATTTTTCCATTTCATAGTGCTTACTGCTTAGTGATAGAAGTGTATAATAAAGTGCGGAAATATAATAATTTTTTTTTTTTTTTTTTTCAGATGAAGTCAACAGAGGTGGATCAAGGCCTTTTCACAGACAGTTACTGCAAAGTGTGCAGCGCTCAGCTCATCTCAGAGTCACAGAGAGTGGCACATTATGAGGTGAGACCTGGTTTCTGTCTACATCCTGTCTGCTTGTACGTACAAATCTCTCTCAGCCCTTTTGTTTCCTTGATGTAAGTCATTTTAGATGTTGTTATCCAAAGTGTAGTTATTATACGGTCAATCCACCTAGAGCAATAAGAGGTTTAGTACCTTCAAGGAAACAGTGACAATACAGTAACAACTGGTAAATATAACTAGTACTAGCCAGCTTTCTGGACTTCTTCCACAATTACCCATGAGAGGTTCTGAGTGCACGTCCTCTGATCTGTGTGGTGAAGAATAGCAGCCTAGCTGTATTACAGAGTGTTTCCCTGTGGTCAGTGAAAGCAGAGTTATATGGCCACTCTTCAACAGAGCTGTAACCTGAACGGACCTAGATGGGAACACAATGTATTTGCCTAGGCAGGTATGGAGTACAACAAGAAGATAGTGTGCTCTTCACTGTAAAATATTAATTCTGGGTTTGTTTTGTTTGTCCGCGCCAAGTGTGTTATTGGCTGTCCCATGTGGACCGAGCCATTTTCTGAGCACCTTTGAGCCATCTAATGATTCTGTTTACAAATGTCACGTGTGTTTGTGAATTTGATTGCATTGAATCTTATTGAATATAACTTCTGACTGTCATATCAAGCTAGCGAAATTTTTTAGCCGAAACTGTATTTTTGGAGGATCAGTTATTGAAAGAAACACTTGCTGCTTTTTCAATGATGTGTTTTGGTGGTATGCAAAAACATGGATAAGCTACATCATGTAAGCATGTCAGCAGTGTGGATGTACTTCATCATGAACAAAAATGAGGCAAGAGTAGCAGTATATTTTGTTGGGCTAAAATATCAAGAGGTGGCTTGTTGCCAAATAACACTTTTACGATGACTGGTTAATCACATGTGAACAACACCCTGAACAGTTCAACGATTTTTGGTTTCAGTTTCTGGCTAAATTAACATTTAAATTTTATTTTCCATGTTTTAATAAATGAAATAATTTTGACCCATCACTACTTTAGTCTTTTCAGTGGAAATCTGTGGTGCATCTGAGGCTGCTGGGTAAATTACTAAAAGCTGCTTAAAAGCTAAAAACTTTTTGCTGATTTTTGCAAACCACCACAGGCATTAAATGAAAATGCTGTCATGCTCCTAATGTGGAAAGACATGTAGTAGGCACAGTCATTGTTTTGTTAAGACCCACATATGTGGAGAAGAGTTTTTGTCTCTCTTGTTCTGTTTCACTTCAGAAAAGCTCCAAAGTGTATTGGATGGAAGCTTAAATATCCAGACTCTGTCTTATTAATTAAGCATTTTATCAGAGTATTTGTAAAAGGCTTTGACAAGTTCTTGGGAATATACCAAAGAAATGTTTATTTGCATCTTAGTAAATATCACACATGATGCTCATGGCAGCAAAAAGGAAATTATGTTTGGGGGGGGGGGGAAGACAAGAATTTAATAAAGTATGGAGTAACAACATGCTTATGAAATTCAATATAAAAATGAACATAAAGGGTCTCAAGTACACTCTAATTGTAATAAATAAACTGAAACGTAATACAAGTGACAAGAACTTTAAATCAATTGACAAGGTTCATTTACTAAATTTTGTATTTGGAATCCTTATATAGTCTACTCAGTGCTTTCTGTCATTTCAAAAGAAACTTACAATGTGTTTTCTTGAACTAGTTAGGGCCTTTGTCACAGTTTTAGCATTTGATTTAATTTAGAAACAAAATCATTTGTGTTTGCATTGAAATTGTCCTGAAGCTCATTTTATTGGGAAGGGATCTGTACTGTAGAGTAGAAACATCTACAGAGGCTTTGGCGCTCAGTTCATGGTTTTAGAAATTATGCTGACGGCACAATTTGATGAGCTCTTAATCCTCACTCCTGAAACATCAAAGACTGAAAGACAGAGAGAGAGAGAGAGAAAGACAGATTGGAGGAGGGAAAGAAAATCCAGACATTTGAACTCCCCACATTTTGTATTAAAAGGAACATTAATAATGCAGAAATACAATCATGGACCAGAATAGCACTTCCAGCATTGGCTTTCATTTTATAGTCCTCAGGACACGTATCCAGGGTCTCTATTCATGTGCTCAAGTTCATTCCATACCTTTTTGTGTATTACCAAAGACTGTGAGAACATCATATATGTACAGGTATGATACATGTTATTGTTAAGCTCCAGGTAAATATCTTCTTAATGATAAATCCAAGCATGTTGCTGTGCAGTTAAGATTGCTAACACAATGCTTAAAGCCAAGGTGACTTTTTTTCTACTGTATATTTCTATAGAAATGTTACTAACATCAGGTATGCATTACCTAAAGCAAACAGAAGTTATCTGATTTCTCTTAAGCAGTAAGCGAGGTCTGTGGCCTGTGTCTCCATTTTGAGTATAATCTCTCTGGTGCGCTGTGCTATTTGATTTCTTTTTGTGGTCTTGCTCTCTTTCTGTCTGATTGTGTGCCCTTGGCTTATGTGTTTCCTTCATGCAATTCCAATCAGAATTGTTTAATCTTACATATGCATGAGCCACATAGCAAAGAGTGGTGAAGACTGCAGGCTCTTATTTACGTTTGGTCATGATGATATTATCAACATTCAAGGACAAATCAACCCTCTCATTGTCTTGGACCCTCCTCTACAGGATTGGAATGGTCCATGTAAGTTTGATTCTAATGAGACTTCTGTTTCACACTAAGTTTTGAATGTGTGTATATACCATTCAAAAATCAGTACTGAAATAAATACTTTTATTTAGTTAAAACGCTTTATATGGATCAAAAGTGGCATATTTATAATGTTACAAAAAATTATATTTGTTATATAAATGCTGTTCTTTTGAACTTTTGATTCAGAATTCTGGGGAAGAAATGGCACAAGAGCAAGAAAAATATTTCCACAACTGTAATTTCCACAATAATATTCAGAAGCACATCTGGTTTTAACATTGACAATACAAATCAGCACCCATCATTGACCCATCAATCAGAAGGATCATATGACACTCGGAGTAATGGCAGCTGAAAATTCAACTTCGCCTTCAAAGGAATAACTTACATTTTAAAAATATTAAAACAGAAAACAGTTATTTTGAAATATAATTATACATATTTATTAAATAATATTTTAAAATTATTTTTTTAAATTCATTTAATTTATGTATTTTTAATCAAATGCAGACTGGTCAACAATCTTTCAAAACCATAAAAAAACGTACCAAACCTTTGAACGTATAGAATTAATTATGACTGTATACATAAGCCTGTAAACTTTTTAATATCCCAAAATGTGACTTGATATCATGCAATGTGACTTTATTTCTTATTTTAAACTTTTTGTCATTGTTATTCTGGTGGAAACGAGCTTTCACAAAACTAGAGTAAGTGTGATCCAAAACAAACAAGTCAGCCTGGGAAAATGTCATAGGTTAAATGCCCTCATGCTATAGGATATAGGCTGCTTTACACATGCATGTGAATCTTGTATTGTGAGCTAAACTTTTGGCTGAGCTATGAAACTCTGACATCGATTCATGAAGCTCTATTAAACACATCTACTGTTATTATCTAATCGAGAATCAGTTATGTCGTTAAATATAGCTCTAAATTTGGCTTCCTCAATTAGCTCCTGTAGCTGACTAAATCAGGATGTCCTTGTTGGCCTAAGAGTCATATAAAAGAAAATAAATCATTTCTCTGTAAGATGCTTCCTAAGAGAGTGCTGACAAGTGAGAATAAAATTGGGATGCATGAGGCTAAATCTTTGGGTTCTCATCCCAGTTTGTCTTTAACATAAAATTAGCTTTTCAAATGAAAAAAAGGCATGAGTAATTGTATTTCTTTAAAGTTAGTCAGAATTTGGTAGGTGGCTCATATTGTACAATTACAGTATAATGAATCATTGTTTGCTGATTAGACTATTTATTTTTCTTTAAAAAAAGGCAGTTATATTATGGATGTCTAGATCATTTTACAAGGAGTTTATTTTATGTTTTTTTTTTTTTTTTAGATGTTATGCAGTTACACTGTGCAGTGTTTTAATGTTTATTTTGTCAGGTCAAACCAGCCATAACAGTGAGGGATTCACTGTCTGCAATGTGAAGATAAAATGGCTTCATTGAGATCTTGGCAAAATTCAATTAATAATTAAAATAAATAAATAATACAATAAATGTTGCATTTAACCTTTGATGATGTTCTTTCTTTTTTTCTTATGAGGATAACGATTTTTTAGTTCTTCTTTTTAATTTCCATGAAATTCCTAAACAGTTGACATAACACCGTATTGAAGACACAAAGCACAATGCATTCATTGAGGAAGGCAATAGATGGGTTTTAAATCTTACTGCAGTATCAGTAGAGGAGGAGCAGCAGCAGCAAACAAATTGGAAGAAGATAGAGTTAATGGACAGAACAAAGGCTTATGATGCTCTGATGAAATATGGATGAGGGCTTGTCAGAAAAAACATGAAAACATATCATGTAAAGAGTCCTTGGGTCTAACAAAAGGCTTTCATACCCAAGACAAAGACTGATTGCTAATGAACTCACTTTTCCACACTTTGATCCCCATTTAGATTCATAATGCGCCACGGTTTCAAAATATCAAGTCAAGTCTTACAGTTTGATGCTCAGGATTTTTGGTTTGTATTTTATTTATAGTAATGGCATTTAGTCTGTTGATTCAAGGTAATTATTTTCAGTTGTACTTAAAGTTCATACATATTCTTCAGGTTATTTTTCTTTTACAGTATTTCACAATTGCTAAAACACATTTCTTGAAACCTTCACCCATATTCTCAAACCTTTAAACACAAAACCCAGTCTTTAAACTACATTCACAAAACCCCTGACTCTTCTGGCCAAATCAAACAATTGCCTCAAAACCATTTGATCTGTGCTCAAAATCAAACAAAGCTTTCAAAACATAAACACAGCCAGTCAATATATAAAACACTCATGAGCATTCATTAGACACTACATCAAAAAATTGACAACACAGCATTCAGGGCATGTAGTTACAGATTTTTTTTTTAAATTGCATATAGAGAATAATTTTGCCATAAATAAAAGTAAATAATTCACAACTCAATACAGCAAATATATTGCATACTGTAAGCACTGCAAGTAATACAGTATAGAATTTCTGTATTTTCAGCATAAAAATAAAGTAAGCTCAAAGAACAAAGACAACTCTAAATGCAAAGTGTATTACACAAAACATTGTGCAGTTGCAAAATCAAAGTCAATGAGAGACTCATTCTGCCTCAGCATCCCGATGGTGGAGAGCCACGGGAATTGGCTGACACTGTTGATAGCTTCAAAGTTTGCATTGTCTTCTACAAGTCTTTGCTATTTCACGGAGTCGGATGAGATTGTTTTGATGGACCATATGAACAATGAGAGCCTCTTGCTGTTGGGAGAACGAAGGAGTCCTTCCACCCTCATTTGGTAGTTTTGCAATTCTACAAAAGGGAAAATGGGCTTAATTATATATACATACAGAAACAATAGTAATGGACATCACATTCATATGTAAATTGTATTCTAAATCTTTTTTTTTTCTTTTTTCCCCACTCCCCTTTCTATTGTCAAACTGATGTGATATATCAAATGTCAAAATAGAAAACAATAAATGTACCTGTTCTCTTCTCTGAATGTCCTGATTATGGTGGCCACAGTTGTCCTTGTACTCTTCCTCCTCGTCCACCACCTCTTACACAAACTCTTCCTCCTCTTCCTCTTCTTCCTCCTCTTCCTCTCACATTGTTTCCATCCATTGTGGTATCAACACTCGCCGTACCTGGGTCACCTATACTGGCTTACATTCTAGACAACTGATTTGATCACATCATTAGAAACAAGTGTGAACAATTTTGAGTTGTTGTGTGTAAACGATGACAGTTGTGTTGTAGTTGTGTTTAACTTTTGCCACATGTATTTACCATTTTGCAACACAGTGCAAAATGTGTTTTAGTGAGTAAGAATGTGTTTAGAGTTTTGCAAAAAGAGTGAATGAGATTTGCAAACAGTGTCTTAACTACCTGAACTTGTTTAAGGTTTTGCCTACAAAGTGACTGATTCGACAAATGGGTTTAGGCCACTGAACATTGGGTTCAGAGAATGGGGTTTAGTGTTTTAGCAGTTGTGAAATACTGTAATGATAACACAATTAATGTTATTAATGCTTTGCTGAAAGGTGCTTATGTTAAAATATGTCTGAAGGTTTGTTTGAAACGTTTCAGAAGCTCTAATAATAACCTGTCCTAGCTTTTTCTGTGTTGTAATCTACAGCCATGCTGTGATATTTTCTACAAAACCTATGTCGGCGTATTGAATGTGATAGGGTTATATGAGGTTTTGGCGTGAATCTAAAATCCCACTCAGTTTACTGTCATTCTGTGATAGCCTTCCTGCTCCCAAAACTGGGTCAGAACATGTTTTAGTGACTAAGCAACCAGAGGCCAAATAGTGAGGATGCATATAGTGCCTTGGAATAGAATATGTAGTGGATCTGTGGCATGTGTATAACCCAGTTAACTTGATGCAGATGACTAATTAAAATTTGTAGCTGAAAAAAAAAAAAATAATTCAGCACCATCTGTTAGATTTTTTGTTTTGTTGCAATTTTACACTTGTTTATTATCGTGCTGCATCATTAGAAGAAAAATGTATCTGCACTTGTATTTGAATGGCGTATTTGATTTTTTTTTTCTCATAAACTAGAACAACATATGAGCAGCACACAGTATGAGCAGGATTTAATATATTGAATAAATTAGGCTTTTCCTTATAAACCATTTTTCCTTTTAATTATGTTGTCAGCTATAGAACAAAATGTAACTTTAAAATTTAAAATTTGTCTTAGCATGGAAGTGATCATCACGTAATGTAACCATGGTTCCCCGAAGGGAATGAGACGCTGCATCGGAAAAGGCTATGGGAACGCATATGAAAAGTTTCCACTTCAAGGCATACAGTCTCCTCATTGAGGGAGCTCTGGATTGGAAGATGGTCTCAACAACCTCGGTTGAGAGACCGGAAGCTACGAGACGTGCCCCCTAAGGGGCCACACTCATAACTTCCACAGCTCCGGGCGTGTGAGAGCAGATCCCTCCTGATGGGAATCTCCCATGGAGCGCTGCTGAGGAGAGGAATCAGGTCTGTTTTAAGTGAATGAACCTGCATGCAGAAGTCCTTCACTTAGTATTGACAGGTTTGTCTACTCTTTAACTCACTTTTGATAAGAAAGTAATGTAAACCCTGAAGGAGACATGTCTCAGCAAACAGACCTTTACCAGTGGAGTTTGGGTCCTTTTACAGTAATGAGTCTTGAAAGCTTTCTCTATTTGCCAGTTGTTTTTCCCCTGTGCTTACCCATGAGTAGAGCTTGATGTTCTCCTCTGGCCAAATGACAGTGGGGTTTGGAACATTATGTGCTCATGTGCTTTTTGTGCTTAAAGCTATATTGTGGCCCTCTAAATCTATCACTGTGACGGTTCAGCCCCAATCTGAGTTTACTTCACCCTTTGAGACTAGTTTTGTCTACCTCCATGTAATCACCATACCCTAGACACCCCAAGAACTGGAGTCAAGAGTACTTAAAAGTACACTTCGGGATCAGATAAGTCCACAAGGGTCATTTCTTCAAAGACATGACCACTGGAGTGTGGCTGTGGAGTGGCTGTTTATTTATAATTAAACAAATTAATTGTGATCACATCTGATGATTTCTTTGGGGTTAATATAGTTAATCTCCAACATGATAAATACACATGCATTTATAATATGTATTTGTGCAATTTTTATTTATTAAAGTGCTTGGCCTGAAAAAAAAAAAAAAAAAAAAATATATATATATATATATATATATATATATATATATATATATATATATATATATATATATATATATATATATATAAATAAAATACTACAGTTAGAAAAAATGAAGGTTGGTTAGATTTAAATGAATAATTTTGAAGAGAAAATCAGTCAATAGCACCTGACTATTACACACTGACAGACAGGAATGGATACAGACAAATATGCATATTTATTGCATGCTGGTGTTGTAGGAAACTGATAAATTATGGATAGAATTGTTGCTGAAGAGGTTGAAGAGAAATGTGTTTCTATTTGCACACTCTCCAGGTGCCGAAGCAGCGGCATTCTCCGTAAATCTTGAGATCCATCTGTCCCTTTCGATCTCTTTCTGTCTCATTTCATATTTACTCTCTTGAGAGGAGAAATAGGAGGACCAGGCTAATAAGATTCTCTCAGGCAATCTTCAAACACAAGGTGACAGATCATATTTTTGAACCACATTCATCTGTAGTCAGTCAGGTCAGTTTCATCCTGCATGTGTCATTTTTTTGGTAAGAAAAGCAGACAGAAAATCTTTCACTCTTCACGAGGAAATTAGTGGCTTTCAATGCAGATTATTCCAGTGCAACTCTCTATCCTTAATTTCCACACTTTGCCTCTTTCCTTTGTGTTGAGGTTGAAGTTCAATTGCCCTCTTGTCAAACATCATGTTCAAGTAAACTGAGCGATGAATTGATTTGGCCCTCTGCCTGATAAAAGTGTCACCAAGTAATGGATGGGTCTTGATTTGTGGCTCCAGAGTAATTATTTATTGGCCTGTCCATAAGATGGGCACTGTCATTCGCTTCTCACTCAGTCCCTGCTCCAGTGCTCATCTTTCTCTGGTAATTATTTTAATGCTGTTTCTTCACAATTAATAGATTTTCTAGTCTGTCCCAGGACTGTATAAGGGTACGGATCTTTCACTTTGATTTATTACAGCCATCTTATTCTCTTTTATTCTCTTAATACTTTGATCTCAGAATAATCTGATTAAGAATAATAAACACGTTTAAATAATAATTAATTTCCTCCCCTTTCATCTTTTTCAGAGCCGGAAACATGCAAACAAAGTTCGTCTGTATTATATGTTGCATCCAGTAGATGGGGGATGTCCGGCTAAGAAGCTCAGAACAGATGACGTGAGTATATCTCATCCTATTCTTTTAATTTTTTTTAACAAATGACACCTCTATACTGAGTTCATAAATGACTTGCTCTGTAACATTCTTTGAAAAGATCAGCGTGGTGAGTGTTTTTTCTTTTAATGAGCTTTTCTAGCCATTGCCCCCCAAAGCCAGTCTTTTTCATAATAATATGCTTCATGAACCCCGACCATTAAAAAGTACTTAATTTTATGCTTCCTTTTATGCAAACAATTAATTTAATAGACTGAATTTGTGAAGGTATGATGCAAATTTCTTTTGAAATCAAAGTAAATAAGAAGCCTGCATCCATGGCCAGTTTAGCTGTGTGCACTATAGTTTCTTTATTTGGCAGAGACTTCTTTATTTTGATCAAGGAGGTGTTCTTGTAAGATGTTTTCTTGGATTTACAAATAGCTAGCTGGAGTACAATGGAATAAAAATGTGACATTCATAGCAGAAGATGCTAAAAAAAACAAAAACAGCAAGACATCTAAAAATAAATCTAAAGTAACTTTTATGAGTTTACTATTCTAGTTTATGAGTGAAATCATAACTAGTTCCCCTAAAATCAAGTGGCAAACCTGCTTTACAGTATGTTTGTTAACATGGTGAATACTGTGCCCTATTTAAGGATGTTTCTATAGGGGAATCAAGGGTTTTAGTACTTCAGTCCAGCATCATTCCATCACAAGGAGATAGCAGCTTGATGTGTGTGAAATGTTTTGATCCATCTGATTTTGTACTGCATTGTCACTTTGAGTTAATAGGTGATCTTGTGTGCATTCAAGCTTGGGTCTGAGGAAGGAGCAGGTTTTACATGGAGCCCAATTAAATTCAAGAAATAAACAAGAAAGTTCAAGAAACTCAATTCTGAACTACAGCCATCTTCTGAGATGAATCTTGCTGAGATGATAGTCATTCTGCTCTGCTTCTCTCAGTATAGGATAAAACAGGCTTCCGCTTTATGGCCGTATTTAATGGGCTATTCACACAACAAGATGGGTTCAAAAACACAAGGTTGTGTGTAGCTGGGATCTGCCTTTTTGCACTCTCTGCTAGGCAGAGAAAGTCTATGATGCCTGTGGTTTTTGCAGATGTTACATGTTCTTTAGACAGCTTCCAAACAGACCAACAAAGCTCTTACCACAGGAGACCAAATGCACATCTAAATGTTTATGTGAGAGTCAGAGGATGCGAAATCATAGCCGTCGGCTATTGGATACAGTTATAATTAAATGATATTGAGTGCTGTGTGTGTTTTATTGATTCTGTATGATCACAGTAATTGTCATCGTTAGACAAGCTGTTGAAGTGAGGATACTGGCAGAGAATTGCAGTAATGAAGGTGATTAGTACACTTATTGTGTAGGGAACTGCCACCTTCAGTGGCCAGATTTCAAAAGACTATGAACTGCTTCTGAGTTCTTCAACTGAACTTTAACACATAGCTTGTATCAGATCAATATTGGCAAAGAACAGACATTCAAATAGTCATCGATCGCTGTGTGTCCATGTGTCCTCTGTCAATAGGCTCTGCAGACAAACTAGACTTTGAGCAAGTTGGACAGCAAATTTTGATGAGCCATTGACCCACTGAAAGTGATGTTAATGAGGTAGAAATATGGACATGGCTTTTTTTTTCCAGAAAAGAGAGAGACAGTATGAAACTACATTTACATTTAAGAGACAAGTTAGGGAGCCTTCAGGCCTGTAGATTTTTTGCTTTAAAACAAATTAAACTCCTATTTTGTAACAATGTTACTATATATATATATATATATATATATATATATATATATATATATATTAGGGGTGTAACGGTTCACAAAATTCACGGTTCGGTTCGATACGATACACTGATGTCACGGTTCGGTTCGGTTCGGTTCGGTTCGATACGTTTTAGATACAGCAAAATGTAAAAACATCTCAACTTTTCAGAATGCCGCAAGCGCACCGCGGGTCATGTGACAAGAACCAACCAATCAGCTTCATCCTTTCCCGTAACAACGTTGAGAGCTCAGCCAAGATGAAGGAACAGCTGATCATAGTTGTATATGGATTGCAATTTTGAAATAAATTCAGTAGCAGAGCTACTGCAAGCGATTTTTAGAGCTGCAAATCCATTTATCCTTCGCTGAAATTTCCGCGTCTCATGGAGAGAGCACGTCATTGTTGCTTAGCAAAGACAGACGCCTCAGGAGAAAGACGCGCTTAGCGTTTTCCATGCGTTTTTAGGCACGATATGTGAACGGCCCCTAAGGCGCTCGCTCACTCAGCACGCGCTGAAGGCTCGTTGCAAAATGTCTAATGCATTTAACAGACCAGAAATATAAGATCCTAAAATAACCAACAGGTCTGGTGTTTGGGTTGGATTCCCTGTAAGCTATAGTGTCTAAATGCTGCAGGGATAGTTTGCTGCGTGCATGTTTCTCCTTTTTTTCGTCTTTTCCCAGATAGTACTGACGCATATATCCCAGATATTCCCGCTGGTTTTTTTTTTTTTTTTTTTGTAATCCCGCTGGTGTACCCTGTCATGTTGCAGATGCGACATACCGTTGTTTATTTATCCACCACTCTCTTGCCATCACCATTATAGCTTAAAGGGAATCCAAAGTGCACCCAAACACCAGACCTGTTGGTTATTGGAGGATCTTCTCATTTCTAGTCTGTTAAACGCATTGGCTATTTTGCAACGAGCCTTCAGCGTGTACTGAGTGAGCGAGCGCCTGCTGAGTAGCCTAACATAAACATATAAGATGGTGTTTTTTTCTTCTTCGGGAGTGTCAGGGGCGTTGCCTGTTACGTTGTTTGGGTTATTGGGCTACCTTGTTGAACGCATATCATTATATTTCTTTCTCTCTCTTTTTTTTTTTTTTTTCAAATATAATTAATTACTCCAACGAACCGTTCGGTATACATAATGCGTACCGCGTACCGAACCGAAAGCGTCGTACCGAACGGTTCAATACGAATACGCGTATCGTTACACCCCTAATATATATATATATATATATATATATATATATATATATATATATATATATATATATATATATATATATATAGATAAATATCTATCTATCTATCTATCTATCTATCTATATATATATATGTATGTATGTATATATGTATGTATATGGATGTATGAATGTATATACTGTGCGTCTGGAAAGTTAAGTTGTTAAGTTACATTCTTATTCCAAAATGGATTAAATTCATTATTTTCCTCAAAATAATACAAACAATACCCCATGATGACAACTTGAAATAAGTTTGTTTGAAATATTTGCAAATTTATAAAAAAATAAATAATCAAAAACAAACCATGTTCATAAATATTCACAGCCTTTGCCATGCCACTCAAAATTGAGCTCAGGTGCATCATGTTTCCACTTTTTATTTTATTTTATTTTTTAATTCTTTTTTTTCTGGAGAGAGATAACTGTTCATTTAAGTCTTTAGTTTAAATTAATCAAATTTGAATGTTTAGGGTAAGTTTTCCCATTTAAATATTGAGTTAATCCTCTTACACTCTCTTATCACTTATCAGTTAATGTACTTCTGAAAATCAATATAAAATTAGTGCAAGATGTGGAATTTTGTGATTACCCTTTCTCTGTCATTAACCTATAAACGTGATAGAGAAAAACTAAGTCAGGAAGCATTCAGTCAAAATCAGCACTTTTCACAGCGGGACCGAGGGAGTAGAGTGGAACTGAAAGCAATTATTTTTTCCACTACATAGCTCTTTCTGATATGTATAGATCAATGAACTCTACATGGCTACTGTTGTGTGAATGATGTTGTAATGTTTTTTGCTTCTCGGCAAGAAAAAAAAAAACTGAAAGTTTTGTGTCAGCAATTTTACTTCATCAGAAAAAGCTTAGACATACTGTACTTTTTTATTTTCTTGATTTCTTCAATTACAATGTGCACGCACACACATATGTGAAAGCTACACTTTCAACAGTTTAAATGTTAAGGGAAGTATTAAATTTTTTTCCTCTATATTTCCCCAGAGCATAGGGTTGTGTAAGAGAACACTGGCTATTGACCAGTGGAGAAGTAAAATTCACCTGCATTAAGAGTCAGTAAGCAGCCAAGTTCTAACAAGCTGTCCTCTGCTCTCTCAACACCTAATAAAGTGGCATCAGATCGTACACGAGATCACTGGCCACATCCATCTGCTTAACACAAATCAGCTGTCTGCGGCAGCTACTAATAGCTACATGGTCCCCTAAGGACACTTTAAAAATCGCTCCCTAAGTCTCCTGCACTGTAACTCAATGCAAGGGCTGTGGCGGAGGACACTATTAGCAGTCTGGAACAACTTCTGCACTGATCGAATAGCCCATCGGATACTTCTATTTAATTAGCGGTGATTAAATCAACCCCTGCTGGGTCTCATGTTTCCAGAGGAGAGCAGGGCAGATGGAGAGCGTGTGGAAGACCAGAACGAAAGAAGCCTTTTGTTCTAGTCTTTGTTTCACTCAGTTAATGACAGATCAGTGACAGTGTGTGGAATGTCCCGACAGCCTGAGAGTGATACAGCAGTCTTCTCTTCACATTTACAGTTCAGTTTACATTTCTTTCTTGGGATGAACTAATGGGATGTATGCACAGATAAAGCTTTGCTGAAACCTTCTCTTCTGCTGCCTTCATACATTTACACTTAAAGACAATGATATGCAGTCAGTAGTTGTGTTTTGTTTTACCTAATATCTATTTAGCCTCTCTTTTTTTTAGTCAACAAAAATTATTTCAATAGTAGTTAACAATCTCAACACTGTTGCTGATTTAACTCATTATCACTAGTTTTGGGAAAGATTTTTGTTGACAATTGAGGAATTTTCTGCAGACCACAGGCCATTTTATATGGAAAAACACTGCTCTATCTGCTTGTTAATTCATGATGTACCAAATACTGTTTCTAGGTCCAAGCTTGTTTCAAATAAAAATATGTACATTTTTTTTTTATGTTTATGAGTACTTTAATTTATAGCACAACTTTAAGACACTTTAAGGTGTCTGGGCTCAAATAGTTTTTTTTTTCTATTATTTTAAGCATTTTGAAAATATAAATCATTGATGATTTTTCCATATTACAGTAAGTGAGTGTATATTAGCATTTTTTTTTTTTTTGTTTGTTTGGTTTTCTTCTGTCATGGTATTTAGACTTTAGCCTTGTCAGAATCAGTACTGAGATCTTAAGCTGTGACACTGATGTGGATGATGCAGATTTGAAACCATCTTCCAAAAGATTATAGCTTTAATATAGATATTGTATATCTTTAAATGCTAAGATTTATATGGGGATGGTTTTGAAGTATCCGTGGGAACCTGACTGATGCAATGTGAACTGACAGCACTGAGCTTGCCATGCTTTACATAGCATCTTGTTCTCATGGAGACACAGACCAGACTGAGTCATGAGTTCTCTGACCTTTTTCTTCCTTTTTCATTGTGCTGTCACAAAGTAGACAATTCTTGCTGGAGGAAATAAGTAGTAAACAAAAATATAAGTGAATAATCCCTTAATGTGCTCCAGTTAAAAGCACAGTATGCTTGTAAAATGTGGTTTTGAGCATTATGAATCCATGGAGCAATAGCCATATATACTGTGTAAACAGAATTAAACCTCAAAAGGTTTTCCACTAAAGCAATCTCTGCAAAGCCCCTAGAGCGCTTTCACCAGCTACTCCTGCCTGCAAGCCTCAGATGCATTGCTGATCCTCAGATGCTTTTCTGAGGTCTTTCATTGTTCACAAAAATGTACTCTGCTTTATATATATATCTGTGTGTGTGTGTGTGGCGTGTGTGTGTGTGGGGGGGGGGGGGGGGGAGGTGTGGATGTGTGAGAGAGAGCTATCCATAAAGCAGAGTACAATTATGTGAATATATATACACATATACAGTTGCTGGTCATATAGAATATCCTCAAAAAGTTTATTTATTTCACTAATTCCATTCAAAAACAGAAGCTTGTTTATTATATTCATTTATTACACAAAGACTGATATATTTCAAATGTTTATTTCTTTTAATTTTGATGATTATAACTGACAACTAAGGAAAATCCCAAATTCTGTATCTCAGAAAATTAGAATATTGCTTAAGATTTTTAGAAATCTTGGCCAACTGAAATGTATGAACATGAAAAGTATGAGCATGTACAGCACTCAATACATAGTTGGGGCTTCTTTTGAGTGAATTACTGCAGCAATGCGGTGTGGCATGGAGTCGATCAGTCTGTGGCACTGCTCAGGTGTTTTGAGAGCCAAGGTTGCTCTGATAGTGGCCTTCAGCTCTTCTGCATTCTTGGGTCTGGCATCTTCCTCTTCACATTACCCCATAGATACACTCCTATTCAAACAGAGCACACTGATGAGGGCAGTCAAGACAGGTCAGAAAATAGCCTGTTCTAAATTGTTCTTCTAGGTAAAAATCTTGATAACGTTATAAGTGGACATCAGAGAACAGTAAAAAATGATTAAAAAGGCAGATCATGACCCCTTTAAAATAGAGATGTGTATTTTGTCATGAATATAATTTTATATTGTCACCAATACACCATTGTTCCCAAGCCAAATTATTTGTGCCATTTTTATGTTTATATATATATATATATATATATAGTATTTATTAATGTGTATTTGTTACATTTAATAATATTATATACAGTTGATTATATTATTTCCATCTATTTATTATTATTATTTACATATAACATTTGTTACATACAGGTGTTATATTTTATTTTTGTCATCAGTTTATTGGCAGTTTGATATTCTTACAATCTTATAGGGGTGGGGGAAAATTTGATTCTTAGATGCATCACAATGCGGATGTGGACGATTCTGAATCAATTCTCAAATGTCAAGTATATTGACAGGAAAGGCAGGACAGTCTATGGCGTGCATGTAAGAGACTGCATTAAAAGCTAAGCTAAGCACTTTGGCTTAGAAGCCCTGTGGGACTGTTGCACATGAGGGAGCCGCTATCAAAACTCTGTAAAGGGAACATATCTTACAAGATCAGATATTTGTCAATGAGCTCAGGAAATCTCTTGAGCAGCAAATCTTGAAAAATGATCTTGTCAGACATCTCTCCTTATTTTTTACCTGTGATCAGTGAAAACTTCCTCCTGTTGAATGCAGGGTTGTCAAGTCCGCTTCAAGTGCTCCTATGAAGTTGAAGGAAAAAAGGACCTGGACAAGAGCCACACTATATGCAAGGCGTGTCCATTATTTTTTGTTACATTCTTAAGTCTGTATTAATTTACTGCAAGTATGCTGCTACAGGCACACATTTCTTTTCCTGTTGGTTCTTTGCAACAGTGGGACATTTGTTGGCAAATGTTAACTTCCAGATGACTCGCCAAATCCCTTTCATTTGATTTATTAATAAAAGATTCCAAAAGTAAATTCATTATTGGCCATTACAATTTATTATATTATATATAATAGTCACATGGTGAGATAAAAGAAATTCTGTATAGAAAAAAAGATGCATCGATAATCATGTTATCGCATCGAAGTTCATTATTAACGTTATCAAAACTGTGTAAGGTTGTTTCAGAAAGTGGAATGCATATATAATTAGCCTATCATTCTACCTGAAGCAAAACTATGTAACGTTAGCCTTGTGTCGAACATAAACCCACTTAAAAAAGCGTGTGGACACGTAACAACTTAGTTTTGTGTCAGAACTTTTACACTTTCATTCATATAAATTCACCCCGTCTGTGTTTGCGAAACGATTGAAACGCGGAATCCAGTCAAAAATGGAACTTGCTGTATAAAGCAGAATGTCACGGGATTTGGCTATTTTTGAATGAATTCATCTATATTAGGGCTGTAAAATGAATCAAATATCGATGTGGACTAGTGTATATGAATATTAAAGTTAAAAGAGACTACAATTGTTCTACGTGTCTCTGGGAATGAGCGCTCAATATGTGCATTTTGCCATTCAGATACACACGATGCTCGCAGTGTTTTCCCCCATGCCGACTCCACCCTCGCCACGCCCCCAGCTATGACTAGATGCCGACTGTATCTATCGTAAGCTGCCTAGAGACCACAAGGTTTGTAGTTTGTACATACATAAAAGAATGCACCATTTCCATTTGAGACTCGCTGATCTTGGTATTTGAACAGCAGTTACACATTCAGCATCTCTTTTTCACAGGCGTGTGCTGCTGTTCCAATCAGATGGTTATCTGCCTCCTGATTATTCCATCACAGCCGCGATGAACCCTGTCAGACTCTTAAGAGTTCCGTCACTGCTTAGTTGGACAATAGGCAGTCATTTGTCTCTTTGAATTGACTTTATACAATACTGCAGAGATATGCAAAATGGAGGACTATTGCACAAATGAATCACTAAAATATGAGGCAAACCAATTTCAGTTTAGCTTTCAAACTCCTAACTCAGTTTGAGTCACATGATCTCAATACAGTCTCTGACATAAGTTTATGGAAATGTAGTTGGTGTGTCAATAATATAAGTAAATTAACTATGTATATTCTTTTTGCATGTCACCTGCAATGCCACAGCCCTTTTCTCTGTTTTATCTCTTGCCAGCAGTAAATGAGCCTTCCCCTTTAACCAGCATATCCATCTGAGAAAAGACAACAGTGTCGTTTTTGACATGATTTTATTCTCAGCAGTTGTGAGAAATGGGGTCGACACCATGAAGTACAAAGTAAAGTTAATTTAAGAGCATGCAGTATGGTACTACACTGTAAAAAGTGAGTAACACCTTTAACAATAACATTTTTGAATTTTTACAAAAACACTTCAATTTAAGAGCTGACAGGGCTATTAGCCTAATATAAATTGACCTAATATGGTTTAATTTATATACAGGTGCATCTCATCTCATGGAAAAGTTTATTTCAGTAATTCAACCCAACAGTTCACTATCTCAACAAATTAGAATACTTCATAAAACCAATTAAAAAAAATGTTTTTGTGAATTGTTGGCCTTCTGGAAAGTATGTTCATTTACTGTACATGTACTTAATACTTGGTAGGGCCTCCTTTTTCTTTAATTACTGCCTCAATTCGGTGTGGCATGGAGGTGATCATTTTGTGGCACTGCTGAGATGGTATGGAAGCCCACATTTCTTTGACAGTGGCCTTCAGCTCATCTGCATTTTTTGGTCTCTTGTTTCTCATTTTCTTCTTGACAATACCCCATAGATTCTCTCTGGGGTTCAGGTCTGGTGAGTTTGCTGGCCAGTCAAGCACACCGACACCATGGTCATTTAACCAACTTTTAGTGTTTTTGGCAGTGTGGGCAGGTGCCAAATCGTGCTGGAAAATGTAATCAGCATCTTCAAAAAGCTGGTCAGCAGAACGAAGCATGAAATGCTCCAAAATTTCTTGGTAAACGGGTGCAGTGACTTTGGTTTTCAAAAAACTCTTGATGCCTTGACCCCAGCCCAGTTCACTCAAATTCTTGAATCGATTTTGCTTGACAATCATCACAAGGCTGCAGTTCTCTCGGTTGGTTGTGCATTTTTTTCTTCCACTCTTTTTCCTCCCACTCAACTATCTGTTAACATGCTTGGATAAAGCACTTTGTGAACAGCCAGCTTCTTTGGAATGTTTTTGGCTTACCCTCCATGTTAAGGGTGCCAATGATTGTCTTTTGGACAACTGTCAGATCAGCAGTCTTTCCCATGATTGTGTAGCCTAGTGAACCAAACTGAGAGATCATTTTATAGGCTCGGGAAAACTTTGCGGGTGTTTTGAGTTGATTAGCTGATTGGCATGTCATCATATTCTAATTTGTTGAGATAGTGAATTGGTGGGTTTTTGTTAAATGTGAGCCAAAATCATTACAATTAAAAGAACCACTTAAGACTTAAACTGCTTCAGTCTGTGTGCATTGAATTTATTTAATACACGAGTTTCACAATTTGAGTTGATCCATGAGATGAGACGAACCTGTAGCTATTGCATGTGAGAGACTTTATGCTTTGGCAACACTTTTATTGTGCCAATAAATTGCTTTGAATTGAATTTAAGCCTAATTTATTAATCAAAATCATCATCATTATAATATGATTTAAGAAAACTGATTTTGTTGACAACATGATGTTTTCTGTTAAAGTAATGTGTAACTTAAAATACTTTCTCCACTCCAACCTTAACATGTAGGGACAACAAGTATGTTTTTTCTTGTTTTCTTATTGACGCTGCACCAATACTATTATAAGAGTAAAGCTCTGTGGAAGACACTGTTTTGTGTTGACAGAAAAGTGAATTTACAGCTTTCAGATAAAAAAAAAAAGATTATTTTTTTGCAAATCCTTTTTGCAGAAGAGCAATAATTCTTTCTTAGTGACAGGCTGTGAATTGCTACGTAAACATATATTCAGACATGTAATTATCTTCAGTTTTGCACATGAGTTTAAAATAAAGTCACACACATCTGAAAATATCACATTGGAGATTAAATCTGTGGGATACAGCTGAGTCACTGGTTTTCTGTTGCGTTTTTCTATTAAAGATCCTTGGATGTCATTTTTCGGTTCAAAATGTTATCAATATTGTTCATGCATGCACATGTTTGTGGGTTTTACCTTAGATTCTGGATTTGATGCTTAAATATATGCATTTATTTTTCATTTATCTATAAGACAACATGACAAAGTTCACTTCCATAATCTGATGTATTTCCTAGTGAAAAAGGACAGTCAACATGAAAATATATAGTTCAACACTCAACAGAATGCCTATAATCCCATAATAGCTATTTGGATATTAGTTCAAATTAGTCCGCATTGCCTAAGTGATTTCAGAAGACAAAGAAAGTTGTTTCAGAGGAAGAACATTTTGATGCAGTTTATAGCATTTTGTTATAAAAAAAAGTTGATGGTTAATAAAACCAGAAATGTGCTCTAAGAAAATTCATTGACACATGGACATATTTCCACTTGTTAAAATTTACCATTTAAATAAATATCTAAATTAAAGTTAGAAACTTATTTTATCCGTTATTTTCTTTTAATTGCAGGTTCATTTGCATAATAACACAAAAGTCTAACTTTTTCACTGTCTAAAATTACCAATTTTAACAATTGAAAAACTCTCAGCCAGTGCAAATTTAATTTGCGTTTTAATTTGCACCTTTGTGCATATATTTTGCACCACAATTTGCATATCAAAACCATACTTTCATGAAGTCCAAAACAACCATACACCATAATTTAACAGATAAACTGCAGTACTTTTAACTGGGGAAGTCGTGGCCTAGAGGTTAGAGAGTTTGACTCCTAGGTTCGAATCTCGGGCCAGCAATACCACGACTTAGGTGCCCTTGAGCAAGGCATCGAACCCCCAACTGCTCCCCGGGTGCCGCAGCATAAATGGCTGCCCACTGCTCCAGGTGTGTGTTCACAGTGTGTGTGTGTGTTCACTGCTCTGTGTGTGCACTTTGGATGGGTTAAATACAGAGCACGAATTCTGAGTATGGGTCACCATACTTGGCTGAATGTCACATCACTTTCACTTTCAGTGCAAATTTGCAACATGGTGACCTCCCCCTTTTGCAGATAGCATAACAATAATAAACATCCATGTTCTTTATCAAATTTTCTTTTAATAGAGAGTGATTATTTTTTGCCCTTGACAGTGATTTTATTTTGCTGTATCACATAGTGAATGTCACTATAGTACAAAGACCACAGCATTCTGAATGCACTTTAGGACTTGTGTAAGAGATTCTGCTTTTCAGAGCAGGTGATATTGTAATGGATATACTGAATGTACAGTGCACATACTTGAGCACAGAGCAAGGTCATTCGGAGAAGTGCTGTGTTGGTGTGTGCTGTGTATGCAGCTCCCTCCATTAACACTGAGGGTGCTTGCCTTCCATGATCCTTAAAAAAAAGAGAAAACGGGGAATTTCTGCAGGTCACCCTCAGACCGAAAATAGCTTCAATACATGTTCCCCTATTACACATTATGCAAAACCAGTATATTAAACAAAGCAAGCAATACAGGCCAATACAAAATGCAGTAACTACACCCACACTGGAACTGAGAAAAATAACTTTAAAGTTTGGAAAAAAACAATATGGCAAATGTAGTAGTGTGTTTACTACATACCATCTCCATACCCATAGAACATACTTGTACAGGAGTTCTGACCTTATTGCTTTCTCACTCTCTTTTAACACACTTCAAGCACAGTGTTTGTAATACAATCTGTAGTCTAGGAAGATTGAGTTTCCTGCTGAGACAGAGAGAGAGTTTATGCATTGACATGCTTGTGTAAGAATGCCTCAAAGTGCAACCTAAGCCTTTAACTCCACATGTGTAATACCAGTTTGCCCTTCCTATGGTCCAAGGCTCCATGTGGCAATGGAACAAAATTGCCGGAAAATTCATGCAAATAAGCTCCTTGTTTATTCATAGAGCTGGAAACTGAGCTGTAGGGCAACCTTTGTTTTTGATTACTATCAATGTAAAGTATCTCCCTGTAATTACAGTTAACAGTTACAACCCCTGTTAAGGAACATCTAACAAGGCAAAAGACTAGCAAATTTCACAGTGGAATCTTAACAAAATGACAGTTCTTTTTTTGGGAAAGAAACCCTGAAAGTGAATTCTATTGGACCTCTAGCCCAAGCAAATACTGATTAATGTATCACTGGGAAAATAAACTCCATAGATTCTACAACTTGACCTCCGGGGTTAGGAGGAGAAAATCTGCTGTGAGAAATGTTGTGCTAAGCTCTTGATTTCCTCTTTTAACCCCATGCCCTTGCTCTGTCTTACATTCTGACCAAGAACAATGTGTCTGATGTGTTGCAGGGGAGTGAGGAGGGAGATGTGGATAAAAACAAGTGCTGTACTCTGTGTAACATGTCCTTTACTTCAGCGGTGGTAGCACAGTCTCATTACCAAGGCAAGATCCATGCTAAAAGACTCAAACTTCTGCTGGGGGAACAGCCTGCCATAACAGCCAAAGGTACGTGTTAGACATACAAAAACACACATGCACACACATGGCACTAAAAAACTCTAGCAGGGTGTTGATATGTGAGTAGATATGTCAGAGATGACTGCGTGTGGCTGGAGGATCAGGGCAGGCGTTTGAAAGAGCCAGATACTCACAGTCTTGCACTGCACATCAGTCTACTTGCCTAGGGGTAAATGACCTAAAAATAAGGTAGAAGAATGCGTACGTGTCTGTCTGTGACTTTGTAAAAGGAGCTGTACAGAAGCAGACAAATGAAAGCAGTGGATTTGAGAATACTGTTGCCACGCTGTTTGCATATTTGTATTTATGTCTGTGTTCATTCTTGCATTAGGTTTTTGTCTATCATGGCCTAATGGTTAGAGATTCAGACTCATAATCCTAAGGTTGCGAGCTTGAGTCTTGTAGGTGGAGGAAGTGAATGTGCAGTGCTCTCTCGATCTTCAATACCATGTCTGAGGTGCCTTTGAGCAAGGCACCGAACCCCCAACTGCTCCCCAGGCGCTGCAGCATAAATGGCTGCCCACTGCTCCGGGTGTGTGCTCACAGTGTGTGTGTGTGTGTGTTCACTCCTGCATATGTGGAATTTGGATGGGTTAAATGCAGTGCACAAATTCAGAGTATGGGTCACCATACTTGGCTGTATGTCATGTCACTTTCACATTCATGCAGTACTTTGTTGTCCATTTTGGGTTTCTGACCCATTTAAAGCACAATAGCGACCTGCAAAAAATGAGCAGGAAACACTCGGGGATGTGTGGGCTCTCAGAAATCCTCTGCCTGTGGGAGGATGCATAAAGGATATACAGTGTTTACAGTAGAGTGTGTCATTTCGATTTCAGCCAATGGAGAGAGAGACTACACTGGCTCGCAGTTCTGTTCAGCATCCATTAGTCACCAGCTTTCCTACAGGCTGTGTCTCCAAATGGCCAATATGTTTATTAATTACACTCTTCACTGGACAGCTGTGCCACATATGGCATAGTTAGGAGGCCCACCACATCACATCCAGTGTTTAGGATCAATTACACAATTCTAACGCTTGAGATGGAGCCACTGTCTGTCCACTATCTATGTCAAACTGATGTAATCTGATGCATGTACAAGGCATACTAGTGGATGAAAACCACTGTTTATTTTGTGGGACTTATTATTTAAATTGATTGTATTATTGTAATAAATATATTAAAACCAGCATATTTATTATAATAAAAATAATAAAATAAAAACACATCTAAATAAAGTAATAGTAATATATTATTATTTTAACATATCTAAATGAAATAAATAGTATATTTATTATTATTGTTATTTTTATAAATGTATTTACTTAAAAAATTATATATATATATATATATATATATATATATATATATATATATATATATATATATATATATATATATATATATAATTTTTTAAGTAAATACATTTATAAAAATAACAATAATAATAAATATACTATTAATAAATATACTAATAAATATACTATAAATATACTAATAATAAATATACTAATAAAAAAATACAAATAATAAAAAATTACTTAATTTTTTTATTATTTTTATTTTTTTATTACTATTAAAATAAACTTTTTATCACCCTGAATAGGCTTTTGATAACGACCATCTGACTGAACTTTTATCCATTACTTATCAACCACATGGTGCATATTATTTTATGGTCTTGTGTTGCCATGATCATTTAAAATTCTTAGGTTAATTTTTTTTCACTGTCTGGTTTTAAATGCAAGGCTATGTAGCATATCTGGCTTAAAATGTATTACCACTGTAGTCTTGTTTTTTTTCTTTGCTCATTCTCTCTCTCTCTGCTTGTTCCTCCCATGTTTCCTGTCACTGACTGATGCCATCATTAGCTGTGCCATCTGCGTCTGATGGCTAGAGACAGACGAGGCTTGTGTCCCACTCGGAGTGGATTGAGGCAGACCATCAATCCCTCTGACATGTGGCATACTGAGACAGACTAACCAAGGCCCAGCTTAACTGAGCAAAGAGGAGTTCTCTTGAAACTCAGTAAGCTTTTCAGTGCCCTGGCAATCTGGGGACAAACTGTGAACATGTTGCAGTGTCGCTTCAAAAAAAGTGCTGCAGTCTCTAAAAGTGTTTTTAGATAAGCATTTTACAGGGAAAGATTATCTATTAGGTGCTATTTGAATGAATAGTTTATTATTGAAGTTTAGGATTGGAATGTGATCTCAAAGTCTGTTCCAGGTCAATTACAAATAATGATGTCTAAGAGTTGAGATCAAGAAATCTTTGAAAAATCTAGTTCAAAACACAAATGCCAAATTCTTATAAATGTCATTTTTGTCTTCGTGTTGGTTTCATTTTATTTTATAATGAATTCTTATCACACACTTTTCTTGTGATTACTGTTTGATCTGAACCAACCTTGCCTTTTTATAAAAAAAGTGAAAGTCTATGTTGGCTTTTTATAAAAATCATATATCAGTTACATTGTGACTTTAAGACTTTTTAAGACTTTAAAGATTTTTTTATTTATTTATTTAAAAATAGATGTATATTCAAGTCATTGTCTTTCAGTTCAATGTAAGGTATTTCTGAATAGCTTAATGGATCAAGTAAAAAAAAAAGTGCATGCAAGTAATTTAATGCTTGATGATTGCTTTAAGTAGTTAGCTTGTATTGTGTGATTCGTTAGGATCTTAGTGGCTCTATCTCAGTTTGTGTGAAATAAAACCAGGCCATTCAAAGGCCACTCTTATTGATTTCTACATAACACACAAAGTGACATGGCTGAGTGAAGCCAGTGACCTGAGCCCAGCTCATCTCCTGGGAAACACTATTGTTTCAGCCGGATATCAGCCAGTAACACACAACATCCTGTCTCTTTCTCTTTTTCTTTATCCTTCTTCTCCTCCTCCACCTCTTTTGTATTCAGTAAAACAAATGAGAAACCAGTGGAAGGCCGTGTTTATTGACCTTCGTGTACATTTGTTTATTTATACATGACATTTAAGGGTACTACATCAATCTTATTAAATTACTCAGCAGGGTGTTTTGCAGTCAGGTCTGGTTGAACGTGATTCCTGTTACTACAATAAATGTCTTTACCCTTTGGTAAATATGGGGAAATAATTGTTTGTTTGTGTGTGTTTCTAGACAAGATACAGCAGTATTGTGTAAACTGGGCAAGCTACCTAATTATAATTTAAATATAATTATATACTATTTCCAATAGTTAACACCAGCATATTAAAAAATATCTTTTTTTTTTTAGTTTTTTTTGTAAGGCATTATGTTTCATATTTCAAATACTGTATTTGGTCAAAAACTCCCTGCTTATATAAAGCAGGGAACTAGATGAGATTCAGCAGTGAGAAAATGGTACAGAAACTCCAGTTAAGAACTTTTTCGAGAGAAAAGCAGATAGCTGTAAGGATTAAAAAAAGCCTTTGATCCTGTTCTGGTTGATCCAGAAATAAAATCTCTCAAGCCATACACCTCCATTGCATTAGGATAAGGGGCCGTTTACACAACAACGTTTTCAGCCAAAAACAGGAATCTTTTTATGCGTGTTGTCTGTTTGTTTACATGACGACAGCGTTTTGGGGACTGAAAATGGATAATGGATATGTTTTTGAAAACGCCACTGTTAACATTTCCGCGTAAACTCCCAATACAGGTACCTTTGAAATTGGTGACACTGTGCGCATGAGTAGTACATGCTAGGTATGTAGACATGTGCTGTACATGTTTATTTTAAAGGCAAGTGTGAACAAACATAAACAACAGTGGCGGAGTACATGGCACTGTTATTGCTGCTCAAGAGTTTGCTAACGCTTCTTCAGGAAAGTATGGATTTACTTCACCAATATTAGAACCAACAGCGGAGACACATAATATACAACATATAATCGTCACTTCTCTAAACTCTAGCACCAACTACTGGCCTGGCTTACGTAAAACAGCATTTTTGGACATTTTTTATGGATGTTTTTTACGAATCTTTTTGAAAATGTTGTGGTGTATACGGGAAGATTTTTAAAAATGCAAGGAAAAAATGTTTCTGATTTTGATTACATCGTTGTCATGTAAACGTAGCCTAAGATTGCGTGTGAAATACATTTTCAGTGGGTTTGGCCATTTTAAGCTGTTTATTACATTAGCTGTTTATATGGATTTTGCCTGTTTTGTGTATTCAGGGGAAAAGTATTATGAATGTAGTTAGAATGTAAATAAGACGAAGAGAACACGATAAATATACAGAGATGTAGCTTTATATTCAATGGTGTTTTGATTTTTTCATAGATTTTTTCTGTCTAAAAAATTAATAAATGATAACAGAAACAAAATACAGTAATTACAATTTTTTTAATAAATCAAGTAACATGTAAAGGCAGCATAATCTTCATCTACAACTGTCATGAGGTTTGACAGAGCATCATTTCTAGCATTATACACACATCGCCTGCACCTTGCCTGTTCGCTTATAAAATATATCAGATATTTTGCATGTTTTCCCCCACAATTAATTGTGATAAAAGTGTGTAAGTGTTTGGGTGTACTCAGACCTAACAACATGCAACAGTTGTCGCTAAGGAATCACAAAAGGTTTTTTGTGCATATGACTTGTGCAGACTGTATGCTTGGATGAATGATCTCTTAGAAAGTCCCTCTCCATCTTTATGTCACTCAAATTCAGTAGCTGTCTTTGTGCCTGCAGTAAATCTCCTGATAGATGACTCTTCCTTTATTGCCTAAACTGTCACCTGGAATTACCTGAAGTTCCTTTCTTATTTCCTCCCACAGAGTCTCATTAATGTTTGAAATCTCCTGCCTACTGGTGTCAGACTATTGTTTGTTATAGAGAAGACAGGTAACAGATTGCCGGTGAATCTTTTTCACTGCAGCAGTGGCCATGAACTGATTTTTTTTTTTAGAATGTGAGCTACTTTAAATTATTTTGGTCACTACATTATGCATTATGCTTATCCTGCTTTCCCTTCTTGTCCCTTATTCCATATATACAGGTCCTTCTCAAAAATTAGCATATTGTGATATATTGTGATATTTTCCATAATGTAATGAAAAAAATGTAACTTTCATATATTTTAGATTGCACACCAACTGAAATATTGCAGGTCTTTTATTGTTTTAATACTGATGATTTTGGCATACAGCTCATGAAAACCCAAAATTCCTATCTCAAAAAATTTGCATATCATGAAAAGGTTCTCTAAACGAGCTATTAACCTAATCATCTGAATCAACTAATTAACTCTAAACACCTGCAAAAGATTCCTGAGGCTTTTAAAAACTCCCAGCCTGGTTCATTACTCAAACCCCAATCATGGGTAAGACTGCCGATCTGACTGTTGTCCAGAAGGCCATCATTGACACCCTCAAGCGAGAGGGTAAGACAGAGAAAGAAATTTCTGAACGAATAGGCCGTTCCCAGAGTGCTGTATCAAAGCACCTCAGTGGGAAGTCTGTGGGAAGGAAAAAGTGTGACATAAAACGCTGCACAACGAGAAGAGGTGAACGGACCCTGAGGAAGATTGTGGAGAAGGACCGATTCCAGACCTTGGGGGACCTGCGGAAGCAGTGGACTGAGTCTGGAGTAGAAACATCCAGAGCCACCGTGCACAGGCGTGTGCAGGAAATGGGCTACAGGTGCCGCATTCCCCAGGTCAAGCCACTTTGGGCTACAGAGAAGCAGCACTGGACTGTTGCTCAGTGGTCCAAAGTACTTTTTTCGAATGAAAGCTAATTTTGCATGTCATTCGGAAATCAAGGTGCCGGAGTCTGGAAGACTGGGGAGAAGGAAATGCCAAAATGCCTGAAGTCCAGTGTCAAGTACCCACAGTCAGTGATGGTCTGGGGTGCCATGTCAGCTGCTGGTGTTGGTCCACTGTGTTTTATCAAGGGCAGGGTCAATGCAGCTAGTTATCAGGAGATTTTGGAGCACTTCATGCTTCCATCTGCTGAAAAGCTTTATGGAGATGAAGATTTCATTTTTCAGCACGACCTGGCACCTTCTCATAGTGCCAAAACCACTGGTAGATGGTTTACTGACCATGGTATTACTGTGCTCAATTGGCCTGCCAACTCTCCTGACCTGAACCCCATAGAGAATCTGTGGGATATTGTGAAGAGAAAGTTGAGAGACGCAAGACCCAACACTCTGGATGAGCTTAAGGCCGCTATCGAAGCATCCTGGGCCTCCATAACACCTCAGCAGTGCCACAGGCTGATTGCCTCCATGCCACGCCGCATTGAAGCAGTCATTTCTGCAAAAGGATTCCCGACCAAGTATTGAGTGCATAACTGAACATGATTATTTGAAGGTTGACTTTTTTTGTATTAAAAACACTTTTCTTTTATTGGTCGGATGAAATATGCTAATTTTTTGAGATAGGAATTTTGGGTTTTCATGAGCTGTATGCCAAAATCATCAGTATTAAAACAATAAAAGACCTGAAATATTTCAGTTGGTGTGCAATGAATCTAAAATATATGAAAGTTTAATTTTTATCATTACATTATGGAAAATATCACAATATATCACAATATGCTAATTTTTTTAGAAGAACCTGTATATATATATATATATATATATATATATATATATATATATATATGATAGAAATAGACTCTCCTTATATCCAGTTATACTCGGGGGGCCTTCTAAGTGATTTTAAAGTGCTTTTATGCTGCAGTAGGCAAAAACCAGCAAATAAATGGAATGATGGAGGTGTATCTGCCTTTTGGGGATCAAGACATGCCCATTGCTTCTCCCTGAGCTTGTGAATAAGAAGCACAGTGGGGGAGTGGACAGTAAGGTGCTAATGATACACTAAAATAATGTAAAAGAGCTGGATTCATGCCTAAAAAAGAGCAAGGAGTAACAGTTATGACCAAGGTTTTGGCCACCCCAGTGACCATGAGAACATTAAATAAAACTGAGATAGCGGTAATGAAAAACTTCTGTGTCACAGGCCTGTGACACCTAATTTAATTTGGGATGTATAGAAGGACTGTTAAGGCAGAAGTCTGGTTGCAGTAATGACATTGGGTGAGACATTGCTATGGTTAGACTAGTGCCAGTGTTATTGGGGACATTCCCAGGTGTTATCCTTTGTCACTTATGCGGGCTCTGTGTTTTAGCTATTATGCGAAAATTTATCTTCATATCTATGTATTTGGAAGATAAACACTAAGTAGATGTTTATTTTAGCTGACTAGGCAACATTTCCCATTTTCATTTAGTTGATCTTGATGTTCTAAAATAACTAACACTAAAAATAAAATGTAAAATAGTAATTTTTTACAAACAATAAAAAACTTTCAAATGAAAATGACAGCAGAAATTATTAAAATAACAAAAATAATTCAATATATTAACAAAAACTATAATAGCACATGTATGATAAAATAGCACAACAAAATTGCTTTACAAAAAAGTGTCAGGGTAAGATGTATACGATGGGGGGAGGGGATTAGTAAGTCTTTTTTTATTCAAAAGTGACAGTAAAGATATTTATAATATTATAAAAGATTTATTTTTCAAATAAATTATATTTTGAACTTTGTATTCCTCAAATAAACCTGTAGAAACATATCTTACAAAATAATAATCAGCTAAACTGTTTTCAAGATTAATGAATATAAGAAATGTCTCTTGGGCACCAAATGAGTATATTCAAATGATTTCTGAAGGATCCTGTTTACACTGAAGTCCAGAGTAATGGCTGCAGAAAATCCAGCTTTTCCATTGCAGGGATAAATTACTTTTAAAAAAATATTTGAAATACAAAAGACTTATTTTTATATTGTAATATTTTAGAATAATTCACCAAACAAGTGAACTGTCACACAAGCAGATTGGCTATTCAACTTTTTGTGAATGACATGTTAGAAATGTTTTATAAGAAGGGTTCCTGCACAATAAGAATATATGGCGTTTTAGTACACAAATATGATGAATCAAGGCATTCAGCTCCACATATTCTATTCCACACACAAAACACAGTGACAGTGACAATATTAAAGCAAGGGACTTGCAGTAAGTTGTCACTGTGTGACACGTAACTCACAACAAGTGCAAATAATCTAGTAAACAATGTCAAAAAGCTTGGTGACCCTGCATAAAACACAGTTCTCTTATATTTTACAGAGATCATCTTGGTCTTGTGTTTGTACCTGTTTTTCCTTTTGATGGATGACACTCTGTAAACCCCTGAGCTTGTAAATCAGTACTGCAGTGTTTCAGTGCCGGTGCTGAATTCTGCCAATATCCATATTGTTATACTGCAAGAATCTGTCAGATACTCCAATAACTGCAGCAAGGGCTTTAGGGAGTTTTATGAATTACATATTATGCGCTTTATTTGACTTTCACTTTTATTTAATTTGTTTTTGCCTTGTACTTTTAACATTTTGTTTATTGTCAAGGCAACATTTGTTCTTCATAGACAGTTTAAAATGCCATGTAAATTTCCTGTAAGAGGAGGTGTGACCACACTTCAGGCAGGACTAATTCATTTAATGTATTTTATGCAAATGTATTGTCTTTCATTGGGCCACAAACTGATAGGCCCTGCGATAAACAATAATTCTTAACAGACCATCAGTTAAAAACAAACTAGGCTTAAGCTTTCTCAAAATGAATTTGCCTGCTTGTGTATTGTCACCCTCTCTTGTGACAGCTCATTTATCTTCTTTACATTTTCATCTCATGTAGCATTTTAATTTGCATTATCAAATGTAATTTTTGCGACAGTGGTTGTATATTGGATAAATTAAATTGTGTGTCCCAACTAAAGCATGGATTATATTTTCATCTACCCTGCTGGAAAGTGTGTAGAAATAAGAGTGAAAACAGAATGAAGGAATAATACATGTGTTTTGGCAGGGTATTAATTTCCTTGCTCAACAAGGGTACTTTTCAACATGTCTCTTGTTCCTGATTGTTTTTACAAATATGCTAATAAATCAAAGTTTTGTAGGAAGTTTATGTGGAGTCACTTTAGCCATACCTTTTGTAGTCACACTGCTAATGTAGTTTATATCAAATCATATATAATGTTGCAAATAGGGCTGAAGAAGAGAGTTTGAGTTTAGAGCAGTCAGTGTAAATGAGAACAAACTCACCCCTCAATGAGACCTATGAAAACTAATAGTTTTAGACACAAAGTGGCCTATTCTCTCCAATTGTCCATTCTGCCAAATAATGGGATGTGATGTCAAGGGATAATCAGAGCTTTTGTAAATAAATAAAAAATCCATGGCAGACTGGACAGCCACTGAGGTGTTAAAACTGATTGTTAGGCCCTGCATTATGATTCTCTGGTATGTTTTGTGTTTATTTATTCTGCTCTGTGGTGATGCTGCCATCCATGCATAAAAATGCATAAGCATACAGTAAATGAATAAAGATGACACATGCAGGTGCATCTCAGTAAATTAGAATGGCCTGGAAAAGTTCATTTATTTCAGTAATTCAACTCAAATTGTGAAAGTCATGTATTAAATAAATTCAGTGCACACAGATTGAAGTAGTTTAAGTCTTTGGCCCTTTTAATTGTCATGATATTGGCTCACATTTAAAAAAACACACCAATCTCAACATATTAGAATATGGTTATATGCCAGTCAGCTAATCAACTCAAAACACCTGCAAAGGTTTCCTAAGCATTTAAAATGATCTCTCAATTTGGTTCACTATAGGCTACACAATCATGGGAAAGACTGCTGATCTGACAGTTGTCCAGAAGGCAATCATTGACACCCTTCACAAGGAGGGTAAGCCACAAACATTAATTGCCAAAGAAGCTGGATGTTGACAGAGTGCTGTATCCAATGTTAACAGAAAGTTGAGTGGAAGAAAAAAGTGTGGAAGAAAAGATGCACAACCAACCGAGAGAACCACAGCCTTATGAGGATTGTCAAGCAAAATTGATTCAAGAATTTGAATGAACTTCACAAGGAATGGACTGAGGCTGGGGTCAAGGCATCAAGAGCCGCCACACACAGATGTGTCAAGGAATTTGCTGAACCACAGAAAACATCAGATGTGTCTTACCTGGGCCAAGGAGAAGAAGTACTGGACTGTTGCCCAGCGGCCCAAAGTCCTCTTTACAGATGAGAGCACGTTTTGTATTTCATTTGGAAACCAAGGTCCTAGAGTCTGAGGGAGGATGGAGAAGCTCATAGCCCATGTTGCTTGAAGTCCAGTGTTAAGTTTCCATAGTCTGTGATGATTTGGGGTGCAATGTCATCTGCTGGTGTTGGTCCACTGTGTTTTTTGAAAACCAAAGTCAAAGTAGAAATTTTGGAGCATTTCATGCTTCCTTCTGTTGACCAGCTTTTTGAAGATGCTGATTACATTTTCCAGCAGGATTTGGCACCTGCCCACACTGCTAAAAGCACCACAAGTTGGTTAAATGACCATGGTGTTGGTGTGCTTGACTGGCCAAACTCACCAGACCTGAACCCCAGAGAGAATCTATGGGGTATTGTCAAGCGGAAAATGAGAAACAAGAGACCAAAATAATGCAGATGAGCTGAAAACCATGTGGGTTTCCATACCACCTCAGCAGTGCCACAAACTGATCACCTCCATGCCACGCTGAACTGAGGCAGTAATTAAAGCAAAAGGAGTCCCTTCCAAGTATTGAGTACATGTTTCACAATTTGAGTTGAATTACTGAAACTTTTCCAAGACATTCTATTGTACTGAGATGCACCTTTATTTTCCTTTGATTCATTGGATTATCCAAGCAGTAAAATGTCATCATATGGCTGGAATAATTTATGTGAGTTTCTCTTTTGTTGTCTGAGCATTTACTTAAAGAAAATCCAAAAATCCTCAAGCTATCTGGATTGCAAACAGGGTACAGATTCACTGTCTGAAAACTCCAAATGATAGTAAAACTTGGATTTGACAAATGGTTAAAACAAAGTTCATTACCACCTGGTGGACAGTTTGATTAGAAATGGCAATGTTGCATGCTTTAAAACTGATGGGCTGTCCCTTGTGATGTAAGCTATTCAAATCAAAACAGTACAAACTGTAAAACCTTAGTCCCAAAAACTCCCAACCCTCACCTATTCTATTAACTTGTATCTGCAGTACTTAAATTCATTTTCCTCCAGGAATCCATGTTGTGACAAACTTTCTTCACGTTAAGCCTCTGAAACCGTAAGGTGGAAAAAAAAATCTAAACTTTTCCTTTGTTTTTGTAGCATGTGCATTTTACTGAGAAATGGAGAAGGTACTGCTGCAATTGACACTTCCTGTGATTCTTGTTACAATGTGAATGGAAAAAAATAAATAAAACTTTTAATAATTTAATTCAAATATAATAACCATATCTACACTATATTTTTTTTCAGGATTCATACTGTGTGTGTGTGTGTGTGTGTGTGTAGTTATGGCCAATAAGAAATAGATTTTCTCATCTTCTCCAACAGTAGCAACATAAAGGCATAACCTTTGATCCCTGATTCCAACAAACATGTACAGAGTGTAATAATAATGGGGAGAAAAAAGTGAATCTCCTATGAATCTCAACCCCATATTTAGGGGTGTGTCCTAGAGAGGACAGAATCTTGGCCATTGCTTAAAGTTCTATATACAGAACTTACCACATTGTCCCTGGTTACCAAACTTCTTCAGACTTGGCAAATATACCTAAGCAGCATGTTTTGCTATTCCAAAATCTTGGATATAATAAATATTAAATAATGTATTAAATCAATAATCCAATGTAACTCTTTCTCTACTTTCTGCAGAGGTGCCACCTAGTCCAGTGAAGACAACCTCTTCAGAAATCTCACCTTTGAGCTCAACACGTCAGCACCGGGATTCTGATCGCTACTGTCAGCTGTGCAATGCTTGGTTCAACAATCCTGGAATGGCACAGCAACACTACGATGGCAAAAAGCACAAGAAGAATGCAGCACGTGCAGAACTGCTGGAACAATTAGGGAAGACTTTAGACATTGGAGAGATGAAAGGTACAGACTCTTTACACTTTCTTAGTGGCTGTTTATGGCTGCATGATTATTTTGCTTTTAGTTCATTAGATGATGAGGCACTGAACTGAATGATAAAAGATTTGTATTGCCTTACTGTCCTGCAGGTCTTTGACGGAAATGATAATGTTGATTATAATGGCCAGTTTCTTTTCCTTGTCTGCCAAATTTCAAACGGAAACAAAAAGTACCCATTTTCCTTATTTGAATTAATAAAACAACAAAATTGTGCATAATTTTCCACCAGCAGTGGCAGTGTGGCATACAGTGTGGCCAAAAAGAAATAGCAAATGGGTGATTTTAAATTACTGTTCCTAAATGACAGAGTCATTACTCGTAAGAAACTGGAAATACAATTGCAACTAGACTTAGTGTTTCAATGCAAAATGTGGCAGACATGTTATATATGTAACGCCTCTCTTCCGGGTCCTCACCGCCACACCTCATTCTCGTTCTGAGTTGGTCTCGAACCCGAATCTCCAGCATGAGAGGTGGACACACTAACAAGGAGGCTAAATGACTGCAGCCACTAGTGTCAGTTGTTAGTGCATTTCTTGAGATCAGGGGAGTGAGGTTTATCTGTACAGCATCCAATCACTGGCCTCCATTACACTCACCCCCCAAACCTCACTACCATCCAGGTCATGGCACCAGTGTAACCCGGGTCTCCGGAATGGGTTGCGGACGCACTAACAAGGAGGCTAAATGACTGCAACCACTAGCTCGTCTCTTGAGATCAGGGGAGTGAGGGGAGTGAGGTTTAACTGCACAGCACCTACTCGCTGGCTCCGTTACACTCACCCTTCCAAACCTAACTCCCTTCTTAATCATGGCACCAATGTAACCCCTCCCTCCCAGGTCCTCACAGCCACACCCTGTTCCAAGTGGGTCTCTAACCCGGGTCTCCAGAATGGGAGGCGGACGCACTAACAAGGAGGCTAAATCACTGCAGCTACTAGCGTCACTTGAGATCAGGGGGATGAGGTTAACCTGCACAGCACCTTTTAGCTGGCCTCCATTACACTCACCCCCTAAACTTCATTCCCATCTGGGTCACGGCACCAACATACGATTGTTTTTTTATATTTCATTTAGATTTTGTTAATCATGCAGCACAGAAATGTCACAAATCTCAGCTCCTTTTCCTTTAATGCTGTGATGTCTTCAAAAATAACTGCATTTCTCTTGAAGACGGAATTCAGAGTAGTGTGACTTTTGAGTGTAACCTCTTTGTTACACAAAGAATGAGAGCTCAATCGCAAACTGTGAGGTCACAAGAGTGACCTCTGTTGCTCATGTTATATTTCACTTATTTTTTTTATTGAAGGCTATTCCCAGCTCAGAGGCGTAGTTTGGGAACACTTCCTCTATAGATTAATGAAACCACTCACATAAAACAATAAAACTCAATGTGTCTTTTACTTCCCTTGCTTCTTCTCCAGCCTGGGCTCTAAGAGAATAAAAGCAATAGGTTTGTGCGTCCAGAGGCTTTGATACAGGCTATTCATCACTAAAAAATGAAGAGTGTGCTCTCCCGTTGTCACTTGGCTCACATTAGGGGGCGGCAGTGGCTCAGTGGTTTGTCTACAAACCGGAAGGTTGGTGGTTCGATCCCCAGCTCCACCTGACCAAGTGTCGAGGTGTCTTTGAGCAAGACACCTAACCCCAGCTGCTCCCGACGAGCTGGATGGCGCCTTGAATGGCAGACGCCGCAGTCGGAGTGTGAATGTGAGGCAAATTGTAAAGTGCTTTGGATGGCCATTTAGTCTGAAGCGCTATATAAATGCAGACCATTTACATTATGTCAATACCAATTACAAATAAATTTTTCTCTGAGGTGAGCAGAAAGAGGCCGGGTCAGCGGTTTCATTGCCTAGCAGAAAGGTCCAGTAACATGGGATGTTTCATCTCATTACAGATAAAGGAATGGAGATCAAAGCTTCACAGAGATATGTTTTGTGAGACTGAGATGAGCATTAAGCTGAGGTTGGGATTAGTTTGTTTGGACTGAAGGTTATCCCCAACTTAGAGTGATAGATGGTGAATTCAGAGCATCCTTGTTAAAGGGGGGGTGAAATGCTATTTCATGCATACTGAGTTTTTTACACTGTTAAAGAGTTGGATTCCCATGCTAAACATGGACAAAGTTTCAAGAATTAAGTTGTACATTTGAAGGAGTATTTTTCTTCCAAAAAAAACCTCTTCCGGTTTGTCACAAGTTTCGGAAAGTTTTTTTCGAGTATGGCTCTGTGTGACGTGAGATGGAGCGGAATTTCCTTATATGGGTCCTAAGTGCGCGCTCTTCTGCCGGAAGAGCGCGCGCTCCCGTATAGCAGAGCACTGAGAGGCTGAGCATGTCAAACATCCTCTTTCACATGCAAGCTCGAAGTTTTAGGTAACACTCTAAGTTTGGGAGATTTAACTGTAAGTGAATTTTTTGCTGTATTTATCCCAAACTTTGATATAATTTGTCTCCACATTTTTTTTAACCCATTTAATTTTAACGAAGAAAAAAACAGAAAATATTTGGGAAAATTGAATAAAAAAAGGGCTGTTGTTCTTTCTAACCTAAAAAAAAATCATCAGAAATATTAAGCAGCGCAACTATTTTCTGCATTCTTTATAAGAACGCATTTCTTCTTGAACACCTCAGGAATAAATTATATTTTAAAATATATTCTTATAGAGAACAGTTATTTAAAAGTTTCATATTTCACAGTATTTCTGTTTTTACTGTATTTTTGATCAAATAAACACAATCTTACTGAACATAAAAAGACATCTGAAAAAATCTTACCAACCCCAAAGTGGTAGTATTGGTGAAAGTTCAAACAAGAGATTAAATGAGAATCTGCTAATTCAGACGATACCAGTTCTGTCATTTAACATCAACCTGATCGAAAATTAGAATACATTTTTTTTATATTCTACCTCCAAATGTATTTTATTTCTTCTGTAAATCCTTTATATTTGAACACAATGACTTACAACTTTAATATCCCCGGCCTCCCCTATATATCCATTTTCAGGTTGCATTCATCATCACACACTTCATCATTTCTGCATCAGGAATACCTGGACCAAAATGTACCTGTAGAAATAGCTAGTCGGACTGATCTTTCATACACATTTTCTCTTCATTGGGTTAAGGAGTGAAAAATAGATGGGCCAACCAACTCTTCAATTTTCCCCTCGGCTGCCCGTTCACACTGTCTGCCCTGCAAGGTCTCTCACTAATGTCGCCTAGTCATTACTCCAGCCAGGAAATGTCAGCACAGACACCACAGCGTTCGGTAGTACGCCTCTGGTGGCTTCCCTCCAACGTGATTATCAATTAGTAATGATGTGGCAAATCACCCTAACGGCCGGAGTGATAGAGAGAGTTTCACAGATGGGGAAATGTTGCAGAAGAACTTGCTGTCTAATTCATCGGGCTTGAAGCCGCTGGTGGCAGACTCATCTTTCACACAAAGTGTTAGCACCTACAACACTTGCCTCTGTCTCTCTTTCAGTATCCATCCCATGTTATTTCTCCCTCTGTCTGTTCCCCTTAGATTTTCCTGGCCTTTTCTCTGTTTGCATATATCTGTCCCGCGCATCTTTTGAGTGTTGTCTGATGTTCAGAGCATCAGAGAGGGAGCCAGCAGTCACACTTTGAAGACTGCAACATCATGAAATATTCATAGCTTTTCTGTTGAGCACTATGTCTGTGTGGTTTCTCATGAATGTGTGTGTGTGTATCTGTGAGTACATGGCACATTTTCTCTTCCTGCGGCTTTGAATCGAAGCACCTTCTTATTTACACAAAGGTAGGGCTGACTGATATTTTTGTATTTTGTAGACTTTTTTGGAGGGTAAACATCAAAGGGTGCATTGTTTTCAACTACAGAAAAGAGGACACTATTCAGGTGGTGCCAGTTGAATATTATAACCAATACAGTTTGTTTTCAACAACCATTAACGTAAACTGTATGCAATTATAGTACAGTTATGACGCATTGACAGAGAATTATGGAGTTTATCTTTTCCTCTTAAATACCACGTCATACACTGATTGATCTGTAACGTGCCACATCAATTCAAAAACACTTACAAAATATACTTGCTTAATCATCTCATCTTGTTAAAGAGCCAGTAAGATGAAAATTCTAAGCTTCCTATCACTGTTTATAAGTCCTGTACATTAGGTTTAAATCCATCCAAGGTTAAAAAACATTGTCATTTTGTCAAAATATCATTTTAAAATTACCTCAATTCTCAGAGATCCCCAAACGGTTCGCGCGAAGCTGTTCAAAAGATTCAGTTTCCTTAAACCCCACCTTTCGGTAGCATACTGTGTTCTGATTGGTCAACTAACATAGTTTTGATTGGTTGTTCCGCACACAACTTGCGGAAAACTATGCGTTAGCATCTGTTTGGGGTGAATTATGTCTTATTCCTCTCATCGCGGAGCAAACAGTAAAATAAAAAACTTAAACAGTCTTGCTGCTTTTTCTTCTGTGTGGGTGTATTCGCGCTTCAGTTTGAATCTGAATAGTGCGTTCAGCGCAGGGGCGTGGTCACATTAGATATAGTGAAGGGAGACATGAAACAGAGATCGCGTTGTTTTCATATGGATACTTTATCACAGAATATCTGTTTTCGGCAGCACTTGTTTAGTTTTAAAGTAGACATATCAAGCTTTCTATAGATATCTCTCTCATGTCTCTTCACGGAGTATTCACGGAGTTACAGTTCATTTTAAGGACGTGTTTGTAAAAGACAAAGGCTGCAGACAGCACACATACTGATAAGGCCCTTCGGGAGAAAACAGACACATAAATTCATAATCATACTTCGCGTTGTGCTCGTTGGTCTAAATAAAATTGGTAATGAACCCTCTTTTATGACCAAACGCTTTGAAAATCCCGCCTTGTACTCACCGAGATTAGAAAAGCAGTCATCAGTGAAAGGGATTTGTTGTACGGCTCTGGTATTGTGGTTCTTCTGATCTTCATTCTTTGGTAGTGAAAATAAAACAAACTTGCCTTTACAATTAAAAACACACTGTCTCCTCGACATGATGCTATCACACCAACCAGAGCGTCTGTGTGTGGGGGTGGGGCAGCTCAGAGTTCCGTTTCTCTCAAGACGGTAGGCGGAGATTATTATGCAAAGTGCTCCTAGTGACGTACATAGAGATGGGCAAAAGATTTGAAATCTATAACGACTCGTTTCAGCGATTCAGAGTCGACTCCTTACTTTAGAAGCCAATAACTTTATAAATCGTGTACTTTTTGGTTTAATTATTTGCACATTGTTTACACTGATGGACAGCTACATCATACACTGTAATACAGGTAATTTTTGATTTCCCATCTTTGTGGCTCTTTAACACAATTTTATGTACATAATTATGTTTCACTTGCTGACATAGAGCATTACACGGCACTTTTTCTAACTCATTTAACAAGAAGGCTTTAAAAACGATTGAAATTTGTGAGATGTTCAGTCTTACTATATATATATATATATATATATATATATATATATATATATATATATATATATATATATATATATATATAGTAAGGAACATAATGTCAACAAAGCAATTACATTAAAATATAAAATAATAACAATAATAATGATACATAAAAAAAACACACGACGGGAACATAATTAAATATATATATATAATTTTTATTTATTTTTTTCTATTAACGTTGCACACGGGTTTTCCTCTTTTTAATTTTTATATTAATTTCATCCTTGGCATTTTAGAATTTTTTTGTTAAAATATAAAATCTTTGGTACTAAACTACACCAGTGGTGTCAGATGTTTGTGGTTTGCAGAAATAGATGTCTGAAGCATGTCAAATTTCAGTTTTTCAGCAGAGAACTGAAGAGCAGACCTTATTTTATGTCTCTTCCTCTTTTGCTCTTCACACTTCGTCATGTTTGAGTGTGTAGTTACTATAATCACCCTTACATTCATTCAACCCATCCATTTAACACTTAACATTACACACCGAACAAAATCTCATCTCATCAGAGCACCAATCCATAGTCATTTTGAAGGAGAGGCAGCAAATGGGGATCATTTTCCTTTTTCACAGCACTCTGTTAGACAGTGGAAAAAGCCTTTGTGATTTGAGCCATCATTGCAATGTTTTCTGTTGGAATTATGCATTCTGTCTCTCACAGATATCATGTTTCTATCTAGTTACATCAGACTGAGGTTTTCATCATATTTTCAATAAAACAGCATTGATAACTTGCTTTTCACCATAGTCTCATAAAGTTATTTTACAACTGGCATATGTTTAAGCATTGTAGTGACTGAATGAATGTTGAAAATTGGACTTTAGTTAATGCTTTGGTTTGCCTTTGAGGAAAAGAGCTTTAATTTCACAAACTTTATCATTCAAGTCTGCTTAGCTGTCCTCATTATAACAGAGAATGCTGATATAATGCAAACTGATATGATTTCAGAAGTGATTATGGCTCTTTTCTCTGAGATTCTTTTAGTGTCATCACCAAGCCAATCAGGCAGCGCCTGTGACAAATTCCATCTATCCAAACACAGTCCTGCTGATTGATTGGAAAGAGAGGTTTGGAGATATAATTTTACTTGTCTTGTATTCAGCATCTTCACTCCGAAGGGCTGTGCAATTACATTCTTCTTGCCTAGTGCTTCAGTCTTTGGTCTTTTGTACCACCCTGAATCACAGAGTGTTGGTGGATGTTGCCATTTCATGCTAAGGTGCAATGCTATTTCTTAGGCATTGTTGAAATATTTTACTGTATTGATAAGAAGTTATCTCTTGTTTCTAAAATGATTTTGGAAAGACTTTTGAAAGCATTGCATTAAGTTTATAGCTTCTGTGTCTTCTTAAAAGGCCTAATTAAAGACATCTCAGACCATGAATTGTCAGTTCTTTAAACGATAGTTCAACTAAAAAATTCAGTTCTGTCATCATTAACTCGTCCTCCGGTTGCACTTCTTCTATAAAACACAAAATAAAATATTCTGAGGAATATCTTTACACTCAGAAAAAAAAACAGCTGTCACTTAAATGGTAACCTTTTAAAAATATGTACACTTTAGGTAATATTTACCTTTGGGCCCTATCATACACCCGGCGCAAGGCGCAGCGCAAGTGTGTTTGCTAGTTTCAGTCCTGCGCCGTTCGCATTTTCCCGTCCAGCACCACGTCATTTAATTAGCAAATGCATTTGTGCCCATTTCTCCTCCCATAGGCAGCTGGTGTAAAAAAGAGGTGTGTTCAGGCACATTGCTATTTTAAGGAGCTGAAAATAGACTGTGCCGTAGACCAGCTCAAACCTGGTCTAAAGTCTGGCGCAATGTTTTATAAATGCCTACATGTCTTAATGGATAGTCATCGCATGTTTCTATGAAAATAGTGGATTTTGACACACCCTGAGTGCACCTGCGCCATGCGCTTTACACTTTGTGTTTAGATCGTTAAAATATGGCCCTTTAAGTTACTGATATGAAAAATTTAGGGGTCCTTTTGTTTTCTGCTGAAAATAGGTTGAAAGGAATTTACTGTATTTATCATTTGCATAGTAACACTGGGGGAAATTGGGCATTGAAATGCTTGTGACAAGGCTCAGACATACAGTGACAATAATAGCACTATACATAAACAGATATAGACGTGCATGGAGGGCACTGATATATTGAGTGACTTCAGTGACCACAGGCAGAACAATAAACACAGACAGAGCATTAAATACAAATAAGTGGCAGTAAAGGAAAACCATAAGGGTAGACACTGTTAAGAGTTATAAGTAGTCCTGATGTACAGTACTGATATAATAATACTGGGGTAGAGCAGTTTACAAAATGTCATTGCAGAGTATCCGAGCTACCTGAAAAAAAATAATTAAGTGGCAGTGCAAATGCTATAAATAAATTTAAGAGCAGCATGTATTCCGACTTTGTATTTCCGAGTAGAGCAGTGTCCAAAATGTCATTATAGAGTGTCACAGAGCTATATGAAGGAATATTGAAAGTGGCAGTGCAAGTACAATAAAAATACATTTAAGAGCAGCATGTATTCTGGTTTTAGATGAAGGATAGCTGACTGTTAAGCAGTCTGTTAGCTTAAAGATAGAAGCTGTTCTTCAGTCTGGTTGTTCGTGATCGGATGGATCATAAGTGTCTGCCCAATGGCAGTGTGGCAAACAGTTGATAAACAGGGTGAGTGCAGTCCTTGATGATGTTGTGAGCCTTTCTCAAGCAGCGAATTTGATAGGCTGGGATTTTATGTCAAATGATGAGCTCTGCTGCTCTTACCACTTGCTGAAGAGCTTTGCGCTCGAAAGAAGAGCAGTTGCTGCCATGTCATACAGTGATGGAGCCAGTAAGAATGCTCTCTATAGTGCAGTGGAAGAAATTTGGCATAATGTTAGAGGAGATGCCAAACTTCTTGAGCCTCTGCAGGAAGTAGAGATGCTGACGGGCTGTTCTCACTATGGTCTCTGAGTGTAGGCTCCAAAATCCTCAGAAAACAGATCAACAAAAAAGGAAGTCATACAGGTGAATGGTGACCTAAATGAACTGATGCTTAAATGGTATTGTATTATATTTGCACTGCTAAATACATGTACTAGCCGTGAGCTTTTTCAGTTTGATATGGTTGATATGTTTTCTTCTGGAGCAGAAGTGGATCAGTATTTGCTGAATTACCCACCACTTAGATGCCATCTGCATGTCACTGTACAAATATGGGCATATTATTCTCATTTATTGTTGTTTAGCATATTTAATGTTTAATTTCACACAGCAGAGCTGATGAAAAATTGAGGCAGACACATTGTCTATTTACAGTGCAAACATGCTCATTCAAGCCTGTCCAACAGGTTAGCGGATGATAATGTGATGAATATGACGGTGTTGTGAATGTGACCTCTGTCCTCATGATCACTCCCTATGTAAATAATGTAGTGGTTAGAACACCTTATACTTTACAGAATATTCCCAATCTTACTATACCAATTTCTCCATATAAACATATTGGGTTTACATTTAAAGCGAGATCTGTAGTGTACCATCATGCTGGCAGATACCTGGAGGTAAAGAGCTTGTTCTATAGAGGCAAGAGTTGAAAAAGCATGTTGGCATGGTAAAGCATTTTTCTAATTAGTAGTAGTGTGTATACTGAATATGTATGCATGTGTATATATTTGAATTTATGTATACTGTTCAAACTTTTGCAATGATTCAGATTTTTCTTAAAGCCTTTGAAAGAAGGCTGCATTTCTGATTTCTGAAGGATTATGTGACAGTAATTAACAATTTAAAATAATAATAATAATAATACAATGAAAATGAAAAATGGCTAAAAACTTTTTACTTTTAAATGCAGCTAAAGCCTGTTTGAAGAGGAGTCCTAAACCACCTAGTTGCTACACACACCTGACTGTTAAAATCTCAGGTCTGGTGACCTGGTATCTTTTATGATTATTCATGGCAAAAATTGACTCTTAGAGTTTAATGATTAGTGACTAATAGTCTAACCGTTTATTCCAACTATTTTAAGTTAGATAAACTATAGGATCGACAGATGTGGGTAAGTAAGTATGTTCCAGGGCATGTCCCAGTTCAGTGGTGTTATGATCCCTGACAAGACCAGAAGCCTGAAGTGATAATATCCCTGAAAGCACCATTAAATTTTATTGTGCTCTGGGAATTCTACAAGCTGTTTGTTCCATTCCATCTGCCTCACATTTTTATTCTGAATAACACTCTCAGCCAAATTGTCAAATTGTAGTTCCTAATGTATAGAAACATTTCCTTGAAAATTCTGCATTTCTATTTAAGCAAGTCTTCATGTGCATCCATATACTATGAAAGTGGGTTGTGCTTTGAGACAAGTAATGCATGTTTGTGTATATAATGGGTATATCGTAAATAATCCCCCCTTTAAAATAATCACATTTTGTTGATTGCAGCCTGAAATGAAGATGGATAAATTTTTTTTATTTATCCAGCTGTATTTAGTCATATTTACTCATTGCAACCTATAACATCCAAGTAAAAGATACAACACCAACATGTCAAAAAAACTGCGGTCTTCAAGTCATTCCACAGATTTTTGACGTGGTTTAAGTCTGGGCTCTGACTAGGTCATGCAGGGACATTCACCTTTTTCTCCTTTAACCACTGTGTGCTCAGTTTTGTGGTGTTCTTTGGGTCGTCATGTTTGAAGGTAAACCTTCTTCCCATTGACAACTTTCTGGCAGAGGACAGCAGATTTTCCTTTAGAATTTGACGGTATTTTGCCCCATCCAAGTTTCCTTCTATCCTGACAATGTTATATATATATAATAATAATATATATATAAAATATTCTGTGAAACAGGGATAGCAAAGAGGCAACATTCAATGTCCTTTATTTTACTTGTGGTTCCTCTGCTCCCATTTGAAGGATACTCTGTTAACAGTAATACATCTGAGACAAGGGTGACTCAGATGAGAGAGACTTCATTGGTACTATTCACTGGTCGACTCTTCATTGCTCATGTGTTCTGTGGACAGCGTGATAAGCGGAATGGAGGCTAACATTTATGGATGTGGTGACCTGTCAAAAGGCCAGTTGAGAGTCATCTCAAGCTACACAGTTCCACTACATCCTCTCAATGTCAACACCCAAGAGTGTGTGTTTGGGGAATAAAGTGAGCAGGTGTATTTCTCCCACCAATAAAATACACTTGCTGTAAACAGTTGACAGTATGGTCGTCAGCATGCTCAGACTGAATCAGTAACCACAAAACTTTTTATGCAGAGTTCTGCAGAAACTTCTGCCCAAACATCAGTGCAGAAATTGCAATAGAAATATGCTAATTCTTTCTAGGCCATCTGCCTGAGACAAACTGTGGGCACATTGTACAAATGTTAAACTGCTGAAGTCATAAAATATTTTGTTTATGACCATGTATCTAGGAGCCTTAAAAAAAAAAAAATTGTGGAAGGAAAGGACATTTTTGCTGTTTTACAGTTTCACTGTTTCTGATATGATTAGCCAGCTTTAAAAACTCCTGCTGGCTGCCCAGTTGCAGAAATAATCAGACTCTTGGGTATAATATAGATAGACACAATGAAGACTTGTTCCCTGTCTGTCAGTTTCAGTGTTTTTTTTTTGTTTGTTTGTTTTTTTTTTTGCCAACCTGCTGTAATACACATCAAATGACTATCAACAGAGACAGCAAACTCGATTTATGAGAATGAGTAAAATTAAGCATGATGATGAATCAACAGTAAGACATGACCTTCTCCTCCAAACGTTGTTTATGTGTTTAACTCACTTTGGAGAGAAGGAGATTGCAAAGGCCATTTTTCACCTGCAATATCATTAGTGCAACATGACAGCAAATACACGGGATGCTTAATCCATAACGTGGAGCACAGACGGGAAACAGCACTGATAGAGAGCCAAAGTGCTGCTGTGTCAGAAAAAAGAAAAAGATCACTGATTTTATATTTATGCATATTTTTGAGTTCGTATTTTTGAGTAAGTATTATAAATTAGATTTCTTGGTTATTTTGAATCTAACTTGAGCTTAAGTTAAATTTAATGTAAAAAAAAAAGTATCATCTGACAGTTTATAAACTGCTTAAAATTCTGAGCAGCTTTAAAGATTTAAAGTGGCTTCCCCAACACTGAATAGTAAGTGTTATTTTGTTTCAGCCAAGTTTCACTCTTCTCATATTTCTTCATACGTAGCTGCACAAGACCGACACGGTTCCTAGCTTCCTCTCTCTTGCCCTTACGGGTGCGAAAACATCAGAATCCCAAGCTGCATTACAAGCCATGTGGCCTTCTCAAATATTTAGAATGTCACTTGACACATTCAGACACACACACAAACAAAAACACAGGAACCTGCCCCCCCCCCCCCCCCCCCCCAAAAGGACATGGATCGCATTTCATGGAGAGACCTTCCATTGTAATTTCATAGTTGTTCTTAAAAAAACAAATAAATAAATAAGAAGGCTTGGCATTTCTATATTTATATTTCTTTAATTGATTCTCTCCACACACATTCCCTCAGGGTACGTTAATCAGGAGAGTTGATCAGGCAGAACCGTGAAAACACAGCCAAGCAGTGACCTGTGCTGGGCCTCAGCTGACTGAGAGAGATAGGGTCCATTGTTATCTCATTCCCCAGTTAGTCCTTCTGTTCTCGGGATTGACATGATAAGGCTTTATTGACCACTCTTCTTTCAGCTTAGCATGGTGGAGAGACAGTCAAAGGATATGCATGTAATGTAGTTTTTTTATGATTCACCACAAATATACTGTAATACAATATTAGGGCTGGCTCGATACCATTTTTCAGAACCAATCCTGATCCGATACCAGAAATTCTAAATATCAGCTGATACCGATCCGACATTTTTCATTTACTTTTAAAAGTGTAGAATTTCTAGACTTCAGCGTTTTGATCTGATCATCACTTTTTTGTGTGTTAAAAATAATCTACCACATATAGACAACTTCACTGTAATGAAAAACAACAAATGACTAAATATATAATCATAATATATGACAAAAATATAACTATAAACTAAGTTAGTGGATAATTCAGTAGCAAAAGTTACTCTAGAAAAATCTGACCCATACTCAAAATGTGTGCGCACACACCCGGAGCAGTGGGCAGCCATTTATGCTGCAGCACCGGGGAGCAGTTGGGGGTTCGGTGCCTTGCTCAAGGGCACCTCAGTCATGGTATTGTCGGCCCAAGACTCGAACCCACAACCTTAGGGTTAGGAAAGTTGTGACATTTGCCAAGAATGGTAACCCATACTCAGAATTGGTGCTCTGCATTCAACCCATCCAAGTGCACACACAGCAGTGAGAAGTGAACACAACGTGAACACACACCCGGAGCAGTAGGCAGCTATATATCCAGTGCCCGGGGAGCAACTGGGGGTTCAGTGCCTTGCTCAAGGGCACTTCAGTCATGGGTATTGAGGGTGGAAGAGAGCGCTGTTCATATACTCCCTCCCACCTACAACTCCTGCCAGCACCGAGACTCAAACCAGTGCACTTTGGGTAACTAGCCCAAGTCTCTAACCATTAGGCCATGACTTCCCCAAGTTGTGTCAAGTCGTTTATATAGTATAATACACAAAGGGAATAGATATTAATGCGTAGTCTATTATATCTGTTCAATAGTTTTTTGAGCCTTTTCTTTTAACATTTTCAATTCAAGTTACTGTGCACTTGAAGAACGATTAATAGTGCTCTCCACTCCAGTGTAGTGATCTAACACACACCCGTTAGAAAGCTACATGATTTAGAAACAGCACTAAACTCCAGCAAGATAAAGTCATTTTATGCAAAACCATTGATCTTTATCTACAGATCAAGTATAATAATAGGAACAATGAATATTTTTGGAGAGAGTTCAATTGTCTTGACTGTCATAACCAAAGGTCAAACGCAGTTTAAATGCTGAATGAAAGATGACTAACACCCACATCAGAGAGAAGAGTTTAAATCAACTTGAATTTAATGACTTCAGTATACTTCTGTACCTCACATTAAACTATGGAACGGTCTTAGTTAGAACACTTGAAATATAATCCTCAAAAACTTTGTTGCTTAAAATGTTTATGTGCCTTTTCGTAGGGCTTGATAATAACAAAGAATTATAGGCTATATACAGAATATAGGATTTGGATCGGTCTCATCTGACCGAATACCGATCCAGCAAACGATATAATGTCATTGAATGTCATTTCACAGCTGAATTACCATACTCTGAGTTCACATATTTGAACTTGCTAAAAACCCAAATTTGTCTGTTTTCTGTGTAGGTCTAAAACGCTGCTACACATGTGATGTCTGCAGTGTCACACTGAATTCAGTGGCACAGTATCATGCACACCTGCAGGGCTCCAAGCACCAAAACAAGTAAGTGCCAATGTGCAACTCATGCAGGAGGTTGTTTTTTTTATTTAGTTCATGCTAAATGTGTATGCTCTTTGTATTAATTGTTTAAAGGGGTGGTTGACTGATACATTCCTAGGCTTGATTGTGTTAATGGGGTGCAGTCTGTTCATGGTTTGCTTTTTTTTAAAACGCATTGGTTTTCACATAATTTACCTTTATTCCATACCGATATGTCCCTTCTCTGACTGACGCCTGTTATTATGAAGCCCCTCCCTCAGAAACATGCAATGGCCTTCGATTGGTCAGCTGGCTCGGTGTGCTGTGATTCGGTAATACGCCTCTAGAGCGCGTCTGAACATCCCGCCCCTCTCAAGCTCAGAAAGTGCTCCAGTTGTATTGTAAGCAATGACATCCCCTATATTGCTTATCAATTTGAGCCTGATTGAGACGCAGAGAATATTAATGAGGAGGATCGCACAGAACCAATGCAAGCACGGCTCTTAATGTTATGTATATTTTTTTTGTTTTCATACTTTTAATTACGCTGTTGTCTATAAATGCTACTGCTTCTGTTAGCTTTTAATATACACTTTTATTCTGATTAAAGCTTTAATACAGCACAGCAACCGTAAGCGTGTCCATGTATAACACTTCTCATTGCTATGTGAAAAAAAGTGTATAAATGGAACAGTTTGTTAGAGCTGATCCTACGATCTGAATGAGAGAGAGATAAAATGAGAGAAATGCAGAGCAGGGTGACGCGAGGAACAGGATTGAGAACCGCTGCTTTAGAACATTGGTTTTGAAACTTGTAAATCCATTAGAATCGTTAAAAGACAGAATCGCAATTCATATATGCACAGATTATTACGGGCTCCCCTAGTTTTCACTTCCTCTTCTCTAAAGAAGCCCAGCATGGCCTTGCCCTCTTTGTTGCATGTTCCCGGGGGGGAGTTTATCTGGGTTTGTGATGTAACAGACCTGGGAAGAAGCTCGTTGTTGTCCCTTACCAGCCGTTTTGGTAGGCATCAAACTTAAAAGAATAAATCTCTGTTTGCATTGAACTATCAGCACCGCAACTTTGCAGATATTGTTTATGTTCAAACAGCAACATTACACACAAACTAACATAACCAAATTGAAATCGCAATAAACCACTCCTTTAATATCAGTAAAATGAAGTATCAGGAATTTCTATTAAATTTACATTTAAAAGTATAGAAAATGTTTAATAATTGTATGAAATAGCAAAAATTAAGGAAATGTGTGAAAACAGTGGACTCTATGCAAAGCCTCTTCCACATAGCCTTATAGTCACCACAGCAACCAGTGCAGAGAAGTGCACGGAACTTGTGAGAACACGAAGCTCAAAATGAAACCTTAAAGGGAAAATTTTGCATAACATGCCATGACACAGCGATATTGATATAATCCACTTCCAAGTGGCTGAAGGGAGTCATCTGAATTGTCAGTCAGACTGTTCAGAACCTCCCCCTTCTTCAACACTCTGCTCCAAGCGTATTTGAAGCAATTACTCCATAATTTTGGTACTGACCCCAGTTCCTCTGTTTACACACAAATGGGAGTCATTAGTTGTGCAAACATTAGGAGCACATTCAAAATTGAGATTTTAGTGAGCACTACGACTAGAGTTGGTCAGTTCTCCTTCACTTATTACAAATCCTTCTCACTATACAAAATTAGCTGTTCTATAACTCCTCCCCCCCCCCCCCCCCCCAATTTTTTTTAAGTGCAGACTTCATCTACATATCTGTCAGATCTCCAGCCCTTTTTTTCATCTGCTGGCATCATATCGCATGTCTTCCCTGTTGTGTGGTCCAGTAGCATATGTTTTGGGTGTGTTCTGCACTCTGCCTGCTGATCCTTATCCAGGTTGTTTGATGTGAGTGGACCAGACAAATACCTACTGTCACACAAACCAGAGTGGCTCCGAGAGTTCACTCCACAAACATTTCAGTTGAAATAAACATTCATCAGATGTACACAGAAACTCAAAGGTCTTCACTAGAACCCCCCAAAATAAAAGTTTGATTCAACTTGTAGAAATTATGAAGTATTAAAAAACAATAGCAACACACACACACACACATGCACTACAATGAAATTCAGTTCTCAGTCCTTGTGGGTGGATGGTGAAAGAAATGACCCTCTATAATAGATTACAGATAAGTCTGCTGATCAATAGACACACTCTGTGTCTCCTCCGACAGACTAAATGAACCCTCCTGCTTCTTCCCTTCTCCATTCAATCAAGAATGCTCCTAGCCAAGAAGCCAGATATGTTTCCTCTGCCAAATTGAAAACAACCTTATATTCAGTAATTAAATTCAGTTCTGTATGCATTATCCACACTCCATTAGAGTATTTCAGTTTGGGGGAACACATTTATCTTTCTCTTATTTGAGGGCATTCATTGCTGATGAATGTGGTATCTCCATCTAGGACTATGACATATGTTTATATGTTATTACTAAAATAAATAACTTTTCTCTTCTCTTCCACGAAATTCAAATTTATTGAGATGCACCTGTGTGTGTATATAGTTTTTTTTTTTTTTTTATCTCGGATGCTGCATTTACTTCAAAAATAAAAGCAATAATGTTGTGAAATAATGTAAAAGAGCGGTTTTCTGTTCTTGAACATATTTTAAAATATAATTTATCCCTGTGATGTGAAACCTGCATTTTCAGCAGCCATTACTCCAGTCATCAGTGTCACATGATTCTTCAGAAATCATTCTTATATGCTGATTTGATTTTTTCTTTCTTTTTAATTACAAAAAAATAGGATTGTTTGGTGAATAGAAAGTTTCAAAGAATAGCTGTAATTCTGAAATATTATTAATTTAATGCATCCTTGCTGAATAAAAGTATTTCTTTCTTTCAAAAACATATACCTATAAGGGATGAGAACCCAGAAATTAATAGATGTGTTATTATGGCGTTTCAAAAGGTCAAACATATTATATCATTAAAGCGAATATAAAGCATGCATAATATGATATAGTATAATGTTGCTTTATTCATCAGGGGCATCTCAAGGAAAATGGGTTTTCATAGCCTTTGTTCTAAAAGCCATTAAGCTCCACAAAAGGTTCAGAGTACGCTATAATAATTGATTTCTTGATTCAGGGCGCCTCTATACTCTAAGATACAAAGGTGTCAATGCTAATTACACGCACATAAGCAAGTGACCCATGACACAAGGGTTGTGTGTACATGTGGTTTCCTGATTAACACAGAGAAGACAGATGATAAAGAAAGGATGCAGAGGCTATGGGATAGGGGCAGAATAAGAAAGAGGTAAAAGACTCATTCCTCCTCTACTCCAGTATCAATAGGTCAAGCCTGGTCGACAGACTCATTACCATGGCCTCACTACACTCCTGTCACACTATCCATCAGTGTGCCTCCGTCAAGCACAGGAACAGCATGCTTCCTACTGTCTTCATCTATGTCCTATGTCCTTCATAAACCATCTCAAAACTAACATTCTGCTGGAAAATATTTGTTATTTTACAATCAAAAATATCAACATTACTATGTTGATGTTGATTCGTCATAATATTTTCCACTAAGATCCTTTTTTTTTTTTTTTTTTTTTGGTAATATGGAATTGCAGTAGTTAGTATCAGTATGAGTGAAATTTTGATTATTGCTTCTATACCACACACACACAAATCGATTATTGTAAAATAAAACAAAGTATTTCTTATATCTGTATAATAATCCAGATTTATTTGGATTATCAGAAAGCATGTCATTCCCTCAGCACATGGAATCAATGGCAGAAAGACGATAAAAAATAGATTGTTTGTGACTATATCACAATATCAGTTGGGTCAAAATTATGTGTACTTTTAACTTACTCAACCACTTTATCATCCAAAACCTGATTATTAATATGTAATGTAAATATTTGACTCAACAGGTAAAAAAAAAAGACTTGACTACACATGGTGACCACAAATCTCAGTTTACTAGCCATCACAAATGACAACTTCAAGTTTATGAAAGTGAATATAAAATGCATCAGGGATCTCGTCTGTTTGACCACTGTTTTTCAGCTGAAGTGATTAAAGGTGTTGTTCAGTACATTACTTAAATTGAACAGCACACAGTAAGATGCCTGCCTTATAACTTCTCATCACTGTCCCCCTTCCCCTGCCATCATCTACTCCAACCACTGTCTTTAACCCTGCTGATTACTGAAATCCTTTCATCCTGGTCCCTCTCCTGTTCATCATCTTATTCCCCCTACAATTCTCCTGCTCAGCAACCTTCCAGCCAGCAGGATATGTCTCCACGCAGCCACCTGACAGCTCTTTGATTCCAGTCTCATCCTGTCTGCAACAAGCTATTTGCCTTCAATCTCGCTTGTCCTATTTTCCAAACACCATCTTTGTTGATTTGTTTGTCTCACACAATAAGCAAGCTCCCTAGGGTAATCTTGATTTTTTTTTGGGGGGGACATAAAATAAACATGTCTACAGTCCTAGTGGCGATAAAACATGAACTATTGATTTTGTTACAGTCTGAACAAATGACTTAAGATAGTCTTCAAACAAAATTGTTTGCTTTTGGCTTCATATTGTGATGAGACAAGATGAAAAAAGAGACAGGAGCACAGCATGTATTGTATTGTATTGTATTTTATAGTTGTGTGTGTGTGTGTGTGTGTGTGTGTGAGGTGAACAATGTTCCAGTGTCACACTGTGCTTATGTTCCATTAGCAACTCACAGTAATGTTTTTTTTTCTTCTTCTTAAATTTACTAAAGTTTGCATCCCAGTTGCATTTACATGATTTATGTCATGTCAAATCAGTATTGTCTTTTGAGAAATTGAGATAAAAAAAATTCTCTTCTCCACTTAACTAAGATGTGCTACTTGTCTTGACAAATTACAAAGTGAAGAGAACTCTTTAATTTCAACTATGTTTGACGCTCCTTCAGCTGCAAATTAAAAGGATAATATAGCATTTACTCACCCTCATGTCATGCCAAACCAGTATGACAGAAATTCCATTTTTGAGTGAACTATTTCATCCCATCAATTCTGCAAACCACTTGTCCTTTGTAGAATAACAAGAATGTTAGAGCCTATTCATCCTTGCTTTAATATTTATTGATTTGACAGGACTTTTATTCATAGCTACTGAAAGTGTGTCTGTGTGCACATCTCATCAGCACGCCTGTGTTCCCTCAAATCCATGATTTTTTTATGAATTTGAATCCTTTTTCATGGTCATCTCTGCTTTGCATTTTCTTTCCTTTTATGCACAGTTGGTTGTCTTGAGGTATGTTGGACAAAATTTCGACCTCAGAATGCCTAGGTTTCTTTTTTGTGGGTTGTGCCCTATGGTAACATGGCTCTGACACCCCTTGTTTTCTTACACATTACATTCCCTCACATTTTTTACTGGTTTTCTTCATGGTTTTACTGTTCACTGTGAGCTTTACTTTTAAAAATAAAGATAACAGAAAGAACCAAAAAGGTTCTTCAAAACCTTTAGTTGCCCAAATAATCTTTCAGTCATAAGTTCTTGAAAGAACCATTTTTTCCAACTCTTAAAAAGGTTCTTCATTGGCATTCCATGAAGAAATTATTTTGCTTTTTTTTTTTAATGTTGCTGATTCTTTCTGGTTGCCACTAAAGAAATACTGTGCAAGTGAACATTTTTATTATTGTTAAAGATTCTTATTTATCAGTTTATTATTTATTGTTGAAATTAAACTGTTGCATGTCATTTCTGCCTGTAGATTGTCATCGTGGATGTTAGACTTGACAAATCCTAAATAAGCATCTTAGTCTGTCAAAACCAACCCTACACCTTTCCTTATCCAACATAAAGCTGCGATTGCAAGGGAGAAAATATTTTATTCTTAAATTTCTGAAAATCAGTTTCACTATTGGCTATTTAATATGTACAGTAAATGACTGTAAAATGCTACAGTATCACTATAGTGGGCAGATCCATTCTGGGGCCACTACACATAAAGAGCAGCATTTAACATACACAATCCCACAGCTTCAATGCAAATTTTATGCCCCTAGTGCTTCCTCCATTTTACATCACAGCTGCGATTGCAGAAGATCAGGCAATGGCTCTTTGATGTCTCCATCCTGAGACACCCACCCTCCACTCAGAAGTATAATAGGGAAGCTGCTTGAGCATTGCCTGAGGAGAAGAATGAATCACCACTACTGCAGCTCACTCACTTTCAGGGTCCTGCTGCCAGAGTCCTGCTCTGTTTAATTGAAATCGCACCAGAATGACCCAAGTGTCAGTTGTAGGAATTGAAAGGGTCCCAGAATCAAAAGTGCAATGTCACATTTTATGAAATGTTAGTGTCATTTAACATTTTATTTTCTTCACAAAACTAAAAGGAAAAGAACATTGTTAAATGTATTCGTCTTGGTTGCTTTGTAAGTGAAAGCACAAAACACTGCACGAGTGAAAGGCAGTCCGTTCAATCATATTTAATTCCAGCAGTTGAAAATAACACCAGAGGGAGGAATGAAGGGAAGGTGGGAGGGAGGAGGTGGATGGAGGTCAGCGTTGGTTTGGCAACAGCAATTTCATTTGAAGATGGGACCTAAAGCTGTGAAGATTATGATATAAAATTTTGCTCCAGGTTATTTTGTTGGATTAATTTTGAATGCGAGCACTAAATTATTAACAACGGACGGCATATTTTGTACAGATATTTTAAGAGGAAAGGCAACCATTTAAATGCTACAGTACATGAAACCCTCATGATGAAGGTACTGTAGGCCTACTCTATGCCTTCTGCAGAATAAACTACGGTTTGTGAGCTTGATCTAAGTTATCAGAAACTTCTTGTAAGTAAGGTAAAGCTTACTTTTGTCACAAAAAAAAAAAAAAAAAAAAAAAAACAATCAGATGTGACCAGAATTCCATCATTTGGACTATTTTTGAAATACAAAGGGGCTATGAATTGTCTCAGCAACTGGATAAATATACACCAACTGTTTGATCTTGCTTTTTCTGATTTTGTTGAATAATATCCATGTCCATGAGACCATTGCCTATCCAGTGTTTTGCTTTTTTGTGCAATGAATGTGCACTTCGTAAGTTTTTAGAGGTGAAATTTGCTGTCTTCTAATGGAGTAGGTACTGGCAGTTTATACTTGCTCAGGTAATATTTTTCACATACTAGTCTTTTAGGGATGGCTTTCTTCATAATGTCATTTGGGTCTTGGTGTAGAATGACAGATCTGCTCTGACAAGGCTAACATTCGATTACCTCAAACCACCAGATTCATCCATGCAGAAGAGCTGATGGAATATAAACGAATATAAACCACAGATGCTGATAGAAAAGCCAAAGTTCGGTTGTGCATCTTTATAAAATGCTTACAATCATACATCATGCATTTCTATGTTATATGATGCATATACTAATGTGACACTCCAAAGCAGTACATTTTACATAAAAATAAATAAACATTTCAAATAGAATAGGAAAATTAAATGTTTGTGAGTAAATAAAATTATAATTGAATGTCACCACAGGTACAGTATGTAACACTGCAGTATTTCTGCATTTATGCAATTATGAAACAAGATAGATACTTGATTGAGGGATGGCTTCTCATTTACTCTAGACTTGAAGCTGTACCAGGAGACAAGTGGATGGCGGGGAGGTCTTCCTAGATCTTACTGGGCTGTTTTAAAGTGATTGTGTACTGCAGAATTTATGTGTATAACCCTCTGAGGCCTGACATTTTGAAATGAAGGATGGTTTTAGTGCTGAGGTCTGAAATGCAAATTGCCCTTTGAAGAGGCATCTGGGGTGTTTCATTACTATGGCAAAGATAAACAGTTCTCTCCCTCTCACTGTATCAAGTGACCTGAAGCTCAGAGTCCTTCACAAGGTCACATGCAGTGGTGGTTTACCAGAGTTTTGACATTTTTGTCTCACGTAGGTTGTAATTATACTGGGATGCATCAAAGATCAAAGTTGTAATTAAAAGTCTGAAGTGCTGTTTTTACTCCATGCAATCAGTTCCAGTGTTACTCTAATTGTGTGCTTAATTTAACACAATGAGGCATGTTAAAACATCTTCAAACACTGCACTTACCTTTCATTACTGCTTTGATTTATGATTATACATCATGTGTAGTCTCTTTCATCTTCAAAGTACTGAAACAAAAAAATTATAGTTTTCAGATTGTTTCAGAAAATATCACACTTTCATGTAGGGTTGGGTATGGATTGTGTTTGTTTTTTTTGTTTTTTTTAATGATACCGGTGCCAAATCGATACATTTAAAAATGGTAATGGTGCCTGAACCAATACTTAAAAAAAAAAAAAAGATCCCAAAATAAACAAATATACATTTCATTCACATGCTCTCATTTCCCGAGTTGTGCTTCCCTTACTCTAAGGTTGTATTTCACGTTTTATATTAATTATTACATTTTCAAAAGAAAATAACAACATGATTGTTTTATAAAGTATGCGTTCATACAGTATGTGTTAATGGTTAGATTTTCGCTGGAGGAAACAGATGGTGTGATGAGCGGTGAACACAGCGAAAACTTAATAGTAGATGGGAAACCGATTGCTCCCTTATGTCCTATTGTAAACTGTATTTATAACAAAGAACTGCACAGATACAGTTATTCTAACAATCTATCGATAAACACACACCTCATGTCCTCTGTTTCTGTATGAGTCTGCGCGGGCTGCTCCGCTGTGGTCTGTGGATTGAAAAACGCTGAAAGACAGGAAGAAGACGAATTCTGCCACTGTTTTTATATGCAAGTTAAAGGGAACTGACTCTGAGGCGATCACTAATTTGTGTACAAGTTATGTAGCTATTCGCTATAGCCCCACTAAAATTGGCCTAGCGACACCCCTGCTTCTTACGTACATTTCAGAGAACCAGGACAAATATTTCAATCGATTGCTCTGATTTGGTTCTACTACATACCGGTTGAATAAGTAGCCAAACCTACTGTCATGGAAGATTTGAAGCATGTTTACATTCAGCATGGTTGCATTCTTGTTTAGACACTTAGCGTTACTCAGTCATGTTTTCACATATAGATTTTCAGTTGGATTGACACCAGAACATTGAGCAGACTAGTGTTGCATGTTCTCAAGCCACTCATTTGCATCTTTATTTGCATCTGTTAGGCCTACTGTTTAAGATGCACAAAATCAATGCTGATTAAAAGCATTGATTTTTAAATTTAAGGCTACTCAGAGTTTTATACCGCAGACTTCAGATCAGTCACAACCACTTACTTTGTACATGGTTGTTTCTACTTTATAGCTTCTTTTGTTACACCATCACCATCATACAGACAAGTGTTCTGCAGGGCTGTTGATATGGTTTACTGGTGGACCTTGTCTTGTACAACTCATTTATTGAATTGTCTATGGCTTCCCTGGCGAGTCTTTAGCTTCTTTCTATTTGACAATATTTGATTGACAACCTGTTGTAAGCTAAATCTTCAAGGAATGCTCTTTAAGTCTACAGAGTGTCCTTGAGTGTCTTTCATAATAATAATCCCTTATAACTGAAGTAGTTTCATATTTTATTGACAGCTGAAACTTGCAAAAAACTTCAAAGGAGAAACTTGACAACATTTAATGGCTTCTTTCTTGAGTTTTTAACCTTTTTTTTTTTTTTTTACCTAAAATTTTTACCATGGTACAAAACCTGTTCAGAGCCATAGAATATTTCATGAAAACCAAAAGACACCAAAAACACCAATATTTTATTGTATTCCTTTTGAAGATTTGTCTTTTGGAAGGGTTAAAGTCCCTTATCAATATTTCAATGTAAATATTTAATGAGATGTTAATGTGGTTTACAGGATATAGAAATGATTCTGCTAGCTGGCAAATTACAGGCCTCAAGCATAATTTCTCTCTCATCTTTTACTATGAGATCTCAGCTTAGTTTTTTTTTTTTCAGTGTAAACATTAGAGTCAGAGTTATGGTAATGCATAATGACATAACACCCTCATGTTTTTACACAGCACATTATCATCTTTTGTTCCAGTGAAAATTTTCACATTTTCATTTTATTTATTTAATTTTTCATCAAAGAGGGAAATGGATGGGTTCTGTGTGGAGTACATTTACTGTGTTTTGACTTTAACTTTAACTGCAGTGCCCATAATATCATATTCTATCATCTGCCCTTCTAAACTTTCTTTTATTCCCTCTAGCCTAAAAAATCAGCTGTGTGTCCAGTGAACCAATAGGAAGTACAAGATGATTGGATTGATGTCAGACAAGCTGTGATCAGCTTGCCCAGGATTTTCTGCCTCCCTTTCTCTCCTTCTTTTACTCTGTTGTCTTACTCTCAACTTGACTGCAATAGAAGATTGAAGATCCTCTTAAAGTCAGCCTTTAGTCATCCTGAACCCTTCCTCTTCCTCCCAGCCTCCTCTACAGCAGCTCTCTTCCTCAGACTCAGAATCTCTTGAGGAGATGTGACTTCATCCAGTGATGCCCATCTGGTACTTATTCTGTTATCACACCTGAAGTTGATATAGCTAATCTCAGTCAGTTGTTGTGTGCATGACTGAATACTTCTTGTTGTTAATTTCTGAGCTAAGCAATATTTGTCCAAAATCTGCCAAATTAATAGTTATAATCATAAACATTAACATGAAAGAGAAAAGAGAATGCACTCTATAGAAGCTCTATAAACTCTAGTCCACCTTTATTTTTATGTCTCTCATTTTTAATGCACTGTTTGTTTTTTGTGTGCAAACAATACACGTTATACAAATACCTGTGATTTTTGCCTGAAAATATGGGCATTTTGGGCAGGGTCCTATGGAAACAAAATGTATTAAATGTGTTTATTGTATGTATGTGTGAAATGTGGATAGCTGTTTGATGAATGGGTTTTTGAGAATATTTGTAAGCTAATGTGAGCCTATTCAAATTTCTGGTCTGGTTTTTATGAAATTTTTAACGTTTTGAACAGAATGAAGTTATAAATGTCTTCAGAAGAAGATCGGAAAACAGATCAAGCAGCTAATCCTTCATACAGTTTGTGGCGAGTGGGGCGGGGCCGAGAGGCGTGGGAACGAGGAGTGAGGCCAGGTGTAGTGATTGGAGATGAGCTACACCTGCGCCCCACCGCCAGTTCTTCCGTCATCGGGAAGAAGGAGGCGGGAACCGGCGCACAATCAAAAGACATTTTAATAATTCCAAAATAAACAAAACAGAAAGAGCCAATACATAAAATAATGTCCCAGGCCTGGTCCTCTCTCGTCCTTCTCTATAGTCGCTCCAGTTTTATATCGTTCCGTCTCCTACGTGGGACTCAACATGCCTCTCGGCCCCGCCCCACTCGCCACATACCCCCATCGCCCCTCGCAGGCCGGGGGGTACCCTCGAGACTGCGCTCTACTCCCCACCCCCCCACCCTTCACCCCCCCCCCCCCCTTACCTCCGGTGCGGACCGCTCCTGGGGACCTGCGGGAACCTGGGGGTAGGACAGACGAGGCGAGAGAAAAGGAGACGGAAGGAGGAGCGACAGGGACGAGAGAGGGGAGAGAGGAAAAAAATAAATAAAAATTGCGGTTCCCAGACGCACTGCTGCGGATTCCATCACGGAGGCGGCAGGCTCCAGCCCCCTGGCGAACGGCGCCGACTCCTCCGCTCCCTCACGGACGGCAGCCGCCCCTCCACATCGTGGGCGGCCGGCAGCGAGCTCGCCCGTCCCCAGCAACTCGCTCCAGCCCACCGCCTCGAGCGTCCATGGCGGCACATACCTCGCCTGCTCGAGGGCACCACGGATTCACCACAGCGGCGAGGGATCTTCAGCAGCGCGTCCCTCCTTCTCCCGGGCTTCGGCACCACTGTAATGATATACAACTCCATACTCATCGGGAAGAAGGAGGCGGGAACCGGTGCACAATCAAAAGACATTTTAATAATTCCAAAATAAACAAAACAGCACGTCAGCCCCTCACGGCGACTGACGCATAAAATAATGTCCCAGGCCTGGTCCTCTCTCGTCCTTCACTATAGTCGCTCCAGTTTTATATCCTTCCATCTCCTACGTGGGACTCGATACTGGCGGTGGGGCGCAGGTGTAGCTCATCTCCAATCACTACACCTGGCCTCACTCCTCGTTCCCACGCCTCTCGGCCCCGCCCCACTCGCCACACAGTTGTTCATCGGTTATTTTATATGCCTGTTTCCTTTTACATGTCACAGTGAAAATTAGAAGGTGTGTACAAATTTACTGTAATAATGTTTTTCGATAATATTCTAAAAATACTTTAAAAATATTATTATTTAAAAGGGTATTTTAAAAGATAATATAGTTATTGAGTGGTCATTATTCATTTACACTACATGTAGTTAAATTTGTTTAAAAAGTACCAATTTGAAGGTTTACTTTAAAATTGAATTTATGAATTTTGATTGCACAGCTCTTTGAAATACTTCATTCTGATTGGTCAATGTTTGGATTCCAATGTCAAATATTTCTGCATACTACCCATTGTCTACTCATCCAGGTTTTCTTTGCTCTGTGATCCTGATCTATTTCTCTGTTGTCTCTACAAGTGAGCTAATAGAGTCATTTCAACCCAGATCAACTAAAAAATATGTATGTTAATGTAAGTACAGTTACATCATCATCTCAAAACAAGCTCCTTTTAAGGGGACATCGGATGTAATTGTCACTTTTTTAGTGCTTATTTAGATATTTATTTATTTTTTTGAATTTATTTAGGTTTCTGACATGTCTGCCAGTTAGAAAGGCTGAAATGAAAACACAAAAGGTAAAAAGAGTGTCATTTTAAATGACCACTGAGGAATTTTTTAACGAAAATATGTTACAGACATTTCATGGAGACCCTAAATAATTAAACTTACTTGTGAAAAATCCGATGTCTGCTTTAAAGTGACACAAAGACAGGGTTACATTTTTCTTGATAAATGTTGATTGCACATTATCCCTTCCTTGTTTTACTCTTTATAGAAAGATGTCAATGTTTATTCCTTCATACAAGCAAGAAATAGAAAAATGTTTAATTAATCATAATGTGAAGAAACAGTTAATCAAAGTCAGATCTCCAGATCAGAACGGAACATATTTAGTAGGATGATTTTAATATATACAAATCACAATTCAGTGCACAAGTAATCACCAGAGCTCTGTCACAAAGATGGAAGTATCCATTTATGCATTGTTTCATTGGAACTTATGTGTGTTCCCTTTAAGAGAGTGCTTTGTGCTCTGGGTCATGTGATCAACTGTGTCTGAAACAAAATAAAAGGCACTTCAAATTATCACATTTGCATTGTCTTGATTTCTACCTTCATTAGGGTGTTTACAGTAGATATGCTTTTACAGTAGATATCACTAGAGAAGCCAGACTCTGAAAAACTGGGTGTGCCACATTTATTGACGGATTAATTTGAAAAAAAAAAAAAAAAAAAACTGACTCTGCGTGTCACTAATGATACAGAATAGACTGGGCTGATGTGTAAAACTATACTTGGGCTCGCCACATAACCATAAAACTATGTAAACAATATTGCTTCTGTCCGGCTGTCTATCAAGTAGATTTTTTATTATAGAATTTAAGCAGGGAGTTCTGCGATATATTGCTATCTAGCAAAGTTTAGTCAAACATTTAGTCTCTATCTATCAGAATGTGTGGCAAACGTCTCCCAGCATTGGATTGGTTGGCAGTCCAAATGTTGGCAAATTATTTTTAAAAATGAAAATCATTTAAATATTGAATTACATAAGTAAACAACAATAGATCAAGTTTAGAAAAACATTTTTTTATTAAGACTATAAAAAAATATTCTGCATTTATTTTTAGGTATGCCAGCTGTGTGTGGCACTGGCACACCCGTGGCTACACCATTGGTAGATATGCTCAGTGGTAATTTCTCTGTGGGACATAATTTCCTAATTTGAGCTGCAAGGAGTGGCACAGGTTTGTAATTCACTCTGCAGGGAGTACAAGTCTTCATCAAATATAATTAACATTCAGACATTCCATTTCTGACACTAATTAAGTTGCAGAATGACATAAAATTGCCTGCCAGAATCCCACTATGCTTCCAATACTTCACCTTAGATTATAAAAAATATACACTATCCTCCTTTTCCTCTCAAAGGACCAATATTCAGACAACCATGTTCATTCCAAGCACCTCTCCACATTCAGTCTCTCTGCGAGTCAAAGCTATTTATTTCGTAATGAACTTTTCTAATGAAACGTTCCAATGCTGTGCCCCCTTTCATGCATTCTGACCCATAGAGATAGATTATTCTAATTAAGTGATGCCGGCAATGGCGGCACCTCATCAGAAGGCTTGAGTCATTAATTCTGTTCATGAGGAAATTTAAATAATGGAATGTAAATGGGGAGTTCTCCCAAAAGCGAGCTGACTGTGTGGAGATGTTAATGTGGGCAAATGACAGTGTGTAATAAAGCAGCTCTGTCCATCTCAAACAAGTCCAATGACTGGCCTGAAAAAAAGATATAACTCATCCCTAAGTTCATTGTGAAAGCTTTGATGTGCTTTTAGTCTCACAGGTGTTCTTATAGAATAGCAGAGCTATCTACGTCTGCCTGATTGTTATTTTTGGTATACAGGTAAGTGCCTTTTAGGGCCAATAGCCCACAGCTCACCCGAACCATAAATAATCCATTCCTCTAAGCCTCTGTTGTGTGTCCTTGCAGTGAAAAAGCATATCTGTGGGAGGCCTGTAACAGTCAGGGGTATCTGTTTTTCCACATTAGTGTTTGCAAAGGATATCCACTTTGTGGAGAGCTACAAAGATCAGGAAGTCAAAGCAAGCCAACAGTGGATGTACAGTACATAACATGAAAAATTGTCCAAAACCATAGCATGGTTTTTCACTACTTAATAACTGCATATGAGCATGCAGTATGAAAACATGACCGAAAGTGTCTTCCTGGGGCAAAGCTCAACAATAAGAATGGCCTGATGGAATAGTCACGTGTGATTATGAATTCATGGAGTTACATTACAGCTTTGTACTTTCCACAACACAATATATATATATTGCAAAAAAAATAAATATAGATTATTCATTTGTCATATAGGGCAAGTGAAAATTAGGAATTACTGGCTCAACTGGTTAGCAGGAAATATAAATACATGCATACATAAATAATACTTGCTAAATATTGTCTCCACTGTAAATTTCATTTTCCATTTAAATATGTTATGCTATTATAATTCCCTGTTTTAAACAGATTTTGAGTATTACATTACAAGCCATCGGAAATTAACATGAATCCGTTTTTAATTATGCATTAACGTTTTTTTTCTTCTTTCTGCATAAATTCTGGTGTGGTGGGGGTGGGTGCTTGTGAGGAACTGCAGGGTTTGAACAGATGAAAAGCTAATAATTAATGAAATCGTAAAAATGTCAAATTGAAATAAAGCATTTTAAAATCATTCAAAATAAAACAATTATTAAAATGATTAAATATTATTCAATATAATTAAAAAATTTACCACGTCATGTGAAAATAATATGTGAGCATGGAACAGTTTGGAGTTTGGAAATCCCTGCTCTGAGGCATTTCACTGTACAGGAAGAAACATAGTTTTGGATAATCGCCTACATAGTAAGAAATAGATGAAGACTCAAACTTACCCACATCCACATCTCATCCAGAGAAACTGGTTTTGATTGTTCCTACACAGAAGCAGCAACAAATCATAATTAACAGCTAACCCCTAATGCCCATACACAGTCACAGAACATAAGTGGAATGAGTCATATAGAGTAGCTTTATGAATGAAGAGAGTGGAATAGATTAGCTGCAGTCTGTTTCAGTTAGCTCTAGCATGACTGAAGCCCTGGTTTTAGCCAGTGGGAGACACCCAGGTTGTCAAGGTACATCCATCTGGACTGTCTCCCACATTGCCCCTGTGCGTGTCTATCCGTTGCGGTAGTGTCACTTGCTTTTAGAATATGTGTATGTAAACAGCTCCATCTCTCTCTCTCTCTCTCTGTCTGTGTGTGTGTGTGTGTGTGTGTGTGTCTTGCTCTGACATTTCTATGCTGTGAGCACAGGGGGCGGAATGTCTGTCAGTGTGTGTTAGTTCGCCACCAGTCAGGACCTGCAGTCAGAGGCTAAACAGGAGCACTGTTTTCTGCCGCTGTTGTGCTAGTCAGCATCACACATCTCCAGAGAGGCATATCCTCAGCTTAATATAACCCCTCCTCCCCTAAGGTTTTCTGTGACTCCTAACCCCATCAATTTCCTAATGCAAGGAAGTACAGGGACCTAAATTTGTCTTTAGTAACATATATTAGGTGCTGTGGCTTTCTAACATGCATTAATAATCTTTTTAATGCTCCACCAGATCACAATTTATTCAGGATGAAATGCTCTACATGGCAACATTATGAAGCTGGTTTAAACAGAATTATTAAATTAGGCAACTGAAGAACTGGTCATGTGTTCACTTGCTACAAGACTTTCTACAATATTTGCTTTTCAAATTTGAAATGTTTGCATTTCAAATGTGTTTGTTTTGATACAATAATTAAAATGACACAGTATAAATAAATTAGTTTCAGTCCTAAATACAGTTGGTATAGAAAATAATTTTGCAGCCTTAAATGAAGACGAAAACCATTTTTGATTTATCTAGCTGTATTTACTTGGTGCAACTTATATCATCCAAGTAAAATCTATAACACCAATATGTCAGAAAAATAATCATTTAGTTGGAAAAAAGATCACCCCCTTGTGTCACTATTGAAGTTGAGTTGAACCACCAATATTTGCCCACTTTTCTTTGCAGAAATGCTCAAGTTCAGTTAAGTGAGCGTTTGTGAACTGTAGTCTTCAAGTCATTCCACAGATTTTCACTGGGGTTTAAGTCTGGGCTTTGACTAGCTACTGGTGGCCGTTCGTGCAATATTTACGGGACACATCCTGGCCAGGATTTCTATACAGTATTTGGCTTTGTTTTCCTGTTTTCAAAGTTGCTGAAGGTAATGACTGAAAAGTAGCTTGCCCAATAACGTGCAGGCATTGTACATAATTGACCAATCATGGCACGTGATTAGTCACGGTGGAGTTTAATGAGAATGTGCGACACCTGCGCCACTCCCCAGTCTCGAATCCCACGGAGGAGCTCCGGAAGGATAAAAGGAGGAGTGTCACCTGATCATGTTGTAGTTACATGTTCAAGTTGATTGGAAATCAGTCAAATGTTCTGAAAATAAAAATAAAAATCAATTTAATTTGTTTTGCCATATCATCCAGCCCTACATCCCATACAAGCCACATGTGGAGAATTTGTGACCTTCTTGTTACATGCACACAATGACTGCTCTTTATAATAAACTCCTGCATCTGCTTCAGAGTTGCTGTTGGACTCTTAGTCGCCTCTCTGACCTCCTGCTCTTTCATCCAGTTCAGAGTAAAGTCCTGATCCAGGGAGGGTCTGTGTTGTACCAAACAGTATCCACTGTGCTTCTAGGCATTGATAAAGCTTTTGAAAAAAATTCTATCCATCCCCTGACTTGTGCCTGTCCACAACTTTATCCCAGAGATCTTTTGACAGTGTCTTGCCACCCTTAGTTGATTGCTTGCTTCAGGTCCACTACCAAGGACTGAAATTCTCCAGGAAAGTGCTTTTCATGCTGAACTAATCAAAATGACCAGAGCTAATCACAATTAAAAGACAAATGGCTTTGTGTGGGTTACAACAACACGGCATGGATTTGCACAAAACACAAATTCTGGAATAAACCACTATAGCTAACTGAAATTGCTTATTTTTGTTGATTCTTCTTACTTTAAACTATTGTTGTATGTGAAAATATTTTTTAAATAAATAGTTTTCAACTTGGTCAACATGGTTTCATCTTTATAATTTTAGCATACGGTAGTAATAACTGGTTCAAAAATGTTGCTGTACAAACCAAACTATGTTGGCTGTCCACAAAATTTCACTACTAATTAGGTTTACTACTAATTAACTTTATAAATAAGAACATTACTTATTAGAAATGGGTGCAAAACCCAAAACGTTCCCAAGTTCTTTTCTTTTTACTGACTTCATAGCTCACATTACTCGTTCATAATCATAAGTGAAAAACATTCAGCTTAGTCTATGAAACTTTTTTTCAAGCTTCAGGGAATAAATATCCATTCATCCATTATTCATTTGTTCAAAGGCCAGCAGCTACTCCAGTGTGCAGCTGCTCTTCCTTCTCCTCAATCCCCTTTCCATCATCCCTGTTGGATCAGTCTTACACGAACTCAAGCTGCAGTGGGTCTCCTGTATAATATATCCCAGTTCATTTCAGGTCTAACTGAAGAAGAACACAAGACATCTCGCAAGCTGTTATTGCAGAAATATAATAACGAGAGTTCTGAAAAGAGGACTAGAGTCTTTCGAATCAAGGTCAATCTGTCTGCTTAAGTATTCCATTGTTAGCATTCAAGAACAGATTCACCTAAAAGTAAATGGAATCACAATCTTTAATTTTTCTACTTATGAAGGCCATAATTCTGCACTGCATCAGTGTCTACTGTGCAAGTTTCATCTGTCAGCTCGAGCTGCTTGTACCATGTTAGTGTTGAGAACATCTAAATGTGTAGCTTATATTTTTTCTTCCCCTTTAACTGTATTTTCTTCTCTACTTTAATCCATCCACCATGTGTTTAGATGAACATATTGCATAGAGTAACAAATGTTTTATGTATGTTCTCTAGACTTTCAACAACTTTTCAACAATTCACTCATATGCCTTAAATCATGCATTTCTGAGACACAATGAATCATTCTTTCACAAGCAAAGTGAAGGTCTACTTACATCAGACAAATGCTAGTACATTGTACGTTGCAAAAACTGCACACATATCCAGCCAATCTCTCATGCACACATATCCAGCCAATCAATTCTTAAAGGAACAGTTCACCAAAAAAAAATTGTTAATTGTTAATTCTGGCTAAAATACTAAAACAAACCAAAACAGTTCTAAAAAAAAATATGTCAGTGGATTTACAATGCAGAGGACAGCAGAGTGTGGATTTTATATTTATTTATTTTTTTACTGGAAACCGACTAATTAAATAGAGTGTGTGAAAGAGCTCCTCTGGAAAGGTTGGTTGTAGGCGGCCCAGACCTAGCTATGTACATTTGTGAAGGATGTTTTTTAACATACATAGGGTATAATAGAATAGGCATATCATGCACATATATACAGTAAATGAATAATGTAAAAGGATCTTTGTCTTAGTGCTCTTCATAAAGGGCCTTTGACCCTCTATCACAGCTGAGGGACATTTGCAGTTCATTGTAAATGATCCCTGCTGGACACTCAAATGCTCAAATTTGATCATCTTCATAAATAGAAGAACAAGTTTAACATCAGCTGCACCTGACCTGCTGTAATTTCATTCCTAGGATATAATATTCTATGAACAAACCTGCACCTCATCACATCTGGGCAAGCTTTACATGCCTCTCCTGAGAAAGAGGAAATTATCTTCATTAATATGAAATCCACCTTTAATTTATAACCCTGCAGAGACAGATGCTCTCCAAGATTAATGCACTGGTTCTCAGGCCCTCATTTATGTCTGGTTTCTCTCCACTACTCTGCAGATACTGTACTTGTATATGGTCACACAAAAATAAGTTTTCAGTCTGTCATGATGGTAGGATAATTATAAATTCCACAAACTGAATTTCACTCAAATTAAGATGCCATATGCTCATGCTTCAGTTATTAAAAGCCATTTATCTGATGCATAACAAATACTGGCTCCAATAACATGTTTTATATCAAACATTAAATAAATCTCCTCTAATTGCATTATGATGCATAAAACAGGATGGTAGCATCTGGCTGGGATTACTCTCGAATGTTGTTACTTTTCCACTCAACAGTGAGGTAGTCTCTTTCAATGTGAAGCAAAAGGGTTTTTTCAGTGGATCTAGCATCAGCAATAGGGAGAGAACATGGGCCATTAAGGAGCAACATTATGATATACATAAAAACAGTTCTGAGATACAGATAGATATTACAGTGTGTTATTGTAATGGATTTTGTTCACATCCATTCCCATTCATGTCTCACTTTAGTCCTCCCTGCAACTTTCTTTACCATACTACTACTACCCCCCCCCCCCCCCCCCCCCACAATATTGAATCATTATGGGAAAGGAGCTTATATCTGTTCAAATAACGGAGGCTATTAAAATGACTTGTTTCACTTAGAGCTGTGATTGATTCAGTCTGCGGCTAAAAATATTTGATTATTCTTTTTCTGCATAGTAAACATTAAATAAATGTATCACAGTCCAGGAGAATACTGTCAAATGTGGTCAGACTGCTTATCACTATAGTTCGTTTTCTGCCCGTAACTTAATTTTTTACAGTGAGGCAGGGCCATTTTAAACGTTAACTCTTTTTACTTGTGAGGAGCCAGAAACAAAAGAAGCTACAACAAATACACCTTTGAACCTAAAATCTTTCTTAAGGTTTTAATCAAGAGAATCCAAATGAACAGGTCTGTCTTAAGCATTTTAAACGTTTTTGTGCCATTTACAACTGTTTCTTTTTCGCTCTTCTCATAGGCATATTAAAGTTGTGATTTCAAAGAAAGGGAGGTCATAACCTCTGGATAATACAGAACAAAGGCTCCAGAGCCCAGTTATTCCTCTCACCATGGGTGCAGTGTTAGTGTCCCCAGCAGTGATGTGGAAGGAACATGTCGACATCCTTCTAGAAGACCGGCTGGCATTGCTCTCAAGCTTGATAGCTGATATGAGCTATCAGACCCTTTAAACTGGCTCTGTCAAGTATCAGGTGCTCTTTAGACGTGAGGAGACAAGACAAGCACAAACCCTTATTAGCTTTGTTACATTGCAAGGATGAGGCCCAGGTTCAAACAGAACTTGCTGGATCTAATCGCAGGTGAAACTAAATATCAGATTCAGTTGAATGTTCAGGCAGTGTCAAGTTACAATGTATCATAAATGTACATTATTCTTGCTGTTTTCAAAAACAAGAACTTGTTTAAGAACTCAAATAATAGTATAATTATAGTATTATTTGATAATCCCACAATAGACTCATGCATGCTGATGCACTACAAATCATCTTGCACTGTTCTTCAGCCAGCTGCTTGACTTACGATGTTTCTCTTTACACATGTACGGTACTATGTGAAGCATTCGTATAGTCTCTATATATATTATAGTCAAAAACTGTCAGTAGGTTAGCTGTATATAGGTTTATATTTTTTCACTTCATTGTTATATGTCTGTATTGTAGCACTGTGGTCCTGTGAGGCATGGCGTTTCATTACACTGTATGTCAACACATGTAGGGGAATGACAACAAAGCTCAACTTGAACTAACTTGAACTTGAACAGATCAGACACAATTAGGCCAGGGGTTTTCAAATGTTTTGATGCCAAGTATCCTTAAATAAAGAAGGCATGTACTAAAATATAAAAGCAGCACATATGTGACAAAAATGTGAGTGTGGTATTATAGAAATGTTTTTTTTTATAAAATGTTTAAATATTATATTCATTGATTGTAGATGTAATAAAAGGTTAAACCCAGTACTACTGTATCAGTTACAGACAGCCACACACTTCTGACCATTGATTTCAAAGCCTGGTCTCGTTGGTATGTAAAGTTTACAAGCAAAAAAAGTACAATTTTGTACATTTTTAGTGATGCTTTTTTTTTCTTCCACAGTCTATGATTGAAAGATACAATTTGTATGTATTGCAACATTTAAAAAAAAAAACATAACGCTTTTTATTTAGAGATAAAAAAATTACCATTTTAGTAACAATATAGCATTAAAAATATTTTTTATAGTCTCTAATCCCACTCCTACCTCTAAACCAAACCATGACTATTTCTTAAAAATATGTACAGTATAAAGACAAACATGACAGACAGATAAGTGCAAACACAATAATTTACTTAATGCATAAATGTCAAAAGGTGTACCAAAAGCAAGGATGAGGAGTAAATCAGAATTTAAATTATTAATCACTGAAAACATTATCCAGATTATTATTCTGGTCCACTCCGTGAAGGCGTGCATTTCTCATTCAAACATACCTCACTAAAAATACCACTGCACAAATATTTGATTTGTCTAGCTGTGGTTTATCTATGCTGGTTTCAAACATCCATCAGTCAAACAATCATCAGTATTATTATTTTTATTATCCTCCAAACTAAAATTCCAGGTCCCACTTTATATTAGGTGGCCTTAACTACTATGTACTTACATAAAAAAAATAAGTACAATGTACTTACTGTGTTCATATTGTATTGTAAAACACTTTTGCTGCTATTGAGGTGGGATGGGGTAAGGTTAGGAAGAGGGTTGGAGGTATGGCTAAGTTTAAGGGTGGGTTAAGGTGTAAAGTATGGGTCAACAGTGTAATTATAAATGTAATTACAGAAATTAAATACAGATGTAATTACATGTCGTTTTTTTTAAATATAAGTACAATGTAAAAACATGTATGTACACAATAAGTACATTGTACTAAATTATTAATTAAAATGTAAGTACATAGTAGTTAAGGCCACTTAATATAAAGTGGGTCCAAATTCCACGTCACTTCCATCTGTCCACCTTTAATATCTGCCATTGGCATGCTTTCAGACAAAGAAACATAACAGAGTTATAATGATTATAAGCTTATATAAATTTTCCTGAAGAGAAAATTTAAAAAGCTTCCATCAAAAAATCTGGTAGATTCATCAGTTCCTTATCTTTCCTTCGGTCTTCTCATAACAATAAAAGAGCTGCTGGCCCTAGGGATGCTGTTATGCAATGGGTCACACAGTAGCTGGTCAGGGCCACTCAGCCACTCCTAGCATTATTTGAGATGAAGGTTGTTTCAGTAATTGTTTACAATGACATTTATGTCAGCCTTTTCTTTACACAGCCGAACAGGCAGCTTTGTGCCAGGAAAAGATTGTTAAAATGAGCTATAATTCCAGGAAGCTAGGATGTGCCATTGTGGTGGTAATATGACATAGGTGGGTTTTTCCCCCCGGACTGCAGTACAAAAGACGTGCTCATAGAGGGGGAAGTGAAGCTTTTCTATGTGTGATGATGAGACAGAGGTGAAGAAAGAGTCAAATATGGACTTTCACTTTCTTATGTTCCTCCTGCATATCACCAGAGAAAAGTCAGTTTGACATGAAGATGAAAGTATAAAGTGTGTGAAAGAGAGAGAGTTTGTTGAGAAATAAAAAAGTTATACACTGTGTGTAGGTTTCAGTCAAATGTGACATCAACTAGCATTTTCGAGAAAAAGAAAATATCGCAACATAACAAAATTATTATACAATTTTTACATTATTATTATTAAAATTATTTTTATTAATTAATTAATACGCAATCAAACAGTGGGGCCATAATGGGAATTCTTTCAGGGTTGTGGCATGCTAAACTGTAATTGCTCCATGAGTGCATGTACTAAATTTATTGTCAGCGATTAAGACAAGTGCCACTGTGAAGTTTTTTTTTTTTAACTTAATGATTATGTAACTGAGACCAATTAATTTTCCAGTAAATCTCTACTTATTTAAAATGACTCATCTGGCCAATGTAAACACAAACTGATTTATGACGGAGGGTTCGCAGACACTTTTCTCTGCTTCTGGCAGCTTAGAAGAAGCAGTGCAGAGTGATAATAAATGAGACGAAGCTAGAGAGACACTTCATTTGGAAGCAGACAATTCCATGAATCAAATCTGAGATCAATCAGTGCTGAACACAGACCGATCAGATGACAGCAGCTGAATGATTCAGCAATTACTACAGTATAAATTACCCTTTAAAACACATTATGAAACAAATTGGATGTTTCTTATCTTGTCTGAGCACTAGATTTCACTGACTGGCAGCATGTGGCACAGAATATTACAAAAAAAAAAATTTAAAAAAAAATAAGACGATTTAAATAGTCAAACCTCTTTCCTTCTTAGTTTTGCTTTTCCAAGCCTCAGTAACAAGTTCTGTCAAGTGGCCTTGTAGGGGAGGTTTTGCTTCTCTTTCCAGGCTCATAGTGGAATCACTTGACATTTGGGATTTGATCATTCCCTGCACCCAATTCCTTCCTGCTGGCAGATAATTGCATCAAACATTCATGATGACCTATACAAGCAGGCTGCATTGAGGGCATGATCCACACACTTCAGCTTCACTCTGAGCGGTAACTGGGATGGATTCATATACAGAGCATGCAGACTGCTCATGCTGGAACCACAAACTAGGGAAAGTTTGGCCCACTGATGCTTTTGTTATTGATATCACACTATGAGTCTGGACCACAATGGATTACCTCAAAAACTAACAATATGTTGTTATAGCTCAAGATTTTTTTTTTCAAGGATGAAAAATATCTTTACAATAAAAATGATGTAATTTTACAGTGAAAAATAAAATAAATGCAGTACACTATATTTTCTATATAGCAATTATGAATATGTGCTGTTAAATTATGCACCATGGAGAAACAAAACCTATTGTTTTTTCTACAAATTTAATAAGCCGACTATAACGGAAGAAATGGCTCACTGTCAGAACTGTCAGGTGTTAGTGATATAATCTATAATCTCTTTCATTGTGCAAAAAAAGCTCATCTGAATATAAATCTCTCCGTGTGATCTCAATGGCAAATATTGTGCTAATCAAGCAGAAAGGCTTTTGCATTTTTAATTAAGTGGAGAACACAGAGAAAATCAGTAATTACAACTTCTAAATTAGTCCTAAATTAGTTAGCTGTTTCTTTGCTGTGACAAAAAACTATCCCCCTGCTGGTTTAAATGCAGGTTTTTTTGAGAACTGTGGGCAATATCTTGAAAACCTGAACTGTGGAAAACGTGAATAGGTGATGTGGAGCAGTGATCTGTTTTTGTGATCTGTTTAAGAGCAAGCAGGGTTTTCTCTAACTTGGGAGCATTTTGCTGCTGGGATCACTGACATCAACACTGGGAGATTAATTTAGAAATAGTTTTGAAGGACTGCTGAAATTACAGTAGGCTATACATGCAGCAAGATCAGCTGATACAGGTAAGCTTATGCTCTTACAATTGTACTGTACTTTATAGATATATTAATGCCTGAATATCTTCGTATAGAAGGCAAGACCAAAGATGTCTCTGAGTACTGAAAATCCTCTGGGACTTTACAGTGCACCTGCACTGACCTTTAAAAAGTCACGGCTGAAGAAGTCCTGTTTAAGGACTGTTTCCATTACCTACAGTACAAGCCCTCATTTCCTCATCCAGTTTTAGTCTTAAAACTTTAATTCACCTAATTTATACTACATAAAAAAAACATGAGTACACATACAATTAATTTTAAAGTAGTTCAATATGGTGCTACTGTTCTACAATTTAGGATTACCTTTTCAGAGCTGACAATCAAGTTTTACAAAGCAGGGAAGTTTAAGTGTGTGATCCACGAGAAACAGTAAGTGTGTGCAGACTGAAATAAAAATAGCCTAAATCAGATTTAAATGAAATGCTTTTAAAACAAAAGCAAAAATAAAATGCAAGACCCCTAAAGTAGTGCTCTATTATTCCAGGCCGATGTTTCTTTCATTTCTCTCTTCCAGTATGGGAGAGGAAGGAGTGGGGTTATTAAATTCTAACAGGGCTGTGAATGATACCCACATATCAGAGCTTTCACTTCAAAGGCTGCAACTTAAACACCTTTCCATTGATCTCAAGGCCAAAGAAATTAAAATACAATTATACATGCTGAGGGGGAAATTAATAAAGGAAACAGCATTTAAATGCACTCTCTGAGAACATGACGGGAAAGAAGACTGCCGACCCTGACAAAAATCATCTTCAGACCCAAAGAAAGACTGACTGACTGAACTCCATGGCTATGACTTGACCAACACAACACCAATATTAACTAGCACAAACCAGCCTGGTCTAGACTGGTCTTTTCAATAAGATTCTTCAAACTTCTGACTTGCTGTTTAATTGTTAATATTATCTCCAGTATAAATAGGAGGTTGAAGAGAGTGCACTTCTTAAAGGGATACTCCAACCCAAAATGAAAATGTTGTCTGACACAGAGGAGCGTACTTTTCCTGCGTACAGCTCAGATTCACCAAAATGGCACTATGCAATTTTCACAAACAAAAAGTATTGTCGTTGCTTCATAACGTTACAGTTGAACCACTGATGGCAGATGGACTTTTCTGACAATGATTTTCATACTTCTCTGGACATGGACAGTGTATTTCCCTTGGCAGTCTATGGGACAGTCACAAGCCTCCGTGTTTCCATCCAAAATATCTTAAATTGTGTTCTGAAGATGAACCAAGCTTTTAAGGGTTTGGAACGACATGGGTAAGTGATTCATAACAGAAATTTCATCTTGGGGTGGAGAATCCACCCTGTTCTTGATTAATGTAGATGAAACCACATGCACCAATAGAAAAAAGAGAAATATGCATCAGCTAATAACATTAAGTCCATGTGAGTGAATTATAAACAGACATTAAAGAGAATGTTCAGTCAGACCCCTTTTGATGCCAGTAGCCCCCCTGATTATATATTCCTGAGGACAGCATATTCAATGAGGAACAGTCCAGTTTCCTTTCAAGACTCTGTGTTTGATCACTTACTAGTCATATACATTACTTAGTAGTGAAGAGATACTCCATTTAATTTGCTTGTTTTGGGCATTTCATTTTTTGTAGCATCCCAAAAATAGTACTTCACAAGAATAATGATTGGGTGGGTACTGGGGTTCTTACTCGGACTGTGAAATTAATAATAGCAGTGAGAGAGAAGAAGAAAGGCAGGGAAACTGTTGTGCAGATCAAGATGAGAAATGTTGTGTCACATGCATCCTAATCAAGTTTTGAAGATTCAGCATAATCTAGCAGCAAAGAGTAAAAACACAAGTGTTGGTCTACACTATTTCATCATTGCTTGACTCATAGTTCTGGGAATAACGTCTTCTGCTTTTAAATGCATGATAGACACATTCTCTTTTCAGTTGGTTTTGTTTTACACAGCAAATTCCCATCTCAATGACCGTAAGAGAGAATAAATGTAGTTTGCTGGGCTATAAAATCCATGATACAGGACCAGTGATATTGAAATCATTCATTAACATGTTCCATGCACCATATTAGAGATTTACAGGTGCACATACACACAATATGATACTTGTCAATATTTCAAGCAGGCATGTACAGTTCTATAAAAATAACTAATAAAAATAGTTTTTCACATTTCGCGTATGTTAAAATTCTTTAATATGACCAGATTAACCCAATTACAATAATCCACACTCATGAAAGTCCTTTCTAATGGTTAGACTGGTTAGAAAAAGCTCCTGAACAATTGCACAGTTTGAGGGAGATGTACATTTTAACAAGCAGGGAAAAGTGTTTCCTTTCTATTTTTCTACTGCATAGTAGCAAAATTCCTGTCATGTTATGCATCCTGTAAATAAATCTTTTTGAAAGTTAAGCATCCAAAAGGAATAAAAATGTGTGTGGTGTGTTAGCATCTTCCCTCCCCCTACATAGAGACAATTGATTTGTGGCTTTTCAAAATTTGAATAATGGATGGATCTGGCAGTCAACAGTGCATGGCCATTAATCTTGATTTATGTGCTGAAGGGGCCCATCTGGCTGCTCTGCACATTATTCTCAGTGGAACCAACCGAACAGAGAATTTTACACTAACTCTAAAAGTGCCAGCAGGGCCAGAACATCATGCCCATTCAAACTGACTTTTGAGCCAAGTGGATTTTAAATGCAACTTCCCAAAAAAATTCTAAGTTAGGTTGAATGATTATTGTAATATTATTATATTATTACAACATTATTTATTATTTATTATTAGTATCAAAATCAAAGTGTATATATGTGTCGGTCAGTCATATTTTACACTAAAAATTCATCTACACACCCTCATGTCACCCTCAATCTTGACTTTTTGCCCATGGTTTACATGCAGTTCTGCTTGAAATATTGAATAAAAGTGAATGGAGTAAAACATAATATAATGAAATAAAGCAAAATAAACTAAAATGGAATGGAATTAAATGGTAAGGGAGAAAGAGAAAGAAGTCTAAATTTGACTAACATTTTTGTACTAAATATTCTGTTATCACCCACCCACATTCATGTCACATTCATTTCATATGTTTTTAAGCTTGTGAAGAAAAAAAAAGACAAAAGTCAATGCTGCTCCTTCCATGTAACAAGAATCCATTATAATCTTTGGCTGTCAAGTTTAGTTAGAATTTTGCTTTGATTATTGAATACAATTAAATAAAATAGAATATAGTGGATAATAGAATGTATAATATGAAATAGAATTAAATGAAATCAAATCAAATGGAATAAATGGAAACAAATGTAATGTAATGAAATGTTGTTGTTGTTATAAAAATGAAGGGGGGGGGGTGTCTAAATTTGATCAGTCGCTAATACCATAAAATAAAAAAGTTCCCATTGTCTGACACCCTCAATTCATATGACATTTACCCATGGAACAACATGTTGTTCTTTCCATGCAGCGATGATGCATTATGATGCATTATGATGCATTATGATGCATTATGATATGATTTTGCTTGGATGACTGAATAAAATAAAATGGAAAGGAATGAAATAATTGGAATGAGATACCAGAAAGAGGGACCAGAGAGGACCAGAAACTGTTTAGTTACCCAAATTCTCTAAAATATATTTTTGTGTCTGTTCAGCAGAAGAAAGAAGCAAGATATTCATGCAGGCTTTCAGGTGAACTATCACCAGTTTGGCAGTAACTCTTTTTCTCATACAGACGGTTTCAGTATCTTCAGTAAGCTCATTTATTCAGATACATTTTGACTTCAAATCTATTTGAATTACTTTCTTCTCTGTGCCACAGTTTATGATCCTTATATAGATGCTCAAATTCATTTCTATCTAATAACATTCTGAATTGGCCATAATGTGCACTTCATTCTCTTGAATACAAATGTGGGTCACTGACTCATATACTGCATCACAGCAACAATTTTTTTTTTTTCTGCAGTGACGAGGATAAATACAATGACAAAGTATTGATCTCCTGTGAACACTTGATCTGCTGTCAGTCAAGAGGTCAAAAAACTGAGTCAAGAGGTTTAAAAAAACTACATGCTAATGCTTGTTTTACCACAGAAAATCTAAGTTTTTTTCCAAAGCACCACAGGATCTTCGGGTTCTGTTTGTTCCTCTACAGCTATGAATACCACACAAAACTCACAAAACAGACAGATTGTGAATAATATATTGCACAGGACTTGCAGATGAAATTCAACAACATGTCACACAGTTAATGAAAGTAGTGTGCAAGCAAAAGGTGAGGATTTTAGACATTTAGAGTGAACTACTTTCTTTTCCGCTGAGATTTGCTGTCTTGACAATTTTTTTTTGTTTTGTTGCCTCTGGGCTGCCTGAAATGTTTTACCACGAACTGATACACAGGAGAAGTACAAGCAAACAGTGTTTCTATAATGATTTAGTGTTTACGCTTTTTTGCTACTCATGGGATGATGACTTACTGTAGACCTAACACAGCTACTGTCACAGACATTTTGGAAATACACAGTGAGATGGTGCAACTGAAAATGAGAAGACAACTACAGTGTTACACACTGCTATAGTAACTATGCACCGACCTGACTTTTTTTTAGCTTTCAGAAATCCAATATAGCCCATCCTGTTTCTGAGGTTATACGTAAATAATCTAAATTTCGACTTGTTTTGGGCAAAAATACAAATCAAACATTCTCGTTCAATTATTACTGTTAAACAGAAATTTCAGGCATGATACCACAAGCTTAAGCCTAACCTCAGGAAAAGAAGAAAAAAGAAAAACTATTCCCAGCATTAACAGAGAAAGATCTTGAGACTTCCTTTTGATCTTATCCTGGTACTCTTATTTTTATAATTAATCAACAGGGGACTAGATTATTATCTGAGACATTATTCCCCAAGCTCTATGCAAACTGAACCAAGTGTTCATCTGCCTCCCTGGTGATGATTTTTTAATAGTCAAGAGGGAAAATCAGAAAGTTAAACTAATGTACAGATTAATTAATGATTACTGTTATAATTAATCAACAGGAGACTAGATTATTATCTGAAACATTACTATATCCCTCTACACTATGTGCAAACTACATTCTTCTACCCATCTATAGCCACTTTTTACCTGCAGAAGTGACGATCAGGAAAAATCAGGAAGTTATGCTAATGAACAGGTGAATAGATAAATAAACAGATAGCCATTTTATATTCACCCCACATCCCTGTGTGTGGTCTGATTGAGTTTCATGTTTTAGAGCAAGCTCTCCCCACAAGAAATACACTGCAATTACAGTATAAAATACAGTATTTTTTATGTTTTAGAAATAAGTCTCTTACTTGCACCCAGGCTGCATTTATTTATTTAGTAATATATTAAAAAGAAAACTACTTTGAAACATTATTACAACATAAAATGTAGTATATAAAATTGTGCACGGTATATAGCAGTCATGCAAATTTAAATGTATATAGGCATAAAAAACTAATTCTTCACTTTGTAGAAACTAGTCATCCTCTTGATCCTTAAAAAACATAAAAAATAAGCAAGGTAAAAAAGAAAAAGAAAACATAACCTAGATTATTAAATTCTGGTTCGCTTGCAACAAGGATACAATTTTTTTGTTAAATATAAAATCTGGGTCCTGAAGCAAAACTGTCGAGAGTCATTGGCTTTGGTTGTCTGAGCTAGGCGCATCAAAAAGACAACCCTTAAAGTCACAGCATTATTCTTCCATTGCTGTTCAGTCATTGATTGTTGTCATTTGGCCACTTATGCAGTCATGTTATCTTACTAGATTTGAGCAGAGAGAGGATGTAAGTGGAAGCGAGATGTGAAGATGTGGGAGGTTTTAGAGTGCTGGCCTGATTAGGTGACCCGGACCTGGGGGAGGATGTACAATTATGTCTCGTTGCTGAGGGCAAATGAAGCTGAGGTTAATGGTAGGAGACAGATGGACTGGGGGTTGAAGAGCTGCATTACTGAAGTGCTGGAAGTGAGCTGAGGTCAAACTGAAAGATGGATAAAACTTCTGTTTATGTTACTATGATGTGTGGACTGGATTTTTGACATTAAATGTTAAGTGACCTTCATCTCCTTCTTCTTTTTCTGCCCTAAAAACATCTCAGGGTGTCACAGCATGTAAAGCACAGAGAAGCAAACTGGGTAGGGTGGTCCAAAATCCAATGTACTACTTTGATAACGAGTGGGTGCATTCACATTCTCCAGACACTAGGAGACGCTATAAACGCAAAATTATATTTCCACGACTGTGTCTAGAAGGGATACAGCAAAACCCCTACGTTAACAATAAATTGAACTTTCTAACTATTAGATTGTGTTTTATTAACGTCTACACATACCATAACCCTAAATCTACTCCATATAATAATGCAAAAAATAGTAATTATTGTACAATGTGAAAAAAAAAGATATATTGATGTGCACATGTGCACATTATATATATGATATATATGAAGAGTTCAGATGCAAAAGCCTCTAAATGCCATCTGAAATGTTCATCTAAAATTGGGATTTTTATCAGGCTCCTATATTTATGTTCAGTTATTTCACTTTAATAGCCTGGAAAAGGACCTGCACATTGTCATTAAAGTAAAATGACTCAGGAGCTTGATAAAAATAATTTTATATGAAAATTTCAGATGGCACTTAGAGGCTTTTGCATCTGAACTCTTCATATATATATATATATATAGGTCTACAGGCAACAATTTCATTATTCTTTTATTATTGTTTTTTACCAATATTTTTACCGATTTTCAGCCAGATTCATTTAAATGGCTATAACTCCTGAAAGGACTGATTAATTTGTATGACATCTGGGATAAATACTGCACAGTCAAACTGAAATGTCAAAGCTTCATCTAACAGGAGCGTTACCTGCCAAACCCTGACCCCTTGATCTGACACCGCTTCACCAAAAGATAGTAGTATCATAAAACATAATCAACAGCTGTTTGATTATGCCGTTTAAGTGCATGGATTTCAATTCTAGTCAGTTATTTTGTGAAAGAGAACGTTATATTCCTTCAGAATATTTGTTATTATTATTTTACAACCAAACAAAAAAAAAAATTACCCAAAAAAACTTACTCTAATTTATACAATAAGAGAGCTTCAAAAAGATGAAAACTGAGGATACAGTTACAGTACTGCAGCAATTTTATCAGTTATCATTTTTATAAAAAATATTTCTTTAAAAAAAGAAAAAAAAAGTGTACAAGAATACAAAATGGGCAAACATTTTTCATATAATATACTTTACATATTGATGCAAAATTGGTCTGTTTTGCTGATCATCCACTAGATGGCTCCCCTGACCATTTCCCAAAAGGAGTCAAGAAGCAACTACTGTTCTTTCATTTGTTTGCAGTCAGAATAAGTAAGTCTGCACAGTACAGCAGAACAAAAGAACAGAATGCTACACTGACTGACAATGACACAAAAACACTCATCAGCATTCAGTACCATAGGATTCATGACAATAAAATGAAAGATCAGCCTTATTTTGGACGGCATGCAAAATAAACAACTTCCCTGGGTTTTCTTTTCTGTTTGTGTACACACATATACAGGTCAACAAAACACATTTAGAAAGCACAAGCCTAACCTGAGCTAAGTGCTTATTCTTTCTTTCTCTTCACACACACACACACACACACACACACACACACACACACACACACACACACACAGACAAACACAGACATGTATTTTCAAACAAACTGGATGCTCTTAGCAGACGCCACGTGCCTGGCTGGCCTTCTACAAGCAGTCTACATAAACAAATAGCACTTGTAATTTTGGCACACTTATTTGGATAGGCTAAATCAAAACAGGTGAATAGTCAATAAATAATCTGAATATCCTATTTTTGGCTTTTACTATATCAAAGCCACTCACTTTCGGTAAACAATCTTTCTTTACACACTCTCTTAAGGACTTGAGGTGACTTTGTTTGTTTGGTTTGTGTGGAGTTCAGTTTAGCACATGAACTTGTTGTTATTGTTGTTTTTGTAATGGATAGTCATGATCTTAAATTATTTTGCCCTTTTGATCAGTTCAGTTACTCTGTACATTTAATCAATTATGAAACAAGTTCAGTTCAGCTGTAAACAGCTCTACTGAAGACTGTCGATACTCAACTTGACTCAGCTGTGTTGATTTCGTCTGATCAAGTCAATTCATATTCATACAAGCTTGATTTAATTGAAGTTTTGTTCTCATCCGATAATTAATAATACTACTGAACAATGACTTTTAAAGTCAGAGGTTATTCCAAACCAGCTAAATCAGATTCCAGTAGGAATGCAGAGAAAGGCTGAAGTAAGGATGAGTGTTTAGTTGACCTAAAGCTTCAGTCACGAGCAGATTACACAAGCATAGAGAAGATTGGAAGAAATCTACAAGCTGGACTGTATCCCAATTTACACCTATATAACAGATTCCATGATGTTTCTTATTCAGGGGTTACATCAAAGAGTCAAAAAAGTATCAAAAGCAGTTTGTTTGTGTGCTGCTGTATTTAACATGCTCAGCGCAGCACAGGTTTGGTGTGAAGTGGAGTTGACAGTGCACTGCTTGGATAGCTGAGCTGCTTATTAGCTTTAGATACCAGGCAGCAGAATTAAGCCCGTGTGCTCTCCCCTACTCTTGCCGGCCTGACGTGGCTTAAGCTGAACAGGTTTGAGACCGGTTATTTCACAGGCCCAGAGCACATGCACTCACTTATACTATGGGTGCTGCTGCCCAGAAAAACACAGCCAGATGTCTTGGATCTCAGATGGCTCTAAAAGTGTTATTAGGTGGTTAGGGCTGCGTCTGCTGTTTTGACACTTGATCATTTCAGTGTGGTCTTGAAGTCAGCACAAGGTTTTGTTATGCTGGAACCCTTCCCAAGTACTAAAGAAAAAGGCACTGCAGACTTATGCAACCAGTAATGTTAAATGATAGTGAAGTTAAGTTCTGTTTATGAAAAGTTCTGTTTATAAAAAAACAAAAACAAAAAACATAGCCCAAAAAAAAAAAAAAAAAGGTTTATTTGACACACGACGTGTGAAATCTTCATATAATTTATGACTTTTAGTGCATGTACAAATTTTTTTAACTAATAATATCATCCAGTTATTTTAGTATTATTTATTTACTATTATAATTTGTATTCATGTTTTGAATTTGCTTTTATTTTTCATATTTTTTATTTTAAATGTTAAATTTTTAGGAAATTTGTTGTGTGCTTTTGTCATTTTTATTATTTTTAATTCTTAAAATTAATTTTTATTTTTGTGTTCATTCAGTTTTGCTTTTATTTCAGTTGTAATTTTAGTAATTCAACATTTCTAATTTTCTTTTAATTTATCATATATATATATATATATATATATATATATATATATATATATATATATATATATATATATATATATATATATATATATATATATATATATATATATATATAAACAGAAGTTTGATATTTTAATTTTTTTTTTTCGTGTCCATTGCTGTGCACATCTCAAGTAATGGAAAAACTTATCTGAAAAAATCTTTTACACATTTCACATACTAATGAAAAAAAAAGGAAGGTACTGGAAGTTTTCGTCCAGGACATTATCTGCTAAGTTTATGGACAAATACTTTAACCCTAAAAGCACAGCACAAAATGTATAATTCTAAATACACTGAAAAGACAAAGCAATGAAAAAAAAAAGGAAAATAACAGACTTTCCTTAAAGGGATACCCAAAAATGTAAATTTATGTAAGTTTATCTGCTTACCCCCAGGGCATCCAAGATGTACGTGATTTTGTTTCTTCAGTAGAACACAAACTGAGATTTTTTAACTCAAACTGTTGCAGTCTATCAGACTTAAAAAAAAAATATATATATAAATACTGTTTAGGTTTCTTGCACAGACCGATTGACTGTAAACCAATGCAACTTAGACTGCATTCAAAATATACATTTTATAAGTTCTCTCATTCCATGGGAACTGAACCCATGACTTTGGTATAGTGCACTGCTCTTCTGTTTGAGGTACAGTAAAGCAAAATGAAGAAATCAAATGTGTATTTCCCGCAGAACTTAACCTTCACATTAATTTTCAAACAGTGGCTCTGTTTGGTTGATAATGTAATCTAGTTTGACCTGTCTGAGTCATGGCTTCAAGATGTTCTATTCCAGTAATAAATACAAGAATTTGGTCAGCTGGTGCCAATTTAGGTCACATTGTTTTATCTGTGCCCCTGATGTGACCTGGTTCACTTCCCATTGGTTACCCAATCTAACCCTCCCCACTGCAGTGGTCATGCTTCCATCGAGTGGCCTCCTTGTCCTGCCAGGTGTCACAATCATCACCCAAACTACTACCCATCTCATCTTTTGCATTCATTCCCCTTCTCTTACTTGTTTCTCTTCTCCCTCCCCCCTCTCTCTTTGGACTGCTTTTTCTTTCTGAGAATAAACACAGAAACAGTGATAAAAAGCCCAAATGGATACAATGAGCTAAATAGTCAAAGAATCCCTAAAAGACCCCATAATGTTTCTTAAAATATCACAATTTATATAAATTGAAATAAAAAAAAACAACTTGCAAAAACAGACAGAAGATTCCGGAAAGTGAGGGGAGTGAGAGTTTATAGAGAAGAGTCAATCAGAACCAGTATCAACACAGATTAGATCTTTGCGACGAGACGCTGAGGAAACGGCTGAGCACTTCACAAAGGCAGGCTCACAATAGCTGACAATTTATGAAAGATTTTTTTCGTGATGTTATCATAATGGCTTCACCTGAGTCTGCAACAATGAGTCCTCCCCATGACTGTGCGATAACATCATGTATAGGAAGTTAAGAGCATTTGCAGGGCCTCAGAGTGTCGCAAGATTAAACTGGAATAAGGTGACAACGCCAGGCTCCTTACACTTCCTACCCAGTCGTTGGAAGGTTCAAACACTGTAAATTAGGATCTTATCAGCTTCTGCTTCTCTTATCATCATCCTGTCTTAAACTCTACAGAGAGCAGTTATTGTTTGTAGTTTTACAGAAGTCCCACCATAAATAATGAGAAAACTTTGTATTAGCCAAGATCTTGATTCTGAAGTACACATAAAAATAACTGCTACTGGAAATCATTTATATTTTTCACATTAACATATTTCAGGTTAAGTGTTGAATGTTGCACCCAGATATAACATTGAAACACACCAATACTAAAATGATGTGTGCCGATATCAATACAGGTTGGAGTCATTATGTATAAATAAGAGGTGTCTTTTTTTGTTTTGTTTTCTGAGGAACCTCTTTAAAAAAATATATCAGATATATATTTTATTTTAAAAGGCCAATTAATCCATTAACTAACATTAAATAACAATAAGCAACGCATTTGTTACATTATACAGTAATTTTTGTAAGTTAGTTGTAACTGTTCATTGTTAGTTAGCTCAGGTCTATAGATACAACTTTTGATTATAATTATGTATTAGTAAATATAAGTTAACAAATGGAAACTTATAAAAATTATTTTACAAAAACTTCATTTTGTAATGGTTGTTTTCTTATTTTGTTGGACACACAACAAAAGGCTCTACAGAAAAGAAAAAAAAAGTTAAAAATGACTCAAATAATTGCAGGTAACTTTCTCAAGGTTTCCACTAAAGCTTGCACAAGATGTTATGCAATGTAGACATGCCATATCATAAATGATAGGGTCACGATAAGTCACCTGAATAAGTGTGATTTCTGAAGCTGCATCCTCAGACATATAGATGACTGTAGTGTGAAGCCAGATGTACTATGTACTATGTACCAGGGTCCCCAGACAACGCTCGAATCATTGAACACCGCCACGCAACAAGCACCAAAGTACAGCCTCTCTGATTTGTATAATGTTGATGCTATGTAAATGATGACATCTGTGATTTAACCAGGATTCTATAGTATTGCAAGTTACTGAGATCTCTCAGAGGCTCTGAAATTCCCAAAAATGTCAGTCAAACAATTAAACCATCCATCACATTGAATACCATCCACACCTTCTAACTAGTCTGTCTGTCAACAGAACATAGACTTAGTGACGACTCAAAGAGTTCACACATCTTTATATCCGTGTGGTTGACACAGTGCACTTTGCTAACAACCAAAGCTTAAAAGTCTTTAAAAGATTAACACAACAACAGTCTGACGACATTTCGCCTGTCATCAGTTTTCAACAGACTGTTACCTCATTCGCCCTTGATGAAACACTGAAACACTCTGTGAAGTAGTTAACTACACTCACTCATTCTGTGTAATAAGGGTAAAGCCCATATGAATAATATTATCAATAGCTCTTACATCACAGGTGATTTCTTCAGGTCTTCACGAAGAGTGACTAAACCATCAAATAGGTAAAGGGAGAGAAATTGAAAAGATTTAAAGAGTCAGAAAAGATTAGCTCATAATGTCTTCCTGTAGAAAAAAAAAAAACTTCCTTAGTTAAAAGAAACATTTAGGGATGTACCAATATGGAAATTTTACACACATATATATGTATACACACACACACACACACGCACACACACACACACACACACACACACACATATATCAATTAAGTTAATTAACAATTGAATTAATAAATAATAAGGCTAACTGACTAGAAATAAATGCATTTGTTTAAATATAGCCTATTTTATTTAGTGGACCAATACCATTAACATTAAAAAGTAACATTTATTGGTATGAAATGTGTCTATATGACAGTCAATATATTGTGTAACTCTTTGTTTTTCTTTAAAAAAAGCTGATTCTGAGAAACGCACAAGAATTCCAATTTACCTGTACTGTGATGCATCTGTGCAAATGGCAATACATCTGTAAATTGGCAACATATGACCAACTGTATATAAAAAGATGCCAGTCACTCTATATTAAATAAATAAAGTTTAGCAAATTATTATTAAGTCACAGTCAACAGCACTCCAAAAATACCCACGAGAATAAATAATGAGCAGAGAAATGGATATATAAATAGGAAAGCTGTTCTGCCATTGTGTGGTATCGAGAGGGCTTCCTTCTCAACACCTGCAGAGAAAAAGTAGGACATAGGGAGTGGGGAGAGAGGTGGAGAGGGGAGCAGGACAAAGGAGAGGAGGGTTTGAACAATGGCAAGGCCGGTCAGTGGAACTGCAACGAGACAGAGAGTCTGTAGGCTGCGACAGCCGCCCTGCCCCGGGGCAGCCGAAAGAGCCACACAGGAAGAGGATTCACTCCTCTCCCCAGAACATATATACGACAGTGAAAGAACAATAGAGAGGAGATTCCCTCCAGAGAGAACACGTGATGACTGAGTCTATCCAAGGTCACACAGGAACACAAGGTCAAAGTGCAATACAGGCCAATGAATTTAATTGCATGCTGCAAATAATGGCCTTATTTCAGATTTACCTAGAACATATTAAATTACTTTCTTCCCATGTTAATTTTTTTTTTTTTCTAAACTTAGATTTCTAATCAAATATATATATTTTGTGCTTAAGCACAATCTGAAGATTATTTTCAATAATTTTTCGTCACAGTAGTCATTCATTTCTTTCATATTGTTTAGTCAAATCCTTTTTATATTTCATATTGCTTAAAAGAAAAATGAAAACTGCATTGTAGGATAAGAATGAATTTCAATGTTCCACACTGATTTTATTTTCTAAATCTGAAGATATAACAATGAACTTGTACTTAAATTATAGGAGCATAATATACAAGAGTCAAGACTGGAGAACAATGTTTCTGTGATAGAATGTTGTGAGGCATTTTGTATGACTGTGACATGGAGGTTTTCTCCAGTGCCTTTAACAGAAAAAAATAATAATAATAATAATAATTTGAGAGACAAAAATTGTGCTGAAGAAACTATTATTATTTACAGTGTTGGAATTTTTTTTTTTTTTGTGCAATCTCAATAATTTCCCTTACTCATCCCAGACTCTCGAATGATATAGTGTAGATCAGGGGTCACCAAACTCGGTCCTGGAGGGCCAGTGTCCTGCAGAGACAGCCTTTAATCCTAATCAAACTCACCTGAACCAGGTGCTTGAAACTATACTTGAAACCTCCAGGCAGGTGTGTTGAGGCAAGTTGAAAACTCTGTAAGAGACCGGCCCCCGAGGACCGAGTTTGGTGACCCCTGATGTAGATGCATAGATAGGATTCAGACTGATTAATAATGAACTCTGTGAAGTTAAAATATGCGTGTCACTTAAATTGTGTCTTTCTTTCTTAAAAAAAAACTTGTACATAAACTTGTACAAAAACTTGTTATTTTCAATCTTACATTTTTATTTATCCACAGGAAATATAAAATAATCAGTAGTAATGGAGATATGTGCACAGGAAATTGCAGAAATATGTCTGAAATATTTTGCTTGGTATGTGAACTTTGGGTCAAAGAGTCAGCATAGCTGGTCTCGAGTGACGTCCGTCTGTAGGGGTCAGATGCAATGTACAATACTGACACACCACAGATACACACACATGCAGATATACACAAACAAACAAAATAAAGAACTGATTCATCCATTGGTAACAATGGGCTTTTCATCACCATTGTGAGCCATTTCTCACCCAGTGCCATCAAGGCTTGAAGTGACTTACAAATAAAGTATGTGATTTAAGGAAACAGAAAGTTATGTCTGCATGCGTAGCGGAAAGCTGTCTGAACACACCACTTAACACCTGTCACACTTCTAATTCCTTTCCTGTAAAGCAGACATTTCTCATCCTGCCTGATGTTTGTTGGACGGCTGTAGTGTGGTGGAAATTTCCCAATCACCACCATCACTGTCATTATAGGTTATCCGATGAGAATAGAGGAACCTGGTCACAGTGGGTATGAATGAGCACTCGTTTGTAGAGAATTTAGTCTGTCAGCAGCTGAGTTGGAATGGTGATATGACTTCTAACTAGTCAGCTGAGGAAAACTTGTTTACGGAAGCATCTATGTGATCACAGAGTGATGACGTTGAAAAGCTTTCTGGTTCTGCTTTTGTGACAACTACACTTGCTTCAGAAGACATAAATCACTTTTATATTGCTTTTTCTACATTGCACAAAAAAAAACAAAAAACTTTTAATTCAATGAGATCCTTGCCATTTATTTGTTATTAAGTGTGAAATGTACTAATATGAGGGAAACATTTTTACACATTTATTTTTCAATGTAAAATGAAAAATATGGTTGTTAGCATGTCAAGCTAAGAAATAATTTTAGTGATACACTAATTTCTCCAATTTCCAAAATGATATGTGCAGAAAACCACTGAACCCTGGAGGACAATAAACGCCTTATGATCACACTGTCCACAAAATGTATAATATGGGTAAAACTGGTGGGAATTGTGCAGACTACCGTATTTTCCGCACTATAAGGCGCACTTAAAAGCCTTTAATTTTCTCAAAAAATGACAGTGCGCCTTATAATCCGGAGCGCCTTATAAATGGATCAAGGCGCTCTGTCAAAATGTTGACATTCCCTTTAGCACAGCTCCATCTACTGGATCCATAACGCAAACCCAGTCAAACGTTTGACTGCAGTGTCTTCTTTTCTATGCGCCTTATAATCCGGTGCGCCCTATATATGAAAACAGTTCTAAAATAGGCCATTCATTATCCGGTGCGCCTTATAATCCGATGCGCCTTATAGTGCGGAAAATACGGTAATTAAATTACAATGAATGAACAATCAGCTTGTTTAAAAAACAAATGTTTGAAAATTAGGTTTAAATACATAATATGCTAATATGAAAATAGTTCCACATTCCTTTAATCTGGAAACTATGTTCCACATGCCACTAGAATTTATTCTCTTGTTCACATAAATTAACTTTTGTTCCTCGCTAACTCCGATGCAACACCACCAGCAGTTTTAGTTCCTTTATCAGTTTTCAGTCTCTGAACTGGTTTGTACCAGAATGGCCTGAGTCCTGTGTAAACTGATAAAAGCAGCTTTGCTGTCAGTTCTACTTTGCTCTGTCTGTCACTATAGAAACACACACACAGACACACACACACATTGCTTCAACACAATCTGTTCACTTCAAAGTTCCCTGTCCTGAACACAGTGAAAGACAGGAAATGGGTGGGAGAGAGAAGACAATCCTGAGTCAAGCATATCATACAGCTCACAAGACAGGCAGCACAATTGACTTAAATATTTTAGCCATAGTAGACCTAAATAAGCATGTTACTGTAAAAGGGAAAACAACATGGAAATGAAAGCTGACAGGCAAAAAAAAAAAAAAAAAAAAATTGTGGCTTGCTTAAACGGAAAGTTGGATACAAACTGACAGCAAATGACTCAAACATTATACTGCAGTGTCTGTCTTTTAACAATTATCATGTTGCATGTCTTTATGTTACTAAGCTCCCACAGCTACTCTAGTTCAAAGGTTTTGATAATAGCTCACACTCCACATTTAAGTGTGTGTGTGCATTTGTGTGTGTGTGTCCACCATAGTCAATTTGGCAGGTGAATGTTTACATAGTAAATTCCCTCTTGGCAGCGATGAAGAATTGGGCTCTGACCACCAGGTAGTTAGATGTCAGATGACGCATTCCCAGTCCATCAGAACTGGTTTGAGCCAGTACAGTGACCAATCAGAGCATTGAGATTAACAGGCATTCACTGATCTTCTTCTCTGCCAGACCTAATCCTAAACCATGCCAAAAAAACTGTCAAAACATCAGAATGCACAAAATTACTTATCGCTATAAAACTGACTCAGAGCAGGATCTATAGAGATGAGCACTTGGTACAGCTTCTTATCTACGCACCACAGTAATATAATACATTTAACAAACATGGCTGAATCAACCAGAAACTGGTTCATGCCAGTCTGGTAATCTGACAAGCCTGAATGAAAGTTAACCAGACCACATGGTGAGCGACAGGTGGGACCATCCTGCAAACAGCACAAAAAGTGAAAGATAAAAAAACAAATACCCCTGAGATGATGAAATAAACTCTCAGTATGACTGCTGAAATGATGGGTTTGTGGGTTACACTTAACTGTAGCTAGTTTTGTAGATTAAACACAACAGCAATGTCACACTTGTTTAGACTGAGATAGGACCTTAACATTTCTAGTGTGAACAAGGCACTCTCAGAAAAAAAGGTACTAAAGTTGTCAAAAGACATCTTTGTACCTTATTTAGCCCAAAAGGGTACATACTGGTTCCTTAAAAGTAAATATTGGTAACTAAATAGTACACTTTTTTTCCTTAGAAAGGTGGAATCAATTCTAGGGACCCATGGGTCCAGGAGAACCCACAATATCTACATTTTATTTTTAAAAATAGGAGGTGGCCAAAACAATTGTTCAATTAAGCAGCCATAGTCCGAACTGTATCACCCAACTCCATCCCAGTCATTTTTATATTTATACAAATATAAGATAAAGAAAGAGAAAAGAGTCTGAATGTTTAGTTAATAATTTATTATACAAAGAATGAAAAATAATATTGTGAAAAATGCATAAATGGTGTCATAACATTGTGACAGATAAATAGGTGGCCAATATGTGTTACAACACATATCACAATATTAAACAGGCACAGAGACAATGCTTTATGTTTAGGCAGTTTTCAGGCAATTTAATTTCTGTCTCCAGTCATAGTTCTTTGTGCACCAACAAATACACCTATAAGGTGCAGCAGATTGTGATAAAGTCCATTTTTAAAATGCATAGAGTTCACGAGACACATTTCCGCGCGTCTTCATGTTGTGATGCACCAGGGGCTCCGCGTGCGTGTGCCGCGGGATTCCTTCACACTGAGCGCCTCAACAGCTACAGATACGGTGCGTCCCGAGCTTCATGTCTTGTATCAAAGGGCTCGTGTCAGTTACGAGACTTTCCTTCATCTTGGTGTTCCTTTTAGACCCTTTGGACATGTCCGTTATCGCCAGGTTGTAAATGTCACCGGCAGTCTGAAACGAACGACCATGCAGCCGCTGGTCATTGCGTGAAAACGCTCAACGCAGCTTCAGAAAGTGTCGCACCATCCCGGCGATCCGCAGGAACTTGTCTTTCTTCCTCTGCTTGAGGGCCATCAGAGCTTTGGCCGTCTCTTCGGGGTCGTGCGTGAAGGAGAAGATGCTTCTCACTCTCTCCTCGGCTTTCATGTCACCAGTTTTCTGGAAGAGTCTCATAAGCGCGTCCTGGTTGACGCTCTCGAAGATGTTCGCAACCGCCCGCTTGCGGTTCGCCGTGTCAAACTTGTTGCCGTGGATAGAAGGGCAGACCCGGCGAGATTCTGAGTACATGTCGGTCGACATCCTGCAGCTTTCGTGTTGTTTAGCAGCGTTGAAGTAGCCAACGCGATCGAGCTAAGCCTCTTTGGTGGCTGTGAGACGAGTGAGGATTTTACAGTGACTGCTAGCTCTTTATAGCTCTCGCTTACGGAGATGACAACATCCGACTGCCCGGGAACGCCTTCCCGTTTCCAGCCAACTTCTCTAACTTCAGTTTGCCAACATGCCTCGAGCTTTGCAAATGGCAATAATTATGGGTCAAAGCGCTGACAACATGAGTGCTCCACATAGAGGGTGCATTTGCAACCCATAGAATTTTTCTATTGATCTTAACTATAAGAAATATTAGATAACAGCTGTTAATTTAGATTTGAACCCATAAAGCACGTTTTGTAGGAATGTGGGATTTTGGAGATGTGAGAACCCTAATATCCAGTGTAAAATTAATGCGCTCTATGCAAGATGAAGTGACCTAAAAAAAAACATACACCACCATTCAAAAGTTTTGGGGTCAGTAAGTTTTTTTGTTGGTTTGTTTTTTAAGACATTTTATGTATCAGCAAGGACTAGTCATTTGATAAATAGTGTTCTCTGCAAAAAATTCCAAACTAGCCTACTGTAATGTATCTTCGTGACAAGAACTCACTTGACTGTCATCATAGCATTCTGAATAATTATATTGTCATCACATTGGTGTTCTATTTTGGTGTCATTAACTATATTAACCTGTATAGCCAATTCTTTACTAATTATGTCATGGATGATGTCATATTGATTTGTAGGTTTGAAAGACTGATGCAAGTCTCTGAAACAAACATCAATATTAATATGTTGTCTATGGTGTAGTTATACAACCATTAAGCTTGAAAATGGACAGCAGAACCCAACTTGACTTTTCTATAGTAGTGCCCTTCAAAACTGCTTTACTTGATATGATTGCAAGATAAGTTTAAACTAGCTGGGAGCTTTAAAAATAAAAAATAATTTGAGTGAATATAGCTGACAACAAATAGCAACATTCTACTTTTTTGATAATTGCTAAATTGCTGCATGGAGACATTTCAGATAACACAGCTAGGAACTCATTTTGCATGCTGTGAGCAACTCCCTATAAACAAAACTCAACACACAGACATCCACGTGTTTATTCTCTGTCTGGTTTCTTTTAGAGCAATTCTCTTTGAACCTTCATCGCAGTCTTGGTGGAAAACAAGCAAGTCACAAAGGAATTTTTCAAAGGTTCTGCAGCTACATTTTATTTGGCCTCCAAAGACTGCTAAAAAATGTGCCATTGTTGCAATAATCTTGTGGAATGCCCGTTAGTTGGCATCTATTGTGAGTCCGTTGCGAAACAGGATACTCAGGTTGGCATAAGTTATGAATGGAGTCAAGGAGGATGGGAAATATGCAGAAAATGACGCCAGGAACATGTCATTAACATAAGAGACTTTTCTGGAGTCTTGCACACAGAGCACAATATGACCTTTTGACACGGTAAAGGAAACATTGGATTGAGAGCCTGGTCCTGCCCTCTCAAACACAATCTTAGTGTACTTCATCAATCCTAACAATGGGAAAACTAAATTTAACGTGGGTCAAATTTAACGTGGGTCAAAGGTCACATCAGCTGGTCTGCATGAAGGTATAGTTCCCTCCCCTGCACACGCCTGGAGCCAGTAGCTAATCAAAAGAATAAACCCAATTCTCACTAACATTGAGGACCCGTACTTGATTTTGTGCACATGATACAGTAAATATAAATAAAACAATATTTTAAAGTTTTAATTCAATGTTGTAACAAACAATATACAGATTTGTATGATTATAAAGGGCATGTTTTTAATGAAAATAAATTCAATTTAAATTAAATCGATTTTAAATAACAATACTAATATATAAATAAGTAAAAATGTAAATAAATAAGTAAACTTTTTAAATATAATCCATAGAGATGAACGTCCATCAGTTTCTGATTATACTGCAGTCTGTTATCGGCTGTCCATATTCAAGCCCATAAAACTTCAAAGCAGAAGAGAAGCAAGCAAACACTGTGAGCAATAAAGAAGTTGAAAATGAAGTAGTTTTACACATTTCATTTACTTTGCTGTTTCCACTAACGTTATGCAATTTGCAGACCAATACAATAAATGTGATTAGGATTGCCATGTTCACAGGTAATAACATTCATTCTGGCTCAAATGCAATTGTCTATAGAATCATGACTTCATTATTTACTATTTTATAAAACCACCTTTCCGCTTTCATTTCTGAGAGAATGGCGTCATGCAACAAAACAAACTGTGACACAATGTTCACTCTATGTAATTATTGCTGCACAGTAAAAATCGAAGGAAGCAGCTGTGAAGATGTTTTAAAAAATAGCATTTACCTCAGTGTGCTGCATGAAGTAGAGAATGTTGTTCTTTGTTTTTCGTCCCTTCCTGCATGCTTTGCTGAACTAAGCACCATAGGGGACCAGAGTCTTCAGCTTGTCAGATGACAACATTCGTCCCTAGCAAATGACTCCATCTGCTGCAGTAGACCTACATAGAAAATGACCAAACTTCATAAAAATGTGTACTCTGACAATGAATTATTGATCAAATGTTGTAATGCTGTCATCATCATTTTATTTTTGCCAATGGAAATAATTCTGAAACAAGAAAACCCTTTGACATAAGACAAACAAATGGCATGGACTTTTTTAATTTATAGTGAGTAAAGACCTATTTGCAAAATAAACAGTGGAAATTAGCAATAATGCCATATTCTTGCATTTTAATTTGATAAGTCTGTTTATTTTAAAATCAATGTTTCATCATTTATCAAACTGTGTTTATGTATTGTGCAAATTGTAACCGAATAAACTATAATATAACACATAAACATAGATACTCAGCAGCGTGCGCACATTCTGAAGAAACATTTAACACAATTCTCAGAAGAATAAGCACTGTAGCTATAATGACATCAGGGCACTGCAGTCAAATCTGCCCATGGCAGGAGATTCCAGTTTAATTACTCCACTTGATTTTATAGTATCATTTGCATCGGAGTATAGAGATTAAATATTTGAACATACTGTCAAAGTCAGAGCATTGATTTTTTCCCAAGGACTTTCATCCACAGTGACAAACTTTAAGAGGTATTATTTAAAATTAAATTTCAGATTTCAGCTCATATTATACAACCACTACAACTGAATTTATTTATTGAACTTACCACCATTCTAATCACAGGCCTCAGTCATCCAAACCCACAGCTGTGCAGCTTCAGATAATAACTCAGCATTTGTTAGTTCACACACTCACAAATAGCACCATTTAATCATGTCTGCTGCAGGCCACTAACTGGAAGATGGGAGGTTAACGGTAATCATCTTTTATGACAGCCCGATTCCGGGACTCAAGTCCTGTGCTTTGCAATCACAGTTTTGGCACTGAGCTTTATGTATTCACAATAAAAGAGTTGGCGTCTAACAGTTTTTAAAACAGCCATATACTTCTATTCATGTCTTGGCCTGAACCTGAACCATCATTAACAGTAAAACCAGAGTTAGATCTGCATGGAAGAGCAGCTTCTTAAGAAATAGCAATTAATCAAACACCAAAGGCACTATGGCTGGCAGTCTGCCAGTTCTGCTCAATCTTGGCCCAAATACTATTCCCATTCCACTGTTGCCATTGCCTGGCTGAGATTCAGGCCAAAATCACTACGGAAGGAAGTATTCTGTCCATATTAGGAGAGAAAAGCCACATCAGATGATGTTACTCAAACATGAACAATGAGTTGACAATTCTAAACTATTTTATGTGATGTACATTTTGTTTATATTTGACTTTAATGGTTAATATAATAATAATAATTAAAAATAATTATTATGATTATAACTATGACTACAGAAACAATATGTACAAAGTGCCCCTTAGATAAGAGAAATGTACGCCTATTTCCATCTCATAAGAAAAAAAAATCTTGATTTTGTAAATCATAATTATTACTTTAAAATACACTATTATGAGATAAATAATAATTATACTTTTAATAAAAATCAAAACTGCCATAAAAAGTAAAAAAAAAAAAAAATCGGACTTTTCATATTTCAGCCTGTCATGTCAATTATACATAATTTAAACTTTATATCTCATAAATTTGACCTTTTACATTATAATTTTAACTCATTTGAATTTTATTTCATATTTAGATTTTTCTATCTCTTGGCAATTGATTTAATCATTAAATGCATTCGTTAAAATGAATGAAAATTAAACCATACACATTATGTATGCAAGCAGGGTCAATTTTGATATCATGGTGATTTATGAGAGAACCAAGTTAATATCAGAGGGGCAGCCATAATATGTTGGAGAAAGCTTCAAATGTTTCTGGAATAATCCATAATGATTTTTAGACAAAAAAAGTAATTATATTAATAAAAACTACAATAATAACTAAATAATCCTCTATTCTCAGAGTTTTGCATAACCCAGTCATAACTAGAAAGGGTTTAATTGTCAATATAATTGGTCAACCAGGGCACAGAACACACTAGAGTGGACACTGGCACACTTTCAAGACTGACAGCTTGTGTTTTCCCATACTTCCTCACATACGCTCAGCATCCAGGGACAAGCCCAAGCATGTGGATTACATGAGTCATCAAGCACTGCTTCCACGCAAACACCCAGGCAGCATTACGCACTAAACTAGCCAGAACCAGATAAAGCACCACCCATTCCCTATCTGACAGCGCCTTGCCCTCGTTTTCTGTTTCCATATCTCTTTCATTCTTTCAACTTCTCTTTTCATTAAGCGTGATATCTCAAAATCATATGAAAACCAGACCCCATGTCCTCACAAGCCGATCTGAGTTACAGTAGCACCGTGAGCCAAAGCTTTACTAAGGTCTCAGTGACTGGCACAGACAACTCTCTCTCTTTCTCCCTGAGAGCTTTCAGTGTCCTATTCCACAAAGCCCCGAACTTGCTTAATATTTCACTCCACAAGCCGCTTGCTCTGTACTGACCGTTCTGAACGCCTTTCTAATTACTCTGGATCATGAAGTGGTTCAGGACAACAATGTTAACATAGTACAATATATGTTTATTACATCACCCTGTCCTGGAGCAAATTGTTCTAATCTAATTGTTCGTACTCACAAATAACAATAAAACTCACAGGAATATTTTAGGTTAAGCTCCATTTACAGCATCTGTGATATCATTATCAATTCCCATGGACAATCATTTCAACATCACCAGTCAGTGTTCCAATTAGTGTAGTGTTTGTAGGACAGTCATTATAAAAGAATAAACTAGGGATACCAATAAGCTGATAATTATTTTCAACAAAAACCAATTAAAGAATAACAGCTCAAAAACTAATTTTACACTGCCTCTTTAAATTGGTGCTTTATTATTTCAATCTTAAAATATAAGTAAATACATTATAAAAACTCAGATATTTGCCACATAACTGATATGGTACCAATATGTTGTGCATCTCTAGGATAGAGTTAAAAATCATAATTGTTTGAATTTTTTTAAATGACATCTCTTGTCGTTATCTAGGCTGCATTTATTTGACCAAAAATATAGTAAAAATAGTAATACTGAGAAATATTGAAATTTAGATGTATTTATTTTAATACATTTTTATTATTATCAATGTTAAAAATAGTTTTGTTGCTTTGTGCATGTTTGTGGAAAGCTTGATACATTGATGTTTAGGATTTTAGGATTCTTTGACAAGAAAGTTCTCATCATAAACATAACAACATTTATCTGAAATAGAAATCTTAACATTATACACGTCTTTACTGTCACTTTTAAACAATTTAAAGTGTCCTTGCTGAATAAAAGTTTCTTTAATAATTAATAAAAATGTATTTCTTTTAAAAAAAAAATTAGCTGACCTCCAAATTGTTGAATGAAATCTAATATTATTTTTTTAACTTTTGTTTTTAATTATGCAATTTTTTGTAAAAATATGTTTTAATTTAGAAATGGTGGTATGAGATATTTCATTATTGTTTATATATATATATATATATATATATATATATATACTGTATATAAACCTTCTGTGGTGCATCGTAACCACTGCTGTTTCTTATCACTGCTTTGGAGACTCATTCAGTTGTAAACATTACCAGGAGTGTTTACAATGTATATGGTTACCGAAGAGCGTTGCCATGGTGTCTGGTCTGAGTAAGATATTGTCCCCATGACAGTGTAAAAGTGGGAGAGCGGAAGCATTGCCCAAATACAACTGAGCTAAAGCATGTGTTGACTTTGAAAACAATTTGGTGCACTCTTAAAAAAATAATTCTGAATCTGTGCTCTCAAATTACAAATGGGAAACTCACATGAACGTAACAGTTAATCACAGTAACAAACTTAAGCAGAGCGTGCTTTGAAAGCAAACTGCGTCATCGCACGGCCACTATGACAAACATTCTCCAAATGACCCATTAGCAATGAGTAAACCATGACTCCTTCGTGAAGCCACGTTAGCTAAACTAAGATTAGCGCTAGCCCATCGCTGAGGGCCTTGTCGTGTTTGTCTTCAAATGGTTGTCCAAACAGGAAAGAGGATTTCTTTTCAAACCTTGTGGTAGAGTTTACAGTATCTGTTTTCATCTGCTTACGAGAACCAACTAGAGGCAAACACATTGAGCTAATACAGTGTTTCCCGAGAATCTGATTCCTGTGTGAACACAAGTCTTGCTTGGAAATCTAAACTGTTGTTCTGTTGATTCCTCAACAGATTCTTTAACTATAATTACTAAAACTGAAACTAAAATGTATAAAAGCTATAATATAAATAAAATCATAATTAAAGTTTCAACTAAAAACTTAAAGGTAAAGCGTTAAATAAAAAATAAAAACCGAACATGAAAACCTACAGTATAATAGACTTTATAGTTCATTAGTATTCTTAAGTGGTTCAAGGCTAATATCCCAAAACCTGTCAGCCTGTCTCGCTCTCTGTCTGTCTCTCCCATGACCTGACCATGACGGACAGAATCTCTTTGGAGGACATCAGCCAAAAAAGAAAGAGAAAGAAGAGTCTGGAGCCTGCATACCGGCATGTTATTGTTCATCCTGGCCAGGGAACAAGGTCGAGGAAGGCTGCAATTCCCTGCCTGCCAAAAAGCTTTGACCAACAATCCACACCCCCTCAGACGTTTCCTATGTTACTTAATAATAACAGGCCCATGCCAAAACACTAGTTTGGATAAACAGACAATAGGGCCTTTGTCAAACGGTTAAAAGCCCTTTGTTTTAATGCTCATCAAAAATTACAGACCTGACCAGGTCAAAAGCTGGCAGAAGGGATTTATTTACATGTAACCAGTTCAATATTTAATAATAATAATAATAAAGAAAAGTGTATAGAAAGGAATTTAACAGATCAGCTCTCTCTCTCTCTCTCTCTCTCTCTCTCTCTCTCTCTCTCTCTCTCTCTCTATATATATATATATATATATATATATATATATATATATATACATAAATAAGTAAACAGGTGGACAAAAAAGAAAAATGTTGCTTAAGTTTCACTCAACCCCAAAAAAAGGACTAAAAAATGAGCTGTAATTAACCCCTATTCCCTCCACTCCACTACTGCAACATCCAATAACCCTTCTCAACTTAGTTTGAGAAAGCATGGTTTAATTGGGTTTAATATGAACGCCTGGAACAGGCACTGTGCAGCGAGAGGCAAACAAGGCCTGGTAAGAATGTCAGCAGCCTTAAACCAGTCACCAAGAAAGCAATCAGACTTGTGGATGGTTTAACTCACCAGAAAAGCATTGGATACTCATCAGAAGCACAGATAATGGGGGAAGCAGAACGTAACCACTGAGGTAATATCAGAACTGCAATGTAAGAAATACCCACAACAAAGTAATTCAAACTTAATTAAACCCAAATCCACAACCAAAGCACGACCTACTACATACAAACTCGAGGTATAAAGAGTCACATCAGTCAATCATAGCATCTTCTGTGGCTGGAGCTGATCATTTATCCCTAGTACAAAAATGTTCTTATGTGTGCACAGTGTGCCACACTTGAATGACAACTCGTTTTCCTTACAGACGGGAACAGAATAAAACACTGAACATGGACTGCATTATATATCAAAATATGACCATTTTTCCTAAAACAGAAACATATGGAAAATCCTTTAACATAAAGTGAAATACAGCACATCATATTGCACAGATTTAACAAACAATAACAACACTTTCCCCACATAGACAGTGAATGAGACATTTGGACTGCATTATGAATAAAACCAGCCGCAGACATCATATTAATACATTTAAAAGCAATTACATCATCCAAAAGCTGACATCTGAGAGATGAGATCTCCATCACTTAATCTCTATAAAATTTAAAAGAGAAAAGGCTAAACAAATCACATACAAAATCTGCCAGTCTCTTTTTCTCTTTATATAGGCTAAGTGTTTTCATCAGTGACAATGGAGGGTGACGCAGAATGACTAAAACAGATTAAGAAATTAAACACAAATGTTTCCGCAGGAGAATTGAGAAGTGAATTTCATAGATTTCCCATGATGTAAGAGAATTATTTTATATGTTGAAATAGCATCTACAGTTTAGCATCAAATTTAGCATTCACTCAGTGGTCATAGAAAGCCCTCTTGTGGCCGCAGCTGTTTCTGTTTTCAGGATTTAACAACAAAACACATCATTCAGTGGTACCCAGGCACCCTTAAAAACAGTAATGTAAACACTTATGAAAAAAAATCATAACAATGAAAAGGGAGATACATCTTTGTGATGAGAAATTTTATTTTAAATAAATCTCAAAAAGGACTATTATGCTTACAACTTGGCTCTGAGCAGGTTGGGGACATTGACACCAAGTGGTCAGAAATTATAATTACACTCACAAGATCTCTCTCTAAAAATATTCACACTAAACCTAAAAAAGTCATCAGCAAAGTGAAGGTAAGGCAATGTATTTTTAGTCATCCTATGAGGACTGTATAGGCTTTATGTATTTTGTCTACCCTTTTATCTAAAAATGCAGGCAATACACTTTCTATATTCATCCAGTGACATTTTTAAATTTAATCATTACATTTCAACCAATGTATATCTGTCCAAAGCATTCTTTGCCAATTTAAGGTGTACTTGAATAAATCATGTAAAAAAAAAAAAACTATTTTGAAATAAAAGGTCAAAATAATATGATATAACTTGGTAACATAAATGTTATACGTGAAAGAAAGTGGTTAGATTTTCTGACTGTTATTAGGATGGCAAACTATTTACATATCATAGTAACAAAAATTTTGAAAAAGGAAGCATAGAATTAGATTGTGCTTGAATCGTGTTCAGTTTTGTGAGATAACAACCAAGTGACCGCCTTGCTCAGGAAGTTTAAACATCAACATTTACCTCATTGTTTGTATGGATGATTGCATTTTTTTTTTATGTGTGTCTGTGTGTGTGTGTTTTTGACCAACAGATGTTAAAAGGCTTTTAAGAACACATAAGTGAAGATTTGCTTAGAGTGATCATGATCAATTTATATTAATCACTTTTTTGCAGCAGTTAAGGCCACTGAACACTCATAAGTGACACCTCTAGTGCTTGTTCTCACGAAGTGCGAGTATCGTAACATCACGGCCTGTCTTGTATGTTTCCTGAACTTATTTGGCACTTTTAAGGGTGTGTGCAATCATGTCAGTAAACTCTGTGTCACTTCCTGAAAGTGCAGATGTAGAGCCAAAACAACACTTCAGCTGAACTATAAAACGTTGCTCAGCCAGACGGTCCTGTTTCAGTTGTTCTGTACACTGACAATGGCCAAAAGACATCTGATGTTGTGGATCTTCGCTCTGTGTGTTTCACTCAATCCCTCAGGTAAGATACTGGATACACTAGTGCCTCTGCTTCACAACGACTGTTTAACTTATCTCTGCACTGCTGTGGACTTTAATACTACACCGGCTGCACTGCAAGAGTTCACGTAATGATGGGTGTCTGATTTTAGAATAAAAGTATGAGATATTTTTATTTGTACAGATCCTAGATTTACTAAGGGTCAGGGAAAATTTACAACAAATGTACTGTTTGTATTATTTTATTGTATTATATGTTGAATAATGTTTTATATAATTTCAAATCATAATTTGTATGAAACCAATGGTAACAGATTAGGTTGTAGTGTATTAAATGTAAATGTATCAAAATATGACTGTAAATAAATTTTGGTCAATAGCATTGTGCATATTATATTATTTGATTTTCGGACTATAAGTTGCACCTTAGTATAAGTCGCATCAGTCCAAAAATACATCATGACGAGGAAAAAAACATATATAAGTCGCACTGGACTATAAGGCTGCATTTACACTGCAGGTCTTGATGCCCAAAGCCGATTTTCTGACTATATCCGATTTTTTTGACGACCTGCTTACATCATCTTTTAAAAGTGTCCCATATCCGATTTTTGCATTTACACTATACACTACTGAAACTACCAAACGTAGACGTTCTGACCCGGAAAAAGAAGTAAAACAGCACAAAATACAATGGATGCAGATGTAAATAAAATTATACAGTAGGGCTGCACGATATTGGGAACAAAATGACATTGCAATATTTTATTTTTCTACGATATATATTGCGATATGAAATCTAATCAAACTTTTTCTTACAAACAAAAATGGGGAGAGCAGATTTACAGTATTGTTCAAAATAATAGCAGTACAATGTGACTAACCAGAATAATCAAGGTTTTTAGTATATTTTTTATTGCTACGTGGCAAACAAGTTACCAGTAGGTTCAGTAGATTGTCAGAAAACAAACAAGACCCAGCATTCATGATATGCACGCTCTTAAGGCTGTGCAATTGGGCAATTAGTTGAAAGGGGTGTGTTCAAAAAAATAGCAGTGTCTACCTTTGACTGTACAAACTCAAAACTATTTTGTACAAACATTTTTTTTTTCTGGGATTTAGCAATCCTGTGAACTAATATTTAGTTGTATGACCACAGTTTTTTAAAACTGCTTGACATCTGTGTGGCATGGAGTCAACCAACTTGTGGCACCTCTCAGCTGTTATTCCACTCCATGATTCTTTAACAACATTCCACAATTCATTCACATTTCTTGGTTTTGCTTCAGAAACAGCATTTCTGATATCACCCCACAAGTTCTCAATTGGATTAAGGTCTGGAGATTGGGCTGGCCACTCCATAACATTAATTTTGTTGGTTTGGAACCAAGACTTTGCCCGTTTACTAGTGTGTTTTGGGTCATTGTCTTGTTGAAACAACCATTTCAAGGGCATGTCCTCTTCAGCATAGGGCAACATGACCTCTTCAAGTATTTTAACATATGCAAACTGATCCATGATCCCTGGTATGCGATAAATAGGCCCAACACCATAGTAGGAGAAACATGCCCATATCATGATGCTTGCACCTCCATGCTTCACTGTCTTCACTGTGTACTGTGGCTTGAATTCAGAGTTTGGGGGTCGTCTCACAAACTGCCTGTGGCCCTTGGACCCAAAAAGAACAATTTTACTCTCATCAGTCCACAAAATGTTCCTCCATTTCTCTTTAGGCCAGTTGATGTGTTCTTTGGCAAATTGTAACCTCTTCTGCACATGCCTTTTTTTTAACAGAGGGACTTTGCGGGGGATTCTTGAAAATAGATTAGCTTCACACAGACGTCTTCTAACTGTCACAGTACTTACAGGTAACTCCAGACTGTCTTTGATCATCCAGGAGCTGATCATTGGCTGAGCCTTTGCCATTCTGGTTATTCTTCTATCCATTTTGATGGTTGTCTTCCGTTTTCTTCCACGTCTCTCTGGTTTTGCTCTCCATTTTAAGGCATTGGAGATCATTTTAGCTGAACAGCCTATCATTTTTTGCACCTCTTTATAGGTTTTCCCCTCTCTAATCAACTTTTTAATCAAAGTACGCTGTTCTTCTGAACAATGTCTTGAACGACCCATTTTCCTCAGCTTTCAAATGCATGTTCAACAAGTGTTGGCTTCATCCTTAAATAGGGGCCACCTGATTCACACCTGTTTCTTCACAAAATTGATGACCTCAATGATTGAATGCCACACTGCTATTTTTTTGAACACACCCCTTTCAACTAATTCAACTAATTGCCCAATTGCACAGCCTTAAGAGCGTGCATATCATGAATGCTGGGTCTCATTTGTTTTCTGAGAATCTACTGAACCTACTGGTAACTTGTTTGCCACGTAGCAATAAAAAAATATACGAAAAACCTTGATTATTCTGGTTAGTCACATTGTACTGCTATTATTTTGAACAATACTGTACATTCTCATTTTAAATGATTATGACACCATCTTGTCAATTGATTAATATGCGCGAGGGAGAGAGAGCAGGACCGCACTCGTGTTGTTTGAAGACTGTGAGCGTGCAGCCGGGGCTCACTCTCTCTCTCAATTCAATTCAATATTGCTTTATTGGCATGAATGTAAATTATACAATATTGCCAAAGCTTAGTGTACATATATAGAAGAAATAGAATAAATTATAACAAAAAAATGGACATCACAGTAATGGAACTGATTATAATAACATCTTATAATATTAAACTAACAAATTATAACATTTGTGTGAACGTTTGTGAACGTTTGATTCCACAGTCTTAAACTTACATAGAAATACACAAACATACTAAGGGTCACTGTGGTGCACAATAGGGTCAGACACTGACACACTCTCACAGACACACACTCTCTCTCTCTCTCTCTCTCTCTCTCTCGCTGTCTCTCACGCGCACTATCTCTCTCTCGCGCTCTCTCTCTCGCGCTCTCTCGCTCGCACTCTCTCTCTCGCTGACCTGTCAAAACTTTTTTGAGCTGTGCGATTAATCCCCGATTTACATTCAAGGGCTGGGCAGCAGAAAAAAAAAATCAGCAAAACATTGGTCTCGTATGGCGGAGGAAAAAAAAGGAGAGCCCTTTATTTCTGTAACAACCCTGCATTTTTGCCCCATCTCTTCGCCCCAAAGACTGAAAAGACATGAAACCTCGGCATTGCTCCACTATGTGTATCCTTCGTCCTCCATCACGCCTATAATAAGTCATGTGATCTCAGTTGGCGGTGTCGACCTGAGTTGACGTCACTTTTTTAATGACGTACGGCTCGCATTTACTGGGGATTTAATATCCGATTTGTCTGCTTACATGGCACACGCAAAGGCACGTATCAGATTCATATCCGATTTATTACCACAAATGAAGGAGGCCTGAATCCGATCTGAGAACATCGGAATCCATGCAGTTTTTTCCTGCTTACACACGTACACCGGTCATATCCGATCTGTGCCACATGAGAGCAAAAAATCGGATTTGGGTCACTTGAACCATGCAGTGTAAATGGGGCCTAAGTCACATTTATTTAGAACCAAACAAAAAGAGAAAACATTACCTTCTACAGCCGCGAGAGGGTGTTCTACGTCTTCAGTAGTAGACTACAAGAACACTGAGCAGAATTAGAGCGCCCTCTAGCGGCTGGAGACAGTAATGTTTTCTCTTAGTTCATTTCTCTCGGTTCATGTCAAATTAATTTTGATAAATAATTCGCACCTGACTATAAGTCGCAGGACCAGCCAAATCAGAAAAAAAGTGAGACTTATAGTCCGGAAAAAAAGGGATGCACCACACTTTTAGAGAAAAAAAATAAGGTACAAAAGCGGTCACTGAGGTAGTATCTTTTTATTTTATTTTTTATTTTTTTACCTGTTAACTGTCACCTGCCCCCTCGGTGGGCCCCTACGTTTACTTCACTATATTACAATTAAATCCTAATCTAATCATGACCAACTATATATCGTTGGAAAGGTCTAAGACTCCTTAATAGATATTTTACCAATCTTTTCTGTAAAAAAAATTATGTAGGAAAAGTAATAGATTAATTTATGGCAAGAGTGCACCTCAAAAACCTACATCATAACGGGAGTTCTGACCTTTGTCAAAAAAAAGTCTTCTTTGTTGCCTTTTTCTCTATCACACTTTAGAAATCACCAGAAATTATATATCACTTGAAAACTTGAAATCTTAAAAATTCATCCTTTGAAACCTTTCAAACATTGCATTACCATGAAAATTTTACATTAAAATCACGTTACAGAATGGTTTCAGTCATGAATGATAAAATTTTTCGTTGGATTATGCACTTTCAAGTCTATGTTCAAAAAGGTGAGTGACAGTTAACAGGTTAAGTACACCTTTGTAAAGGTTTTTAAAGGTATACACATTAGTACCTAAAATTTACATATTAGTTTGGTCCATGATTGTTTCCCTTTGAAAAGATATCGCCCCATTTACAGCTTTTATTTGGGGGTGGAGGGGGCGTTAAAGGCAGGGTAGGTAAAAAATATATAAAAAACTTTTTTTCCAAATTTGTTTAAACTTTATTTATATATCAATACATAATTAAAATGTAAGTACTCTGAAAAAGAAAGTATAAAAATCGAGTGTCCGTAGACCTCTCACGACTGTTTTAAAGACAGCTCATTATTTCCATTCACTCCACCCCCTCCCTTCTGGGCTCCTTCCAAAGCCACGCTATAGCTATCATCTTGAGCTAGGCCTATAGATTATTTATCGTCTCTACTACGGCTCGCTAAGTAATGTTATGTTAGCTATATTATGCAGCTACGTGTGCTAATGACACATGCTTTATGAAAAAATAAACAAAAAAATATGTATGATCAAAATACAAAAATAAAGATTTACCTGTCCAGCAGAAATAAAGCCATCAAGGAGTCACTTTTCAGCCCCTTGAGTTCCCTCAGTTCTCGCATCGCTGGAAAGCCACGCCGATATTAACTCACGTTTTATTTCTTTGTTTATCCAAAGACTTTTTGTTCATTGCCTTTTCTTGTACTGTTACTGTCTTCCTTTTTTTTGCCTGGTTTGCCTTCACTAACTGCATAGGCCGGTACTGTGAATTTTGCTTGCTGCTTCTCTACAATTGTTTTGGTATTCCTAGGATCCGTGCCTCTTGAATTCCTCAAATCAAACGTACCCGCGCAAGTGGGCAGGTCATGTGTGGCAAAAGTGTGGTTGCCATGGTCGCGAGAGAGTGACAGTCGCCTAAGCCAATCCTATGTTTCGTCCCGAATGGAAATAATGAGCTGTGTTTAATACAGATTAAACGGTCTAGAGTCACTCGATTTTTATACTCTTTTTATCAGAGTACTTACATTTTAATTATGCATTGATATATATATAGAAAGTTTAAACGAATTTGGAAGAAAGTTGTTTATAAATGTTTTACCTACCCTGCCTTTAAGATTAGACAATCAGGTAACGGTTTAAAATGAGGGGGTGCATAATCTGCCAGGGGTGCAGAATTCCCCATAACAACGCAAGTTAAAACAATTCATTAAAATTTTGTACCTATTAGATTTCTTAACGTTTACACCTATCCCAAACCTAAACCTACCCCTTACAATGATGCAAATACAGTAATTGTTGTTCAGCATGACAAAACCAGTAAAAAACTAAAATAAATCCAGCATTTGGGTAAAAAAAAAAAAAAAAAACTAACAAAGAAACTAACATAACTAAAGACTATATTAAAAAAATTATAATAATCATTACTGTATTTCTGTACTTTCTGACTAATCTGTGCTTCAGTGTCTGTAATTCCCTCTGTTTGTCAATCTGCTATAGTTGGTCACATTCCTGAACTAGATGGAAAAAAGGTTTATGAGATTGTTCGACCAGTCAGATTACATGCCCTACAAAAAAGAGATTTAAAGGTCAGTTCTCGTCTACCTACCACTAAATGTCATTTGTAAATATTTTCATCAAACAATAAATAATTTATTTCCTTGCAGTCAAGACCTGACACAGTGAAATACGCTATGAAACTAGGTGGTCGAGACATTAAAATGCATCTCCAGAAAAATGCGTAAGCTTGTCTGTCAGTTACTCCTTTGTCATCATTTTGTGTGTGTGTGTGGGTATCTCGGGATACGTAAAATCAGCATGTTGCAATTTTGTAAAGTTCCTCATAGACAAACATCTGTTCGTATTAAAACTGCAGTTCCCACAGTACGCATTTTGATTTGTCAGTTTGTCCCTTTTTTGTGACTGATCTGAGAAATGTGTGTTGATCAACAGTGGCATGCTGACTAAAGACTATAGCGAAACTTACTACACAAAAGATGGGATGCTTGTCACAACTTCACCTAAGGATCTGGTGTGCTACAACTAGTATTACTAACATATGACATATATAACATACATGTTACAAGCTAATCAACTATAAATTATTATTGTGTAGTGATCCATAAAGTGAAATACCCTTTTCTTCCACAGGATTTATGCTATTATCATGGGAAAATAGTCAATGACAGTAAATCGTCGGTTAGCATGAGCACCTGTGATGGTTTACGGTAGGGAAACACAATTTTTAAAGAGGTTTCTTTTGAACTTTTTCACAATGCATATATAACATATACACATAACATATTATCCCCCCCCCTCCAAACACACACACAATCTCTACTGCTGTTTTTACACTAACTATTGCTGCATACTGCAATGCAAGTTTGTTGCCTAAAGTGTGTTCTACACTTTCATGCAATTAAAGGAAGCTACAGTGTGACTTGTGATTTCTACTTAGATAAATGAGATACATAAATTACACATGGTTTTCCAATCACCCTTGATCTCATGCCAGGTGCCTTTATTTCTTTGCAACCAGGCCGAAAGACCCTACAAATGACATTGTGCCTATTACGTGAAATGTCTTCACAGAGGCTATTTCCAAACAGAGGAGCAGAGATTTCTGATTGAGCCGTTGTCTGAGGATGGTGATGGTGACCATGCTGTCTTTAAGTATGAAGATGTAAATGAAGAGACGCCTAGGATGTGTGGAGTCAACACCACTAGCTGGGACGAGAGTGAGAAAAGTGCTCCTCCACGCATTGTCAAAAGTCGTTCTCGTTCCTCAGTAAGACTGTCTATTCATTTTAAGTTAGCATTAAAAAAAAACAGCAAATCACAATATTGTTAAGAATTAAGCATATTCTGGCTTGGTTGTCTTAAAGTCTTATGTGCTGTTCTGCAATGTCACGACAACCATCACAATAAATTGCAGAAGTCCAAATTGCAAAAAAAAAAACCACACAAAAAACATGTCCCTGATTAACCTTATCCTGTACGTTGTAATGTAGGCTAGATAATATTGTTTTCAAAATGATTTCACTGAAGAATTATTCTATTGGCAGTTCTGTAATTTCAGCCTATTTCTTTTTGTCTTGATCAGGGGCCAACTTTTTTCCAGCAACAAAAATACATTGAGTTCTTCGTTGTGGCAGACAACAGTGAAGTATGAGTGAAGTAACAGATCTAAAACATTAATAAAGATAAAGCATAACAGATCTAAGAAATAAATAAAGAGACTTTTTTCATTATATATATATATATATATATATATATATATATATATATATATATATATATATATATATATATATATATATATATATATATATATATATATATATATATATATATATATATAGTTGATATCTGATGCTCTAACACTAAACCCTTACTGGGTTAGAGCAATATGTGGGAGTTTGTGCTTATTCAGCATTTCTGTTTTAATAGAATCGAACTGTTCTCAGTAAATTTAAAATCACTGATGCTAACAGATTTCAGAAAGTGTTTCCAAATACCAGTGTGACTAATTAGTGACAAAATGCTTTGATTCATGATTCATTTTTTTGTTTGTTTCCCCCTCAGTACAAGAAGTTAGACAGCAGCCATGAGAAGCTGAGAAAGAGAATATTTGAGATCATCAATTACATAAATAATGTGAGTCAATGATGACGTATATTTTATTCAAAAGTTCTAGCATGCCAACGTTTATGGATCATACAGGATATTACAACTAGGACCTGTGATTACAAGGATCCTTGAGTGTGTTAATTAATCATATGAATAGATACAGATCTATGCCATCTACAGATCTTCTGTTGAATACTGGTTTAGTACTTTAGTTAAACTATTTATGGTGACCAAATATGTTTTTGTCACACTAGAACAAGAAACACATATACAGTGGAATCCAAAAATCGTAATACCTGTGATTTAAACTCCATTTAAAAGGTTGATTCAAGAGTGATTTAAAACAAAGGAACCTAATAGCATAAAATTAGTAAAAACATTTAAGATTCTGCATGTCTATATATAGGTTTTTTTTTTTTTTTTTTTTTTTTTTTTTGTGACAAGGCCCATGACATCCCTGCTTCCACGAAAGCACACAAGATGCAAATCATCTTGAATAACATTGCTCATATTGTCCCACAAGCTTGTGAGTCAGTTTCAGCCAAAAGGGGAAATTTATAATTGTAAATGGATATACTAATACTAACTGTAATAACCTTTGATGAATAGTGTACTGTAGGTCATTTGTCAGTTGAAAGAAGAATAAGTGTACTAAATGCATAGATTTACTAATTCTGTATTTGAGGAAATTATATATATATATATATATATATATATATATATATATATATATATATATATATATATATATATATATATATATATAATTATTATTAAGCGCTTATATAATTAAGCACTTATTATTATTATTATTATTTCCTCAATATGTATGTATGTGTATATATATATATATATTTAAAAGGTATTCAATCAGAAAAAAAAAATTGCAAATGGTTTCAGACTTTTGGACACCAATGTACACAATATACAGTAACATACAATACTCATCCTTTTATTTATTTATTTTTATTTTTTGCTGTGCAGGTATATAAAGAAATCAACACATTTGTAGCTCTAACTGGATTTGAAGTCTGGACAGATAGTGATAAGATAACAGTGTCTTCTGTTGCTAAAGATACCTTGAACGCATTTTCCCATTGGAGCTACAGCGATCTCATCGAAAGACAGAAACATGACAGTGCCCATCTCCTCAGGTCAGCTCACATGTGGGGAAAAAATGACAAACCCAATTCCAAAAAAGTTGGCAAGCTATACAAATTGTGAATAAAAAAATGCAATGATGTGGAAGTTTCAAATTTCAATATTTTATTCACAATACAACATAGATGACATATCAAATGTTTAAACTGAGAAAATATATCATTTTAAGGGAAAAATAAGTTGATTTTAAATTTCATGGCATCAACACGTATCAAAAAAGTTGGGACAAGGCCATGTTTATCACTGTGTGGTGTCCCCTCTTCTTTTTATAACAGTCTGCAAACGTCTGGGGACTGAGGAGACAAGTTGCTCAAGTTTAGGAATAGGAATGTTGTCCCATTCTTGTCTAATACAGGCTTCTAGTTGCTCAACTGACTTAGGTCTTCTTTGTCACATCTTCCTCTTTATGATGTGCCAAATGTTTTCTATAGTTGAAAGATCTGGACTGCAGGCTGTCCATTTCAGTACCCGGATCCTTCTTCTACGCAGCCATGATGTTGTAATTGATGCAGTATGTGGTCTGGCATTGTCAGGTTGGAAAATGCAAGATCTTCCCTGAAAGACGACGTCTGGATGTTGTTCTAGAACTTGGATATACCTTTCAGCATTGATGGTGCCTTTCCAGATGTGTAAGCTGCCCATGCTACACTCACTCATGCAACCCCTTACCATCAGAGATGCAGGCTTCTGAACTGAGCGCTGATTACAACTTGGGTTGTCCTTGTCCTCTTTAGTCCGGATGACATGGCGTCCCAGTTTTCCAAAAATAACTTCAAATTTGTATTTGTCTGACCACAGAACAGTTTTCCACTTTGCCACAGTCCATGTTAAATGTGCCTTGGCCCAGATAAAAAGCCTGCACATCCTGTTTAGATATGGCTTCTTTTTTGACCCATAGAGTTTTAGCTGGAAACGGCGAATGGCACGGTGGATTGTGTTCACTGACAATGTTTTCTGGAAGTATTCCTGAGCCCATGTTGTGATTTCCATTACAGTAACATTCCTGTATGTGATGCAGTTCCATCTAAGGGCCCGAAGATAACGGGCATCCAGTATAGTTTTCCGGCCTTGACCCTTACGTACAGAGATTGTTCCAGATTCTCTGAATGTTTGGATGATATTATGCACTGTAGATGATGACACCTTCAAACTCTTTGCAATTTTTCTCTGAGTAACTCCTTTCTGATATTTCTCCAATATTTTTCGCCGCAGAATTGGGGGAATTGGTGATCCTCTGCCAATCTTGACTTCTGAGAGACACTGCCACTCTGAGATGCTCTTTTTATACTCAAATTATGTTGCCAATTGACCTAATAAGTTTCAAATTGATCCTCCAGCTGTTTCTTATTTGAACTTTTTTTTTTTTTTTTTTAGCTTTTCCGGCCTCTTATTGCTACTTGTCCCAACTTTTTTGGAATGTCTAGCTCTCACGAAATTCAAAATGACCCAATATTTGGCATGACATTTCAAAATGTCTCACGTTTAGCATTTGCTATGATATCTATATTCTATTGTGAATAAAATATAAGTTTATGTGATCTGTAAATTATTCCATTCCTTTTTTACTCACAAGTTTGTACAGTGCCCCAACTTTTTTGGAATCGGGTTTTGTATATAGTATATAATCAATACTTTGTCTGCTCCAAGTTGCGTTATTTTGTGTTCTGCTTTGAAATGGTTAAGGAACTGAAACAGGAAGGAGACAGACTTTAACCACTAACTGAATGTAATCGCGCAGGTTTTGTTGAATTTGGATTAAACATTGATTTTTGTCATTCTCTCAGTGCAATTGACTTTGATGGATCAACTGTAGGTCTGGCTAACATTGGAGACATGTGTTTTGGTCTTTCAACAGGGATTGTGCAGGTACTAATATTCTCTCATAAAAAGTCTCAAACATATTTGACCAAAAATATGTAATGAAACTAACATGAATGAAAATAAATGATCTAATATGATCAGATGTAGAAAGCTAGTATGGGCATGGTTTAGGGGTGTTTTATTAATTCATTCATCCACTGCAGTAAAATTACGAACAAATACATTAGCATGTTTTTGCAAAAAACCTTGAAGAGAATAATTTCACAATAATGGATGAAGAGGAAATATTTTCCATTACAGCATACGATGATTCACCATGGTCTTGACTGTGGTGTTTTGCTTATTGTTGCAATGCCTTTATTCCGCCCTTAGTCACAATGTGAAGGCTGAGGTTCCTTTTTCACAGATGTTTAATGCACACATCGATATAGATGCCAAACATAGACAGCAACATCAACATTTAAAAAAATACCATAGCAAAAACAACTAGATTAATATAAATGTAAAATATCAAAGTGTTAAAGACAAGTAAACAGTAAGTAATAAGATAGGAACAAACAAATCAATTAGTAATATCATAAATAAATACTGAACAAAATTTAAGGTGCATAAACTAATACAAAGTTTTAAAACACTGCATAGTTTTCTGTTTATAAATAAAATACAGATTAACCAATTAAAGTTATTAAATATTGAGTCAAGGTCAGTGAATGATTTTCTTTTGTTCTTTGATTAACATTAATGACAGGCAGCGCGTTTATTAGGCTAGGGCTCGGTGCACAAAATGGCCCCGGTGAGCTTCTGCGATGCGAGTGTGTGCATACCTACTTCCGGTCTTGCGATGCTGCATTTACTGTAAGGGAAACTTACATACGAAACTTGGCTAGATGTATATAATTAATAATTTTCAAATTTAACAGCGGATAGTGGTATATCAAAGACAAGGGGAAACATCCTCCCTACATTTTTGCGTACCTCCGTGTGGAAATTCATCAAGATACAACGCGGAGATTGCTTTATTTTTCTGTTGATTATACGAATCAGCGTCAGCGTCAGGTTAATCAGTCCACAGGGATTTCTTCTTTCAAACACAAACCACTCAAATATGTTTGATACTTTACATTTTTGAAGAGCTGATTTTGTTCTGACTGTTCTGACAAACACAGAGATTTCTGATAAAAGCTTGTTTTATTAACTTTATTTGATAACATATATTTTATAACTGTAACTGTACAATTAAACTTAATGTAATTATAGTAGGTTTGCATTAATTAAAAGATCGCTGTTTGCATTCATGTGTTTTTATCAATGTTTATTTGTTTTGTGAAAGATCTGCAGCATGAATCATCTGTCTATGAACAGTGCATGTATATTGTTATTCTTTTGCAATAATTATCAGATAAAACAGATATTAAAATTAGTCATGTATTACTTTACTGTGTAAAATAATAAAATATGTTGTGAAAATGATGAAACAAACTGATGTGTGCACAATTGAGAAATGGATACTTATGAAGATAATTCACAGCCCACGAGGTAAATTTGATGTAATACAAAGATTTTCGAGAAATTAGTTATTTGTACATTTACATAATTGGTAAGATAAAAATACATTTTGTAGCTGTGTATACACACAATGAGTTCAACTTTCATTTTGTGAACAGTATCATTCACCGGACCCAAACATGTTTCAAATGAACTGGCTCAGTTAACATTTACAGTAGCAGTGTATATCTTATTTGCATTTGAAATGATATTTTTAATCCTATATATAGAAGGTAATATTTGGATTTCTCCGGTTCCCTCTCGAGAACGGCTGCATTCCAGGATGAACTCGTCCGAATTCTCACTAAGGCCGTGAGTGGTCTAGGCTTAGAGTGGGAATCCCCCGACGAACCAGCTGAGAGCACTCACACTGGTGGGTCGGAAATTTCACAAAAGTCGAGGGAGCGGAAGCCCGTGGATATGCATTCTGCCCGTCAATGAATCCATCGCTGCGCACCTCTGTCCCTCCTCTGCTTCTCTGAAGACAGGTGCTACGCTACCGTCAAGGCCCTGCCCTTTGACCGCACATGTCACGGACAAAGCGTAAATGGCCTCGGGAGAAGCAATTTCTGCTCTGCACACAATGGCAGTGCTCCAAGTTTTTCAGGCACAGCTTCTGAAATCCCTGGATGAGGGCAGGGCGGATCCAGAGGCGTTTAAAGATCTACGCGCAGCAACGGATTTCGCGCTCAAAGCCACAAAGAAGACGGCCCAGGCGATCCGGCAGAGCATGGACTACATGGTTGTGCTCCACCGACACCTGTGGCTGACTCTCACTGAGCTGAAGGATGCGGACAGGAGGGCGCTGCTCAACGCTCCTGTATCTCCATCTGGCCTATTTGGAGATGCAGTCGAGGCTATCGCGGATCGTTTCTCAGAGGCACAGAAACACTCTAGAGTGATGAGTCACTTCCTGCAGCACAGCCTTCTGCACGCGGTAGATCCTCATCTGCTTCCAACGGGCCGTCGAAGCGACCCCCGCTGCTGCCACTGCATCAGCACCATGGAGCCGTCTGTTTGCGCCAAAACTCTGTGGCAGAGGACACCAAAGGAAAGGCATCACGGTTTCAACAAAGGCAGGAACCGTCCCGGGGGAGCTCCTCCGTTGGATCAAAAACCTTGTTCCTGGTGCAGAAGAGGAGAGATATTATAAGATATTCTTACGAAGTCCCCTTGGCGGTTGCAGGCGACTACGAGAATGTCTGTGTTGTGTGTGTTCAAAATGCAATAAAGTCAATAAAGACACCCTCACAAAAAGAGCATTTTTCTCCTCCTCCAGTCACAACGGCCTTACAAACAGCGTGAAACCATCAATAGAATCGGGCTCGCATCTTCCCCGTGTATCTGGCAAGGCTCATGCCCCGGTGTCAGGTGTCGGACCTCCGCAGCCGCGGCTTGCTCTCGACATCTCGCACACACGCACATGCGTGTCATCCAATCATTCAACAGGAGGCTCGCGCACCCCGCTGATCGGCAAAGCACGACCCTCCCTAACACACAGCCCTCCCACTCGTCCTGTGAGTTTTCTAAATAAAACCCCGGTACACAGCAGCGTCTTTCAAAATGCAGAGGGTGTGGTCATATCAATGGTTCCGGCTCACAACAAGCTGGTTCTGAGGCAGGAAATCTCCTCGCGAAACACACGATAGAAGTGGTCCCGCCGAGCGAGAGAGAGAGCGGGTTTTACAGCCGGTACTTTGTCATTCCCAAGAAAGGTGGTGGTCTCCGTCCAATATTAGACCTGAGACCCATCAACCGTGCGTTGTACAAATGTGCTTTCAAAATGACAATGCTAAAGCAGATACTGGCACAGATTCAACCTGGAGATTGGTTTGTTTCGATGGACCTGAAAGACGCATATTTTCATATCCAGATCGCCCCTCGTCACAGGCGCTTTCTGAGATTTGCGTTCGAAGGCATAGCGTATCAGTTCATGGTGATGCCGTTCGGGCTAGGACTTGCACTTCGTACGTTTATGAAATGTGTGGATGCAGCACTTTCCCCTCTGAGAGCGAGCGGAATGCGTATATTGAACTATTTGAACGATTGGCTGATCTTGGCACATTCAGAAGATGTGCTCAACATCCACAAATGCGCTCTGTTACGTCACCTGGAGAGTTTGGGTCTCTGTGTGGACGTACCAAAATGTGTGTTATGCCCCAGCCAAACAATCATGTATCTAGGGGTGGAGTTGGGCTCGATAACAATGAGGGCACATCTGAGCCAGGAGCGGGTACAAGATTTAATGTCCGCTCTGAACGCATTCAGACTGGGCCGTCCCGTAGCACTTAAGGAATATCAGAGGCTCTTGGGGTGGATGGCGGCGGCCGCGATGGACTGTCACCTCGGTCTACTCTATATGCACCCACTCCAGTTATGGCTGAAAACTCAAGTACCGAGAAGGGCGTGGAAATTGGGCCGTGCCCGCATTGTGGTTACTCGCAGGTGCTTAAGTGCGCTTAAACCATGGCAGAACCCCGACTTGTATCAGCGCGGCGTCCAGATGGGTCTGGTCACACGGTAGAAAATGGTCACGATGGACGCGTCGACGACGGGCTGGGGAGTTCACTGCAATGGCTTACCGGCCTCGGACCACTGGACAGAGTCGGAGAGAATGTGGTACATAAATCGCCTTGAGCTGAGAGTGGTTTATTTGGCCCTTCAGAGTTTTAAACTCTGCAAATCAGGGGGCACAACGTCTTGATTCGCACAGACAACATGACGGTGGTATTGTACAAAAACCGCCAGGGCGGAGTAAACTCGAAAGCCCTTTACAGTCAGGCAGCACGCCTTTTGCTGTGGGCCGATCACCATCTGCTCTCCATTCGAGCAGCGCACTTTCTGGGATGCCTGAACAGTGGCGCGGATATGCTTTCAAGGAACGGGACTCCTCATGGAGAATGGAGACTGAACCCTGGGACAGTGAGGCTGATCTGGGAACAGTTTGGGAAAGCGGAGGTTGAACTGTTCGCCATAGAGGAGAACAAGCATTGCCCTCTGTTCTTCTCACTATCACGCTCTCCCCTGGGCGGGGATTCACTTACAATACAGTGCCCGAATGCCCGTCTGTATGCATTCCCCCCACTAAAGATTTTATCACAAGTGCTGCACAAAATCAGAGAGGAGAAGGCGTCAGTGTTATTAGTCGCTCCGTACTGGCCGAACAGGCCTTGGTTTCCCGATCTTCTAGAAATACTAACGGCTCCCCTGTGGCCGATCCCGCTGAGACGAGATCTCCTGTCTCAGGCAAACGGCTCAATATGGCACCCCATAGCTCTCGACACCATTTAGAGCGCAAGTGGTGGCTCTTTCTGCTTTCTCCCCAGAATCGGAGACTTCATTGGAAGACACCCTGAGTCAGGTGTTGTGTCCGGTGAGGGCTTTACGAATCTATATCAACAGCACGGCTGCATTTCGGCAATCCGAGGAGCTGTTTGTATGCTTCGGAGGCAGCACCAGAGGACAGCCTGTCTCTAAACAACAGCTGTCTTGGCATATTCTAGCTGTGGTATGGAATGTCCTATTGGTGTTCGAGCCCATTCGACGAGGGCTGTCGCCTCCTCGTGGGTGTGGACTAAGGGAGTTTCTATCAAAGATATTTGTATGGCGGCTGGATGGTCTTCGCAGAATACCTTCGCCAGATTCTACAACTTGGACATGCAGTCATTTAGCCTCACAGGTCCTATCGGTGAGTACGACCCATGGTTCCTCCTGCAACCACTAGCCGTTTGACGGTGCTGGTGGTTTCGACCAGGTCCTGTAGGAAGAGGTTCAGACTGTAACGCCTCATACGGTCATTCCCTATGTGTGCCTGGCATTTCCTTTCTAATGGTTGTTGCACTGTTTTGCTATACACTTGTATGTGAGTTCACAGGACTGTGTCATATTTGTATAGCGATGGGGCTGCATCTCTCTCAGACATCTGTCGTCAGACATGATTTTTAAGTAACCTGATTGGATCCCCACATGGGAATCTACATCCAATCCCTTCGAGGCATGTCGCAGACTCGTATCTGATTGGCTGGGGATTAATTTAAGTGTATACATGAATTATTTATAGTTGCTCCACCGAGGCTGAGCCTTTTTATTTGCTGTTCCCACGACATTGTTCTATACAGTCCCCAAGGTGATAACTCCATGTCAAGAGACCGTTCTCGAGAGGGAATGTCTCCGGTTACTGTCTTAACCTTCGTTCCCTGAGAGACGGGAACGAGACATGGCGTAGGCTGATTCTGAGGTTATGCTGCCAACACAGCACAATATATAGTGGCGAGGCCCCGCCCCCGTTGCTGGCATTGGCCAGTGAGAGTTGCAACTTCACTGGTGTTTTACAATAGGATTTCAGGTAGGTTAGGAAGGAAGGGAGTCCCCAAGGCGTTAACGCCATGTCTCGTTCCCGTCTCTCAGGGAACCGAGGTTAGGACAGTAACCGGAGACGTTCTCTGCACTGACGTTTAGCACAACCAGAAGTATCTTTCATAGACAGAAAAAGAAAGTTATCTTTGCACACACTCGCAAGACCGGAAATCCAAGATGGCGGAGACATGCAACTAGCCCATTGTCTTATTTGTCTGGCTTTTTCTGTGAATTGGTCGACAAATATGAGATAAATCATTTTCTACAGTAGAAATACACGGAATACTCTGAGAACTGACACAAACCAGGAAGCCACAGCGCGTGAGCGACCGCTGCTATCTGCACAAGCATTTGCGCTTCATGTGCGCTGCACACAAACAGGGCGCAAATTCTTTCTGTTCCTGCACTTAATCTTTTTATTCAAATTGAAATGCGAATGCAGGTATAAGAAGAATCGAAATGCAGGCGTCTTCAAATACCCGGTTCCTCGAAATTTAGAACCGGTTTTCGATCCCAAACCTACTTGTGAGCTAAGAAAAGGGATAATATCTTGAAGTTTCTTGATTGGATGACTTATGATTATAGAGAAAAACACCTTTTGATTTTGCGATGATTAATTACATCGTCCCATCTCTTCGTGCGGATGACAAAACAGGAAGTGACATACAAAAGCACATTGGGTATAAAATAAAATATAATCAAGAAACACTTAGAAAGATTCAATCTTAAATAAACAACACTTGAGTACAGAAATCACAATAATTATGATAAAATAAAACAAAATATAAAATTATACAAATTTAACTAATCAAAAGTATATTAAATAAATGAGTGCTGAAGTACACAAGCGCCATCTAGAGGAAATATATCAACTCCCTTTGTGACAGGAAACAGAAACTTCACAACTATGAGGCAGCAATTACAGCCTAGTTCTTTCTGCCAAATCATCTTAATACTTAATCATAATATAGACTAAATAAACATTTAAATTATTATTTTTTTAATCTTTGTTAAGACTGCACCTATAGTATAAGTACTAACTGATTTTTCCAATTCAAAGGATCACAACACTAAGGCTATAGTGGTGGGGGCTACAATGGCCCATGAGATGGGGCACAATCTGGGCATGGGTCATGACAGCAACACATGTGTTTGTTCTGATGAGGCTTGCATTATGACAGCTGCCCTCAGGTACTTAATGCTTATAATTGTTGAACTCGATTAGTTTATTAAAATGTGAAATCTGACATTTCTACTGTAAAGTTTTATTTTTAAGCTTACGGAGAGCCTAAAACAATGGTTCTGAACAAATATCACTGCTCCATGTCTCTCCAGCTATTTCATCCCACACCACTTCAGCAGCTGCAGTACTAATAGCTATGTGAACTACCTGGACACCCAAAACCCAAAATGTCTTCTGAATAGGCCCAAACCAAAAGAACTGATTCAGCCACCTATATGTGGAAATGGATTTTTGGAGATGGGAGAAGAATGTGACTGTGGAACGGTACAGGTAAGCAGACTAGGGTTTACTAATTGTGACAATTCAATGATCTGAAAAAAAGTGTTTTTTTTTTTCAAGAAATATAAAAGCAAAGACCTTTACTTGGATGTTCATTCATTCATTGCTTGAAGAAGTAGAGCTTTCTATTCTATTATTTCAAAACCTGTTTCTACATAGGAGTGTATAAACCCATGCTGCAATGCAATCACATGCAAGCTGACAGAGGGCTCACAATGTGCAACAGGAGAATGTTGTGAGAATTGTAAGGTAAGATTCGAAGAGTCTGGGGCATTTTAATCAGATCATGAAAGTATCAGATTAACACAGCCACTTTATGATAGCCTACTACTGCATACACTCACACTCATTTTTTCAACATTTTTTAAACCATTAAAGCCCATATATTTGTACAAACTCTTTATAACTGATGAATCCAGGGGTGTTCCCTCTCATGTATATTGATTAGAATAAAATTAAACCTCTGTTTGCACGGGATGAAACGAAATAGTTCAAAATATATCCCCTTAATTCAAAATAATTGTTTTCAAGAATTTGAATGCGATATGTCAACATCTCAAAAAATGTATTTTATCATTTGGTTCCATTCATTTATACTGGAAACTACCAACAAGCTTCTAACCTCTAAAGTATGCAGCCATGTTTTTCATTCCTCCCCATCAGATCATGTCAGCCGCACATGTGTGTCGTCCAAAAAATGATGAATGTGATTTGCCCGAGTCATGTACTGGAAATTCAGCCTGGTGTCCTGAAGATGTCTTTACAGTCAATGGAATCCCTTGTGAGAATGGTAAAGGCTATTGCTACAATGGCCAGTGCCCACAGAAAGAGCAGCAGTGCATTAAAATGTGGGGTGCAAGTGAGTACAATAATATATTGTAGCAACACAATAATAGTGAAAAATAATCTGTATTGAACCCATATGACTGTGCCAATTTTTTCTTTTTATTAAAATAAATAAAGATGCTGTGGTGGCTCAAGAATATTGCTACCAACACAACACAAAATCAGAATCATACGCCCACTGCAAACGTAGCGGCGATAAATATATTGCATGCCATGGAAAGTACGTTTTTTCATCAATCTGTCCATTCATTAATCTCTTCTAATATCATACTGTTTCAGTTACTATTTTTGTCCCAGCTGATCAAACACCAATCTTATCTGTCTGTCTACAGAGATGTGCTGTGTGGAAAACTGTTCTGTTACAATGGCAATGGACATCCCAATTATGGACGGCTGGTACAATTCCTTGAATGTAAAGCCACATTCTATAGCCATCCTGAAAATGATCATGGCCAAGTTGAAACTGGCACCAAATGTGGGGAAGGGATGGTAAGACTGGTCTCTCGATACACGCCAGTTACAGTATACACAAACTTCCTTGTAGTTTAATAACCATATACTCCTTTAATCACCTCTAATGAAAGAAAAATGAAAACATTGTAGGTTTGCAACAGTTGTGACATTCAATTCATTTACGAACGACGTGTTTGTTTTTTTCAGGTTTGTTACCAGAATGAGTGTGTTGACCTAGAGACAGTTTATAAAGCAGCAAACTGCTCAGCCAAGTGCCAAGGCCATGCGGTATGACCCAAAATCTTTGACCATTTCAGGTCCTTCACAAGTTATACGTACATCAGAATTTGTAACTTTATTTTGAAGAATTAATGTAAGTGTATATGTTATAGGTTTGTGACCACAGAATGGAGTGCAGATGTGAGCCTGGATGGCTGCCGCCAGATTGTGAAACACCAACAGCAAGTTATGGATTCTCTAAAGGTAGTACCACAGATATTGCACTCAAAATAGTTTCATATTCTTTTAGTTTTGAGGATCATTAATGTGATTTTTTTTTTCTTTTGCCTTTGCATTTCAAGGTGTGAAAACATCCATCACTATGTTTGTCTTTGTCCTGTTTGGGATACTTGTATCTGGACTGGCCATCTCCTTTTACAAGCACAGAAAGAGCGTACCATATTCATTCCGGTAAGAGAATAGGAAACCAACACTTAAACACTTGGGAAAGTCAATAAAACAAGTGTATTTAATACTGCCGTTTTCTCAATAGCCATCCAAGGCGGCAGGAAGTTCATGTAGTCGATATCCCTGACCACAGATTTCACGCGACACCAAATCAGAAGCCATCTCCGGTAACTTGTAGTCACATCTGTCTTAATTCCATCATTTAATTTCTTTACCTAGCGAATGGTGAAAGCGTGATCAGGACTTTGTGATCTCTTCATTTTAGGCAATAAGGCCTAAAGGACCTCCTCCACCTCCACCTTCATCAGTCCAGTCCAGAGTTCAACATCATGCACAGCATAATAATGCACAGCAGGTAGCAAAGCTTGCTCTATATAGTGTGTAATGACTGATGTTCACAACAGTATTTAAAGGAATAGCTCAACCCAAAATGAAAATTCTGTCATCATTTACTCACTCTCATGTTGTTTCAAACCAATTATGACTTACCTCTGCAGAATCCAAATATTTAGCACTTGTGCTGCTCTTGTAATATTAAACATCGACTGAAGAAGTGTGATATCTGTGTGTGAATGAAAAAAAAAAAGACAGAAATATTCTCCTTTTAAAAGTCCTTTTAAGTCATGTCACTCGGCGGCCATCTTTGAATCACCTCTCGGGCATGCAAGTGCAACTACTATATCTTTGAATTTGGAAACATCAAATTCTCCAAAACTGTTCACTAAGCTTACGATTACATTTCATATTTGAAATGACCTAAGAAATCTAACAACAACGGTGTCATAAATGTTGTTACTTTTGCTCAAATAGCATTATAAAATGCTTATTTTCCAGGCTAGATCAGCCAGTGTGCATGCTCAGGCCTAAGCACATCTCTGATTTCTGACTATTTCTGTTGCTACTGGGACTTCTAATGGCTGCTACAGTGACGCGATGACTTTACCGATTAGTGATTGGCTCTTTCATTCAGAGGGCGGGGCTTCCTGTGATTGAGCAGCCATTTTTTCCCATTCAAAACTATATGAGTGACATGTCTTTGGTATTCTATAGTCTTTGATTAAATTAAATGTGTACTTTAGTAATCCGTTTTATTTACAAATTATTTTTGACTTAAATTTTTGCCTTAAAAATGTTGCTCAACAGTATTGGTCACCATTCTCTGTATTATATTCTGCTATAAAAACTAGGAAGAACTGAATAAATACGGACAGAATTTTGGGTGTAGCTACTATACCTTCACGCTCCCAGTCACTGAGCCTAAGAAGATTTTGATAAAAAGATTCTGACAAGTTTATAATTCTCCCCCTCATAGGCTCTTAGACCACCTCCTCCAAGGGTGTGATGTCTAGCAAGAAGTGGAACCATGCAGCAGACTGGAATGGTCAGTCACTCCAGAACCTGCAGAAGGGTTGCAAGTGTGTTAGAAGACTGAGGCTTAGTAAAATCTTCAAGAATAATCAAATGTCTGTGAAAATAAGCCACATGCTTAGCATAAATATGAGATAGCGATTTCTTCATTGCAATGTCAGCTAAGGTTTTTTTTAACACACACACACAAACACACACACACACACACACATGTAAATTGTTGCAATGCACTTTCAAGATATGTCAAACAAAAATGCTTAGAAAATATAATTTTTGTGTTTACCATTTAGTTTTGTATTAATGAACATTTTGATGTAAATTTACACTGTAAGATATTTCAAGCTGTTTAAACTTAAAAACAAAAGTTCACCTGCTGCCTAAAAAATGTGAGTTACTCTTTGTTCCAACTCAAGAAGTTACATTTTAAAGTTTATTAAACAAATGTTCATTTGTTGGGTCAACTTGATGCTCTGAGTTAAAAAAAAACTTACTATGTTACATTATCAGTTCAAGAAAACTCAATTTGTTATTTTAAGTTTTGGATATAGAACTGAAGTTTATATGTTATTGAAAATTAAACAAAGTAATACGTTGTCTTGACTAGTTTTGTCTGGCTTGTAAGAGTTAATTTAACTAATGTTTGTAAGTTATATGTTGGGGACGAGTGGCGATACACAGAGACTGCAAAATACAAAGAAATCATCGCCATTTTGAGATAATGCAGCTGCCTGGAGTCCTTACATGGATTCATGTCGAGAAACACAATAGGGAAGGTGAGTTTTTTTTAATTGCAATAAGGAAAGTAGTAGTGGGTGTGAAAAAAAACAAAAAAAAAAAACGTAAAAAGTAGTTAAAACTGGGTGAAAATACTGCCTTGGTGGCACTTTTTTCGGTCCTCCAAATCAAGGGTCCTAGAAATACGTTTCTGAAAGTGCGGCCTCCGATATTGCAGACAGATAATACTGGATATAGGCCTTCACTCAAAAGAATGACAAAAGAGAGTTGATTTTTCTTATCAGTATTGTGAGATATAATCTCAAAATTGCGAGAATAAAGTCAGAATTTTGAAATATTGAAAATGTTAACATTGCTGCCACTGCCACACAATAAATATATATATATATATATATATATATATATATATATATATATATATATATATAAAAAAGACACCAGATGTTGTTAAAATAGATAAACAGAGCGGAAAGGACAGAAATGATCGTCAAAAATGCTCGTGTTTTCAGCGCACAATTCTTATCAGAAAAGGTTCAATAAAGTAATGTTTTTGTTGTTATGGGCGTTTCTAAAGATTTCTTATGAATGTGTGAAACAATGTCTGTGTGCATGTGTGTAAAACAACAAACTGATGATTTATATACTTAATCATATGTAATTACATTGTTATGAGTTATTGTGGCTGGAATAGTAGCTGCAAAAACGGTTGCTGAAATTAAAATATGACTAAATGACTAAACACTGAATTTGTCTTTACTAGACATGTTAGATGTCAATTGAAGGGAATCCTGTCAGATCGTCTATCCTTTGAGTAAAAGCGTGTGCGGGTCGGCCAATCTGGTTTTGTCCATTAAAGTTAACCTTTTCAAATAACAATCGCGGTCCCGGACATTGAGTGACCTTACATATGCAGGTAAAATCGGAATTTCTCCAGTTATTGATTAAAAAAACAAAAAAACAAACAAGCTAACAGACTTCAGAGCTAGCGTTAGTGGAGCAGTCAGAGAGATCTTAGTTTTTGCCACCACCTAAGCTCCGCCCACAGAAAAATGTCACAATGTTTACTAACATAAAAAGTATCTATAGCATTTACAGTGTATGAATGTCATATATTTTAATGTTGAATCACATTCAGGCGACTGCTTTTAAAAGAAAATACGACCAAACATGAGGTCCACAGTATTTCAGTTTTTATTTGTCGTCGTAACTGATACATCTACATAATATCAAGCACTTGATAAAATGGTTGTTCAATGAAATCCCCACATAGTATTTTTAATTATGCTATAGTTGTGCATAAACATTTCTACACATTCCCACAGATGTGTTTCAGGGACTTCATTGAATCTCTGAGCCTGTGAAGGCCTAATACTCAACATTTCATTGCAAACAGAAACTTAAGAGATTCAAACTTCTTCTTTCTTCCACTAAAGAAATTCAGGTTGCCAGTACACCAAGACCAGCCCACACACCGTTTAAACTTTCAAGGTAAACTGTATACCTGATAATCTCAGTACTTCCATTGGTATCATTCGAAATACATGCAAATAAATGTAGCAAATTTTCCCTTTGGAGTCCACAGACATACTGCACTAATTTGATCATGCAAAACACACATACACACTTCAAGAAATGCTGTATGCTGGAAGGTCGCACTGCAATCACATATTTATTTCTCATTAAAGCTGAATTCATACACCTAAAGATGAGCTTGACATATTAGTCAGTATTATAAGATTTGAATGCTTTTGGGATGAAAAAATTAACTCTTTTTAAATCAGTCTCATGTGAAGAACTGGTTCTGTATTTAAAAAATAAAATCCACACACGCAAATACATTTTACAAAATTAACTGTTGTCTAAAACGTACATTTCAAATGCTTTCAGAAAATGGGGTGCATTGCTCGTGCATAGCATCAGACATTTAACCCCATCGCAAAATCAAAAACTAAAAACCTGCTTTAAAACCAGATGAACCTTCTGCTCCTGTTCAAATGAATAAAACATGCATTAAAAGGCTTAATGCTCTTCCTCCATAGTCTCTTAAAAGTTCTGTATCTCAACAGTAGGTGGAAACACACCACAATTTTCCCTAAACCTGTTAAAAAAAGCAGCGTAAAAAAAAAAAAAAAAAAACCTTACCACAATACCTCACATAGTGTTACAGCTCAAACCACCAAGTCAGTTTGTGACACATTTATCAAACTCAACATGCTTTGTTAATGTCTCGAGCAAAAACGGGATGAAATCGAGTCTGTACGAGCAGTCTCTCAGTGAAAGATGAATACTTTGCATTAAGCCTGGAGGACATTCTTTAAAGAGAGAACAGGACTTCCTGCTTTTTACCTGTTACGTTTAGGTGTTCTCTATTTACAATGACTTGCATTTAGTGCAATATTCTTCAGACTGTCCCCATTACCTCATCATCATTCCCTCAAATGGGGTTGGATAGAGCTCTGGCAGCGAACTCATCACAGCACAAAAAAAGACTTTGGCTTTTGAGTCGATCAAAGCAACTTCACACGTCCCACGTTGGCTGTTATACGTGTACATGAGCTTATAGGCATGCTAACAAATTTCACTGTATATTAAAACTGGTTTGTTGCGTGGCAATCTCAACTATAATCTTTTTTAAGAAACAGTAATAAGATAAGTGTTGCAGACATGAAATAAGGAAAAGTAAGTCTTGTCTGAAAGTTAGCCCAATGATCGTTTCATAAGAGACAAAAAGATGCAGAAGTTTGATTATGTGATTGTGACAGTGCTTTCAAAAGACATGCTTTGCTTTTGCTTTTTTCACTCATGCAAGTAAAATCAAACAACTCCTATTGAAGATCAATGTTATGGCTACTTACATGTGGTGTGTCATCTGGCTGTAATCGGACAAGAATTTATATAAATGCTAGTTTTTCCATGTAGAAATAGACATGTGGAACCCAAAGCAGCTAATATGTTCATTTAGTCTGAATCTTACTTGAACAGGTATATAAAATATTTTCCAGTAGAACTTATTTCCTTTAAGTTTGTTTTGTCTTAATAGATCCCTTACAGACATTTCTTGATAACATACATTAGTATATTCAAACCATCCCTTGCCAAATACATTGTGACATAAAATATTATAAAACTGGGATTAACTAGATCTTCCGATCTGTACACCATCTTGAACCCATATCTCTGTTCTCGAGTTGCAAAACTGTAGTTGAACTTTAAAGGTTGACACATTGTGACTGTATACCTGTTTTTTTGCACACTTTCAAATGTTCACTCATCTTTAAAATGTTGCTATCTAGTACATCTAATACATTTCATTCAATAAATAAAATCTCATGTTTGTACTTAGTTGTAAGTGATTTCTCTCTCTGTCTTGTGGAATGATTCCTCTCCACATCTCAGGCCCTCCTCTGCAGGATCCGGCAGTTGAGGGCTCTATCTTGTGGAGAACGTGGCAGAGAAAGAGAAAATGCTATGGAGCAGAGGAAGAGTGCAAAATCTCCTCTTTACACATTGCCATCAGTGCCGTTTTTCTCGTTGGTGGCGTTAACTGTGGTACCGTCAGGTTGCTGGCCGTCCCGCCGAGGAGGCATCCGTTCGTTTATTCGGTCCAGGCCACGGGCTTCTTCGAAGTTGCGGATTTTCCTTGTAGGAGAGAAGCCTTGGATGGCTACCAGGAAAAAAAATCAATGAAAATGAGGTAGTTAGGAAAATGTGCATGAAGATTATTGATAACTTCAGTGTTAATAAAAAATTTAAATTAAATTGAGACAGTGATCCAGCAGTGCTAGCATACGATATGCCAATTACAGAAAGAATTTAACCTTTAGGCATTTGCAGTGACCAAAAAGTCTATTCCTAGAATGATTTAACCAAGTATATGCAACTGTGGAATTGAACTCAATTTTAAATTTCATATGTCACATACAATACATGTCACATGATACACAACACCAAGTGTCTACCTCATTTATTTTTCTGTGTACACTACAGTTCAAAGGTTTGGGACTGGCAAGCATTTGTCAAACGTACAGCATTTATTTGAAATAAAAATCTTTATAAACTTCTTTACTTCAACATTAATGTCTTTACTGCCACTTTTGATCAATTTAATGCATCTTTGTTAAAGTATTAATTAATTATTACTATTATTATTTTTTTTTTTACAAATGCCAAACTTTTCAACAGTAGTGTACAGTATGTCTAGTAAATTAGTATAGCGATGTTTCAGCTACAGGAAAAAGACCATAATATAGATTTTTTTTTTTTTTTTTTTAAAACAAAGTCTTAGTAAAAAATGGTGGCAACAACTGCAGTTTTACAATTATGAGATGCAGTAAAATATATTACAAATATATTTTTACATAAATAAAATCAGGTCATATGTAACATTGTAGACATTTTATATTGTGCAAATACAGAGAGAAAAAAAGACTGAGTGTATTATTTACGGCACACAAAAAAATGGGGATTGTGTGCCAATTCATTTGAATATTCTGATGGAATATGACGTCTCGTATCACTCATACTTTAAACCACAAAAAGAGCTGAACACGTATCCAACCAACCAACATGCACGAACAGGAAAGCTGATTCTTGCACAACTAACAGGCACATTATGTCCTATAGCATTTTTGAAAACACTGCCAAGGTGAATCATGACTGGTTCCAGTTGACAATGCAAACACAAGATACCTACTCAACACCAGTAAAAACATTTCATGCCATTGTGTTTATTTGTGCTTGCTTGCACAATAGCTTAGAGCCTCTGTACATTACAGCAGCGGGCGAGAGGCCTTAGGCAAGAGTGTTACGCGTGAACAGGAAGAGACAGTCTTAGGAGCGCAGAGTCGTAACGAGATTAGAATCTGAAAATGCTTGGTGGAGGGAGGTCTTGGCCTCCCCGCCAATCGCATGGCAGGATGGGAATTAGCACGCTCTAGCCAGGGCCCGGAACTAACCAGTAAACTCATCTGGTCAACAGGAAACAGCAAATTAATGAGGTGAAGCAGAGCTGGGACTAAAAGCCTCATTCCCTCACTTCAAGTGTCCGCATCCATCATTTATCATTACAAATGTCGACCCGGAGTAATTTCTGGCTCTTTGGTAAAATCTGATTCTCATATGGGAAAGAAGTGCCTTTATGGAACGAGAACCGCTTTGTTAGGCTGCTTTCGATTTTATTCACAAAAATATGGTGGTGCAAGAATACAGATTTTCCATGATTCGTTTGAGACACACAGACAGACGCTGAGGTGAACGGCAAGGCACAGAAAGACACAAAGGAGAAAGAAGAAAGCACAGCATGTAGGGGCAGGATATGACACAGTACTGCCAGCGTACCTCGACCCTCCTTTGCTTCTATGGCTGCTGCATTAGCAAGAGCAGCAGGAAGTAGCCCAAAATGAATGGAGAGAGAAGTTATATCAGTGTGATTACATTACACCCCAAGCATGTTAAACCCCACACACCACAGTAATGCAGTTATATTTGTAGTTTTAAAGAACCCAACAGTAATATAAACAGTGCAAAGAGCAGTTAGTGAGAGAAAAGGCAGTTAGTTCTTTACAACCAGAGTGACTGTTCAGCAGTATTGTTCAGTAGTAGGGCAAAACAGGCTACAAAACGAAATAAATCAAAGTTTATGTATCACTGAAATACATGTTCAGATGTTATTACATGAATTACAATACTCAAATAATGTGTTGAATATTATAAATACTGACACATAGGAGTCAATGAATTGAACATTGTTTAATTAAACTGAGACTACAGGATTGGACTCAAATTAATTTATAGCGCAATCTTTTGAATTATCATCACTTTCACAAAGAGAACCTTAAATGCAGTAGACATTTAATGAAATTAGCTTTAGATCTCATACAATTTCTTTATCATTTCGACATAGACAAGTTGACACATTATGCCTGTGAGCACAATCAAAAATAATGAATTACACTATATTGCTATGTATATATTAAACTTAAAAAAACAAACAAACAAAAATATAAATGCTGCTTTTTAAATATCTGACATTCTTGACAAAAAGTAGGCCCACGGTTTATTTTTATTTTATTTATAAAATGTGTTAATAACACAAGACTAAACATTTAAATATAAATATTTCAATATTTCAACTTTGAAGTATTTTAATCTTAATATTAATTTTAACAATAAATACAGAGATCTTGTATACAAAATATTTATATATTAAATATATGTGAATTGATCTCTGATTTGGAGGTTTTCTAGAGGTAAGAAATTCAGGCAGACACAACTATTCAATGCTGTGTCGGCTGAAGTGAGAGCGTGGTAGTCAGAAAACCAAACCATCTCCTAACATATTATTTTCTATATAACATAACTATATGCTTATAGCTGGAAATGTCTTATTGTCCTAAGGTCTTGTAGTAAGATCAGGCTAACCTCTTAGTTTCTTTAATACTCCTCTCTGTTCTGCAGGTCTAGCTGGCTTGATGTCTGACCCATACAGACAATGAAGCCAGCCTCTTAAAGGTCACTGAATTTTCTATATGTACTTGGAATAGTGACATCCACCCACTGTCTCCCTTTGATTGCCCTTTCTCACTCCATCACTGCTCACTTGTACAAAGTTCCCTACGCTACTGGCCTTTAATGACCTTTAGTCCTGGACACCTCGCCAACAGATTCGCCTACAGGTCAATCCAGAGAGTCTTGATGCGGCTCTCATGACAATCAGCCTCTGATTGCCTCTCTGAGTCTCTGTAGCGCAGGTGGCTAAATCACATGGTTTAACATGAGTCTACAAAGGAAGGGCTTTACACAGCACACAGGCAAATAATCAGTGTAAACATTACATTAGTTCATAGGTGGAAGACAGGATATAACAGGTGTTCATAGTGCAGATAAAAGCTCTACTGTGCTGTTTGTATAATTGTGATAATATTGAATCAAATTCAAATTGAATTTGAGACACTATTTTCCAGACAATAAACCACATTTTGAGACCGATATGAGCAAAAGCAAAACAATACAGATTTTCATTTTTGGGAGAAAGTTAATAGTTGTGATGTCCAAATAAGGTCCAAATGCAAATATATATATATATTTGCATTTGGATGGTTTTTGACCCAGACGAATTCATGAGATTTACTCGTTTAAAAGACCAGCAATGTGGATCTGTGCAGCTGGGGGTCTGGGCAGTGATTTTGCAGCTAGTGCCGCAAAGTTGCTAAGAAGTGAATTAAGCAGCTGGATACAGCCCAGGAAAGCTCACGCGATGGAAATGGAGAGCACAGCCCTCACCAGTATGCCACTATGAGCCCTGATGCCTTTCAGCACGAGGAGGTGAGGCAGATCATCATTATCATTAGCATCTCACATGCCAAAGCTTGTTCTAGCTGCTGCATACTGGTACTTTCTGCTTCTGTAAGAGGGTGATGAGAGCAGTGCTGGGTCACATGTGGCGATGATGATGATCCAGTACGGCTTCCGTGGTTGGATGCGAGAGGCCTGCAAACCCACTTTACAAACTTACCATTACAAAACCACAAACATGCTCACTTACCATTCTGTAGGGTCTGCTTGCCTCCAGACAACACTCCTAGAGGTAGCGTTCCGGTTGGGGTGAGCCCTTTGAGGGTCAGTACACTCTCGCTCTCTTCCCTGAAACATAACACACACACACACACATACACAGTATTACAGTTGTGTTCAAAGAACCAAATGGAACATAATCAATTAGGTTGTGGTGGGGGAGAAAGAGGAAATATATGGTAATTTGAAAACCAAAGACAAAAGACTTCAAGCTGTCCTCTGTTCCTCCATTATCTATGGCATTGTTCATCTGGAATAATGTGTAATATAATTAGATCGCTACTCCACATGATGACTCACTGATGCCAGCTCATTAATCCTAATGGAGGAAAGGGTGTGAGCGTGTGGTCGGTGTTAAAACAAAACTTCATTGTACATGGAAGGTTTTCCCAGCATTTTACACAATTTTTTTTTCTTTTTGATAAACTGTAATGATAATTACCAAGCCGCACAGGGAATATATATATACACATGCACACACACACACACACACAAACACAAAATTGCTTGCAGACTGACCTGAGAACAGAAAAGACTCTGGCCATTTTCCCAATGGCACGAATCTTATTTCTGATCACTTCCTTACGGACAGCTGGAGTTCCACCTGCACCAACACAAAACCAGCATCAAAACACTGTTAAACCTTATTACCTTTGACCCACAAAAAGTCAAGGAGGGAAGAACCAAAAACGTGGAGACGCTAAGAATCAGACTGACATCCTGAGCAATAACTGACCAACCGGTAAGCCCTGCTCCCCTTAGTTACTGTTGCTAACTCAGACAAACAAACAGAGTCTTACAATGACAGTGTGAGAACCTTGTCCCAGGATGTTTTGGAATTTTGGACACAGAATGCCCATCCTCTCAGGATACCTGGAATCAGCGTTACAAGTACCCCAGGCACAACATTTTTTAATTTTTCCCATCTTGTAAACACCATCAAACCAATGAAAGCTTTGGATCTTCCAATGTTTCTCTATGGTGCTGAAACTTAAAGCGTCTGAGTCCCGTCCCCATGCAGCTGATACTCAACTGCCATTGGCTCATCTGAGTTTGAGGGGAGGGGCTTACGATAGGTCAACTGTGTTTATTTTGACAGTTATGACAACTGCATTTTAAACCGCATTTGAAACCGTTACTCTAAAAAGTATTATTATTATTTTACGATACAAGTGTGTGTGTGTGTGTGTGTGTGTGTGTGTATATATATATATATATATATATATATATATATATATATGTTGCCATGTCTTTAGTCTTCAGCCACAGTAGCTTGATTTTAATCAGAATGCTGGAAAATGCTATGCAAAAATAAAGACATTGTGACAGAAATATATTACTAATAATAATGATGAGGACAATAATTAATAATAAGTTGCTTTGGATAAAATTTTCTGCAAAATATATTTTGTTACCATTATTTTTTTTTAACAATAATTCAATCATATTTATTATTATTTTAGCTTTTATTAATCAGAAAACTAAATTAAATATTCCAAATATGAGGAAATGCTGATATCACCTTTTTTAAAACTCGCAATCTTGCATTAGTAGATTTGTACAATAACTTTTATTGGTCTAAATGTTAGGAATTACTCATATGAGAAAACAGGGGAGCTTGGAGAGCATTTTGTAAGCCTTGCGTGGGCTTGGGAATATTTGCAGAAGGGTGTCACACCCTCGCTCTAATTATTTAAGCAGATCTGTTTCCGTGTACAATAATTACACAAGGTGAAAACCACAATCCTGCATAGTCTATTCAATACATCTAAAAATACATTAAAATAGAACATAGTTTAGTATTGTGAAATATTGGAAGAATACTAATAACTAATGCTTTTATATAAGAGTGCACCATCATGCGAATTCTCCTCTCAACAACAGACTAAGCAGGAAGTATCAAGGGACAACATAAGCAGACATCAGACCTCCGGGGAAAGCATCTTAGACAGCCAGAATGACAGTTGGACACTTCTGTGGACCTGCTGTCTACACTGATGATGACCAGACAGACAGATGCACTCACACACACACTCAGGCAAGCACATTCAAGCTGTTCTGCATTCAATTGTCACTGATTGTGAAGCAAGGGCAAATAATAAGCAAATAAAGTGGTTGTCAGCTTACCAAACTTTAAGTAATCTCAATTATATTATACATGCATTTGTGAACAACCTTACCTTCACATAAGTCGTCTCCCTCTGACATGAGTTCATCATCAGAGCAGATGTTTAAGACATTCACCAACATCTCAGTCACTGTAAAAAAATAAAAAAATAAAAAAAAATAAAACATTGTTAGATCAGCAATATAAGCTGATATTTTACAAGACATTGTCCGTAGAGTTCTTTATCTAGTGGTCCAATGTTCCTAGAGCTTCTCTTTAAAATTCCATTCGAAGTTCTATAACAAAATATGTGTGCTTTACAGCCATTTACACTTTAAACAAAGCAAAAAAAAAAAAAAAAGATGGAAAGGCTCAAAAGGTTTCAAATAATTTTGTAAAAGGTGACCTTGAACACGCTCGCACAAATATGACATTTCAGGTTCGAGTTTTTCTGTATTCTTCCCACTGAGAGGACACAGTCAGCCACCAAAGACACACCATCAACAAGGTCGTTTTTGCCTATCCTCTACATAGCCTGTCAAATACTACAAACCACCTCAGTCTCACATAGGGATGGGTACCGAAACCTGTTATTAAAATGGCCCTGGGGCTAACTTATGAAAGAACGTAGTATCCGTAAGATCTGACGGTATCGGTTCTGCTTTCGATACTGGAGGGGAAAAAATTAATGTACTATGTATTTTTGCTTAATAATGTTATCGTGCACATTTTCTCTCACCAAACACATGCAAGTGGTGCGACAAGCCCGTTTTTTCAAGCAATCTGTCAAAGCATCTTTCAAAAGTGCATTATGTGCAGACAGAAAAATGCTAAGTTTTCGACTGCCTAACACAACACAAAATAACAACACAAAGTACCGATAAGAATACCGTTAAAGTACCGGACCGTTAAGCAGTATCGGTAAGAGTAGTAATACCGTTAAAACCTTAACGATACCCATCCCAATTCTCACAGTCCCTAAAAATCACAATCCTGGCTTCAGGTCTGAGTTTGGACACCTACCTTTCTCGCCCACAAAGGGCAGCGACCACGTAAACACATCCATAAAGTTGGGTAACCAGTACGGGTGAGGAGAGCAGTTGAACTGCCTAATGTTCATGACATTGTTTTCATATTTCAATACAGCCGCTGAGGAGGAAAACATGGGGAGAAGTCATGCACAGTCATTTAAACCAACAGAAAACAAAAAAGAAAGGTTCACGAACTGTCTACATTTTTAGACAATTTAGAGTCAGTATATGGCAACAATTACTGCAGAGTTGCAGTGTATATTTTTTCTTTGCACTGCTGGCAATTGTTGCATTATCCTTCAGCAATCCAACAGTCCTACAATAAATATATGATATCAGCGGTCAAAGTCCAACAATAAATATATGATATCAGCGGTCACAGTCCAACAATAAATATATGAAATCAGTAGTTTATCATAAATTATTTACATGTATAAATAAAACTCATTCTTATTAGCTGAGATTACGGGACTGCTAAATTGATTGTGCATTCAATGAGATCACTCATAATGATTTATCAAAGGTGCTACGATTTAAGTTTCCAGAGTAAAAATGAGGGTCTGAGAACAGTTTGAGGTTATGAAAAAAAAAAAAAAAAAAAAAGTTTGCGAAAACCTGAACGAAATATATGGCAAACACACTTAAACATAACATAACATACCTTTGTTGTTATAGACATCTAGGTAATTTGGTGCTGAGAAAATGGTAATTAATGAAGGGAAGCCTGTTGTCTGACTTTTTCTGTACATCCTGTACCTGAAACAGAAACACACACAAACCTCTTAAGATGTATATTAGCTCAGCGTGCCAAAAATGCATCTAGTGTAGATCAATCCAGGAAGTGCTCTCAGTCACTGTTAGATAATCTGCTCTTATAATCTGTTGCAGATGGTTTTTTCTTTAACTGGCAGACACAGATGGATTTAAATTAAATTGGCAAAAGATCAAATTATCACAGAACAACCAAACATTTTCAATCTCACGTTCATGAAACATCATAATCAATACTTACCCTGCGTCCTGTGCTTCATGTGCTCTAATCACTGACAACAGGTTGTTGTTTGTCAGAAAGTCACAGACTGCTGCATAACTGTCAAACAAGAGAAAGACAAACTTCTGAGGGTCTCATAATGACAGGCCACAAGCAAGCTTCCAGCCCTTTAAACATCTCAACCCCTCTTGCTCATACTTAACGGAGCACAGGCCAATGTACTGGATTATTTTCTGAATACGGCTTGTTGGGGTTCTCTTCAAGTCTCAACACAGTGAACTCTCAAACTAACAGACCACCACCTGCACTTTGTTAGCATTCAGCTGGCGTGGCACAAACAAATGCCAGCTGGACAAGCAAACAGTGAATAAACACACTTATATATATACACCCAGAACGAAACCAGCTGGGTGACACCGATCAGGTTATTTCCAGGAGTTTCTGCACCGACTCACAGATTCCTGAATGACTCAGTTACACGTTTATGAGGCACGTACAAAGAATCTGGTCGAAGAAAAACGCAAAAGAAAAAGGTTTTACAGTAATATTCCATGCATCTTTTTTCCTCAATACAGTAAGGGCTTGAGTTTTATTTTTTATGGTTGTTAAAAAATTAATTAATAAAGTAATTGATTGCTCATGTAAACGTTACATAACTAATAATTGTTTCAAAATAAGCTATCTTCAACCAATGATTTTTCTTTGCATAAATTACAACTATGTATTAATGAAAATATAATTTGCATTACAAACTTCTATTTTGTTTTTATATGAAGATAACTTTTATTATTATTATTATTATTATTATTATTATGCCTTCAATATTTTTCATACTTTTCAATTGTCTTTTATGTATAGAAAAAAAGGGATAAACAAAATGTATCATGAAACAGTAATTAAACAGAAACAGATGTTGAATAAATCTGTAATTTTCTCCAAACTCCGGGAGATCTAACCCAGTGAACAAAGCTCAGCTCCTGTACCTGAAGAAATAGGAGCAGCCTCTGACTGAGTTGTGGTTAAAATGCTCTGCCGTCTTCTCACTGCCGTAGTCCTCTCCCGGGTCGGCCCAGATCAAATCACACATAGGCCCAAATGCCGGGGGCTCCTTAAACCTGTCTAACTGCAAAACACAGCAGACAAAGAAAGAAAGAGGCATGAACACATCTTGTTTTCTTATTAAAAAAAAAGGCTGGAAGGAAAAGGAGAGAACATAAACAGCTGCTTACTTTTCTGATGTCATCTAAGCAGTTGATTTCTGGTGAGAGGCCACCATGTACACAGAGGAACTGCTGGTTTAGAAGAGCTGCAAGAGGCAAGCAGTCAAAGGCCTCCATACATGCGTCATAAACCCTCTCGGAATACTTGATTTTACCTGTAGGGAAACAAAGACAGACAAGTATGACTACATTAAGAGTTCAGAGCACAGAAGTCAAGAAAACCCCGGGGAGATCAATTTCTCCTTCCCTCAGCGTATCGCTGAAGAACATATATGATACACTGAGCTGTACAGTTGCTTTTATTTCATTAAATAAATAATACTACATATAATAATAATAATAATAATAATAATAATAATAATACACAGCTTGAACATGAAGCAATCGATATTACAACATATTACATCGTCCGTTATATGGGCAGTATGTCGATCATCCAGTAATTTTTATCATAGGTTGACCTTGACATTTACACAAGCAATTAATGTAAGGAAAACAGATAATGATCATAGGCTGTTTATGATAGGTGGGACATATCGTCAGCATTTTTTGCCATGACTGATTTTGTCCCAACCACTTTATGAAATAACCTAATAAAGGATGTGTCCAAATACATCTAAATTAAAAGTGTGAATATTTGAGTTGAAAGTTCAATTCACTGGTTTTTGATCCAGTACAAAAGCAGAACGATTCAGTTTGATTTCCACACACTATCAAGCACAAATAAATGCATTTTTTCAAAATAATCTTGTGCTCACAAAGGCTATTTATCTGAAAGTATAGTAAAAATACAGTAAAACAGGAACACTATGAAATATTTTTACAATTTAAAATAACTGTTGTCTATTTTTATTTATTTGCAAACGTAATTTATTATTGTGACAGCTCAACAAATATTTCTTATTTTAATGTTGAAAACATCTTTTTTTTTTCAGAACCGTTTTTCAGATGATGATCATAAAGTTCAAAAGAGCAGTATTTATTTGAAAAAGACATGTTTTGTAAGATCATTAAAGAAAAACTCTAATTCATCCATGCTCCAAATAAAAATTATTTTCTTTAAAAAACAATTTACTGCTCCCAACCTCAGAACAGTACTTGGAATACAAAAAAACAAAAACAAAACAAAACCTTAAAAATTATTCCATTATATTGCTTACAAAAAAAATGTGTGTTATTGATGAATTTATCAAAACAACTCCATGTGCTGCTGTTTAAATGAGTTTTGTACATTTCTCAATTGTATTATTTACAATTCTGTTTTACAATATCAAAGTCAATACAAAGTTTCATTATCAAGACCATGTTAAATTACTTGTGTATAATAATATTCCATGATGTCACATGTAGTCATAACTACACAGTAATAACTACACCTAAAGCGACAAATCCTGCCTGCCAGCAGACACAAAAGAAGCAGGGACTATTCAATTTAATTCAAATGAGCCTAATTAGTGCAATGTGAATCCTTAATTCAGCTGCTGATTAAGCTTATTAATACTTCAGTATCTGGACTGAAGTAGTCTCATTAGTCTTGTCTTCTGGTTTCCACTAAATACAGCTGGGTTATTCAACAAACCATATTACACATTCGCTCTTCGAACGAGGTCACATGGAGAGCACTTGGGCTTCCACTGAACATTCAGCCATGAAACCACCTCCATCTTTGTTATGCAGAGCACAATAGCAATGCTATTATGAGCTTAAGAGCAAACAGTGCTCATTTCAAGCACAACAGATTGGAGTGGTACCACTTAAATCAGGGATTTAATCAGACCTTCAAAAGAACCTTCATTTTAATTTAATCGGGATTTTACCAAGAAGCATAAGTATAAAACAATCTAGCGTAATATAATATGAACTTCTATTATATTAACAAAGATTTTTTTTTAAAAAAGGCTGGTATAAGCTTGCAAAAAACAAAAACAAACAAACATTGAATGTGCTTCTGGTAGCAGTTGCAAGTAATCTATTAATGAAATCAAATTTAAATTATTGTTTTGATAATCTTAAAATATAATGTATTTATAACCGTGTGCTTAAGGGGTGGCATGGTCTGCCGAACAGTTTTTGCCGAAACATGCCACCCCTGGTGTGCTTTGCAAAACTGCATTTTAAAATGTAATGCATTTTAAATGTACTTAAATATGACATCCAAGTTTAGAACAGATATTAAAGAAACACTAAAAGTATACCACAAATGCTTCTCAAAACACTGAACACTTGAAAAAATAAATAAATAAAAACAATAGAAGCAATCATGAAATTACAAAGAAATTTAAGAGGGTCAGAATAAGCACTCTAAAGCACTCTCACTCTGCATGTGAAAGCATTAAAGCATTCAAGTTTGCACTTCAGTATTCTTTTATAACAGGACCCCAGACAAACAAAATAGATAAAAGGAACCCGATTATTTTTTAAGTGCCACAAAATAAACATGTTTTATTTACTTTTTTATCACTTTAACATTTCAGTCATACTGTCATGCGTTTATGCCTCATCTTTTCTAGTCTTTATCGGCATTTTAACCCATCTTGTAGATGCCCTGGGAACTAAGGTTCACGTAAAGTGGGAACTAAACGTCTTTTCCAACATGAGAACAATATACAATCACAAAGAATGGTGTATTGTACAAAATCTGTGCCAATATCACAGACCATAACTAAATCAGCATCACTTGGCCATTGAGTGTAGTTTGAGCTCAACACATCCAGTCTGTTTTCCTTCATTAGTAACATCCAATTATATAGGAGGTGTTAAATCTTATCTTTAGCTTCTTGCATTCTTTCTTACGTCGACAACAGGTTAAAGTACAAATATACCGTGCATAAATTTAGCAGATGCTCCCATTTATAGTTATTTCTAGATGAGCTTATGGTTCTGGAACGGCGAATGGTTATTCTGAGGTAAATGGTTTGTGGCATTGTTTACAAGTTTTACTCATTTTCTGAAGTTTAAAACACTTAATGATCGATTACATGAGACATTTCAGTAAGCTGTACCGCAGGCTAACTTATAATATATCATTTGATGTCCATTCAGCTTTAATTTGTACTATAGTCGTAAAGAGAAAAAACGACAGGTTTATGTGCCGCTTGAACTGATACTTTGCTTATTAAAAGTTAAAAGAGCACAAAGCTTATAGTGATTTTTTTTAATGGCATGTGTGGTACAAATAATATAAAGTTCACGCATTAACAGATCACATCATATAAACTAAATATTTTGATAACAAGAAGCAATATTAGTATCGATTATAAATGAGAACTCTTAATGATAATGCTAATATCTACACAGCTGATATCTTTACCTGTTGTAGTTTGTTAAAGTTGTGCACTGCACAATCTGTGACTAAGACCATGTATTTAACCAAATACAAACCTATAAACTAAACACTATGTCACACTAGTTAATGGTAGCACACTGGCTATGTATTCCAGGTGACAAGCTGTTCAAAATGAAATTAAAAAAGTGGCTGCCGCTGCTATGACAAAATGTAAGGGCATGAATACTTCAGGTGTCAACAGCTGAAAATAAGTCCAGGTTGGTCATGTGATCTCATAACAGTGGCTTTAGGAGTCCTGTCATAACCTCCTGGCAGATGGGTTCTGGGCTCAGCAGATGCAAACCTGGTTCTACTATATCATATGAGAGAGAAGAAATTCTTTATGTAGGAGTATTCTTTCAGATAACAAATACGTCTTTGCAAGCAACTGCAGCGTAAATAAATCCAAGCCTGAAAAGAAGCAAAACAGCTTCTTGTGCCTCCATTCGAGATCCTGGCTGGTCATGCTGCATTGAATTAAGGCTTTAAATAAATTATTGTAAAAGAATGCTAATGAGAGGCTTCACAATGAAAAGACATTACCTCTCCTGATTTATGAGAGATTAATGCTGCATGTAGTGTACAGCGGATCATCGGGTTTGTCTCTTTGTGAGCCAGATTTGCCCCAGCCACTTCACTATGCAGCATACTAATAACGCACACCTGGACACTTTCTGGCAGCAGACATGGTGCTCTACAAACCTAACTCTAATAGAGCCGTCTGCTGGCCCGTTTTCTCAGAGGGACAAAGTGCTGTTTGCAGAAAACAGAGCACGTAAAGCCCGTAAAACAAAGACAGGACCTCTTTATGAACTGCCTTTCACAGAAGTGGGAATATTCATTTGGTCTTTAAAACATTGCTCTAGATCTTAGGGAGAGTAGAGACCAATTTCAGACAGTAAGGTCCTAAAAGTGTCTAATTTTCCCAAACCATTGACATCCACTGGAAATATGTGAACAGATATTTTTTTTTTTATTGGCTGAATTGAAATAAAGCTGAAATAAAATATTAGATTAGATACAATTGTAAAATAATAATGGAAACTAAATTTATTAAAATAATACAATAAGGAATATTAAAGTATTACTAAAACCACAAAGCCCGTGATTTAATTACATAAACATAAATGTGTTCTGCGAACACAACATGAGCCAATCTTCCAAAACATGAAGTGCTTATAAACAAAAAAGAAGCAAAACAAAACAAAGTGATGGTTTAACATTTGAAAATAAATAAATCGAGACTATACATCTTAGTATTGTAATTTCTTTAAAAAAAATTGCAGTAAAGCCAATTATATTTATTTTGTTTCAAATATTTATTTTAGTAATAATAATATTTATAATACAAATAATGATAATTATATTTATTATAATTATTATTATTATAGTCCTTGATATATAAAATCACAAAACCTGTGGGCAAATTATGCCGCCCTACAAACAAGCATAGCAAACCTGGAATTTGTAAACTGCATTTTAAATTGCAATTTTTTATTCAGAATTTTTTTATCTTCTTGGAAGATTGCTAAATTCAATCCAAAACTGTCAGCAATGGCGCCACCAGGCAGTGACCATATTGTGTGATTCTGGCATGCTGGGAAATTGAAACAGTAAATATGTTCCAGCCAAACTTGATGTAATAATACATTTCACAGCGTGAGCAGCTGCCTTGTGTAGTTTTAACCCACATTAAGTGAAAAATAACTATTCAAATCATTTAATCAACTATTGCTATTTTGCTGAAGTGGTTCTCTCAAGCATCAAGATAAATGAGACCATACAGGCCCTCCAACTCCAACAAAACTGATGTGATGTCAGCCATAGGCAAAGCAGTAAACAGAAGTTACAGTCATCACGAGCAGCTGGCCCAGTATACAAATCTGCTGCAGTTATATCAAGCAAATATGCTTTAAGAAACACTGCAGTACGGAGTCCACTCTAATAAAGCAAATCAATTTTGACCGCTTAACTGCTGGAGTAATTTTATACTGTTTGCACAGTAAACAAAAGTGCTAGCTGGTGACAGCTGGCTGAAAATGCAGCTTTCCAGACATCAAAGAAGCCTAAGGCTAAGGCTAGGCAACACATCACTTAGCTCTCAGCACCACTAGATGCTTCATTCCCACAGCACTCACATTCCTGTTTGAAGGTGAAGTATTCTGTGAGGTGCCGACACTCATGGTTGCCTCTGAGGAGGAAGAGGGTGTTGGGGTGGTTGATCTTCAGAGTCCACAGGAACAGCACACACTACAGAAACACAGAGAGAGAGACAGTTATAATCCTTAAGATACTTGATTATTAATGTCAGTTGCCACAGCTATGAGAGGAAAATGAAGACCGGTCTTTTACATCAACAAACTATGGAAAACATCCCATTTAAATGAAATAAAAACAGATACATGAAAATATCGATTCTATACAATCTTTCATTTTCTTATTTGATAAAAAAAAAAATAATAATAATAATAATAATGTTTCCCCAAGAGAAAACTAAAAAAAAATTTTTATTAGTGTAATTTCTGAGTAAAAATTATATATCCTAATTATCCTTATATAATATATAGCAAAACACTTTAAGAAATTTACATTCATGCATTTAGCAGACACTTTTATCCAGAGATACTTAGTGTATTCAGGCTACACATTTTTTTAATTAGCATGTGTTCCCCCTGGGAATTAAACCCACAACCTTTTGTGCTGCTAATGTAATGATCTACAACTGAGCCACAGGAAGCAGAAAAAAATAATCAGATGTAATTCTTGTAAATCTTCCTTTATTGTAGAAGAAAGACACTTTTTCTATTGCATATTAAGGTAATCTGACTGTTTTCAATGCCCAAAGGCAAGATTATAGCACAATCACTGTCCTTTCAATGTTTGGTGCTCAACAGATGGCCAACTGGGTGCACGAGGGACTGCGTAATTGGGAGTGAGTGGTCACATGGTAATTATTCCAAATGACACATTATTCTAAACAACAGGTTTGTTTGGTTCATTTACACATCTAAAATTCACACTAAAGTATAGAACGTGCTTGGCAGCAAACAACAAAAAAACCTTGGCAATACACTCATCGTTTAAGTGAGATGCCTGATCGTCTAAGTACAGTACAGAGTACATGCACACACTCTTTTCAGCCTCATTAAAATCTATTTATCTTAATCCCCCCACCCCCTTCCTTTTCATTTGCATGCAAAATCCCAGACACCACTCAATGTGGGGAGAACAGGACACCAAGGTAACCAAGGACGACAGGTGTGCATTTAAATGACATGTGAAATAATAGACACGGAGGAGGGTGCGAGCGGGAAGTGGGATGCAACAGTGCCGAGAGCTGGAACCAGAGCCTACGCAAGAGGAATAATGTGCTGAAAATTGCAGGTAATAGTGGCTATGAGAAGAGGACCTGAACAAAGGCTATCATTGCTGAATAGCAGATAACATTTTTTGCTATGTCGTTTCAAATGAGAGGAATTCACAGAATTCTGAGACTTTCAGTTCCTGAATGAATTCTGAGGGGGGTTTTACACCTGGATAGATCGATTGCTTTGTTTCGAAACCGGGGGTTAAATCGCTACAATGTTGCAATTTCATCTTGGTTCCATTCACATTCACAAGGCCATATTTACAAAAACAGACCAAACTTTGTTAATACAAGTCACATGCGAGTGAACTCTCCTTTGATTGTTCAGAGTGCATCTTTTTATTTTCCGGGATTCCAGAAGTGTCCACGGGATTTTTGTGGCTTTTTTGGTCAATGTTGTTATATTAGTTCATTATTTTGAGCAGGAGTCAAAACTTAGATGACATGGATTATTTCCTTTTCTTTAAATGCTTTTTAATGTTTCCTTAGGTGTACTTATATTGTTAGTATGATTTTTGCATTTAAAATTTAGAAATAAAAAGCATTTTTAGATCCTGACATTAGCCCTCTGGCTTGAATGCTCTGTTTGAAGGGGCGTGTCTGCTGTGAGACTCCGAGTAAACCACAACTGTTGTGATTGGCTGACATCTTTGCATACGAAATGCGTTCATGTGGAACCCCTCTCAAATTTTATATATATATATATATATATATATTTTTTATCGCACAAAATGCTTTCACCACAGCTAACAGCAAACACATGAATACAGTAAGAGCTCCGTTGTGCAGCATAACGGCGTCATTCATTGTAACGGCAGTTTGGGCAAGTGTGCAGATATACTCGCGATGTGTAACAGCTCCGGAAAAAAGCGAGCGTTCTTTGATCGCTCTCTGTAGTTAAATCACAATTTAAATAACAGATTTGTTTCATGCTACTAAGAGAAACAACGTGAAGTTGATCGTTTAGTCACTGGCTTGATTCACTGATGCATAAACAGTATTAAACGATTTAGAAAGAAAGTCTGTGTGAACTTGAATGATTTAGCTACCCAAGACAATTCAGACTTTAAACAACCTGAATAGAAACAGTTTTCTATTTTCATATATTTAATATATTTAATAGCTAAATTGCAAAAAATGTTTCAGTTTTTACTGTATTTTAGATTTAACCATTTTTAAAAAACCTTATCGACCCATATTTTGAATGTTACTACACACATTACACACACACACACACACACACACACACACACACACAGTAGGGGTGCTCCGATCACGATCGGCCAATCGTTATGCGCATCGCGTCAGTAAAGCCGGGTCTCTAATCAGCGGTTAATTCCATCAGGTGCGTGATTTCACATAGAGCAGCTGTTACTACACAGAGCCATTGTTAATAGAGAAAATGCACAAATCCACTTCATTTTCAGCATTTATTGGCGTGTCTTCTCAGTTAACAACGGCTCTTAAATGTGTTAATGAAAATAAATAACTGCATGCAAGTCACTGCATGAATGACCCTTAATGTCCAACTAATAAACCCCTCCCAGGATCCAAGTGTGAGTGGTCAGTGACATCAGTCATGTCAGCAGAGACTCGCAACAAGCGAAGTGTTCCACGCTTTAATGCTCTATGACTCATCTCTTTTGAAAGGGTACAGTGTCTGGCAAGTTATCAAATAGCTCCAGTCAGACAACTCCTCTAGTGACACATCCAAATGAGACAGACTGAGAAAGAGAGGTCATTTACCATACAGCTTAACAAGGTCTCGGATACCTCTGTTCTCCATAATTAAGCATCCACAGCTCCTGCAATTTCATGTTTTCTCTTTTAAGAGTAACATTTAGTGAACTTGCAGAGCCTACATTTACCAAAGCCAACCAATCACATGAAAAGTAGCAGCTTGAGTAAATTGGGAGATTCAAAATGGACCGTTTCACATTATGCAATGCAAATTTTTTTGGTTAGTTAATCAGAATATTACTTTATTATTATTATTATTATTATTATTATTATATAACAACAATATCATATGCACACATATAAAGATAAATCCCCAGCTGCCACACTCCTTCACTTCAACTCAATAGGGCTGGGAAATGATTTGATGATCCAGAGGTATTAGGAATCATTCATCGCACCCAAAGACAAACTGCAATGCTTAACAACTATAGGACAGCAAGAGCTAAATAAACTTAAAACTGCATCTAAACAAACAGCATGCCTGCTAGATCCTGTACCCACTAAATTACTGAAAGAGTTGTTTCCTTCAGCAGTTTCACTTACTGTGTTTTACCGTGGTAAATACGTGCTCAAGTCGCTTTTGTTCTTGCGTTTGACTATCGCAGGACTCTCCAGTTTTGGTTTGCTATATAGTAAGGTGTGGCCAAAGCCTTAACTTGTTGTAGTCCCTACCGGCCATTTTTGTAGGAATTTTCCAGAATTTTAAAAGACAGATATCTCTGTTTGCACTGAACTTTCAGCTCTGTAACTTTGCAGATATTAGGGCTGGACAATGTGTCGTTTAAGCATCGATATCGCGATGTACGATAGTCACATCGCATGATGTGCGATGTAGGCTGTTGTAGTTGATCCGTTATTCATTAACTGTATGGGCCAGCTGCTCCCCGGCCCTTGACGAACGTGATTCGCAGAGAGCGCGTGAGAGAGAGCGCGAGAGAGATACACCTAGAATGCCTCGAGGGTGAGTAAAACAAGCTTATTTTCATTTTTGGGTGAATTAACCCTTTAATTGATTCTTCCGTACATTTCTGCCATATGTACATTAACTGACAGTCACCACTCATAAGCTCCTATTAAATATTGTAGAAACTACATTTTCTGTAAAGTTGCTTCGAAACAATTTGAACCGTGATAAGTGCTATACAAATAAACTTGAACAGAATTGAAGAATGCATTGCAAAGCTTAGAATCTCAGAATTCTAAGGCTAATAGTGATGGGAAGTCTATCTGCAAAACGTTTCTTTCAGATTGTTTAAATAAATTGGTAATATACACACATATATAGTAGACATTCTTTTATGTTATCGTTTCTACAACTCAGTGTGATAGGTTGTCACACTGAAACATTCAATATTGCTGACTATTACCTTTTATTCACTTAAGTTAGAGAGGTTAATTGTCTCCATTTCTTTCTGTGATCCTGCATGTAGAATAGTATACGACAAATTTATATTAGCTTACACAGGGTTTTTGCAGGATTTTAAAGTTCAAACGTAAGACTTAAGACCTTTTTTAAAACCTGCACAAATAAAATTAATACAATATAAGCAGGGAAGGGCATTATCTATGGTAACATTAAAGTGTAAAAGTATTGTAAAAAGCATGATTTACAGTTCAAATACAGGTTTTCACAAAAACACAAAGTTTAATGATCATGACCTTCACGTTTCAGCCTTTAAACCATTTTGAAGAAAACGGAAGGGAAAAAAAAACTATTGTTACTAAAGTAAATCCATGGTAACCACAAATTATCCATGGTTTTGCTACACTACCCAGGGCTGGAAATTAAGGGGGGGGGGGGGGCTGCGGGCAAAGGAGTCTCACATAAACGTAGCAAAACATATAACAATAATTTTTGAATGAATCTTTTTGAACACTTTTTTTTTTTTTTGAACACTTATTGTCACTTGCTTCTTGCCTGAATGAATCAGCTGTTTGAACAAATCGACTGAATTAATGATTCAGTGACAAAGACAGTGACTTGTCGCCACCCATTTAAATAATTCAATCTCTATATTCATACATTTATTTAAAATATAGGTCAACTCTGTTCCTGGGGACCCACTGGCCTGCAAAGTTTATTTCCAACCTGCTTCAGCACATCTGGCCTGGGACTTTTCAAGTGATCTTGAAGACCTTGACTTGAACTCTGCAGGACAGTAGGTCCCCAGGAGTAGGGTTGAAGACCTATGATTATGATAAAACATTCATCACATAACATTGTTATTATAAATTTAAATGCTTTCATGACACCTCGAAGCCTCATTAAACAGTCTGTGGATATACCTAAATACCACTTTTGTGTTCTTCTGTGCCACCTCTGTAGCGCAAAGAAATTGTTTTTTATACTGATTTCATTTATTTGGTACCTTATGCTTCCTGATTGTGTCTTATTATACTAATTGAAAGTATTGCTATAATTAAAAGCAAAAGAAAATGTTCTAATTATAACTACACAGGGTGCCTTTGATCTTGATACCTAAAAAGTATATGGTTTAGAGCAAACATGAAATAAGTTTAATGTTATAGATTATAAAGGTTTTTAATCATGAAATTAATCTGAAAGGTCGTCTAAAAGTTACCCCAACTTTGAGCTCCCCCAGTGATTTTTGGCCATTTCCACCACTGACAATAACCATAGTTTACAAACACGAATTTGTTCTGGATGTCCAAAGTATATAAAAAGAATAAACCATGCTCTGCTGTTCACAAGGGAACATTTTAAGCTCTGGACTACACAATAGACATAATATGTGTTTATAATAAATACTGAATACTAAGTAAGCCTTCATATCATGAAGCCACAGTGTGAAGTGAACATATTTCTCCAATCTTTAAAAATAGAAAAATAATCGAAAACAACACTAAAGAATTGACTCCAGGGTTAATGCTAGAACCAGGAATCAAGGAGTCGATTAAAAAATATGGAATCGAACAGCCCTACAACTCAGCTTTTTCCCTTGATCTGCTCAATGTTACAAAGGCAAAGCAAATCATAATACCTCATCCTTTCTGACCAGCCGCTGTAACTATGGTAAAAATGACAGTTTCTCCAAAGAAAAGTCTAGAAACTACACGACTAAATGCAATTGTTGACCAGCAAATCTTTACTGGAGATATTATGGTATAATCTGCTTTACCTCTCTTTTGTGCTTATGTGTGGCAGTTGATGCACTGTTGGTAATGTGGCAGTGTAGCCAGTGATAATGCCTTAACAGATGGTTCAGAGAAGATGTCAGATTCTCAGCCAAGTAAGAATGAACCCAGCCTTGCATGCAAATACATATCCCCATTGGAACTATCACAAACAGTGAAAAAATATAATACTCAAGTATTAGGAAAAACACTGGTGTTAGGGTAAGGATATTGTTAAACTGTGCATAGACTGAACAAAAATAATACTCTTACTTAGCGGCCTAGATAGAATATGCACTGATACACTAGCTTTCAAAAGTTTGAGGTCAGTAAGTGTTTTTTTTTAAGAAATTATTCAGCAATGACACATGAAATCAAAAGTGATCGTAAAGGCATTTATTTAATAAGGTTACAAAGGATTTTTATTTTAAACCAATGCTGCTCGTTTTTAACTTTGTTCATCAAGCAATCGTGACAAAAACTCATCACAGTTTCAACAAAAATATTAAAGGTGCACTAAGCGATTTTTGAAAAACACTTTCGACTAGTGTCGGACCAAGCCCCAAAACAAACTCGCAGCCAATCAGCAGTAAGCGGTGTGTCTAGAAATGATAAGGAGAAGAGAGAGCTCAGTGAGTGCACAGGACAGATATTAGCAGATTGACTAAGATAGCGAGAGATGGCAGATAAAAACAAAACAAAAAAAAAACAAAAAAAAAAAAAAGAGGAAAATTTCAGAGGAACAAAACATTTAAAAGAAGGGTTACGATCAGGCAAGAGGTAGGACCCATATAAATACTGGAGCAGCTTCAGGTGGTTGAAAGGACTCAAGGAGCAGGAAGACCTGGATTTGGATGCAGATGTTGCTTTGTTTATTCTTTGTAGGTGAGTTATGATGATTTATTATATTCAAATATTCTGTGTTGGCTTTTGCTTGAATATGCTTGGCTGGCAGGCATAGGAAATTCAGCCGTTGTCGCTGCCAGAGTTGTAAATGTGGGGCGGAGTTATCACAAAAGGGGCGAGGTCCTGTTGGGCCATGGGCATGTTTGTTTTGGTGCTTTCAAATATCAACATCTTTTTAAGCAACACAACTGTTGTCAATTTTGATGATAATAATAAGAAATGTTTCTTGAGCACCAAATCAAATTTTTACTGTATTTTTGAGCAAATAAGTGCAGCCTTGGTGAGCATAAGAGATTTCTTTCAAAATCATTCAAAAAGCTTTTCAATGGCAGTATATTGGCAAGAAAAAAGAAAAAAATGTGTTTAAAGCTGTGGGTACTACACACTTAGGCGCTTAGAGGCTAAATACATCAACATATTAGCCTAAATATAAAAAAATAAAACAAATAATTGGACTGTGGACATGTAGAAATCTTTAAATAACAGGGTTTCACTGTCCAGAGGGAATCTGTGAAGCGGATTTCTGCAGGTGCAGATTCCATGTGGGCCTCTTATTGTAGATCATTTAAGAACACGCACTCACCTCAATACTGAAGTATCCTCTGTCCACATAATCGCCCAGGAAGAGATAGCGCGTGTTGTCGGGGGAGCCACCAACTTCAAAGAGCTTCATGAGGTCGAAGAACTGTCCGTGAACATCACCACATACTACAGGAAAAAGGGAAGCACAACAAAAGCATAACATGATACATCACTTTCAGTGAGTGATACTCAATGCCTGCCTCAGACTGAAATCAATGGCAACTGTAAGCAAAGTGAAACGATAAAAGGTTTTTTGTATCACGTCATATTAAAAGCAAATGCCATGGAGATAATGGACTGGACGGAGACCAAACACTTCACTTAAATCCATCCTACCTGCATCATCTAGCCAGCAACGGCCACATGTACAAGCCTACACTGTCACTTAGCAACACCGACACTATATCTGAAAATACAGAGGCTGGATCCATTTATAAAACAGGCTGTATCTAGAGCCAGAGGGGTTTGTGACATCTATTCATTTGTTTCCAAAGGCAGCAATATCTGTAGAGGACAGATGAGCTCTAATTTATCAGCATCATTAAATACTGTGACATGACACACACAACATCTCGAAGAATTAAACCTTGAAGCACAACATCTTCATCAAATAATTGAGTACGTTTAACAGGCTCTGTTTGTCACTGATAAGACCCATCTGAATTTTAGATTACCCAGATGCGATGCAGATTCTTGCGTATAATCAGTAAATTCCCATTATACGATTTCCTGTCACTCTCTTCTATCTATCTGTCAAATAAAAGACGCAAAAGCTAACTAATTTACTATTATGCAATTTCTCATAAACCAGAGTGACCAGATTGGTCAGATTATAGGAGATTATAGGAGATATCACAAATTATTTTCAAGTAAATTTAAAACTAAAGCAAAACTAAAGCTAGAGGTGAATTTAGGCAATACAAATTTACAGTAAAGTAACTAGTACTGTCAAATCGATTAATAGCATCCAAAATAAAAGTTTGTGTTATTTACATTATATATATATATATATATATATATGTGTGTGTACTGTGTATATTTAAATACACATACACATACATGTATATATTTAAGAAATATAAGTTTATTCTATATAAAATAAATGCACATTATACATACTGTAATATAATATTATACAGGTTTATTATACGTAAATAATATATATTACATATATTTCTTAAATAGGCACATATACACCGTACACGCAGACATATTATGTAAACACACACTTTTATTCCGGATGCAAATAATCGATTTGACAACACTAGAAAAAAACTGAAATTCATTTTAAGATCTGTTAAAATTACATTTAACAGTGTTCTTATATCAGTAGTGTTTTTAAAAAAGTTAACTTTAGATGACAACAAAAGTAAATAGGGGGAATGAGCATGCACAACTAAATATCTTATATTGCCCAACTGATAGAAAACCAATCGATCAATTAAAAATCTATTTAAAAGCTGCAACCCTTAAATCATTCATCCTTAATTTTTAATAGTAAAGTTGAATGTAAAAAGTAAAGTGGCAGGTGCACTCAAAACCAAACATAATATGAAAGTCTTCCTTTAGAGTTTTTGCACATCCCTCTAGAGTCCACTGAAGAATCACTGACCACATTCTGCTGCAGAATCCTAGACTGTTTCCTGTGTTGCGCTCCACTGATCTGCAGACAGTATCTCCAAATAAGTTTGCCACAGCTGATTCTCCACAGTGACTGTTTGTAACACTAAATCAGGTATTCTCTGCAAAGAACTCAACAGCAATGCCAATATAGTGTGCCTGATGAAAACTCTTCACAGATGGAGTACGGGCCTACTTGAAAGTTACTTATCAACCAAACCAATCGTTTTATGATTTATTATTTTATTGTTGGCTAAAGGTTCACACACTGATGCCAATGAAGTGTAATAAATGAATATCTGAAATGTTGCATGAAGTTTCCAAGAGGAAAAACACCTTCTTTTTTGGAGCATTTTTTCTTAGGAATCTTAGCAAAACAAAACCAAAGTCAGAACAAAATGCATTTTATAGGGGTGTTCCGATCACGATCGGCCGATCGTTATACGCATCTCGTCAGTAAAGCCGGTTTTCTAATCAGCCGTTAATTCCATCAGGTGCGTGATTTCACATAGAGCAGCTGTTACTACACAGAGCCGTTGTTAATAGAGAAGATGCGCAAATCACGTTAATTTTCAGCGTTTATTGGCACATCTTCTCAGTTAACAACGGCTCTGCGTAGTAACAGCTGCTCTATGTGAAATCACGCACCTGATGGAATTTACCGCTGATTAGAGAACCGGCTTTACTGACGAGATGCGCATAACGATCAGCCGATCGTGATCGGAGCACCCCTAGCATTTTAATAAAGACAGATGGTCATCTCCCTCAAGCCCTACTAAAGATGCTCTTGCTTTCTTACCAGTGATTGGTGCCTCCACCTCTAGCATGCACTTCTCCTGCCTAAGGATGTTGGCACCCTCGTTTATGATGCGCAGTGCAACGTCCTCCTCCACTCGTCCCTCTTTGATCAAATGGTTCTTCAGTATCTCAGCATTGGGTTTACCATCCACAAATAGGTCCTTCACTGTCAGCCGCTGGTGAGGGGGCAGTGGGACTGCTGTAGGTACAATAAGAGCAAAATATCAGTTGACAATATGTGTCATTTTTACAAAATTAACAAGGCAACTGCAAGTATGGAAAACAAGCTTCAGTCATAGTGCAAAAGCCCACTACGAGTGATAAAGAGCCAATATAAAAGAGTTAAGGTTAATAAAAGGTAATTTAATTATTCAAACGATATTAATAAATCACTTTTTAAATGGAGAAATTAATAGGCATACACCCCATTTAACAAGTTCGGGGTAGGGTTGGGTATCAACTGGGTTTTATATGATACTGGTGCCTAAACTGATACTTCTATAAAAATAAATAAATAAATAAAATCCTAAAGAGGATAACATTAAAGAACATTAAAAAGATTTAAAATAAATCCATAGCTTTCACACACTCCTTGGATGCTCTCATTTCCCGAGTTGTGCTTCCCTTACTCTAAAGGCCCTTTCACACTGCCATTCCGGCAAATACACAGGTAAAGTGTTCCGGCAATTGTTCCCGGGTCGCTAGGTTTTGCACTTTCACACTGCCAGTGATTACCCGGGATATGTGTGTGCTTTCACACACAACCCGTAAAGATCCCGTAACGACACATGACATTAGGGCGTGACGTGTAATGTACGAGTCGAAAACGTTAGGCACGTTATACTTTCACTGAAGCAAGCAGACGATCTCTGCGTCAGCGCGGAAATTGAGGAACAAACTGATCTCTGCTTCATTAGAGTTTGCACATATATTTTCGTCGCGAACGTTGATCTTCCTTCAAAACAGCCGGTAAAAGAGTCGCGCAATAACACGCGTCATCACTTCTACACGGCATTAGATCTGGCTTTTGTTCACACAGCACTTGTCCCGGGTTGAACCCGGCAATGTTACTAGGTCCCCGACCTGGGTTCAATGCCAGAATCAATCCCAGGACATGGTTGCATTCACACAGAAGGCAACCCGGCAATGTTCCGGCAATATGCCGGGTCGGGCGTGCAGTGTGAAAGGGGCTTAAGGCTAATAAATGTAGTTCGCGATTTGGGTCATTGTTTAATACAAAACCACACATAATGTTTCTACTGTATCTCTGTCAATAACTCTGATATTTAGTTAAAATAAGTGTTGTCTGTCCCTGTCTTTAATCAGTTCTGTGAATGACTGTATGCTCATTCTTTATAAAGTAGCAACAATGTCGTTTGTAAAGTGCAGTCTTAGGCACATTAGTATTTTCACCCCAGAAAATGGTTTTAACTTCCTTCCATTACTGTCCATTACTCTCCATTAATTCATCACACTTGCATGTATATCACAATACAAAAACAATCTGTCGTTTTATTGTGACTAACTGCATTTTAAAACATAGTATTAAATTTTAATTAATTTATAAAAAATACAAAAAACTTTACAAGTTATACAAAATGGTACATTATTAGCCATTTAGAAGTTATTAGTCATAACAAGAAAGTAATAATAAGTTATTTCCTAAAACCACTGCACATGTTTGTTGATGAAAACAAATATGACTCTTGACTCTTGAGACTAATGACTCTTGCTCCAAAGGATGCACCTTTAAGGGAGGGGGAGGACTTAGTGTATTTCATATCTGTTCTTTATTAGTTTGACCTGCTCTCTGGAGCATCATGACATTTGCTGCTGCTGGGGCTAATAAGACAAGTTATGGTATCATGAGGATTCTATTGATTCAGCTCTCAGGTTTAACCTTCACAGACGTGAGAGGATCCTGAGATGTCTCGCAGTAATCCCTCACCTGTGCTGAACTGCCAGGTAATCTAACTTCACCAAATCCCTCAGCAAAAGTGCAGAAGTTGTCATAGAGAAGGGCTGTGGCTCAAGATGTGTTCAATAATGAGAATTCTGGATGATTCAAGGTTCCTTAGAAGCTTAAGAACTTCTAGATGATGTATACAGAAGTTTTTAGAAATAAATAGCAGAGATTTATCAAGAATACAGCATGCTGCTAATATCTGTCTTTTCTGTCTCTGCTCCCTCTGAAGAGTTAATTACTGAATGAAGTGAGGAATGTGTTGAAGTTCTCAAACACCATGAAGAGAAAACAGGAAGCTGTGTGAACAGCCAGGGTCACTGGCACAGTCTTTCCCCCCCAAGTCTGTCACAAAAGCTACGGTTGATGCTGCTGGTTCCACCACGACCTCATTTGCATGCAACTGTCATAGTGTATTTTGGCTGCTCAGCCTCCGGCTCCAAATGTCTGCTTGATCGATAGCCAGTGAGAGCCCATATGTTTCAAAAGAAGTCAGAGCTAAACTTAATTTTATGGAAAGTGGGTTTTAAAACTGTGGTGTGACTGGTGACGCTGAAGGATATGTAACTTAAGACATCTGCAAAGCATTCAGAGGGAACAAGTAGCTGTCTGGCGGAAGCGCAAGGTGCACCGAGTCAGACTTTGACAACGCTCCCATTAATCTGGCGGTTCTATTAAACGTGCCCGGAATGCCAGAGCAAATGTCTGAGCCCTCAACCATTAGGGATTCAAATCAAGCCACTGGATCCCACAACCAATCAGTAGCGTATCTGTACGACACTGAAATGTCTCATTAAAACAGATGTCGTGGTTTCAAACTTTTCCTGTTCACAGACGAAAATTCCCAGCATTCCAAAACCGTTTATGAAGGATCTCTTCATATGGCCACAGTTCAGCCTCTATCTCTATTATGTGGCCACCAAGCGGCAACTTTCCAGTCTTTCTCTTGAAACCAACATGGAAGTGACGTAGGCTGCAATTCATAGACTGGCCCCAAAAGGAAGTCAATTCCACAGACCCCATGTTAAAATGCCCAAATTTACAGTAGAAAAAAAATTACAGCCTGGTACAAAAAATGGTTATATAGCTAATTTTTCCTTTCATGACAACTGTGAGGGGGGGGGGGGGGGTGAATCTTTTTTAATAACTCATCCGTTTAAATTATATTAAGCCTTAAAGTTCTGCATAATTAAGGATGTGCTCACTTTTGTTTGACAGGTGGATTGGCACAGCTGTCACCACTGTCGATCTAGGTGGGCGTGGTTTCAGTGACCAGCTCCACCCACTTCCCACCTCTTTGCCCATTTCCGATTATCCAGGATTGACGTGCTGCAAATAAGGCGACCACCGGTTCCACCCACTTTGGGCTTTAGAAATGCTCTTCAGAAACTGTTTTTATACGATCTATGGTGGCCACACCCTAGGGATGTGTCAATATTCATGAAGTATTTCAGTTCAAACTGAATCAATGACAAATCAATCAATTCGAAGACATTTTAATTAGGCTTTGTCCAGTCTTCAGTTCAGCGTCACATGATCCTTCAGAAACCATTCTAATATTCTGATCTGGTGCTCAAAATGTGTTATTATCAATGCTGAAAACATGTAATGACTATGTTGACTAATATTTTTGCAGAAACTGCGAGCAAGAAACAAGAACAAGAAAGTAATAATCAACTTTTGAAAACTCCTGCATGAAAAGATGATACCACAGAAGTGAACGTTTTTCACTTAAATAATTGAGCCAAAATATACTAAATTAATGGGATCTCATTTACTTCAAATGCATTTTTTTTTTACTTTGGATAGAAATGTCTGTCAAAAGCATTTATTGTGACTTAAGAAGAAATGATAACTAAAGACTATGGTAGAAGAAAATCTAACACTTCCGCTTCTGGCATGAAGACATAACCCAAACATTAAAATCATTATGATATTCTCTGTCAGGAGTAAGCATGATGGCTCCCACAGCCATAAAAAAAAAAGAAAGTTGTGCCATCATGACGCAAGGCTGAACTTAGCAGAACACAGCAGATTTACAGTCAAAAAACATTTTTCAGCTCATGTTCATTAGGTCACACATCTAAATAAAATACTGTAAGCAGTAAGGAGATAACACGGAGAGAGGGGTGAGAGCGGAAGACTCCCCCTGACCCGAGTTAAGGATTTGTACAATACGAGCTCACTCTCATAAGGACATAAATGAACATTATCTATACTCTGACTACTGAGGAGTATATAAATAAACCGTAAGCAGCCCTAGGTCCACAACACAGCCTGGGAATAGTGACGGTAAGCTGGGTACGAGCACTAAGAACAGATTAGGCAAAGCCTTAATTAGCCAGGGATTCCAGGTTCAGAGGCTGTTTATTTAGGGACTCCTCCTACTGCAAACAAGATCCTGACCCTAAAGTTCAAAAGAGAGGGTGGAGGGTTAAGGCCAGTGTGAAGAAACATCATCTACAAAATTCTGTAGGATGCTTTAAACCTTCATAGTGGCATAAAACATACTGAGAAAGACAGATATGTGGCTAGAAGGGTTAGACACACAGATGCTCAATCTAAGTTTACACATTTGCATATGACAGTTCTGAACCAAACGCTTTGCATTTCAGTGTTACCAAAGACAGGCTCTGCCTTTTTCAGCCCTGCATACAACTAGACACTAGGCAGGCTACAAGTAAAACAGAAGAAAAAAAACAGAGAATAGAAACTGGTCACAATTTTTTAGCTTCTGTAACACTAGTCTTGGGTAACATCTGGGGATCAATGACTCAAATATGAGAAATGCCAACAGAAAGTGTACAGTTCTGATGTTAGTGAGCATTATCAGATGTCATTAGGCTAAGTTTACTTGGTTTGACCTTATTGGGTAAAATGGTTACCTAGTCCAAATGAAGCATGCATACAGTGAGTCTGAAACTATTTTTCTCTCACAAAGCCAGAAATGTATGTCATCACAGATGGATCTAACCGAAAACACTGTCTGAAATCTGTTTCACATTAAAAAAAAGTGTTTAGTATAACTAACATGTCATAACCTACGTTAGATGAAACAGGATTTAATTTTTCACAAAAAATTTAAAAATAATTGGGAGTGACAGATAAAGATTCCAGTAAAGATTTGAACCTCACTGTTGCTCATTCAAATGGAATTGAAATTTTCTTTCCAAAAATTCCTGGTGACAAACCTCTAGAAATATGTGTTGTGAAAACTATAAAGTATTGCTTAGAATATAAGTCTATCCCACACTGCCTCATTTTCATTCAAATATATAAACTATATAAAAAGATTTAATATTACACATTACATAAGATAAGAAAATATGAAATATTTAATAAATATTTATATTAAATCAGTTAAATAACCCTGCTTGTGAAACATTATCTGATATTAAGAGCTACAGGAGGTTTGTGCCTTGAACCCCTTTTAAAAAGCACCACTGCATGCTAATTCACATAGTTCTCTCCAGGAAAGTTCTCAAAGCTGATCCAAGCAGGTAATGTGAAGCATGTGTGTTTCAATTTACCCCATATTACTTATACCACAAATAATGCTAGGACCCTGCAAAGAATGGCTGACAGGAGCACAATGCTGGAAAAAAAAACCCCACTATAACCACTGATAACAATGCAATGATTATGACCTCATACACCAGGTGTGTAGACAGAAATATTCATATTTCATATTTAACATAACATGAGCCAGAATCAAGGGTCACTCCCGCCTTCATAGTCACAGGTATGGCTGAACAATTTGATCAATTAACCGTTTAAAAGTAATCCGTTGTATATTAATATTTACAATATAAATTAGGTGTGCAGGTAGATAAAATTATGCCCTATTTTGAGTTGAAATGGGTGCACATGGTGAAAGAGTAATGGGATCATTTGTTGTCAATTCAAAAGGACTTGTGCCAAGATTACAAAATAATCTTTATTCAATTTAATTGCATAACGTTAGTTGCATTAACTGGATGTCAGAATAAACCTGCAATCTCCAAGATGTTATTCTTGTGATTTACAGTGCAGGCAATCAACAAAACCTGGAAATTATTCAATTAATCAAATGATTGACCAAAATACCAGAGTGGGAATCCATTAGAATCAGTAGTAATTGCCTGTCTAGACACTGCATGAAATACAAACCGAAGTGAACTTACTTTTAATAATTCGTTCAGTGGTCGACAGCTTTTCTTTCGGCTCTTTGGTCGACATCTTCTCAGTTCAGTCGGGATTTATTAGCCAGTAAATAACCAAAGATATCCTCCCTGTTTGCTGGGGCCAGTCCGAGAAACAAGAGATCGCAAAGTGGCCAGGGATTCCAGAGGGTCCGAGAACAGTTCAAATTCAGACCAGCAGGCAGCTTTAACACTCTAACACAGCTAATTTAGTCAACGCTGAACAACAGTTGGGTACACGGGTCACAGGGTAACAGGGTAGCATAATAACATCGCCAGCTTGCCCTCGCTGACAGAAACACAACCACCGATCGTCGTTGACAAGCTAATGTTAGTAGAATCGAGCCAGGTCTTGGTGTTTTCCTGCTGACATTGATCTATCTATCAAGCGATCAGCCTTTCTCTTCCAGATATCTTGGGCTCGTGGCAGCGGGAGCCAGCGACACAAGATGATTAGGGTTTGGTGCGCAATCTTCAACGTTAATCCGATTTTCCACTTTTCAGAGTCAGAATGTCAACTCGTCAGTTTAGCTAGACACTCATAAGAGAGTTCGGCAAAATAATAACGTGCCGAAAAGCGCCGATTTGTCTTCATAAACATATGTCCTGTCGTGTGAGAACAGCGATTGCGCGATCCACCCGCCCACTCGAGCTAACCATATGGCTAGCAGTACCTTCCAATCATACTTTCGTTCCCAGCTCCTCAGATTAAACGCTAATCTCTAAACCTCAGACGGATTTCCTGCAATATGGCGGAGCTGTGGCTCTCGACGCGCTGGCGTTGGCGTGACGTAGCACGTAAAACAGACGCATAAGTGGGTCGTGCTGGAGGTCCCTCGGCGGTGCTCTGGTGAGGAAAGCAGAAATACTGCAAAGAGAAAGTAGTCCGTTAAAGTTAATGTGACGAGACTGTTTTAAACCCACACTGTAGGCCTGTTGCCACAAAGGATACACTTTTAAGGAGCACCCTTTTCTTTTCTAAAGTTAGCCTAGCTAAACTGGTCAAGTGCATTAATTATGTGTTTTTATTTTTAACACATTTTTTTTTGTCATGTTTATAAAAAAAAATATAGGAAATTGTTAGTCTCCTAATATTTTCCACATAATATTTTAGAGAATTAGGTTTCAGCGTTAGCAAAAGCTGTAAATGATAAAATCATTTATCTACTGTATATGCATCGTGGTTACTAAATATAATGCAAAACCACTACATTTATTGTATAAACACTTGTTAGTTGTAGAATTAATTAGTTATAATTGATTATAAACTCTCAATGTGTGCAAAAATCAGCTATTTAACTGGTAATCAATATTTCAGCACCGTTTCCTCTATCCTAAGAGCATTAAAATATTCATAAAATGGTAAGATTCACATTAACTGCAAAATTTTGAGGGCCTCAGCAACCTTTGTGCTGTATAATGAATGAGGACAAATTATTAAATTATTATTAATATTCTCAGATAATCTATCTCTTCTGATAATAAAAAGGTAAGAAAACAAGCAGCTTTGTCATAATTACAGCAAGGAAAGTCGAAAAGGTTCAGAGAGGATGACACTACTTTGTGTACTCACTTGCATCCACTAGGGGGAGTCAAATTCTTTGTTAGATTTATACGTGGAACTAAAAATTAAAAAGAACATAACCCTCATTCCTGAATAAAAGATAAGGAGGTTGAACTCACAACAAAGTGATGGGATATCGTTTATTATTTTTAAAATAGAGATTTCAGTTCCATTTACCATGTCTACCACTTTCGGAAGACATTACCTAGCACTTAGTCTGCATATTTTATATTAGGAAAGTAAAAAGCATTGTTTTATTTCCAGCAAACGCATACAGCCGAGTTAACTTTTACAAGCCCAGCGATCAGTCTCATTTCTAAGAAAAGAAAGACCATGTTGATACATAAACAATTTTTAAGGGTGCACGCTTGTTTTTCCAGATTGTGTGCATTCCTGCCTAGTACATAATAGTTTTCACAGGTATTTAGTAAATGTCTAAACATAATACAGCCTGATTCACAAGGAACCCAGATAATTCCACCTCTCGATCTGGTGCTCATAAGCATCAACATAATAAAGCAGATATCCAAACATTGAGTGATTTAATTCAAACAGAGCCTGCATATTAACATCATCTGGGTTCAGCTCATTAAATGTAGTAGAACCAGTGATTAAAGAGAGGACTTCATCCAAACAATGTTTCTATCATGTCAACTTCCTGAATTTGAGGAAACCTAATTATGGCTCTAACTAGTTAATCATGAACAACTGATATTTAGGTAAAGGGCACTTGAACAGACACTGAAAACAGATCCAGGGTGAAAACAAAAGGCACGGATAAAAGGTTATACTACATATTAAGGATAGAGATGTGATATGTAACAGACCAGATGGTGTAGGTAAGTCCAATTTGACCACTAAACTTATGAGGGGAAAAAGTAATATGGTATGGCTATATTAGTTTGAATACAATAAATATCATTTAAAATGTGTGAGCTTATGGAAAGGAAACACATGTCCAATTAACATCTTCACGCCAGATGGCAAAAATAAACACAAGGAAGATTATGGTGTTAGTAATATACATTAAAATGGTCAATTATGCATCAGCGACAGTTTAAGCATGCATGGTAATGACAGCATAAGCACGTATGCTTCACAAATGTTCACATTCAAGCTTAAAAAAAGAGATTTGCACATTTTTTCCACACATACTACCATTCACTTTCACGCCTTTCAAATTCTAGCCAATAAGATCCATCCGTTAGTGCGTATTAGCTCGTATCTGAGACATAAAGCCCCTCTTCATAACCCAGTCTCATTCACCACATCAGTACTAAATGACTTCACCCACATTTAACTCAGATTTGTATTAAATATGTTTTACTGCTACTAGCACAAAACTGGATCCACTGGTAAAACAAATAGCATCTTTGGCTGCAGGTTTGAGAAAACCTGAAGAGCAAAAAATGGTTTTGTTTCTTCCCCCAAAAAAAGCTCAGCACAGTTCGGTCTCACTCTCTTTGCATAGGCACTACTTTTTTTTGTTAAAGCAGCTTTTTCTGGTATGAAATGTCAAAAGATATTAAAGTGGTTGAACGGACATGCTAGCATGAAGTCAAACAGAAATGAAAACATTACATCTTAACTCTTCATATATGTCTAGATGGCCTCACAGAACGCCTATTCTTGAACTCTGATATCTTAATTAAGTATGGAGGCTCCTGAGGCTCATGTCAAACTTTTTTACTTGCTCTAACACCACTGAGAAGGGCAGAACGGTAACAGCATGACTCCATAACCAGTCATGACTGATCAAATACAAAAGTAGTCTAAAGTGCAAATTGAAGATCCTGTTGCAGATGCCCCTTTGATTGCAGAAATGTCTTGTTATTTTACACATGACAAGACTTCAACTTGGCACACAAAATTTTATAACATGCAGCTTGAAGGACCTACAAAAGGCTTGAATGAATGTTCAGTCTGCACTGTGCTTTTTCTCCATAGAGCGTAATGTCCCTTGCTCACTGAATGATGAAGCCTGGCTGGGGTGCCATACGTGGAGGGGGTCTCTGGGGCACAGGTGGGGCATATTGCTGCATGTACATGTTGGGGTATCCCTGGTTAAGAATGGGTGGCATGTTTCCTACTCTAGGGGGAATAGGGGGGCATGGAGAAGTGGCAGTGAATGGAGAGGCCGGAGTGAATGGAGAGGTAGGAGTGTAGGAGACGTCTGCGGTGGGCTGAGCAGGAGGAGTTTGGGAGACTTTAACAGGGGGAAGAGGAGGAGCCCGCCGGGGCATCGGCACGGGGGAAGCATTGACCTCTATATGGAGAGCGGCTGGCCTGGAAGGAAGGTCCTGAGAGCGAGAGGGCTGAGGTGCAACCGGGGCCATGTGGTGTCCTTTCAGCACCACTTCCTGGAGCTTCTCTATCTTGACTCTCCTTATGTGCGCCAGCTTCCTCTTACTCAGATACTCATCAATGAATGTGTCCAGGGGGGTCGCACCATCGAGGAGTGATTCGGCCATGTTCTGATTTGAAAAGGAGAGAAATAATATAATTGACTAATGAGTAAAATCAGATGTTGAACAATCCTCAGCAGATATCTAGTGCAACTCTGAAAAAGTGATGAGGCTTTATGATAATGGAGGTACCTCAGTTTCTTCCTCGATTTTGGCCCCTTCTGCTTGTAGGAGTGCGAGCAATGTGTCCAAGGGAGTGTTTCCAGATCTGTCGTCTGTGATGGGACAGAAAGAAAAGTGAAATGTGTTATAATTAAGATTAAGAAAAATTATCACATTTGATCACTGCCTTCCAGTATCTAAAGCAGTAGTGCATGGTGTTTTCAATGCAGTTCGCTTTGGATAAATGCGTTTGCCAAATGCATTACAGTACATGTAAACAAGATATTATCTGATATTGAAATGATAATGTAGCAATTCAGGAAACTAGTTTTAGTCTGAAAAGGTATATAACATGTCGGGGATTAAGGAAAGTGGCATCATTTGGCCTTAGCCACAGGGCAACATGAAAGGCAGCAATATAAATGTGCCAACTCCATGTGCATGCCTTAAGTAAATTTGCCAAGGCATCTACAGGGTGTGTTTCACCTTTCAGTTCAGAAGCCGTGGCTTCAGATTTCACTGTACAACTGGACACGCCTGTCAGAAATTCTCAGAGGTCAACAGACACTTGCGTCAGAATTTTTTTTTTATGTATGCTTAAATTACACAACTTCTTACATTACAGCCATTTATTATCAAGAGAGGAATGTTTAATATTCTACACCTAACAGATTTGTAAAAAAAAAAAACAGCATTACTGAGCCGTGTGCAGTGTTGTAGTTCAGTTGTAATGTGGTAAACATGTTAAAAGCAGCCTGTTAAGTGGTTGGGTGACATGTAGAATTATGGATGATCTAAAACCACAACAACAAAGGAGGAAACAAGGAGGAAAAATAATTTGAGGACAAAAATAGAATTTAGATCATAAACCAATATTGTATATCTATAATGGAATGCATAAATACACACAAGTAGTAAGTCTGCAGAATGAAAATCAATATAAGCTTTGATTCAATCATAGATTGAGACTGTCGGACATCTCACACAGCACTTTGATAGCTTGTAATTCATAACCTATGGCCACTCCCTTTACTGATTTACATTTATTTTCCTGGCAGAGGCAACTTACTAAAGTGTCATTATGTATTGTTGTTGTTGTATTAGACTGTAACAATGTACAAACTTCATATCCACGGGAAGGAGGAGGCGGGAACCAGAGGACAATCAAAATGAACTTTAATTACAAAATTAACAAAACAGCGCGTCAGCCCCTCGCGGACGACTGTAACGCACAAATAAAAACAAAACACAAAATAAAGCCTAGGCCTGGTCCTCTCTCGTCCTTCACTGTCGTCGCTCCTTTTTTTGTATCCTTCCAATCTCCTCCGTGGGACTTGAATAACTAATATTATTCTACATGCAGATGACATTCAAAGAAAAGTCTTCTACTTTTTGAACTTCACTTCTCACCACAATCCAAGTAAAATTGTTTAGAATGGAATTAAAAGTTGTTTTATTGTCTCTTGGACAATAACTGGTCTTTGAACACAACACAACAGAATCAGTTACATACTTATCAACTGTATGAATCAATGTACTCGAACAGAGATCTGCATGCTTTGACAACAAACTGAGATTGACAGTAAACACGACTGTTCCACTTATGATGACAGATGAAAGTGGAGCAGGAAACAAAGCGAGGGCAAGGCCTTTAAAAAAATTGTTTGTGTTTAATACACCAATGCAATCACTAATGTCCTATTACTGTGGGATAACCTAACACACTAAACTCCGGATGAAACAGTTTCTAGATTTAATTTAGAGATAGGAAGGTGTGGCCACCTGAATGAGATCTGTTTTTCCAACAAGTACCCACTTTATAACCGTTTTTAACTGCCGTTTTTATGCATAATGAATCATCAGTTTGCCTGTTCTCTTGGATTTCCCAATCAGACTTTGGCGAAGTGCACATGCACATAATACCATACTACAACATACTACTTTCTAAAATGGGCACCATATGCAAATTTTCCTATTATATTTGCCTAAATGACCTATTATATTTGCCTAAATAAACATTATACAACAAAGCATACTGCAGAAGTACTGTATCCCACGATGCAATGCTTGAACTTCATTGCAAACATCCCGTATATCATGAGACTGCTATCGGTTTACAGCCAGCCAGGCTTACTTTGTGCTCCATGCAAGTGTGTGTGTGAGAGAGCAGACAAAGAGAAAATACTGAATTTGTGTGTCCGTGTTTGTGTGGGCATACCCCCTCTCCAAGAGCTGTTTCTGACATTACTCAGGGCACAAAGCCACACTGTTACTCCAGAGATCAGCTCCACAGCAGCATCAGAATGAACCGTCACGCTGTTGTTATGGCTCAGCTTTGGGAATGGGGGTGATGTGGGTTAATGTACACACAGGATTCTCACCACACAATTTAGCCTGAATACTAGGGCTTTTGTTTTATCTGCATCAAGTGAATGGCTGACTGGCCAGCCTGCCGGCAACCCTGCCTAGATGCACTGACACTGCTGCTGTGACTGCTATTGCTGCTCAGATTCAGTAAATACTTATCTGGGACAGTTAACCACCCCAGCCTGGGAAAGTGGTTAACCTACATTTCAACAAAGCCACTATCTTTCTTTTCATTTGTACACAGACGTCAGCACATCACGTTTATTTAATCTACACAAAAATAACAAAAAGAGACTAGACCTCAAGGGGGGTGGGATTGGAAGTGAAAAGTGACAGATAAATGTAAACAAAAGTCAGTTTCAAAGAAAACTTATCTTAACTCATCTCAATCTGAAATGTAATACTCCTACACTATAAGGCACAGCCACATCTTTTAAATACAAATATTTATTTATCTATTGTGTAAAATATTTTTTTTTAGCCTTTTGACAACATTCTATATTCAACTTTGTATTTATTTACACAAAAATGCCCACATTCGAAGGACTACTATTTAAATTCAAATTAGGGCTGTAGCTATCGAAAATTTTAGTAATCGAGTATTCTACCAAAAATTCCATAGATTAATCGAGTAATCGGATAAAATGTGTTTTTGCTTAATTAAAGTGCAATATTAATTATTCAAGTGAGAATAAGACTCCTGGGTCTCTTAAAAATGAACAAGTTTCCTTTTTTAGAAAAAAATATTTTACATTTTTTAAATGTATAGAATGCAATGCATACATAAAAAATAAACATTTAATTATTACCCATTGATTCTCTGTCTGTACTTTACAATAAAGTTGACAAATGAATCAAGTGCATTTAAGTCCCATTCAATTGGGGTTTTAAATAAAGCATTTTCTGAGATGCACATTAAACATTAAACACACAAAACATTAATTTAATTTATCTTTTAATTATTGAAAATTAAGCAAACTTAACTTTTTGGTATACAAAGGGGATTTACTATTAAAAATAAAACATGGAAAAAATGTTGTGTGATTAAACATTAAAAATAATGTTAGATTTTTTTAGTAGTAGGCTATGTACATTCTGCTGAACAACAGTAATACATATCTTGCAAATACTTTTCTTTAAACTAAACAGGACTTTTATTTTGACGGGTTGACGTACCTTTACAGTTCTGTGTATGTGACGCTAGTTTTACTCAAATCAAACGGTCAAATACTCATTAAGTGACTGTCAGAGAAGTTCTGGAGATGTTGTTCATGTGTTCACATCCTTAATTAGTGAGACAGCAGACGCCGAAATTACCGCGAGCATCACACGCACTTCAGTGTGTGTGATAAAGACGGCTTCTGCTCCATTTATTAACAGAGACACACAGAACATGCAGGATTCATATTTAAATAGACTGTTTCGGTTAAATATTTACACCTATTTGTCCATATCGTTATTTGATGCAAGTGCAATTACCTATTTTTTATTAATTCATTCAAAATTTGGCAAATTCCGTGCCATTCTGCGTTAAACTGTAAATTCCGTTTTTATGACTGGATTCCGCGATTCCCTCCGCGATTTCTGCATCGCGGAAATCATAGAGCTGCCGCGCGACACTGTTTCAGACGGACCCTTCACAATGTTGCACTTCTAAGCAGCGACTGCGAGGCGTGCTGAGGGTAAACACAGCAGGTGCTGTGCTCTGGTGTTACGTTATAACGCCTGTTTCACACATACTCAATCTGCAGTGTGTATGCAGCAGTGCAGCGATTTTCAACGTACTGAGTCTATTTTGTTCTCGCAAAATAAACCCCTTCAGGCTGATCAAGTCCTGATCACCCTGTCAAGGTTTATTGTACGAGAACAGGCCTCATAACAGGCCCCAACTTCTTTACATCTCTCGAGTCGGTCTTCGACCCAATTTTCAATTCATTGTTCAGACGCGGGCCGGGCCTCCTGCCTGTTTTATTTAATTGTATATTTTAGACATCCATCATAAGACCCTGCTACCGCGACTGTCAAGAGCAACTCGACTGTGTTTATTGTCCCGCCAGCAGCAGTAAGGTGCGTGCCATCAGTGCAGCTTAACAGTTCTGCATTCAAATACACACAATTGGCTCAAGCTTGCCGCAAAGCACCGGCAAAAGTAATTACCATAAATTTGACGGGGAAATAATAGGAAGATATTTTAATTATTTACTAATAAACTAGTGTTTTCTGAGTCTGTGTGGCAATGATGAAGTTGCCAATCCTGACTTGCCATCTCCTCAGATGTGCCTTTAGAGAGAAGTATCTCTTTTCGGATGATGATTATTATTAAAGAGTTTTTGTTTTTGTTTACTTTCACTAAGTATTCATTTAAAGCTTTCTATAGATATATTTATCATGTCTGTGAGGCATGTTTTCACTGAGTTTAGTTTCATTTTTGTACCCCTGTTTAAGGCGAGATGACATAAGCGCGTTTGTTTTCTTTATTTTATAAAAGCACAACGTTTTGTTGACATACAAATAAATAAAAGTAGACCCTTTGCAGTTATGAATGATGTATTACTCTTATCTTTAGGAGCAAAAATCACGGCGTATCCACTGAAAAAAAAATGCAAGTGATCACGCTGTCGCCTACATGTCTTGAAGCGTCTTAGCACACTACTGGATATAGCACACATTTATCTAGGTTTAACGTTTAAAAATTGTTATATCCTTGAACTGTTTTATATCTATAGATTTTATTTTAGGCAAGTCGTCATGATTTGAAAAGGCTAAATTGATCAAACATGTCTGCTCACTGGCTGGCCGCTTGGTCATTACTTTAACTAAAACTTATATTTAACAAACAAAAAATGTTCCAAACATTCTTCTAAATTAAATTAATAGAAAAATGAACGAAATACAATAACTTTGCTATTACATAAAAAACTGAACTATTTTAATAGCTGAAACAGTAGTATAAGCTGCTTAGGGACCGTTTAGCTCTTCAAATCAGACACTAGAACATCCCTTCATTCAGACACAGTGGAAGATCTGATCAGAATTAGTGTAGAAGGGCCAAGTCTGGAGGATTTTGATGATAGAGAGTGTGTGGCCAGCTGGTTTAGCCAAGGCCAAAGATCAAGAAGGACAAACTACAGGAGTTGGCCATCCGAGGGGCATGAGACTGATAGTCCATAAGACATTGAGCCATGAGATGTTCAGTTTAAAGCCCTTAAAACACTCAATTTAGATTTTCTTTTTATTTCATTTATCTTGAGATGTGAGCAAGGCACCGAACCCTCAACTGCTCCCCGGTTGCCGCAGCATAAATGGCTGCCCACTGCTCCAGGTGTGTGTCCACAGTTTGTGTGTGTTCACTGCTGTGTGTGCACTTTGGATGGGTTAAATGCAGAGCACAAATTCTGAGTATGGGTCACCATACTTGGCCGATGTCACTTCCCTTGTTTTTTTGACCAGATTGTTAGTTTAACATTTACAAGTCAATATTGCCGATATGGACAGCAATAAAAATAGAAAAAAAAGTTAACTTGTAAAACTGCACTGTTAAATGTGATGCAGCCGAAAATTTGGGTGCACCTAACTTTTGTGCTGGTACACCTTAGAAAAAAGTTAGGCACATCAGTGCAACCAGTTAGTCTAGACCCCTGAATATTAAGAATCATTTCTTAAAAATAAATAAATAAATAAATACATACAAGATAAAAATTTTATGGTATTAGATTTTTTTTTTTGCTGATGCCACACAAGTGTGTAAACAAAGAAGGGATTCCAAAACTAGGCTAATGACACTTCAGAAAACTTAAAATGGACAAAATCCTCACATTTTATATACAATGGATACTAAATTAATCACCCAGTCTTGCTCTACATCACAGATCAAATACAAGATCCAGCTCAGAGAGAGTGGGAGAAAGCAAAGCTTCCAACATGTACTTCTTCAGTTGCGTCATACACCATAAGTCAAAGCGTAAGCCAGGTGACACCGAGTGTACAGATGGTAAAATGAAACAAGTGTTAGTCCGCTGTTTGGAATCGGCTTCCAGGCAACCACCGTGTCACAAAGGGTAATCAGTGACAGCGTTTTATTCATGATATCCGAACACACAATGCAGAGAGGCATGGATGGACACTGAATACCATTCCCTGTTCTCTTTAAAGTCACAGATCCTTTTCAGCTCTGACAATCATCTGCAATCATTTAGTTCTGCCTTCTGTTTCCATGAAAAGAGAGAGACATATAGGGGGAAGTGGTGCACTAAGCCTAAGAATTTTTGAAAATTACATGTGAAACCTGACAAACAGGCCCTTCAGGGAGTTATCTTATAGCTGGAACAGATGACTAAGTTCACACGCCACAATATCATAAACATGTTAAAGCCTAGAAGAATGCTTCACACATTTACATTGCTTCCACTACACATTTACATTGCTTCTAGGGCTGTCACTTTTGTGAAGAAAAAAATAAAATAAAATTTAAGACATAAGTGTTCATTGAATCGATTGTAAAATCAATTTTCCATATAAAAAAAAAAAAAGACATTTCCTTTTTCAACGTCAAATAACGGACGAAGTAAACAGAGTGCTGGAAACACACAAGTTAGCAATATTTCTTATTCATTGGCATGAAGTTTTGTGCAGAATAACAAACAGCAACAGGAGTGCAACATTCTCAAAAAAATATATATGCAGAGGGGACGGCTGCCATAACAAAAGAAAAACATCAGTGCAGGCTTCAACCCAGCTGCATTTGTGATTAAGGCAATTCAAAAATCTCCAAGATTATTTTAAATAATGATTCAATCCATTTCAAACAACTGTTAAAAAAAATGTAACTTTAAACTGACTTGAGAACAGGCCATGTGTGTTTTTTTATTGAACATAACCGACACTTAGGCTAGACGGCACTAGGCAGGCATAATGAAATGCGCAAAAAGGCTAGGGCCATTACAAATTTATTGGACAGGAAAACAAGTCGATCAACATTTTCAGGGTCCAGAGCAGAGTGTTTTTTATTCATTATATGTCCAGTTGTTGAGAAGACGTGCTACGACCGCACTGATGTCCCAGGGACACTCAGGTACAGCTCCGCAAGGTGGGGGTATTACTGCCAATTTTCCACCACAAAAGCCAGTCTCTGTCAGCTTGCAATGGTTCTTTTCATATCTCAGAATCTCCTGTAACTAGATGCGCGAATGAGGCGAATTCGCGTCTACTGCGCCGCGAGACCTCCAGACGGGCGTAAACACATCTTTACATTGACTTAGGCCGGTGACACACTGGCTGCGTGGCGTTTCTGCTGCGTGTCAGGAGCGTGGCGGCTGCCTCGCGTTTTCTGTGTCTTTACACACCAGAACCGTGCCTGACACGGCGCTGGTGCGCTGCTGCTGCTGTAGGTGACATAAAAGGAGGCCGCCGAAAGACCAGGCTCTCGTCTTCACGACAACAATATCTAAATTTCATGTTGAGCATAAATATAAAGCCTACTGATAAAGAACACCGTCAACAGTATTGACGGCAAAATAGGCTATGTTTGACAGGTGCAATATTTGAAAATCGATTTTTTTTTTTTTTATTACATTTATATCTGAATTTGTGTCAACCTATAGACTTTCAAACATCAAAATGTCATGAATTAATACGTATTTGTGTACAAAATGACAAACATATTTTCCTATTCTATTTTGCCTGGAAACGCTTCCTACACGCTTGCGTGTCGCGTGAAAAAAAGGCGTCAGTTCTATTTCTAGCATGCACGCGTTTTCCGCGCGTCTCATGCAGGCAGTCTGCAAGCTCTGCAGATGCTCTATTCGCATTTGGTGTGAACGCAGCATAAGAGGTTGCTTTCGACATCACTGGGTCTTATAGGCGTGTAAAATTGCTGGTATTTTCTGCTGGTCTAGTTTTTGCGAGGCATACTGCACTTTCGGAATTCTTTATTTTTTTTTTCTGCTTGTTTGTGAGTTTTGTTACAGCTACATTTTTTAATTGTTTAATTATTTTAAAATTAATAGTGTACATACAGTGGGGCTCGAAAGTTTGGGCACCCCTTGCAGAATCTGTGAAAATATGATTTTGAGATGCATCTTTTCAGACTGAGGACATTTGATGGACTCAAACACAACTATTTTAAAAGATTCAAACATCCACTGATGCTCCAGAAGGAAACAAGATACATTAAGAGCTGGGGGGTGAAAACTTTTGGAATTTGAAGATCAAGGTAAATTGTACTTTATTTGTGTTCTGGGAAACATACAAGTATCTTCTGTTGCTTACGAAGGGCAGAACTAAATAGAAAAAAATTATATTTCAACAAAATAAGACAAATTTGGCCATCTTCATCGTGTTCAAAAGTTTTCACCCCCAGCTCTTAATGCATCTTGTTTCCTTCTGGAGCATCAGTGAATGTTTGAATCTTTTTAAATGGTTGTGTTTGAGTCCCTCAAATGTCCTCAGTGTGATAAGATGCATCTCAAAATCATACAGTCACTGCTGGAAAGGGTTCAAACATGCAAAGATGCTGGAAAACTGAAGAATCTGCAGGACCTTAAAGATTTTTCTGAAGAACGCTGCTCAGTTTAACTGTTCAGAACAAACAAGGGACTCCTGCACAACCATCACAAAACAGAAAGACAGTCGAGGATCATCAGGTAACAGAACACAGTATTAAGAACCAAGGTTTCCCAAACTTTTGAGTGGGGTTATTTTAATAATTTCAGCAATTTTTTTGTCTTGTGGACTAAATGTTAATATCTTTTATATACAATTTCTTACTCAGGACAGTACTAAATAAAAAATAACATGCATTTAGTATGACCTCTCTTATTTTTTGAAAATTACTCGCATTTTCACAGATTCTGCAAAGGTGCCAAAACTTTAGATCCCCACTGTATTTGGTTAAAATCGATTCGCTATTTTCATTTTTGAAACTTTTTTTGGTTGGTTGTGCAATCGATTTTCGAACTAAAAGTGACAGCCCTAATTGCTTCAACTGCAGCTTATCAAAGTTAAATATGGTAGAAATAGTCCCAGTCACATAAATAAAGGACATAACCACAATATACAAAACAAGTTTGTAAGAGCTATTGTAAGGGACATATACTATACAGAAAGGCTGAGAAATTTTAATCTTAGTATTAAGTAAGTATTTTACCTAGAGTGGACTTGCGCAGTTGATAGGCCTCAAACAGCCCCTGTAGGCTCCGGGACCGCCTGGTCAGTTCATTCTTTTGGTGGTCAAGTCTGGGTTGGAGTTTAAGGTTCTGCTCAGCAAGATGACGGTTACTAGCCAGGGTCATCTCCTTGTTCTGCTGTAGTCCTTTAATCTAAGAACACACAATGAAATTGTTACCCAATAAACAGTGTGGATAGATAGATAGATAGATAGATAGATAGATAGATAGATAGATAGATAGATAACCATTTCAAAGGTTTTGATTAAGATTTTTTTTTAACCTTCATTTCCCAAGGACTCATTTCATTGATAAAAAATTACAGTTAAGACTTTTACATTTTGTACAAATAAATGCTGTTCTTGAAAATCTTGAAAGAATAAAAAACTGTCACGGTTTTCACAAAAAAAATATTAAGCAAGTTTTCAGCATTGCTATAATAATAATAATAATAATAATAATAATAATAAAAAAGTTTCTTGAGCACCAAACAGCATATTAGAATGATTTTTGGAGGGGCATCTGACACTGAAGAGCTTCGGCATCACAAGAATAATTTATATTTAAATACAGTTTTTATTTTAAATAGTAATATTATTTTACCATATTTCAGATTTTAGTGTATTTTTGATCCAATAAATGCAGACTTGATGAACATATGAGACTTCTAATAAAAAAAGCATACTGACCCCAACGGTAGTGTAAATTAACAATCAAAAAAATTTCAGAAGGAGAATTTCCAGTGTCATTAAAATAATATAGTAAGACCACCGTTTTTGTACCAAGCTGTTTTGTACAGCTAAAAAATGGCTGGAAGTTAATGACAGACCCATTAAATTTACAAAAGGCCGCAGCCGCTCTTACAGGTAACATAAGGTGGATATTGAGTAATGTTGTTGAAATTTTTTTTTTTTAGCTTTTTACACTAAGCTAATTGCTACACCAGCTTATGTAGGGAAAAAAACTGATATATGTTTGTACAGCCCATTTCTAAAGTTTTAAAATGTCAAAATAACTAAGTTTTGTAAACCCTCTCAAAGATTAAATTATCATCAGCTATTGCGGGTACCTGACTTTTCCCTCATATCATTACAAAAGTTAAAAGCATTGAATCCAAAAACACCACAGAACCAAAAAGATGAATAAACCCAAAATTCGCACTCATATGTAATCATTCATTTAAATCCAAATCCACAACAATTAATAGGGAGTTGGTCCTCCATTTGCAGCAATAAAAATTCCCACTTGCTGGTAGATTTTCCAGTAGATGTTGAAACATGGATCGAGGGATTTTCTCCTATCAGGATCAGTGAACACAGGCGCTAATGGTAGGTGATGGGTTCCGGTTCACAGTTTACATCATCCCAAATAGGGCTGCATGATTAATAGCATGCGATTGTCATGCGTGTCATGCGTGTCTTGTTCGTAAAGCAGGTTCATAAAAAACTTCCTCCGCTATATGGTTTCTTCTGTGAGGCGTATTTGGAGTTTCAGCGTGAGAGCATCCTCTGGCCTTCAGATGGAGATTTACCATAAAAGTAAATGGAGTAAAATGTGCTTTAAGATGGAGCAGCATTTACTACATACTTTACAGCTTTCATAATCACAGAACGATTTCTTTGATTTCATAATCGCGCAATTATATCATCTGCGATTATGAACGCGTAATTCATTGTCAGTGAACTACGGCTCTGTATAGTGTATGCTTCTAATCACGCTTAAGTAAATCATGTGCTGGAATTTTACTACTAATCACAGAATCGACTCTACTGACGAGATGCCCATGACAATCACATTTGATTAATTGTGCAGTCCTAATATACATATAAAAAGGATTCACCATTGAGAATCAGTTAAGAGGCTTAAAGCTAGTTATACCCAGACTGATTTGAATCAGCTGGCCTTTGATATATAGGTCACTCTACCTTAAGCCTCTCCTTGTACCAGATGATCACAATGTACTTACTGCTGCCGCAGAGGCACGTTACAACCCCAAAGAAGGAATTATTAATAACCAGAGTGCTCAATGGTAAAGGTTTCAGGCTGTACACAATGCAGTCACACATCACAAAAAAACTCTTCAGAAATCACATCCTATTTCCAGGAAGCTCATATAAAAAAACAATACATTGCAACAAGCTACCTCTAGTGACTCAATAACCTATGACTGCCATGAGGAACACTGAACAGTATTTAATGGTCCTCCTCTTTCAACAGGTGCACTTTTGCAGTTTCAGTTCAGAGATCATGTGTCAGGGTGCATAACAGAAAGAGGTGGGAGATTTCACATGTTTCTCAAACGCCTGCCTATGTCAGCTGGCAGGTCAGGAAGCATTTGTTCTTCTGAGCTTTTACACAGCCTGTGCTGGGATGTCCTGCATATTAAACTGGGTCAAAATAAATACCCACAACAAGCACTCAAAATATACAAGTCAGTGTCTAACACAAAGAACGCTGAAATCACCAGTCATATCACATTAACGTTGACAGACACTACTGAATCCAGTTCTCTTAGTAATACACCAACATTGCTTGCGAAAAGCAAATCATAGCTCATCACTGATTACACAAGCCTAGTTCTCTCCAAATTTGACTAAAAAGGATAGGTCCATTCATCATTTAACATTCACAATGCTTTTTAAAAGACATGTAGACCAGTAAACATGTGTAAATCATTGTTTTATGTGGCAGATAATTACAGTCTACATATCAAATTTTACTAATATATATATATATATATATATATATGGCTTCAGTAGCACCATTCCAGCACTAACCCATTTCAGTGAAAATCAATAGTTAAGAATGTGAACTTTTAAAAAAGATTTTTATTTAAACAGCCACAGATAAGCAGTTAAGAAAGCTCCTTATAAATAAATTATTTGGCCTGGTAAATAAAAATCACCTTTTATAGCACTCAATTTGAATACTGCCAGATCAAACATGCTTCCACGACACTGATACTGATTCAAGGCTAACATTTTTCGATGAATTTGGAGGTCAAATCAACTCAAAACTGTGAAAATGCTTGGGAATACTATCTAATTGGTGATATGCAAACACAACTGAGCAAACTTTGAACTTGCACAGTAAGTCAGAAAGGTACTGATATTGTGTGCATTGTCAAGTCTCAGCATGTTGTTTCATGAGATGTGAATATGTTTATGCATCGGCAATTATAATTCACATGTATCTTTGATTGAAAATCGGTAAAAGGTAAATAATCAATAAATGTTTCCAGAAAACATTGTTAGTGCCTGGCATCTTAGAAATAAAGATAAAAAAAGCTAATGCTCTGATTCCTCCAAGAAATGACAGCGAAATATGTTTTCATAAAAGTAACAAAAAGTGAAGCTCTACAAAAACATTAATTACTAATAAAAAAAAATTAATTGCACATGACCAACGTCAGTAATGATTTCTGCAAAAGAGGATCACAACAAAATGACTTGCATCACTGATGGGACAAATGCACATTCCTAATATTTCATATTCCAGTTTCTGCTTCAGTGATAAGGTCACCCTGGCTTAAGTAAGTTAACTGAAAATGTGTTGTTCAACAAATTACATCATAACACTTAAGTTAGTCATATCCGCGACGTCAAAAACACACCAAACTGAAGTCACGCACAGAAACGTTCAAATTTAAACCGTTCCCATTAAAATGTATTTTTAAAACAACCCATTTAAAATAAATAAATAAATAAACACGGCCTACATCCGTTTAAAATTGTGCTTTTTCAAATGCAAATCCACTCGCCACGGTAACTTCGCGACGCTCTTCACGAGAAAAAGAAACTTACCTCTTCCGACTCGTCGATAAATTTGTTGAGTTTTTCGTCATCTTCGAGCAGTTCGTTTAACTGAGTTAAGGTGTAAGAACTCAACTTATTCACAAATCCAGCCATGTCCGGCACAGCGGTGTCTTTCTCACTTCGAGCTCCGTGGATCGCGGTAGGTCCGGGGCAGTGGGCAAAGCTGTTGTTATTTTCAGCCGGAAGACGACAGAAGATGCGTGACGTCAACCTGCACATCAACGTAAGGTCTTTCATTTGATGCTTACAAACTTTCTCCAAAATGATGATTACATTTCTAATGTCTTTCAAAATTTGTAAAACATACGTTTGTGCGTCACACTGCATAACACTGCTAACATACTTTTTTTATGAAATCTAAAATATATTTTTTTTATAAAAAGCTAAAATAAAATAATAGTACAGATGAAGGGAAAAAAATAACCAAAACTTAGAAATGAGAAAGAAGAAATTAAATCAGTTTAAGTAAATAAACTGATAAAAAAAATATAAAAAAGTGATAGAAATATTAATACATAATATAAACTATATACTATTAACTGTATTAGTAGTGTATGGGACAATAACATTTCTTTCCACTGTGCACACTCTGTGGGCCATCACTAAAACGTTGTTCAGAGCCTTCTGAACCTAAAAACAAAGTAACAACACAAATGAAGTCTAATGCAAGACTGAAAAATGAGAATGCAAAGGTTTGTGATGAGAGCCTGAGCAATGACAACTCTCTGTTTCTGCCCACCAGACAGCTGAGTGCCCTTCTCTCCAACCCCTACAGCAGACAAAAGACAGAGCAGCAAGATGAATTATCAGCCAAGCTCTGTTACAAACTCTTTTTCTGTGTTAGTACACATATCATGTCAAATAAAAATAATATAATTAATATAGCTCAAATCAAATGTCATGTGCATTGGCAATTAATGGCAGCTCTAAAACCGCTTCCATGGAGTTTCAGGTACACCATAGGATATATTCAACTGAACAGTGGAGGCAAACAGAAAAGGCTCCTGACTCACCAGTGCTACCCATTAAAACACAAAGAACTTTCATCTATAATTTGCTTTTGGTTAGACCACTTAACCACTGCTCGCATTATCAGGAACTACTGCCCTATTAAGGTCACAAAATGTCCTGATTGAAAACAATACAAGTACAGATAAAACAAACTGAAATTCTAAAAGTGTATTTACAAAATAATGTATCTATTCGAAATGCAGTATGACAGATCAGCCTCAGCACATTTTCCACCTTTTTTTCACAGCTCGGCCATTCACTAGCACTTGGCCTTGCTGAGGGGCATAGATGTTCTCCAGAAAACACACACGGGGGCTTTTTCCACCACCAGAGGGCCCAACCAGTGCACTTGCTTGCCATGGGCGAAGACTGAAGTATACATTCTGAGAAGTAAATGTGGGTTTAGTTTTTCTTCTTGTGTCTAGGAATTCTGTTACAGCTTCACTGGCATTATCAGAGAGAAAACAAATAAACAGAGCATTCAAATGCACTTGCAATACACTAATTGCATCGCTGCTTCCCACTAAGATCAACCATAGCACAACTGTCATTAAGTATCTCAATAATTCTGTGGTTCTTATGTTACCCCGGTTCTTCTACCCGACGTTAATCAGGTGTTTAACCTTTGTGCTTTTAGCCCAAATCATTAACATTATTCAGCCCTTACACATAGGTGCAATGCAATAGGATTTCAGCAACAAGCTATTTATCTGTCCAAGCTGAGTGTGAAAGTGTGGCGGAATGTGAAAACATCACAGCCAATGAATCAGAACATATCTTATATGCTCAGACACTAACAAAAATGTGCATTATGCATTTGCTATTAGTCAGTAACCTTCTATCTAAAGTCTACCTTCAGTAAAGAATACATTTAATATATACATTTTTTAATTCCACCTGCCCTTCAAATGTCTCTGGAGTTTCTTGACCATCAAGGGTATGTTTAGGTTTCCTGTCAATATATTCAAACACTTTCTCTGCAGTGCCAAAGCCTTGGAACAGACGATATACTCTGTAAAAAGAACAGAGAGTAAGACTTTGTATGTCAGATTCATCATGAGTATCACGCACACACATATTAGAGGAAAAACACCATACTTCCAGGGCCTCTCTGAGCTCCAGCTCATAGATGATAAAGGAAATAAGGGTCCCTTCGCTCATCTGATTTGTCACCACTAGGTGGCCTCAATAAAATAGGATTGCTACTTGCAAGGCCAACTCAGAGACCTAAAGATAAAAATGTTACCTCCCCAAAATAGTATAAATGTTCAGACTGACACTGCTGATTTATTTTCTTTATTTATTTTTTGATCTATAAGATGTTTTAAATGCCCCAAAAGAGAAATGTATTTATGTATTAGAAAAATGTGATTATATAACTGAGAATTTGGAGTACAAATATTAAAAGCTTCATAAAGCTTTCAAGATACCTACATAGCTGGACCACATAAAGCAGGCATAGGCAACTGCTTGCTTCTTATTAAGAATGAACAGCTCCTGAAGTCTGCTGTAGTAAGAGTCTCCTTTCTGATCCTCCTTCCTGAACTTCACACCGTTCTCATGACTGATATTCTTTCCTCTGCCACTTAATTGGCCTGAGCCAGTGCTGTCTGAACTTCTATGGTTAATTTCTGTTAAACATCAAAAATGTGTTGTATCTTTTGTATCAATGCATTAAAATGCTATTATAATGTGAAATATAAAACAATATGTGCTGCTATGAACTATAATACACCACTCGCCAATGTTTTTTATGCAATGCATTTGCATAAGTATTTGTATATGCATAACTTGCCTTGTAATACTCTCCATACAGCTTGGAGACCACAGCTATATATGGGAAACCCGTAATGGTGACTACAGACAGCTTCCATGACATCCCAAACATGAATATCAAGATGCCCACAGCTTTCACCAAGCTGCGCAGGAACAGGTTGACATTCTGTGAGATGAGGTCTCTGACTAGTGTCTGAGGTAAGTCTAGAGGTGATGTCACCTGTAATGCAAACCATTAAGAGCTGAATCATTAATGTCTTCTGTACCTCCGCCGGTCCAGAGAAGTCTTTGAAACAGTATTGTTAAAATACCACTTGATTTGAATTTCCTGAAGGCAGAAAATAATAGTATTAAAGTATTAGGTTTTAATTGGAGCCATAACTTTACCTGTATAGTTGGCATAAAAGAACCCCATCTCCTGATGCATTAGTGATCTGAAGAGAAAGTTTCGAAGTCTAATGTTCATCCTGGCAAACGTAACAGAAAAGACACCTCCACGAAATCCAGTGGCTATGGACTACCAAAAAAAAAAAAAAAAAGAAACCCCAAAAAAATGATTATTCACACTATGTAGGGTCTATAAAAAACATGATTTTAACTGCTCACCTAACCAAAGCCAAACCAGTGAGACTAATCATTGGCTAGGCAAAATGATCCATGCTTTTCTGGATAACAATGCCATCTATCGCTTGCCCGTGTAATAAGGTATAAATGCCTCACCTATAGGAAAATTAAACATTAACACTATGAGCTGATAAACGCTATAGATGAGAACAATATGTTAAACAATATAATGCGCTAGATGTGCTACCATCCAAGTATGACAAATCAAAGCATTCACATATGTAATAACTAGAGTAAAGATTAGCTCAATCATAACACTGCAACGATTTGCAAACTGCAATTAGACCGTTAGGTTTGGAAATACACAACTTCTGTTGTCAATATGATTAACATGTAACTTTTATTCACACTTCTGTTCAAAAGTTTGAAGAAAAAAAATGCTTTTCTTTTGCATTATATTCAAAGAATCTTGAAAAGATGTAGCACGGTTTCCACAAAAATATTAAGCAATGTTTTCATCATTCATATAATAATAAAAAATGGCTTTCATCAAATCAGCATATTAGAACGATTTCTGAAGGATCATATGACACTGAAGACTGGAGAAATTATGCAAACAAATCAGCTTTGCCATCACAGCAAAAAATTATTCATTATTATTCAAATTATATCATTTTAAAATAGAAACCATTATTTTTAAGTTGTAATAATACATAACAATATAATTGTTTTCCTTCATTAAAAAAAATCAAATTAATGCCTTGATGGGCATAAGATACTTTATGTAACAAAACAGAGTGAGAGATTGTGTTTTGATAACTATGTTTAAAAAAAAGAAAGAAAGAAAAAGAAAAAAAGTCCAGTCCAAACTCTCAAAATCTATTGACATTAAATGTTAAATACATTTCATAGCACTTATGCAGTAACAATATTTAATGCATCATGTATCATGCTTCAGTTAGCTGTAAGTACATGTAAGTGTTAATTGTTAGTCCATTAAAAGCATTGTTGGTTTATGTTGATTATTGTATATTATTTATTGATGCTAATGTATAAAATCATAATGTACATTTACAATACATTCCATTAGATTGTTTATTAAGAATGACTAATGGGCCAACATTAGCATTACTTACTGTCACAAATGATAGATAAATAAAAGATTAACTCATGAAATTCCACTTAAGATGTTTACTCTTAGAATATTTAAGCCATAACTATGAGAGTGAACTTAGACACGGCAGAGAGGAGGAGAAAGCAATGGCCAGCAAACCAGAGTCCTTCGTACAGTACAAAAAGAGACAGCCAATAGTGGCCCCTGAATGGGCATGTAACATAGTAACACTATGTTGTCCTTATTTTATTAATAACCACACTTGAGGCTTTGAAGAACTTTTAATGACCAAATGGATTTCTATTGTGGTGTTGTTATCAGTGCGGTCTAAAGTTTAAAATAGGCGTTGGCAGCTAATAGGTTGGTGTTATATATATATATATATATATATATATATATATATATATATATATAAACAAACAAAAGTTATAGGAATTATAAAATATGAATTTAACATGACATTTCAACACTAGACGGTTTATTTCAGGCATGTTGCCACATGGTATGCTGTCCAAATGATGACACAAGTAACAAGGTGACGTCAATCTTATTGTTGCTATCTGTGGTCACATTCTTGCACCTTTTTTTTTTTTTAACTAGTTATTTCAAAGGCAAACAGGAAGATACTGGATGCGTCACATTGGCCACAGAGTAACTGATTTAAACTGATCAACAGATCCATTTATTACAAATGAAAAGTGTCAATTGTTGGATAGCATTTATCATAATTTGAAACCTAATGGAGCAAAAAGTATTTACGACATAAAGTCTGAAACTTTATAACTATTTAATGACATATAGAACTTTAAAGTTTCCTTTCCACGCACATGGATGAATTACTGATTAAGTAAACAACGAAGCACTTTTAATGTCGTTTGGAAATTGTTGTTGGAAAAAACTCAGTAATCTATCTATATACATCTATTTTCTGTGATAATGAACACTGAATATTACAATCTTCATAATTAATGTTTACACAACATTCTTTCAGATAATATTGAATCTGTGGTCGTCAGATGACTAATCTCAAACAAATCCAGATAAAAAATGTCTTTTGGGACATTATTCAACCAAGCAAAGCAGACGTCTACATCTTTAGTAGATGTAGTTCAGTCACTAAATAAAAAAAATCAGTGTCAGTGAACGCCTTGAGGTAAAATACAATCTTTTAATCTTGCTACATTGCATGCTGAAACAGAAAGTGAACATAAGTTCATCTGCTTGACCTGCTCTCTGTGGACCACTTACTGCAGATATCAAGTCTTCAAGCTGTAGTCTATGCTAATACACTTTGAGGATAGTGCTTTATGATTAGTCAAATCAAAAAAAGATTTTTAGTGCACATCAGAGTCTGTTAGAGGATATTCTAGGCCGTTCTTCTTGGCTTCAGGTACATTCTGGACTGTGGTTAAGACTGTCTCCACTGGGTAAGACAGGTAGAGGCTTTCCTTAAGCTTTTTTGCTGTGGGTGTTTCCGCTGTGAACAATGGGTCCGTCACAGTGAGAGTGATGGAAGGCATATTTCTAGCCTTGCGTTTTGCATTTTTCTTTTCTTGTCTGTATGCGACATTCATATTTGTAACAACCTGTTATAGAAAAAAGAACACTATCAGGAGAATGGTAGGGAATAACAATTTCAAAGCACTAAAATCAGTGTTTCTAAGCTTGTTTGCACTAAAATCTGTGTTTTTTTTAGACATGCATTTTGAATATATGATTGTTGTTAAACATGTACAATGGATCGCTAATCTGATTAACTGATCTATTAGTACAGTTGTTCTGTTGTATCTCTTATACATACAAAAAGAGCAGAGTATTGAGAATGAATGTATAAGTAAATAACAGGACTAAGAAAAATTTAACTAAAACAAATGCGCAGACTTTACCATCTGTCTGATGTTATTCTGTTGCTCGTGCATGGAGCAAAGAAAAGCGTTTGTGTCTTCTTCATTAACGGTCTCATCCTCCTGGTCTTGATAGCAACTAAGAGGATCAAACTGTGTTTAAAAAACAACAACAAGAAATTGATTATTAATAGCAATTCAGTCAGTGTAACTTCTTGCTTATTATCTTCTGTGTGACATGCATCAGCTCTGAACAGAGAGAGAGAGTGCATTCAATCAAGGATAGTCTGCATATAGAACTATCTTATGATCACCTCCCCTCACTCATTTTTGTGAGGACACATAGAACCCACAGAACACTTGTGTGTTTCAAGCTTTGTCTGGCTACCTGTTTTTCATCCGGTCAGCAACGTGCTTGTCTCAATGATAATTCTCACATAAAAATATTGATACCAAATTTGTGACTACAGATTTTCTTATTTACTGTAAAAATGAATGCGCATAATAAACTTAGTGGGGGTAAAATGAAATTGACAGCTCTTATTAAAACAAAGGGAGCTAGCACTGACAGTCCCTATATACAACACACTAAATTAAAGGCACAGCTAAATGTGGCATTTACTATAATAGGTTTATGTGAAGACTGTTTTAAGTTGACTTTAATTAAAAGGTATAATTTTTTGTAATGTTCTGTAACGGTTTAAGCTTATTGCATGTTAAAATAATGGCACATATTTTACTGTAATGCTGAATGGCTGTATTTACGCAATTAGAAAATGTATCCATCTAACAGAGATATCAGTACCAGTTTTGGAATCATTGATACTTGCCTTCATTCATAGTGTTTACAGGAGAGCATATGCCAAGATGCCAATAAACAAATTTAAAATATACTGTTTCTCCATTGAAATGTGAAAATATATTTATGATTAAATTCTAATGTTTACAGTTAAAAACATTAATTCATATAACAAAATGATCATATTTTAAAAGTTCATCGTCTTACCTCACTAGATATGCAGGCTTTTCGGTTAAACATTAAAAAGTGTGGTGTAAATTTTGTTGTAGGGTTGACTGATGTCCTGAAGGTGGCCAAAACTGAATCGAGAAAATCATCCCATTCCACCTGTTTCTCCACCACCATCTGTTTTATGGCTTCTCTGAGCAGATTACTGCTGCGGTCATACAGTGCGTTCCGCTGCGGCTGGTCTACGGACAACACTCTATGCACTATGTTCCACCGGTCACACAGGTGCTTTGTAACCTATAACAATCAATAATAATGCATTAATAATAATACAATCAATAGCGTTTGCATGAAAGGTTGGTATTTTGACAAAAACATTTTACCTCCTCACAGAAGTCAGCACTTTGAGAGCAAAATATGGTCTTTGCAGGGCCAAATCTGAAAAAAAAAAAGCATTTTAGCAATAATCAGCATATTTATTCTTTATTAATGGTGCAATATTATCTCACCTGCAAACAGATGATGAAATGCACCGTGCAACACAGAGACCATCTTTCTTTTGTACAGGAAAGGCCTCTACCCATTTAGTGTAGTAATCTGTAATAATAACAATGTGTGTGTTCCCTCCATGTACAGTGCCTGGGAATGGACCTGTTTGTGAAGACAAGATTTGGTTACTCCTTAGAAATGTGTTACAGATTAGGCTGCTTAAAAAGACCCATACGAAATTTTACCAATTATTTCAACCGCCAAAATGTCCCAAGGACCGTCCACTTTGATGGGTCGTACCGTTCTAGCCTGGTTTTTATTCTGCTCTGCGTGTTGACACGTTTCGCACACTTTAATCTGAAACAGATGATACAGTGACTTGTAGATGACTTACATGACGATACCAAACCTCTCCATTCCTAAAAGTGTCAGATTGATGACATCCACTGCATACCCAATCCACAACATCCTTGACAATGCCAAGCCAGTAGTATTTACTCTGAATCCTGTGGACGGTCTTCTTCTGTCCCAGGTGATGCCCGATGTCATTGAGGTGACACTCCAGGAAAATCCGTCTCTTCCGCTCTGCCTCAATCACTACCTCTCGCTTTTCTTCTTTCTTCGGGCCCACATAATACAACCGGCCATCTATAGTATTTATCATAGAGAAAGGTAAGAGATAGTAAAATAAAGCAATAATAAATAAAGAAACAGATAATTAAATTAACAAATCTAAGTTATTGTTCATTTGTAATGTTCAAACCTACATATACACAATAACAGTTTTATTGTTCGGCCTGTCAAAGTTAACATAGTAACATGAGAAATGAAAATAAAAAGCTTTATGTCTTTAAACAATGTTTTCAGGAAATACAAGAGAGATTACTGACATTATAACGATTTTGAGATGAGCTCTTACCCTCAATCATAAATTTCTGAGCATATCTTTTAAGGTTTTTCTTGCGAATAGGATTCATGGTTTGAGGATAACAGCCTTCGGCAACAAACGTGAAGATATCCCCGAGTCTGTTCGAGCCTGACTCCACCACCTCCTCCTCCGCGACTGGCAACGAGTCCACACTCAGCATTCTGCTGCCAATATAAGCTCCCAGGCTTTAAATACATAACAGGTGACACCGCTAAATAACCATCCGATTTTAAATTGAAAACTGCAAGCACACCGATTTAGGGGGAAGTAAAACGTGTTTCTGAACAACTCGAGTTTTGCCTTGAACTTGCACGCTCACACACAATAATAGTCGGACGGAAGGAATTAAGAGACGTACCAGGATGTAAACGTTACCTTTATCAGTCGGTATTTATTGCTCTTTTTAGATAGGCACTAGTGCAAGAAGTGTCTTGAATATTTTTACTCATATACACAGAAAAAATTAGCATAGCATAGCATAAATCTGATTATTTTAATTATGTATTTATTTTAGCGACGCAGTTTGTTTCTTTACGGACATATTTCTGGTTGTTCCAAAACATTCACTGAGTGGGCGGAGTTCTGGAGAGATTGACAGTTTTGATCTACGAGAGTTTTATAAATAGCGGTTGGACCTGTATAAATATATATCAGTATGTAGTTAGAAATACTAAATCTGTATTAGTCAAATCAGAAAAAAACTATGGAGAGATTTTACACGTGCAGTTGTTTTTTCAGTGATAATATTTTTCTTGAAGAATACAAGCTTCATGTGCGTTTCGTCTCTGAGAACCAGTTCAGGAAGGACTATCAAAATGTAAGTGATCTACAACAACAATGTCTATTGGCTTAACGTAAAATACTTAGCCATTTGTGTCTGAACACCAGTGACATTTGCTTAAGATCCTCAGATCCCTGGGTTGTGTGTCTGAATCTCAGTTCAGAGACGTGCTTGGAAAGGTGAGAGAGCAGAAATCATTCTTGTGGGAACGATGGACATCAGGTCTGTGAGTGGTTATTTACTCAGTCGTTTATTTATAGATACATGCAGAAATCGAGAGACGCCAGCATTATACATTGAAATCGGCAGAGAGAGCAGCTACCATCAAGGAGATTTATACACCTCTACATCAACATGTTTATTATTTGCAGGTAATTATATTCGGCAGTGCAGGTAGTCTATGATTCAGGATCGTTCACTGATATAATATAATATCATCTATCCCATGCAAGGAGTCATTCCTGGCCCCAGAGTTTTTACAGTTGGTAAAATACTGTACTTCTACTGATGCAACCATGGAAGGACTGATGAATCTCATCCAGACAGAGGCAGGTGAGCTGCTTCTTTCCACAGTTTCCAAATTATGGAAATTATTCTGGAAGATAAATTATGCCAACAAACTGTTTATTTTGAAGCACCAAGGGTCTTCCGATTCCCGGTGTTTCGAAAGGAATTCTGCAAGGACTTTATAGAAGAGCTGGAGCATTTTGAACAGTCGGACGCACCAAAGGGCCGACCGAACACCATGAACAATTATGGAGTACACATTTTTATCATACACACTTAATCCAGATTGTGTGATTGATATTGCATTCAAAAGGCTTACTAAAATTGTTCTTTGTTTAATAATAATTTGAAATCTCTCTCAATGAATACAGATTCTCCTCAATGAACTGGGCTTTGATGAGAGTTTCATCACCCCACTGAGGGAGGTCTATCTGCATCCACTCACGGCTCTGCTCTACAGTGACTGTGGAGGAAGCTGTCTGGACAGTCACAAGGCTTTCGTCGTCAAGTATGCTATGCGTGAAGACTTGGACCTTAGCTATCATTATGACAACGCTGAAGTCACGCTCAATGTGTCATTTGGGAAAGATTTCACAGAAGGAAACCTGTTCTTTGGAGACATGAGACAGGTATGGAGTGATTTATAGTTTATAATAAAGCTATAAAATAATAATATAATAGAGTGGCCTTTTATTGTGGCCACCCTAAGACACACATGTGCAATAATCATGCTGTCTAATCTGCATCTTAATATGCCACACCTGTGAGGTGGATGGATTATCTCGGCAAAGGAGAAGTGCTCACTAACACAGATTTAGACAGATTTGTGAACCATATTTGAGAGAAATAGGCCTTTTGTGTAGATAGAAAAAGTCTTAGATCTTTGAGTTCAGCTCATGAAAAATGGGGGCAAAAACAAAAGTGTTGCATTTTTATACATTTCTTCAGTGTAGATAATATTATTTTTAAAAGGGGGAGTCCTTACTAAAGGGCCTTTGCATCAAGAAGTTTGGGAAAAACCGATTTAATGTATAATCTTCTCCTTAATGCGTACAGTACAATCAGTAGAATAAAATAAGATTAAATATTATCACATTCACCATTTAACCCCCCTAAAAGCACAAGTGAACACTTTCTTCAAGAAGAGATTTTATTTCATAATTATACAACACTTTAGTTCACTTTACAAGCATGCAGCCTAGTTATACATGTTAAAGGTGTATTTACAATGTCCTGATCATGTACGTTTGTTTTAGGTGCCTCTGAGTGAGACGGAGTGTGTGGAGGTGGAGCATCACGTTACTGAAGGTCTGCTTCACAGAGGCCAGCACATGCACGGAGCTCTACCCATCTCCTCAGGCACACGCTGGAACCTGATCATATGGATGCGAGCTTCACGTGAGAGGAACAAACTCTGCCCTATGTGTGGTAAGAGACCCACACTAGTGGAGAGTGACGGATTCAGTGATGGCTTCACCATGGACCCTGACAACACTAGTAGTACATTCTCATGTTCTTTAACATGATGTTGTTCAATGCATATGGGTGCTGTTCTAAAGATTTCCATCAAATTTATTGTACAGCAATCAGGGTAAAATGATTTTGGTGCCTTCTTCAAAATCAGTACTAAAGGGGTATAAGGGTTTTTGTTTATGGGTAATTTTGACTGTAAATGACCTGATGATTGTAAATGTAGTGGTTTTAAACCTGCTATTGATGTCCGTCAATTTCTTATCTTAGGATGAACTGTTAATATATACAAGGAATTTGAGATGTACAATAAAATAAATAGACAAACAAACAAAAAATAAGAATAATAATTGGTGTATGGTTTATATGTAAAAAAAAAAAAAAACATTTCAGTAAATATTTTTAATCTGCCACCTCATTTGCTTTACCAAAATTCAAGTTGCAAAAAAAAAGAAAATTGTTGCTTATAGCAATACTAACAGAATTATTATTTTAAAAAGTTTTTTTTTTTCCTACAGAGGTTAAATTCATGTTGGCCAATATCCATCATTTGCAACCTTTCCATTTACACGTATTCATATACAGAAAAAAACATCCAATGCACACTGACCACAAGTCACATAAATATTCTGAAACCTTCAAGTAAATAAAATTAAAGACAAAAATCTGTTTTGTTTGCTGTTTCAGAGCTTGTTTTTTGGTTGTTTCTTTTCCCCTTTAACTTTAATTTCTGAGTGTTATAAGCAGGAAAAGATAGGGAAAGGAAGGAAAAGCATGAGTGTTCAGAGACTTCATATTTAGGGAACTTGAATCTTGAACATAAAGTTGACCTGGTTTTCTAAAATGAAAATACAAAAGGTTTTGACTGCATATATATATATATATATATATATAGATTTTGTCTAAAATATATTCTCATTTATAGTAAGAAAATAATATTTCTGCTTTCACATTATATATGGTTTTATATTGACTCCAATTAATAAAATGTACTGTACTTGCAGCTGTTTTGGTTTTTAAAATAAGAAACCGTAATATGGTGTTTAATGTATTCATAGCATATCTCATACATTTCGGCTCAATGTTTGCTCTTCAAAATAACTCAACTTTATGCCACGTAACCATTATGTCTATTCATAAAATGTTGTCTGATCCATTCTGTATATCATAAGTGAACATGAAAGTGTGTGTTAGCGACACAGGATCTTCAGACATGCTGAGACGGAGTGTGCAATGTTCCACACTGCACAACTGCAGATCCGACATTATAGCGTTGTTTCGCTGCTCATGTCCCTGTGATCTCGGTGTCTGCTTCTAGGGTTAATATCTGTGTCGTCATAGTCCGATTCCATCTCAATCTTCACCTGGGGCATGGGGCAGGACATCCCTCTGGCCATTGGCATCGCCGGGGATGGTGGACAGGAGATCTTCAGATGCAGAGTGATGCTGTGGAATGGCAACTTCCAGTTACAAGAGTGAGGAGGAGTAAGAGGCGAGGGCAATGACAGGAAGGAGGAACAGCAGGCTGTATTAAGATGTTAGTGTTCCAGGGGAAAGAATGTGAATGAGGACACCTAAATCAGGAAGAAGGCTCAGTATGCTTGTCCTAGGTTAAGCAGATTAATTCAAGTATTTAAATGTGATAAATACTAGGGCAACTATTGTATACCTTAACAAGAAGTTTCTGCATTAACATTAGTTAATGCATTAGGAATCATGAAATAATTTTGGTTTTGGGTTAATGTTCATTTCTAGATCAGACCTCTATTATAATATATATTTTAAACATTCCTGTTAAGAAATATACAGAATATATAATGTAATATATTACATACTTAACAGGAATTTAAAAAAAGTTAATGTGCACCAAGGTTGATTTTATTTGATCAAAATATAGTAAAGACTAATAGTGTGAAATATTATTACAACTTAAAATAACTGTTTTCTATTTCAAAATATAGTTCAAATATAATTTATTCCTGTGATGGAAAAGCTGTTTTGTTTCTTTCAGCAGCCTTGAGCCTTCAGAAATCATATTAGCTTATTTATTTACATATTAAACAGTTGTGCTGCTGAATGTTTTAGGAAAATATACATAGATAGATATTTATAAAGTATCTATGATCAATTTAAAGTTCAAAAGAAAAGTATTTTTTTGTTACAATGTGAAACTTTACTTTCACTTTTGATCAATTCAATTTGTTGTTGCTCAAAAAATTAAATTTCTCTTAAGTATGAAATCCTACTGACCCTATATATATTTTCTGTATACAGAAAATATAAAATATAACAAAGTAATAGTTTTATTATAAAATGTTGAATATTTATATATCAACATTAACATATAGTATATGTAAAAAATTAAGAAATGCTATCATATCTATTATGATAATAGTCCAGTATGATGCCAAATGCAATAACTAATGTTAACAAATCGAACCTTTGTTGAAGTGAACACTTCATCCAAACCATGCCCCCTGAACAGCAATGCAGACATGAAACCCAGCAGACTTTACATCATTTCTACATCAGAGTGATACAGAGGCACACATTTGAATAAGTATGGGTTGCGGATATATTGTGTAGGGGGGTTGGGGGGGGGGGGGTATTCTGGATAAGCACTCTTATTGGAATCACAATTATACAGGGAAAGAAACAACCAAAATTACATGACACACTTTATATCTACTAAAATATATATATATTTTAAAACCTTTCTCACTGCCATCTTTTCCAGTAATTCAACGAAATAAACAGAAACTGTACTTACATCTAATTATGGACGTTCATACGTGTGTGTTGTTTCTTTAGGTGTGAAAATGTAAGCAAAAGAATATATATATATATATATATATATATATATATAATATGCACAATATAATAAATTACACATTTTCTATAATAGCATGCAGAGTAAAATACTTGTGGTTGCATGAAAACAATTCTATCTGCATTGGTTCAAAGGGCAATGAGAATATAGCAAAATACTCTATACGAGGTCTTGCATGACCTTAGCAGTTATACATTTAATATGCAGAACTACCTCTCAACTATGTCATCTAGTTCTGCTGTAAGTATTAATGCAGTCTTTAGTATTATTAAATGTAGAGTGGATGTGTATTCAAGAGGAAATGCTCTCGCATTTAAAAAAAAGAATAAAGTCAGTATCAGTGGTAGTAACTGCCTGGTTGGCATCGGGCTGCCCACTCGGAGTTGGAGTCTGGCCCCCGTAAGAGGTCACGGTAGGGAACGTGTAGTTTGAGCACACAGTACCTGCGATCCAAGTCCGAATCACTGGGGGAGCAGTTTGCATAAGGGTTATACTTGTCCTGTGGATCAAAGAACAGATAAAGATGAGTTTATGCATGTATAGAATTGGTCAAAGTTTGTTTTTGAGGCTTCATTGGTATAAGCATGAGGCTCTTTTCCACCAGAAGGTGGCACTGGAGAAGCACATTACAATAACTTTGCCAAAAATGAGAGAGAATTTTTATATGACTTAAGTTAAGTCAAATAAAACTTCTCTCATTTAAATCCCAGCCGTCTGCGTCTGTCTTTGAATAATCAGACTACTAAAATACTTACGTCTTCACTGTCATTCCCTCCTTTGCCTTTCTTTTTGTCCTTCTTGGTATTCTTCTTTTCATCCTCCTTTTTCTTCTTTTCCTTCTCTGGCAGGATATCATCCAGCCATGCCAGGTCATGTTGAGAGAAGACCATGTCCAACATCTTACGTATCACCATGAGACCAAGAATCTGAGGGAACGAGACAAACTATTTTTTGGTTTCCTTAACACATACCTAATATTTATTATCTTTAGGAACCTTGAATTACATACTAAATCCCAGACTCCTGGAAATTCATCTCAATGTTTACAGGGTGATTTATCTACATATTACAATCGTACAACATTTTAAAGTACAATTATCCCTTACCGAATAGATTACATGGAAACTAATATAGTTATGAATCATGATACACATTGCTGTTTGTGTGTAGCAATATAAAATATTCATACCATGACTGGGAAAATGATAGCAAGGAATGTGGATTTGAGGATCCAGAGAATAGCTAAGCACACAATCTGCACCAGTGTGAACAGGTGGACTCTTCTCAGCGGTACGTGGCGCAGGTATGAAAAATCTGGCTGGTGTTTCGCTGGCATCATAATCAGTTTGATCCTGTCCCAGAACTATAAAGGACAAAACGTCTAATTAGATACTCAGGGGAAAAATCTGTCATTATTTACTCACCCTCATTTAATTTCAAACCCAAATGACTCATTTCCATCTAATGAAAGTGAACCAGGACCAGGTTTTTGCAGACTTCAGACCTTTTGATGAATACACTGGTTCACTTCACAAAATCATTCAGTTGTTTGAATGATTTGAATAAACAGATTCACTTTACAAAATGGTGCAGTCTCAATGGTTTGATCTGAATGATTTGTTCAAAAATTGGACTGATCAGGTTCTCGATTTACTCAGTGATCACTTCCATTGGCAACTTCCATTTTGATCATTTCCTCACTCAAAACTTTCAGATGGCTTTAGAAAACTTGAAATCTATGGCACCACAGTCATGTAGACAACTTGTATGATGTTTTTATAATGCTATCATACTTTTTGAAGCTTGAGAGTGAGAAAGTCAGACACAACAGTCATTTTGTTTGAAATAGTTTGAAATGACTTAAAAATTGACTTTCTATTGTTTTACCTCAATTATATGAGACAATCACAAATCTACATGCCCAAGCTTGACAAATACAGGTGCTGGTCATATAATTAGAATATCATCAAAAATATGATTTATTTCACTAATCCCATTCAAAAAGTGAAACTTGTATATTATATTCATTCATTACACACAGACTGATATATTTCAGATGTTTATTTATTTTAATTTTGATGTTTATACCTGACAACTTAGGAAAATCCCAAATTTTAGATATTAGAATATTGTGAAAAGGTTCAATTTTGAAGACACCTGGTGCCACACTCTAATCAGCTAATTAACTCAAAACACCTGCAGAGACCTTTAAATGGTCTCTCAGTCTAGTTCTGTAGGCTACACAATCATGGGGAAGACTGCTGACTTGACAGTTGTCCAAAAGACGACCACTGACACCTTGCACAAGGAGGGCAAGACACAAAAGGTCATTGCAAAAGAGGCTGACTGTTCACAGAGCTCTGTGTCCAAGCACATTAATAGAGAGGTGAGGGGAAGGAAAAGATGTGGTAGAAAAAAAGTGTACAAGCAATAGGGATAACCGCACCTTGGAGAGGATTCTGAAACAAAACCCATCCAAAAATGTGGGGGAGATTCACAAAGAGTGGACTGCAACTGGAGTCAGTTCTTCAAGAACCACTCCGCACAGACATATGCAAGACATGGGTTTCAGCGGTCGCATTCCTTGTGTCAAGCCACTCTTGAACAACAGACAGCCTCAGAAGCGTCTCGCTTCAAAAAGGACTGGACTGCTGCTGAGTGGTCCAAAGTTATGTTCTCTGATGAAAGTCAATTTTGCATTTCCTTTGGAAATCAGGGTCCCAGAGTCTGGAGGAAGAGAGGAGGGCACACAATCCATGTTACTTGAGGTCCAGTGTAAAGTTTCCACAGTAAGGGATGGTTTGGGGTGCCATATCATCTGCTGGTGTTGGTCCACTGTGTTTTCTGAGGTCCAAGGTCAACGCAGCCATATACCAGGAAGTTTTAGAGCACTTTAGCTTCCTGCTGCTGACCAACTTTATGGCGATGCAGATGTCATTTTCCAACAGGACTTGGCACCTGCACACAGTGCTAAAGCTTCCAGTACTTACTGGTTTAAGGACCATGGTATCCCTGTTCTTAATTGGCCAGCAAACTCGCCTGACCTTAACCCCCGTAGAAAATCTATGGGGTATTGTGAAGAGGAAGATGCGATATGTCAGACCCAAGAATGCAGAAGAGCTGAAGGCCACTATCAGAGCAACCTGGGCTCTCATAACACCTGAGCAGTGCCTAAGACTGATCGAATCCATGCTACACAGCATTGCTGGAGTAATTCAGGCAAAAGGAGCCCCAACTAAGTATTGAGTGCTGTACATGCTCATACTTTTCATTTTTATACTTTTTATTTGGCCAAGATTTCTAAAAAATCCTTTCTTGGTATTGGTTTTAAGTTATATTCTAATTTTCTGAGATACTGAATTTAGCATTTTCCTTAGATGTCAGTTATAATCATCAAAACGTCTGAAATATATCAGTCTGTGTGTAATGAATGAATATAATATACAAGTTTCACTTTTTGAATGGAATTAGTGAAATAAATCAAATTTAATGAATGAATGTAATAAAGTTTCACTTTTTGAATGGAATTAGTGAAATAAATCAAATTTAATGAATGAAGTGAAAGTGAAAAGTGAAGTGACATTCAGCCAAGTATGGTGACCCATACTCAGAATTTGTGCTCTGCATTTAACCCATCCGAAATGCAGTGAACACAAACACACACACTGTGAGCACACTAGAGGTCTTCACAGTGCACCCGAGACCCGTCGACCCCGGACCCGACCCGGGACCCGTATGGGTTCGGGTCTATATTTTAAATCATCAGCCGGGTCCGGGTCGGATCCGAATCTATTACCTCGGGTCCTGGGTCTGTTTAACATTGTGTGTAATACCCGTGCGATCGCCGATCGGAGTCATCGGACTCATAGAACATCCGGCCGTTATCAAAGACTGCTTGTGTTTTTTGTAACTTGCAACTTGTAAAATTAGGAAAAGAAAAGAGTGAGCCAAAAAAAAGTGATCTCTCTCTCTCTCTCGCTCGCAGACTCGAGTTAATATACAAGTGCACACACGGTAATGCTTGCAGACTTGACACACTCATGTTTAATATATTTCAAATCAGCAACACAATCTGAGGTGAAAGGTCACATGAATGCTTTCTATTGCGTTAAGGCATTTAGGTTGATAAAGCCATAGACAGTAAAAGAAATGGACACAGCGACCCCATTGGAACTCAATTGAGACAAATGAAGCCCAGTTTTAGCATTTTTTAGCACTTCCGTTTCTGACGCGCAGACTCAAACGAGGCTTGACGACGTCAGCAACCTGTCTGACAGATGTAAATCTTCTAGTAGCTGTGCGTGCAAACTGCCATCGTTAATCTTGCAGAGACGGCGAGCTTGAGCGGGGAGTTCTTTGTCGTGAGTGAGCAGGAGTAAGTATTCCGATTAATTATTTTGTATAGTATTTTAAAATGTAACGCCAGTACGTCATATTAAGTTAATTGCCTGCGAGCTTCTCCTCCTGTCTGTACGGTAATGCGACAGAGAGCCGAGTGGTTATGACGCAATCGTTAGCCTATTTTTTACAAAAACTGTTTATACGGGGCCATAATGTAACATAGAAGGTAATGGAGCCCTTTATACATTGTCGTGTATCTTTAGAAATAAATAATGGACAAACAGAGTCTTTAAACGCCTCAGATGTAAAGTTATTCGCTGTCAAAGTGACGCCAAAATGAATGGGAGTCAATGGGAATGCTAACGCAAGTGAAGTTCTGCTAAAAGATGGCAGCCCCCACCCGACTTCAACTTCCGATCGAGTTCCTTGCCCCTTGGATAAAGCTAGCACGCATGTGCAGTCATGTTTCTATGGCAAGCAGTGAGGGACACTTCGACTGCCAAACCGCGTTTTACATTTTCTCCCATTTTTATAATATTATAAATGAACCGTTTAATCTTAAAGTTTTAGTGGTTCAGATTCAAACTCGATGCTGAGCAGAGAGCACAGACAGAGATCAGATGATAGTAAATAAATAATGTCAGCGGCCATGGCATTGCACGAGCGATCGTTATTATAGTTCAAAAGGCAAACAGTGCAAGTTATTATGCGAATTAACTCGAGTCAGAATGTACATGTGCACAGTAGCATTTGTCATCCGTCACCGTGACATCAAGTGGACTGCTGAAGCTGAAATAATGAGTGGATTCAGCTTGGACTTGGAATAACGAGAGGAATAACATGAATAACTTTTTTGATGGAGGATTGTAATGCATCACAGGCAGTCAGGTACAAGGAAGAGAGATCACGGCTCTTTAAATTAGGTAAGACAAAAAGCTGTATTCTTCGCAACAGTTTTATTGACTTGTAATAGCAATTTAAGGTAGAATATGTCAACGTCGGGTCCAGTCGGGTCTGTGTCTTCCCGGCGGGTTCGGGTCCAGATTTCAAGTAATATACGGGTCCGGGTAGGCATTTCTCGGATCTACACGGGTCCGGGTCCAGCTTTTGAAATAAAAGACGGGTCCGGGTCGGTTCGGTGTAGTACATTACGGGTCTCTGTCGGGTTCGGGCAAGAATTTTTGGACCCGTGAAGACCTCTAGAGCACACACCCGGAGCAGTGGGCAGCCATTTATGCTGCGGCGCCCGGGGAGCAGTTGGGGGTTCGATGCCTTGCTCAAGGGCACCTAAGTCATGGTATTGAAGGTGGAGAGAGAACTGTACATGCTCTCCCCCCACCCACAATTCCGTCCGGCCCGAGACTAGAACTCACAACCCTTCGATTGGGAGTCCAACCCTCTAACCATTAGGCCACGACTTCCCACAAATGTAATATACAAGTTTCACTTTTTGAATCAAATTTTTTAAATAAATTAAAAATAAGTCAAAATTATATGACCAGCACCTGTATAAAAGAAAACATTGCTATTTAGAATCAAACTCAGCTTTTAACCATTTAGCCTCAGAGAAGCGTGAACCAAAATGCATTTGTATTCCTTCAGAATATTGTAAACCTCTCCGCTTGAGGTCCATCTTTTTGCCAGTGTCCTCCTCTTATTCTCTAACTGACATTAAAGTGGACTACTATTAGAGCAGCACAGAAAGCTAGCACACAAGAGGGTGGATTCTTACTGCAGTCTGACAGCCTCATCAAAATGCAGCTCAAAATTGCCTCAGTAAACCCAACCGGCATGCAAATATCCATTCCCACAACACCACGCTCTTCCATCCCTGCACTGTCAAAGTGGGGAGAAATCACTCATTTCTAATCACTAAACACAGTTGCAGCATGCATGCAAATGAGTGTTACCCTCTCACACAAAGTGCAAGTTGTAAGGTTTTCCCTGTATGGTTTGAAAATTTTCTATGAAATTAAAACATAGAAATGTCAAAAACAATAAAAGTACACCAGCCATCAGAACTGTTCCAAGCAGTTTGGTAATGGCTGTGAGGAGGAGGAGGAGGAGGAGTGGTGGGGAAAAGGTTAGATCCCTAAAGGCACTTACTTGGATACCACTAAGAGAAGCAACACCCATGTAGAGGAAGACTCCATACAAGACCGGCATAGGAATGAACTACAAACAGAAAACAAATACATACACTTCAGCTGCCAAGGCAACAGCAGTGACATTTGAAGACAACATGAAGACAAAACCAAAGCTATTTCATTCTCTTAATAAACATGAACACATTTTCTCAGTCTCCATTCTGGTATAAAGTATAACGCCCACTTTCCACCATCCACTCAGTTTTTCTGATGAATAAAACCTCCTACCCTTCTCAGAATAATCAGATCATGGAAGTGAAGTGACTTTCAGAGAAATATAACTGGAAGTGCTCATGAATCTTGCTTTTTCCCTTAATTTAAACAAAACAGCACACTATATATATATATATTTTTTTTTTTTATTTATTTATTTATTATTATTATTATTTATTTTTTATTTTTAAAGATCAGGCAAGTGCTTCTTCACCTTTTTTTTTTTTTTTTTTTTTTGATTTTCTAAGAATGTTTGACCTTTAAAAACACATTTCAACTGCATTTAAGGTCCCATGAATAATAATAATAATACATTTTCTTTTTGAAAGTCATGGCTTTAAGATGATTGCATCTGACCAATTGAAGATGACTTTCAGGCTGCTATCCTTTGTTTCCTTTAACTGTTTTAGAAATTCAGTTTAGTAAATACATAACATTTAAATGTGCACAAGTTGTGGGTCAGCAAGATTTTTAAAAAGGAAAATACAATGAAATGAAAGGAAAATAAATTAATACTTTTATTCACCAAGGATGCATTAAACTGTGAAGCAAACAGTAATGAAGTTTATAATGTTACAAAAGATTTATTTCTAATAAATGTTTTTTCTTTTAACTTTCTTTTAGAAGCATCCTAAAAATGTATCACAATTTCCACATAAATATAATAATAATAATAATTGCTTCGTATCTAATCAGCATAACAGAATGTTTACTGCTGGATAGTAATGAGCACAATGTATTCATTTATATTCAGTTATTTAAATTTTGTGATTATATTTCACAATATTACTTTTATTGTATTTTCAATCAAATAAATGCAGGCTTGTTGAACATAACTTCTTCCAAAAAAAAAAAAAAAAAAAAAATCCTGACCCCAGATTCTGATCAGTAGTGTACAGTACATAACATCTGTTTGTTCTTTCACCATTCGAAATAGTACAGCTAAAGTAGATCAGATCATACAGACATCATCAAAGAACTTTCTTTTATGATAATAATTGCTAATCTACCCTAAATAACAAGTGAGTGTCAGTATTAATTATCTCTGTCATTTGAACAAGCTCACCTGCAGGATTGGGGCCAAGAAGATAGACACTCCTGTCAGCACAAAGACCAGGATTCCTGTCAGCCTTTGCTCTCTGTAATCAGAAGAGGAGCAGTAAGAGAGAGAGAAAAGAGAGAATAGAATATGGAGAACTATTTGTATTTGTATAATTTGTGTTGAGCTATGATGCAACAAAGAAGCAACGTATTACATATATTACCTAAGCAGCTTTTTTAGTGTTGTTTCCATATTTGACTTAGTGTATGTTTTTAAACATAGCATTTGTCATAACATGATAGCAAGTGCCCGACTCACACCAAACACAGTGCACAAATGCATTTATTTCAGCATTCCAGCTGTATCCAGAAGATTTAAGCAGTTTATAGCTACATTTTGAGGCTTGGCATCTGTTCCATGTAGATTAATTACCATTTGGATATAAATGTGGTCCGCCTCCTCACATAAATTGGATTTTATGACAACCAAGTTTGTAGTCTCAAGTCTCAATAGCCCACTCTCAGTAAACGTTTTATAATTTATGGCTGTTATTAAAGGAAATGATTAACATGGTAAGCTAAAAATCACCTTTCTTTTTCTGTACACAGCCAATCAGAAACACCATCAGTGGGAGCCCACAAAACACCTGCTATGGTTGCTAAACAAGTTGTCCCTGTCTGTCTCACCTCACACCCAGAAACTGCGGCTGTTCCCCTGGAGCACTAGACTCGCTCTCCATCTTCAGTGAGTCAATGTGAGCGATGGAAATGACAGTGGCTGCCACGTACCACGGCAGGCCCATAAAAGAGCAGGCTACCATCAGAAAGCCCACCCACATTAGATCCAGGTGATACCCACAACCTTTCTGTAACAAACAGAGCGAGAATTTGAGGAAATCAGTGGCGATGAAAAGAACAGGGGTGGTGAAAGATCTGCTCATTGCACAGGTACCTTTAGCTTGTTTTCCTTGCGGTTGACGATGACAGCGCTGATCTGCTGGTCCATGAAGATGAGGATGGTGACGAGGAGCGCAGGGACGAAGCTTGCCAGGTAAACCCACCACGGATTCTTTCCAAATGGCATCACAAACCAACCCCGGTCGGCGCGTGTGGGCTACGTGATTTGAAGAGGAAATACCCAATAAAACAATGAGGAAAAACTAAAGAAGAGCCTTTATTGAAAAGTCAAGATCAGTTTTATTCTCCAGCACGTGTGAGCTGAACTTCATTTCCTCGCACCTTGAACTCCGTGGGAACAATGAGTTTGGGAGTCTTCAAACCCATTAGCATGTCCAGTCCCACAAATGTCATGATGGACATGAAGATGGAGAAGTCACTAATCAACTTCCTTAGCTAGACAGAAAGAAAATAAATGTATATACTGTATATATACATATATTTAAAAGAAGTGAATAAAACACGTAGTTGCAAAAGCAGAATCACAGTGTTGTCGCAAAGCTACATAAAATATGTTGAGCTGCAAACTAGCCATTATTCATTATTCTATTATTATTATTATTGCATACAGAGTTTTTTCTTTTTATTTGATTGAAAATATAGTTAAAACATTTGAACCGTTATTACAATTTCAAATCAAATCAAATCAATGTTTTCTACTTTAATATATTGTAAAATGTAATTTATTTCTGTAATGGGAAAGATGCATTTTTAGCATCCATTATTGCAGTCTTCAGTGTCACATGATCCTTCAGAAATGATTCTAATATGCTGATTTGGTGCTCAAGCAATGTTTCTTATTATTGTCTTTTAAAAAGTTTTCTGTTTTTATTTTTCTCATTTTTCCACCTTCTTTCCTGAATTTACAGGTACAAAAGCTCTAACACTATCAAAGACCCTACTGATCTTACTAAATCCCATCAGCTATTAGGATCATGCAGAATTAAAGAATAGAGACAACTTTTATCTTAAACAAGATATAGTCAGTCAGATTTTGCAATAGCAGAGAAAAACTTAAGGAGGAAAGGACATGTCCAAGATACTAACAAGGTCCAAGTGAGTGACAGAAAAGTGCTAGTGTGAAAATCAGTTTTTTTTTCAGGAGTTTGGTGAGAAAAAGGAAAAAGAAACTTACCTTTGTGGGAAAGTAGCGACTGAATTTGAACTTCTTCAGGGTTACAGTCATAGTGTAGGTCCCGAAGAACAAAATGAAGGACATGAGAGCAAGATCTGGAACATACTTGCAGGAATTTCCTACCAGTGAGCCTCCGTACTTTACACACTCCTTCTTACTCAGCTGACTCCAGTCCAGAGCTGTTATATTCAACTGAGAAGATGGGACAAAGACAGAGGAAAAGGTAGAAATCAGGGACAGGAGGGAGGATTGTAGACAGGGCAAAGGATGGAAGGGTTGTGTGGTGCGTAAACAAAAAAAAAGAGAGAAAAAGAGAGAATAAAACAGGAGAGGGCCAAAGACATACAGCGATACAGCAGACCTAGATCAGTAAGAATCAATTTGTTATAAATTAATTGGATTTATGTTGGATTGATATTTCCTTCATAATGAAATAATACAAAAACACAAAGTATCATTGTGGGTTATCAAATCAGTGATAGTTCGTGCAAATACAGTGGATTCAAAAGCTGTAATCTAATCTGAGCTCATGCTAACACAGATGTGAGTGAGGTGAAGACATGAGGCACTTACACCAAAGAGAGCAGAGGAATTATCTGGCACTGGGACTACAGTAACATCGAAGATCATTGGTGCCACTGAGCAAACAGAGAGAGGGAGAATCAGAGAGGAAAATGAGCAGAACAAATGGAAATCTCAAGAAACTTTGTTAGAAGGATTTATCCAGGATCAAAGCCATTTGTAAATGACTGCAGGCATTGCCAGTGGTAGAATTGAAAAAAATAAAAATAAAAAGCCAGTAGATGGAAGCAATTCCCTGTTTTAATAAATTAAATACTGAAACATTGAGATCAAACAATTCGTACAAAACAGCCGATTCAATTAGAAACGATTAATCCATCAGAATGGCTCACTGGATTTGTTCAAAAACTAATTAATTCAAAAACTAAACCGTGTTGTTATGAACTGTTGTACAACATTAATAGCACATGTGCTGTTATTCAAAAGAAGTACACTGCTTGTGCAACAAATATAAAAACATAACAACTCATACATGGGTGGGTGCTATAAGGCATCCTTATAATTTATAATTCATTCATGAATTATAAGGGCATTCTAATAGGGTTTATCATGCAGTTAATGCTTTCAAAGGACTCTCAAGGCATGTTTTTGTTTGGTTTTTGTTAAGTCCTATCTTCTCTCAATCCCTCCAAGTCACACATACAGCTCGATATCGCTGTCAAGGGAATGTGTTAAAAATCATACCTTTTATTTCGTCTTCTTTTAAAAGAACTTCAAAAGTTGCGCTTGCACCATTTTGCGTGAAAAATTTGGAAAACTTACTTCCTCTTGTGCGCAGCTTGTTACAGAAACAAGTTCTGATTGGCAATCGCCGTTATTTATTTCATGAATTATCATAAGAAGGCTAGAGAATTTAACATTTTTTATATAATAAACAGTAAAAATCTAAAGGGGATGGTAAGAAGGGATGGTGGTTCAACTGAGTGGGTGCTTTCATAATTTTTTTTTCAACCAGGGGGATGCCATCCCACCTCAAACAGAACCCGGTGTAGCTCTACTGAAATGTTCATTTGGTGTTTGAAACAATCCAGCATGCCTAAATTACTTTTAAAAGACCTCATTGCTAGTTAACATTCATTGCTGCAATCCATATGATAAACACAAACTCATAAAAAAAAAAACATGCTATTTGTCCAGTTTAAACTCATGCTTATGGAAATGTACTCACATCAATCGGAGGCCACGTTTGGGGTTTGGAGCAAAAACAAACATAACACAAATAAGTTACAGTAATCACATGCACTCAGCCAGTTCTTTTCAAACACTCAAAGCAACTTTGTTTAATCAAGAAATGAATATTGGGCATGTTAATTAATGCATACTGACGGTGCAGTGACTCCAAAGTGAAATGTATTCTGTAACACTGCACAATAGGGTTTGATTCATTACCATAAGTAAATAGTTAAAGTTTAATGAAAAAACAACAAATCACACTTCTACAGCATATTCATCAAGATTAATGTTCATTTTACAGCATGTAGGGTAAGATTTTTTTTATGTCGCCTTTTATGCTCACAAAGGGTGCATTTGTTTGATCAAAATATGTGAAAATATTCTAATTTAATATTACTAAAATTAAGCTGAATTATCAGCTTTGGGGTAGAAGTTTACAGAGATATGACATTTTGATAAAAATGTCAAATAAATAAATAAATACACAAAAGCAAATCAAACATACACATAGTTCATTCATGTTGACTTTAAAGGCAGGGTATCAATCTTAAATGCTCTAAGTAAAACAAATAAGAAAACTAGAAAACGAGAACTAAAAAAATATTTAAAGCAAACACAACCTAAACAAAGTGAAAGAATAAAATTGAAAATAAACAATTTATTTGATGTGCTCTATGCCAAGAATGGACTTACTTGTGTCTGGTGCCAAACACTCGCACTTGTAGGCCGTAACATAGTCTGGTTTGAAGTCTGTGTTGATGGGATAGTATTTGAAAGATCCCACCATCTTCTTGATGGCATCGGAGATGAAGATGAAGGAGATGAGGCTAGAGAAGCCTTCCTCAGTGAAACGCGTCATGTACTTTATGATGTAGCTGGCATCCACTGCGACCAGGAAAATGCACTGCACGCAGGAATGTATTCCGATCCACAGTCGAAGCTCCATGTAATCAATCCCATTATTTCTGAGGGGGGAAAAAGTTTACAATAAACAATAAAGAGAGATAAATACAAAAGCAGTGATCACTCGAGAGCAAGAGAGAAGTCACTTATTTGCATCAGTGAAGAGAGATGATTTATGAGTGTCTTTTAAGGGTTTGATGAAAGTGAGCAATCGAGGCTCTACTGTATTGTCCACAATAATCGACTGTGAAATTATGATGGATTGGTGCAGAGGACTCTCTCACTTGCTGAATTCATAAAGCAGTTTTTCAAAGATGAGGATGGGGCCCGTTGAGCTGAGAATAATGAGCGGTTGACCGCCAAACATGCAGAATACTGTTCCTGCTAGAGCGGTGCCCAAAAAACTCTCCATCACCCCCTGACAGAGAGTTAAACAGGGATAGAGACATGGAAACAAGTTGAAAAAAGAGAGAGACAAAAAGAAGACAGCTATAGATGAAGCTACTGTCACAAGCGTAAGAAAAGAAGATGATATGCAACTTTTAACAAACTATCATGTTCTGTGTCAAGTATAGAAAACTGCAAGGTGTACCTGGTAATTGTCTGTGGCATCCCCTAGAAGGCCCCCAAAGGTGATTGCATTGGTAATGCAGCCCAGGTAAATGAAGAGCACTGCAGAGATGGACTGAATGTGGAAGCCTTCATAAAAGTCGCTCGGGTACCAGGGGAGCTTCCTCTTTATGTCAAGGAAAAGGCCGCCACAGAACCTGTCCCGTAAACGTAGATGTTTAATTCATAATTCAACAAAGACTTGTCCTCTTTAGCTTGTGTTAGACAGACAGAGGTGAGCTCTATCTTGATTATTAGCACTGAGTACTGGCACCCATTTTCTATCTCTAAAGTTCTCAAAAGCCCTTGAGCGAGAGTGCCAAAAAGTGCATTCAATTTTCCTTTTCTGACATACTGATCAAGATATGAACTCTCCTGAACCTCAGAGCTCTAAGGCATCTTTCAATTATTTGCAAAGGCAGATAAGGCAAGAACACTTCGAGCTCCTGAAACTCAAGCTATGACCAAAAATTTACAGCCGAAGTGTTTTAGAGGCTTTGCAAGGTTGAAGTACTAGAACTTCATGTCCTGAATATCAGCGGATGAATGCTCAGTCAGCAGGGCTGTAATCATTCAGAACTTAATTGCAGATATAATTTCAATTCCCATGAACTAATGGAGGTGACAAACAGGAGGCAAAATTGAAATTTGAACGCAAGAAAGTAGATTTAAAATGAATAAAAAGTTTGCAGAGGAAACGTTGAATGTTGTCTTGTAAAAATATTGTTTGAACGTTTTTGGAGAAATGTTTAAAGTCTGCATTAAATCGAAATCTGTGCAAGTTACTCCACATTAAAATCTGAAAATTAGCTTCAAGTCTGGAATGGCATTCTTTCAAGTTGCACTGAGTAAATGCAGCTGGATAAATGTCTGGTTTGTATGTCTTATGGATAGAAGAAAAGAAATACATAACTTTAGGTGGATGGATGGATGGATGGATGGATGGATGACACAATGGACCCACCTCCCTGTATATGCCAACTCTTCGCCAAGCTCATGTGGAACAGGCATCTCCTCATCCTCACTAACAGGCCCTCCACCGACTGCTGTCCCATTCATCTGACCCAGCTCATTGAGGGAAAACACAGACTTCCTTCTCAGAGAAAACAAAGAGAATGTCAAGATGGGAAACTTATGGGCCAACCAAAGCCACACAAGAATGAGTTTTACCTTTGGTCTGCTGAGGGAATTTTTTTGGGGGGTTCTATGCGAATTTTGGGGTCCCATTCTCCAGGTGGAAGCACAATCACCTCGTCCAAAAACTCATCAATGCCAGCAATCAGATCCTCTCGGTCCCTGGCTTTATATGCTACATCACTGAAGAGCTATAGATAAAAAAGAGATTTTACCCAGGATAATTTGGATGTATCCCACATTAAGAATGGTAAGAAATACTGTAGACTGTATTACAAATATGAATTGCATAACAAACAAACAAAACAATCATACTTACATCATCCACCATGAGCGTGGCGATGGCACGTCCAATCTCGTTGTAAGATTTGGCTTTGCCAGGAGGCCCAAGTAGCACAAACAAGAATCTGTCCATTAAGACAAAACATATTCAAAACTTAAAGCTGCAGTAGGTAACTTTTGTAAAAATATATTTTTTACATATTTGTTAAACCTGTCATTATGTCCTGACAGCAAAATATGAGACAGATAATCTGTGAAAAAAATCAAGCTCCTCTGGCTCCTCCCAGTGGTCCTATTGCCATTTGCACTAATTAATCCGCTCCCGGTAAGAAAGAACCAATCAGAGCTGCGATACGTAACTTTGTTTGTGTTCAAAATATAGATAAATATTTATAATAAGCGAGTACACCATGAATCCGTTTTCCAAACCATGTTTTTAGCTTGTTCTGAATCACTAGGGTGCACCTATAATAAGTGTTTATATTCAGACTATTTTAGATTGCTTCGGGGGTACCGCAGCGGAGTAACCCAGTACCTTTGTGATTCTTCATAGACATAAACAGAGAGAAGTAGTTCCGGCTACAATGTTCTTCCGCAAGACGCAAGCAGTTCTGTTTATTAACCACTAAAGCGTCAAAAGTTACCTACTGCAGCTTTAATTTTAGTTCATCAAACTTCTTCCATCATTTTTCTGCAGACATATTGTGAGTTTTTTATGTGCAAAACCGTCACCTGGTGGGCACTGGGACTTCTGTCAGACCTCCAAGAGTGGTGGCCTGAGACAGCCGAACGAAGGCAACAAAGGGTTTTTCCAAGAAATCCACTTCTCCAACCAGAACATTTGATGCCTCTGCATCTCTGGGGATTTTTTTCATAAACTTGTTCTTCAGCTGAAATAAAAGTGAACAAAGAAAATAAAAATAAAAACATTTGATAGGTACAGTAGGATCCTTATGTTGTCTTTTACCCTTCTCTTCCATCATAGCACCCTTATGTTGTTATTTAACCCCTATGCTCCATCACAGGAACCTTAGGTTTCAATTTAATCCTTCTGTTCCATCAAAAGACATTTATGATGTAATTTAACCCTTCTGTTGCATCACAGAAACCTTATATTATCATTTAAACCTTCAGTTTCATCACAGGTTGCTTATGTTGTAATTTGATCATTTTGTTCCACTTCTGATGATTACATTGTCATTTAACCCTTTAGTTCCATCATAGATCCATTACTTTGTCATTTAGATTAGATTCAACTTAATTATCATTGCACATGTATGGTACAAGGCAATTAAATGCAATAAGCAGTAAGTACAGGATATACAGTGTCTACAATATGTTTTAACCCTTCTATTCAATTATAGGACCCTTGTGTTGTCATTTAACCCTTTTGCTCCATCACAGGACCCTTAAGGCGGTCGCACACCGGACGAGACGCGCCGCGTCGCGTCGCGCCACATGTAGGACAACTCGAGGTATCGCACACTGGACGCGCACATTCTAAATGCGTGAGCTCAATTTCGCAGCAAGATGGGAGAGTTTTAACTTCATCTATTATTTTATATTATTTATTTTAAATATATGATTTTAATTGATAAAAGCTGAGTTTTTAACGTTAATTAATGAAAATAATCTGTGTTATTATAATAAGTCTGTTATTGTTTTGTTGTATCTGTTGTCTAGGCAACTGTGCTGCTGAAAACGTAACCAAACACTTTGTAATGTTTTATTTGAATGAAACAAGTGTGCTGTACTTTAATTTCAGTTTCAGTTTATAACATCTGGGTTTTTTAATATAAAACTATGCGGATGGCGCTCTGTGGCGCGGCAGAAATTTGAACAGCGTTCTGAGTCGTAGCTGGGCGCCGCAGACAGACGCAGAATGGCGCCGCCGGTGTGTGTACTCACATAGAGAATAATGTGTTCGAATTTTAAAGACGTGGCGCGACGCGACGCGGCGCTGCGCTTCTCGTCCGGTGTGCGACCCCCTTTATATTGTCATTTAACCCTTCTGTCCCACCACAGGACCCTTATATTGTCATCGAACCCTTCTGTTCTATCATAGGACCCTTATGTTGGCGTTTAACAGTGTGCTGCTTTTTATTATTGAAAGGTTCTATATAAATAAAATGTTATATTATTTAATTATATATATATTGTGCTCTTTATATGTGCCAATAATCTGAAACTGCACATTTAAACACAAAAGTTGATTTATTGCTATTTACCATCTGTGAAAATTTTCACATACATTTGCTTGTACTATTTTAAACTTTATTACTAAAATGTGTGCAGCCTTTCTCACTTTGAAGACAACAATTCCATCTGAAGCCTTTGAGTAAAGTGCAGTCTGGATTTATATTAATCTCTCTGCTTTCCTCTTTTTTTTTCCTCTCTGACGAATCATAAACCAAGCATATATCCACTGGCGTTATGACATTCATGTAGAAGAATTATATCTCAACTTCACATTGTGTGTCAGGGATGTAAGAATGGAGTTCAGAAAGGCTACGCTGAATTATCTGGCAGACGAAGCTCAATGTGTTTCTATGTTGGCCTATTCTAAAAACCAATATATCTCACTTCTTTGGATAACAGTTTGGAGTTCCTCCATACAATGCTTTACATTTTCCCAGCTCTATAGACAACACAAAATGGTTTTGGAAGTCCTATACAATTTATACTGAGAGCCTTTTGACGGGAAGTCTAGATATAAATGTTCAATTATTTTTTCAATGATTTTCACCATCATTCAAAACTTTTGGTTTTTAATGAAAGAAGTCTCGAATAAAGTCTTCTTTGAAAGACGTCTCTTATGCTTACCAAGGCTGATTAATATTGAAGAATACGGTAAAAACAGTAATAATGTCATATAATATTAAAATAAAATAAAAAATAGTTTTTTATATTTTAAAATGTATTTTATTCCTGTGATGACAAAGCTGAACTCCAGTCTTTAGAGTCACATGATACTTCAGAAAAACATTCTAAGATACTAATTACTTGGTGCTCAAGAAAAAAAAAATCTTATAATTGTCATGATATATGCGTTTAGGGTTCTATGATAAATAGAAAAATGATCTTTTTCTATTTTTCTATAAAATAGAAAAAGAACAGCAGATATTAGGAATGGAAATCTTTTATATATCATTATAAATCTATGTCACTTACTATCCATTGAATGCATCCTTGCTTAATGAAAATATGCATTTCTTTTTAAGAAATCTTACTAACCTCAAACTTTTCAGCAGTAGTCTACATGTTTAAATCAAGTGTTTTTTTGCTCAGGCACACAAGACTAACAATTTAAAGGTATAAATTATGAAAACTTTGCTGTTACAATATATCTTCATGAAGAAAAGCAGGACAGTAAGTGTCATGAGTGTCATGACTGGTGGCTATATATGTTGTGTGCCCCTGGACAAACTTTGTGACACCATTTTCCAGGGAGATCAGCCCTCAGATCCCGAGTATCTCTCTGCATGTGGGAGCTCAGCATGAGGACCACACACTCAGATGGTCCATTTCCCCAATGGCAGATCAATACCAACCCAGACACCAGGCTACGGCAAAGCATAGCACATCAGATCAGCAGCACAACAACACACAATCACAGCAAGCTCCTCATAACAACATACCATCAAATACATCAATTCAATTATGTTAATAGAACAAATTTTACAATGCAAAATATCTATTTATTAAAAGGAATGGCAGGAGTTTCTTATTTCTGTGATTTTCAGTTGATTCTTTTGTAACCTCAAAAACACTCTTCTTGGAGCTGTAGCTAAGAGTATATATTTAAAAAGTGTTACTCCACCCCAAAATGATAGTTCTGTCATTAATTACTTATTCCCATGTTGTTCCAAACCCGTAAAAAACCTTGTTCGTCTTCTGAACACAATTTAAGATATTTTGGATGAAAACCGGGAGGCTTGTGACTGTCCCATGACTGCCAAGTAAGTTACACTCAAGGTCCAGAAAAGTATGAAAAGCATCGTCAGAATAGTCCGTCTGTCATCAGTGGTTCAACCGTAACGTTATGAAGCGACGACAATCATTTTTGTTCACGAAGAAAACAAAAATAACAACTTTATTCAACAATTCCTCTCCTCTGTCTCTCTCCACATCACTGTAGCGCCCTTTCGGAGAACATCCACTGAGTGCAAACTGCGTATGCTTCTGTGTCCATGACACAAGGGTATGTATTCTACATATAGTAACAAAAACAGCACATCAGTGCAGTGTGGCTGACACAGAAGAGCGTACGCTGCTTGCGTTCAGTGGATGTTCTCCAAAATGGTGCTACGGTAATGCCGACAGACAAAGAGGAGACGAATTGTTGAATAAAGTCATTATTTTAGTTTTCTTTGTGTACAAAAAATATTTTTGCCACTTCATAACATATTGCGATTAAGAAGACAAACGATGGTTTTATGGGTTTGGAACGACATATATAAATATAAAAAAAATAGAAATAGTAACTAGTTACAGTTACTAGTTACTTCATTCAAAAAGTAACTAAATTACTTTGTTGATTACTTACACCAAAATGTAATGCATTACTGTTAAAAGTAACTTTTTAGTTAGTATTTTTAAAGAAAGTTCTTTAATGTTCCCATTAAGTCAGTTTTGTGTTTGTATAGACCATGTTATAAAAGGGCATTAAGAAAAAAAAGTTATTTTAGTTATACATCCAATTCCAATATAATGATGCTAGAGAAAAGACATTTAGTTTAAAAAGTCTAGAATCTTTCTTGCTTGAATTTGTCAGTGGGGTCAGTCTGGAAAATTGTTCACGGCAGATAAAAATAGCTTCAAAGCAAATACAAAAGATCTGTGCAGCTGCTATTGTGAACTATACAAAGGCTGTTGTGCCTGGACAGATTGTGGTTTTCTACATTTGTGACTCACCTGGTCTGTGCTTGGTGTGTCTGCAATGTCATTCATACTCCTGCTCTGAGCTAGGCCTGCAGACACACAGGCACAAATAAACACAGGAATGTCATTACAAATATTTAATCAGAATGATAAATATTAATTAAGCCTTATACCATCAGCTAGCTATTTGACAACTAATCTGACATCACTCACTAACTAACTAATTAAAAACTCTTGCCAGGCAGCTTTAATGGAAAAGCTTTATATTAATTGCTAATTGCTAATTAAAATAGACTTACGTAGCCGGCCATAGTTGGCTGCTTGTTTGCTTCGAAGATCTTCTGTAGAGCGGTTAAAATTTGCTCCAGCAGCAGGGGATCGGGCGGGGCTCCGAGCTTTGAGACACAAGCAACATTACTTTTTAAACAAACTATTAAGCAGACAATGTTTTTCTAATAAGTTGATGCTAATGAACTGCAGGAAAAGGACAGCAATGAAATAACCCCTGGAAAGAAGTAAAATGGGATTGGGGACTGTTCATCAAAAAGTCACTCGTAGTATCATTTTATTCAGTAATGTTCAGGACGAATTTAACAATTCTTGTTTTTGCAAGAGTTTGAACAACATATGATCATTTCTGGATGAACTACCATTTTATGAAAACAAGCAATTAGGCTGCATTGTACCTGAAGATTCACACAAGGAATCTACAAACTGACAAGAGAATGGTGCGATTCCAATGCGGTGCAATGGTTTAGTCATTGTTCATTTATTCCTTCATTTTTCAACCTATTGTGCAGAATACAGTATGAGTAGGGATGGATGGAGATGAAGATTGAACACTCACTGACTCCAGACCCAGACTTGCCCAGATCTACAAGGGAGCGATGGATGGGTTTCTTTGTCTGGTGTCTGTGCTTTCTCAACAGAACAAAGCTGATTTTATCTCTCAGCTCAGGACCAATCAAGCCTTCCTCTATCTGACGCTCGATGATGTCATCTACAGGAGACAAAAGTTAGCTGTGAAAGTACACTGGTATGATAACAAAACTTAACAATGCATGACAAAAGTAATGAAAAAAAAAACATTTTTTAAGCTACACTTCAGTATGCAAGACGATATCTGTTGTACAAAGGTTTTGATGGTTCAGAAAACATCAGTAGCCCCCCGTTAGATGACAAGCGCCGAGAATAAAGCGCTCGGTTGCTGACCGACTATCTGTGGTAGTGAATATCCCTCCAGGTCCAGCAGCACGGTGCCTGTCTGTAGGCATGTCCGCAGTTCAAACAGGCTGTGCAGGGAGAGCGTAGAAACGTGGGGTTTGCTCCATCTCTCACCACCTTCCTCAACCTTTTCCTCAAACTTCACCCACCTGCAGATATGCACAGTCACACGCACGCACACACACGCACACACACATACACACAAATTTGAAGTCAAGCAGAGAACGGGAACATTAAATTTCTAATGTTGATGTTGTTCTGGCCCAGATGCTGTTTATTTTAAGATGAAATGTGAAATGTCTGTCTCACTAGAGCAGAAGTGCCCAAACCTTGAAGGGCCATAAATCAAACTTGATATGAGTCTGATTTTTGGTCACAGGCTGAAAATAAATGTTGCCTTATATACAGCCATATTACATTTAAAAAATTACATGTTTTTATATGAAATTAATTTATATTTTCTACAATTTAATGCAAATGTGTACATTTTGTAATGTTTAAGATAAAGTAGAAATGTAAATATGCTTTAATGGCATGTTTTTCTGCCCTCTTGTGATATGACATGATGGGCCAAATCAATTTTGGCATTTACCATTTATATATTGTAAAAAAAACAAAATATTCTGATGAATTAAACATCAACATACATATGAAATTCTTCACTGTCTGATTAATTTGACACAGCTCAGAATATTCACTAGAACTAATTAGTAGTAGTGTTCTTTTAGTATTATTTATGTTGTATTTTTACTATTTTAAAATTAGCGTTTATTTTTTATTTTTAGTTTTCATTGCATTTAAATTCTTTGCAATTTGTTTGTGTCATTTTTATTTTTATTACCATTTAGTTTCAAGTTACGTGTAATTCAACTATTCAACTACAATTATAATTCAACTTAAATGTATTAAAAAAATTTAATATTTACAGTAGATCTTATTATACAAACCCGATTCCAAAAAAGTTGGGACACTGAACAAATTGTGAATAAAAACCGAATGCAATGATGTGGAAGTTTCAGATTTCGATATTTTATTCAGAATACAACATAGATGACAAATCAAATGTTTAAACTGAGAAAATGTATCATTTTAAGGGAAAAATAAGTTGATTTTAAATTTCAAGGTATCATCACATCTCAAAAAAGTTGGGACAAGGTCATGTTTATCACTGTGTGGTGTCCCCTCTTCTTTTTATAACAGCCTGCAAACGTCTGGGGACTGAGGAGACAACTTGCTCAAGTTTAGGAATAGGAATGTTGTCCCATTCTTGTCTAATACAGGCTTCTAGTTGCTCAACTGACTTAGGTCTTCTTTGTCGCATCTTCCTCTTTATGATGTGCCAAATGTTTTCTATAGTTGAAAGATCTGGACTGCAGGCTGGCCATTTCAGTACCCGGATCCTTCTTCTACGCAGCCATTATGTTGTAATTGATGCAGTATGTGGTCTGGCATTGTCATGTTGGAAAATGCAAGGTCTTCCCTGAAAGACGGCATCTGGATGGGAGCATATATTGTTCTAGAACTTGGATATACCTTTCAGCATTGATGGTGCCTTTCCAGATGTGTAAGCTGCTCATGCCACACACACTTATGCAACCCCTTACCATCAGAGATGCAGGCTTCTGAACGGAGTGCTGATTACAACTTGGGTTGTCCTTGTCCTCTTTAGTCCGGATGATATTCAAATTTTGATTCGTCTGACACAAGAGTTTTCCAATTTGCCACAGTCCATTTTAAATGAGCCTTGGCCCATAGAAAACGCCTGCTTTGACTCAAAACTAGCCAATATTTGGCATGACATTCGAAAATGTATCACTTTCAACATTTGATATGTTATCTATATTCTATTGTGAATAAAATATACGTTTATGAGATTTGTAAATTGTTCCATTCCTTTTTTACTCACAATTTGTAAAGTGTCCCAACTTTTTTGGAATCGGGTTTGTATTTCAGCCTTACAAATTTTTCATTACAGTGATTTTGAATTTGCAATAGGTATAAGACTATTGATGCCATTTGTGTTTTGCATTGGTGTGTATGTTTTTATACCTAGCTGATTCTCTCCACTCCAGCTCATCGCCCTCGTGTTGCAGTGTGTCCATCTCAGTGAAGAGTGTGGGTGTGGGCATGGTTTCCTCATCATCCCCCAAAATATAGCGCAGCCGCTCTGCTGCTGGGGACACTTTGAGATAAACAGGAAGAGAAGTGATTGAAAACTTGCCTGTTTGGATTTCACTCAGTCAGATAGTAGAATGAGATGGCCTTTATAAATAAAAAGTGCACTGCATGCAGCAGCACCACACACAGTGAAAGTATTTGCCCAAAAGTTGAGAAGAAACAATGCGCACACCCACTGTGTATGTTTGATCCCGTGTTATGATGGCAGACTGTGCCTGGAGGAACACAGAGGCAGTGTAAGCCATTGTTCATTAATTCTGTGTGTGAGGAATAAAGCTGTGACTGAACCTGGATGTGAAGCCACATTGTGCTTTTTTTTTTTTCATGACCATGTCAGGAAGTTTGTGGCGGCGTCTGGGTCGTACTGTTCTTTATTTGTTCTTATTTCTCAGCTCTAACACCTGTTAGGTGCATCTTTATTCCCATCTACGGTTTGATCAAGTCTGCCTGTTTAATCCTCCCTCCAAATGGGCCACACACAAGGTTCCTGAGGACTAAAGATATGGCTCAGGAAGACACGTGGAGAATAGAAGCCCATAGATGTCAATTTGTGAATGAGATGCATGAATATTAAAGAGCCAACAAAGAGTGTTTTGTGTCCGATGTGTCTGTGTGTAAGACAAATTCACAAGTGAGAGAAGGGTCCTGAAACCTCCAGTCCATTATATGTGAAGAGAAGCATGTTAGATTAAACACTGAGAACACAACTGACAGAGAAACTGACAGCTTTATAAAAAGGGCAAGAGGCAAAAATTCTAATTGTGCTGCTGTCATGGACGCTTCAACAACCATGATTCAGCAATATGAAATGTGAAAGTGATTATTAAGAAGCTGCTGATTAGATTGAAGTCAAATGCAGAACTATTAAAAAGTTAATCAACGCATGAATCCAGCATTGCTTTCAGTAATGAAAGATTTCTTTTTAAAAATGTACTGTTACAAATGGTGGTCTGTCTATTGAAGCTGAAGTGCGATGACGTGTAATTACTCACAGCTGAGAGTGAGAAAGGGAAAGAAGATCAATAACATTTAGTTCCATGTCAGCTGCAAAGGAGGTTATGGCCTTTTTTTAGTCCCTGGCATTAGTGCTGAAAAACTGAAAGGTTTTCAGGCACAGAGCTTAGACTGCTCAGACAGTCATGATATTCATTTTTAGTCCAACCAGGAAGGCTAATTTGCCATGGGTTCCCTTAATATCCAATGGATTTTAATTTTTTAAATAATGAATAATAAAAAAAGGTCTATCCTCAAATTTATTTGAAAATACATGTATGTTATGTTACAAGAAATTTAATTACGTATCTTAATTAATCAAGTGTGATTTTTAACGTAAGCTGCTAACAAGTAGCATAGACTTACACAGTTGTCTGCTATAGAGCATTAAAAAAAATTATATAATTCTTTGCACCTTTTTAACAATTTGTTAGCATCAGTGTTGCTATTGTTAACTAAAAATAAAATAAATATTGTCTTAGCAACTAACTGAAATAAAATAAGTTTAAGTAATAAAAATACTAAAATTATATAAAAAAGAAAGCTAAATATTAAATATTAAAAATAAAAAGCACATGAAAATTGCAAACTGGAAATATACAAATGAAAGCTAATTCACTAATTAACTACTATAATAGTATATAAATATAATATAAAAAATAACACATGTTAGCATCTAAAAAACACAGCCACTTCAAAATACATGTTTGAGGTGTAATTGTATATCCTAAAAAAAAAAAGTTTTCTTCATAAATCAAATCCCACCTCTCTAAAAACCCATTCGAAATTCCCTAGAAAATCCATGGCTATTTCTAAATCATTCTATTCTGAATGTAATCAGAACTCATTAATAGTCTTATTTAGCATGGGATTTTGTTTTGACACAAATTTGGCCCATCATTTAGCATAAAAGTGACAGATGAAAACTGTTTTCTTTGAACGTGTGTTTATTTCTCTATTCAGTGCTGACTGCAAACTTTGATGCCTCGCAAGTAGTTTATTCTCAAGCGTTCAGAGACGCATCACCATAATTGTTTTTCATGGTCTTCTTTTCTGCATTGACGGCTCTATCCTGCCCTCGGCACATCACGATATTGAGAGTGAGGGTGCGGGGTGTATCTGATAAACCGAGCGCAACTCTATTTCACACACACAAACAAAGAAATGTATGGCAGTTTTGCTCCCTATAGTTCCCTTGAATTTGCATTCTCACTTTCATATACATTACCTTGAGTCTATTGCCTTTTTTATCACTAGTCTGTTGACTATATAGAAGTGTGTGGAAAGTTCTGTGCTAGTAAAGTTTTACATTTATATCCTAAGTCACAAGACATAATCATACAATGATGATACACACTTTACAAATCACTAACATGAATGACTTTAAGCTCTTTTGGGAACTGGTTAAGGACTCACTGGTTCTGTTGATTTCTGGTGGCAGATTGTGTTCTGGCTGATCCAGGCCTTCTGCTTCGAGATCGTAGCGGTCTCTGTCATCACAGTCATAGCGTTCGTGTCTCTGATGATCATGTCTAAGTCTTCGTTCGACATCTGCATCACGACTCAACATGGACGAACGTCTCCTCCTGCGTTTGCGACGGTAGCCTTGGGGCACTGGCACACCAATGTAGACAGACTGATGATCTGTGGAAGGCGCAACATGTTTTAATATGAAGATTAATAACATATGGTTCGATATCTTAGATGTCATTGATTTTGGAAAGTAATTTCATGCTCCATAGAAAATGCTCTGCCCACTCAAGCAAATCAATAAATCAGTATCAGAATCAATAAATGGCCTATATTCGTCTGCAATAAAATCGTCAAGTTTCCAGTTCTGTCAAAGTATAAATATCACATAAAGGCAAATGACTTTGCAAAATGTACGTTTACTGTTTAAATTCACTCTTAACTGATAATACATCTAATTATTATAGCAAACAATTGTTGGTAACACCCATTCCACATGTAACTGTTCAACACTGATAATGATAAAAACACGTTTCTTGAGCAGCAACTAAGCATATTAGAATGATTTCTGAAGGATCTTGTGACGCTGAAGACTAATTAATATTGTTGTACTCAAAAACATAATAATAAAAAAAATAAAATCATAAAGACTTAAATTTTTTCCCCTTATGGAACTGTTACTTTCTATAACTATTATTATCCCTCGTCTTATTTTATGTTTTATGAGATGTGAAGTGGAGGAGGAAAAACTGTCTGGTTAATTGTGAAAGTGAGAAGAAATGTGAAAAACATTTTTAGCTGCTGGCACAGTAATAATAACTTATCTCATTTGGACACAAAATGCTTTGTGTGATGTTGAGTTTTTTGTCTCATTGAGATGGCAGAATAGTAGGATGTGTGTGACACTTTATTTTCTGAATTGGGTCTGTCAAATCTTGATAAGATAATGGAAAGAACAGGTGAGTGAAGCAAAAAGCCTGTTTCTGGTTCAGATTTTGCTGTAATCATATTTAGGAGCTGCTGAAGGGTAACCATAAAACACAAACCTATATAAACTAAGCTATTGCCATAGTCTTTTCTTCCCTATTTTGACATATATATTCCACTGAAATGACTTCTCGAACATGAAAGAATATAGAGAGCGGGACTTGATTTTGTCAATCAGTGGATCACTGTTATTTGTTATTGCTGCAATTTCACTTGATAAATTTAAGTTATAAGTTATTCAACTAACTGTAGGGGTCTCCAAAGTGACAAAAACACACAAAACTACATACAGTTGCTTTAATATTTAATGACCACATTTTGTTTGTAACTTTATCTAATGTGGCAAAATCTGTTCATTAAAAGATATAATTTTTTAATAATAGCTTTAATTTGATTCATTTATTGGTTTAACATTTCACTTCACGTTTGTCTTCTATGTGTTAGGACAACATGTCCTAAATTAGCTCAACATGTAATTACTCTCATCCTGATCACCTGATTAACCATTCAACCATTCATGGTTTCATGCCTAAGGTTACTCACCCTCCTCCTCCTCCTCATAACGGTAACGACTGTTTCCCATGACTCGATCATGATCCATCCTGAGATGATAAAAAAGAAGATAATTTCATATTTATGAATTTTTCAAAGAAAGAATGGAAAAAGTATGCCAACTAAATGTGTGTTTCTCGAAAATGTGTCATATCAGAATCTCTTGTTTTGATGTTTTGATCTTGCATGACAGGAGGTCAGGGGCATGACTGGCGGCAATGGCACACACTGGGCATTGAGCTGTTTGCTGAATCTCTGCCAACAGCAGATCAATAGTGAAATAATTAACAGAACAAATGACCGATGGAAAGATACATAATTACACGAGCTGAGGAAAACTCATGCAGTCCGACTACAAGGCCAGAGGCTTCACTATAAAGCCACTAGAAATTGAAATTAACAATTTTATAAAGAAAGAATGCATTAAACTGATCAAAAGTGACAGTGAAGAAATTTATAATGTTACAAAAGGTTTATTTATAATAAATGCTGTTCTTTTGAGCTTCGTTTTCATAATGAACAATCATGAAATCCGCAAAAAAAAAAAAAAAAATTATTAAGCAGCACAACCATTTTCATTATTGATAATAATAAATAATGTTATGTGACCCACATATTATAATGATTCTGAAGGATCGTGTGATGCTGAAAACTCATTAATTAATTAATTAAATAGAAAACCGTTTTTTTTTTTATTGTTATAATGTTTCGCAATATTTCAGTTTTTACTGTAGTTTTGATCAAATAAATACAGCATAAGTGACTTAAAAAACAAAAACAACAACAAAAACATAACCAACCCCAAAATTTTGAATGGTATAAATAAATGCATACACTATTAAAATCAACAAGATAATTTCTATTGATCGAGGTCCTCTAAAGTAATCAATCCAGTTAATATATTACTGTATTCCCCATAAATAAATTTTTCTTCCAAATGTTCCTACTTCTGTAACATTAATTCATAGGATTGCTCTATAGTTCTAGCTCAGGTGAGGAGTCATGAACTTGTAGATGATAATGAGGATGCCTGGAGCTGCATCTGATTAGCTCTGCTGGGTTCCAAACGGGATAACTAGTTGTCACATTGGCGTCCTTCACACTCAATGGCCAGCAGAGCAAGAGCGAAAGAACAATGGGGAAAGAGGGAGAAAGAGAAATGCTGTTGGCCATTCTCACTCACAGGCTCAATCAATGGGTCCCCATTTGTACTCAACCCACTTCCAGCACTGGCCCAGTGTCCTCTATCTCTTCCTGCATTGTAGCTCTACTCTCTTCTGCTAACCTCCCTACGCCAGGCACTCTGTCTATATCGACTCACAATGACAAAAAATAGTTGGTAATTTTACTTCACACTATTTCAGTTGCTTATTAGTTTAGGAGCAACACTCAGATTTATAGTATTGTCAGTGTTAATTCTCCATGAATATTTAACTTTTTATTGCCAGCATGGGATGAAGACATTAAAATAAACATCTCATGGAACCTTGCGGTGTCAATCAGCGATTAAAATACTTGAAATAGGTCTTGTTCTTAGGACCCCCTAAATAAGATATACAGTGACAGCCATCAACAAGAAACATGAATATATTAATCATGTTAAATTAAATCTAATTCAGAAATAATAAGCGTTTTTATCTTAGCAAATCTGTGGATTATCTCATGCATTAAAATGAGTGCATAGATTTTATCGCTCATCACTGCATGATATTTTTCATTGTTTGCTTCTGCTTCTAACGTTTATCCTACACACACTACCATTTAAAGTTTGGGGTTGGTAAGATTTTTTTATGATTTTGAAAGGAGTCACCATGGCTGCGTTTATTTGATCAAAAATACAGCCGATTAAAAATAACTGCATTTAAAAATGTAATTTATTTCCTGCAAAGATACATTTTTAGCAGCCATTCCTCCAGTTTTCAGTGTCAGCTTCTAGTTTCATTCTAATGTGCTGTTTTGGTGCTCAAGTAACAGTTCTTAATAACAACAGTTGTGCAGCTTTATATTTTTGTGTATATTTTTGATACATTTTTAGGATTCTTTGATGAACAAAAACATATTTGAAATAGAACATACATCTTTTGTAACATTGTAAAAAGATTCTAAAAAAAAAAAAAAACTGCATTTGAAGCGTCCTTGAGCCATAATAATATCTGTAAAATGGTATTTCTGTGATGTAATTCTACCTCAAAAACACAAAAAGTGTAAAGACTTTACACGGGCAGCAGAGACACTCAAACAACCAAAATGCAGAAGGAAAAAAAACCCCAACAAAAAACATTTATAGCAGTGTCACATGACCCTAACACCAAATGTCATGCTGTTCAATGGATCACCCCGTTATCCGCTATAAAAAAGAATTACTACACAAAGCAAGTTTTGTTTTCATACTCAAAAATACATGCTTGGTAAAAAGTCCTACCTGATCTCAGTAGCGGTGCACGGATGGAGAGGAGAGAAGCTAATCAAAAGGACTCATCAATACAGGAAATCACTGAGGAGAACAACTCTATGGAACACAGAACAAAAACTGCATGTGACAGAATGAATCTGTAACCCTCTTCCAGATAATCACCCTCACATGCACAGACACACCCATTCATGCTAACACATCCACAAAGTGTGCGTCAATGTATGGACTGGTGACAAGGTCGATAAGTAGATAACTGGGTCTCAGGCAAATGGACCACTGAGGGGACAATACTGACTCACTGTGCACTCTCATCCTGTCCACATCTGTTCACTTCACCAGACTATTCACTCACTATGGTGTGCCTACATTAAATCCAAAACATTTTCAATTGGTTGTGTCAGAATGCAGGAAAAAAGTCAAGTCTTTCACTGACTTGAAGTCGTTTGTCTGAATCGGCCATAACAAACAAATTAACGTTGACTACAAACATTTCAGAACTGACAATACTTACACAGTTGCTTTTCTTTTTCACTCTGTGACTTCTCTCCTACAGCTGGGATACACACTTCTTTGGCCTTAAGCAAAAAATAAAATAAAATAAATAATAATAATATATTATTTTTCAAACACAAATGACAGGATAATCAGGATATGTGCTTTTGACATATGTTGACTACCAAGAAAAATCAAATTCATATCAGATGCTGAACTGAGTACATCAAAACACACACACACACACACACAAAATTAATAATACGTTTTGGAGCCAGCCTCTAGCGGCCAGTCAATGAATTGCAGTTTTAGACACGTCTGTGTTGGTTTCACGAGAGAGACCGGAAGGTCACTCTTTCATCATCCACACAAGGTTCTATATCAGGGACACATTCCATAACTGCCAGCAGAAACCCACTCATCATCCAACAGCCAGCACTCAATCATTTGTGCGAACCGAATATTTCCAGAGGAAATGGCATGTTGACGCATATGAAAAGCCATTTTCTACGTATATGGCATACTGGACAGAATCCACTCCACTTCTTGCATTGCATTTGTGTGAGTAATCAGGGACACTCAATATGATATTCATTGGCAAGATTGGATTGATTCTGCCGTCTGGAGCATGGCAGTCCCAGTCTGATTTGTTCGTTGATAACACCATATGGGTTTTTTGTCAGAAGATGATGAGATGAGGTGAGTAGGTGTGCATTACCTCAGGGATGATAGCAAGGCAAGGCACAGTGCATAGCCATTACCACGTGTAGTAAACCTCCAATGAATGAATGCCAGAAAAAACAAAGTCTGAAATGTAAAATGAAAACTCCAAATATTAACACTTTGGATGATGTTTGCACCAGCTAACAATAAATTCTTCAATGACTGATTCAAATATTTTGACCTTAAGATGCAGGTTATGCAAAAACAAGAATGGAAGAAAATTGGCTATTTTACTGAGAGAACCAGCACTGTAATTTTGAACCCATTTTCTTTAATTTACAGTTTACACAGTACCCTTATTATCTTATTAAAGAAATACCCTTTTTGCTGCACATTGCTCTTGCACATATTAAAAGTTCCTTCTGGGTACAGGCCTTTTTTTTTTTTTTTTTTTTTTTTTTTTTTAAGTGATTCGCATTACAATCACCCTGGGCCCTACCCTTTAGTCATTTCACTGATGACAGAACAAACTGAATGCCCTGCGGCTTTTTAATGTATAATATGCTCTCTTGATGTTTAAGGTGTTTATTTCAAAGACGCCGGTCTCAGATCAACACTGATGTATCTTCATCCAGATTTTAACCAAACCTCCAAACCCCTATTGTAGAGCAAACACTTTTTCCTTTGAACTGCCTGCTGTGATTCACAATCCCCAGTGAGAGAGATGTGCTGGGTTCATTACTTAGATAAGAGACAAAGCATTTTAAGCTGCAGCCGGAATGAGCCATATTCCCCCTCTCTTAGACACAAACAACCAGCTCTGGCCTTTTAATATTGTATTTCACTTTCAAGGAGTTGAATAGAGTTAAATGTAAATTTTAACCACATCAGAATCTTGGAGAGGGGATAAAACTATATTTTTCCTCCATATTGCGAATAAAACTGCAGTGCCTCTATTTAACTAATAAACTAAAAGTTTAATTTTGGCCATCCAAAATGTAGATGACTTTGTTTCTTGTTTGGAACCAATTTTAAACAATTTAGCATTACATCAATTGCTCACCAATGAGCTCCTTGAATGGGTGCCATCAGAATGAGAGCCATTTGATGTAAATGTCTCCAAATGAAGAAACAAATTTATGGCCTTTGAATTTAATATGAATTTTGGGGTAAAGTATTCCAGTGAGGTTTTCTTACATTCTCCTGAAGAACTTAAATTTTTGGATTTTACACTAAACAATAAACTGAAAACAAAATTACTACAAAAATGCAGTAAGATTTTTAAATTGTCTCAACAATAATGCTTTTAGCCAACCTAAAGTTGTTTGTTCATGCAATGATAATTGTCTTATTTTGTTTTTCATATTCTTGCCCAGCAACTGAAATAACAATTACTGTTGTTGAGCAAATGTATTATTTTCTGTTTCCTGGATGAAAAAAATAGAATGTGTAAAAAACCATTACCACTTTAAATGTCTATTTACGAATGATAAACATGGACTTGCTCCTTTATCATCTTTTCCAGTAAAATTATAATGATGGTATCAAGAACATACTGAAATGTTATAAAAACCATAATGGACAACTTTGTTTTTGTTTGTATAGTATCTTACAAGACTAAGATAGTCAGGATTTAGATTTAAGTTCAACATACTCTAGGCCTCAATACTTGACACACAAACCTCAAGAACAGTGGCAAGCAACAAAAGCACAAAAAAATATATATATATTTCAGTTGCCTCATTCCATCCCCCATCAGCTTTTCCAGAATCCCAGACGGGGCAAAAAAAAAAACAAACAAACAAAAAAAAAACATCTACCCGAGTATTGACTTTTAATCTGCAGTGCATCACTCAGTCTCCTTGCCTCATCCTCTTTTCATGCACTCATTCATCTGACAAAACCGAGAACCCCTCCTTCAGCCTCAATCAAGTCAGCAATTGTTAATTACTGTTATTAATGCTGTTATTATTATCATAATTACGCTAGTGTGAGTGCACTTTGTTCCCTGCTCTAAGTGCACAAAGTGTTATTTTCAGTGCTGAAGGTCATTTAATCCTATTGAGACAACAGCTATAATTATTCCACATGCAGCCTCTTGATAGCCATCATCATGAAGGGGAAATCATGCAACATCTACTACCCAGAACCACTAAAAAGGTGTGATTATGCACTAGAAAACGTCTTATGCATTCAAGAATTCAGACGGCCAGCTTCCATGAATCCACAAGCCCAGCTCCTTTGAAGTTTTCACACCTCCATGCATCACTCCACGGAAAAGCTTGAGAGAATTTGGGGCTTTATTCAACAATGCAGAATAAACCTGAGAGACATGTTTAAAAGGTTAATTCAAGCTAATTTTATTGCAAGTCACATTAATGTTTCTACAAAACCAGAGCTACATTTGATGGAGCGCAGCAGTCCATCTTTAGCAACACCCTGAAAAGGTCTATTAGCAAAGAGGTGTGATTGTGAGGCATTTCAAAATGACTGCTGACAACTAAAAGGGTTTATGAAAAGGGTAATTATGACAACTCTCAAGCTAAACTTTTTTTTTTTCAATCTTTCCAAACAGTAATAAAGGTGAAACATGAACTACACATTTAAAACAGCAGTTTATGACAGCTAAATGTTAAAGACAAATGAAACTTGAAGTACTGTTAAACACAAGGCCATGTATCCCTTCGTTTTAAAAGAATCCTACCTACAAATGAGTGTGGCTATTCCAGAATAGCCTGAGGTACTCCGGGGAAAAAAAGCTTCTGTTGTACTTAAGGCATTTCATTGGTACTTACAGTATTACTGTTAAGAAAGAACATCAGCATTACAAAATCCACATGCCCTTTTAAAATAGAAAGCAGATCCAAAAATAATCCTACGTGTTCATTTTTTTTCTTCTGAAAGTTGCATTCATGACATTAGTTTAATATAAAACAATTAAAAATGTGCATAAAAAGTTTTGAGAAACAATCTATACTAGATATGAATACCCAGCTTAATTTGCCAGTCACAATATTGATAATCTTTGACGAATTGCAAAGCTATGAATTTCCCTGAACTCATTGTAATACATAAACTTAATTAAATATTAAAATCATAAAAAAACATTTAAAAACCTGATTGCCAACAATTAGTTCATAAAATCATTTCTATGCACCTCATGAACTATTACATATGACAAAATGACTGATAAAACAAGCTCCCTTCATCCCATAAGACACAAAATGAATGAAATGGTGAAAAACGATGGACTGTGTAAACAGCATTTAAAGTTATATGTTATTAAAAGTTTGATAAATACAAGCATGTGGAGATCTACTACTGTCCCTTGATATAACCAAACATTTGATAAAAACATCTCCTTTTTTCATGCGTAAAAACATTTGTATCAACAGGTAGTGCAACAGGCTTTATCTTAAAACATTGTGAAAGGGTAAACTTTTTATATACAAAAATCACAGTTAAATTAATAAATATTTAAGATGCTGCTTCTTTTTCTTTGTGGTTCTTAAGCTCGATTGTCCACTTCATCCATTCCCATACCTGATAGTGCTCCTTGGCTCTCCAGCTGGGAAAATGGAAGGGCTAATTTGGGCTGTTCTTGTTCCAGGTCAAAAGGGATGGGGTCTGGAGCCCAGGTGTCAGGCTCTTCTACAGGAATCGGCAGGTAGCCTCCGTCACGAGGTAGACACATACACCATCCAGCTCCCACGAGGTCCAGTTCACTGTACTTAAAACTGATCTTAAAGTCCACCACGTCTTGAGACTCACTCATCTCCACCAAAAGATTCCAGAAGACACAGCTCAGGAGAATACCAAGAAGCTAAAAGAAACATTAAAGTTGTGAAGTGTCAAGAGATAGTTTTTTGGATATGGATCATAAAGAACTCTTTACACCTAGAGCTATAATTGTATGCTGAAAGTGCAAAAAAAAGTCACCTAAATAAAAAAATAAAAAATACTCTTAAATTAAGAACTTGGCAATTCTTATACTTATTCAGCAAGCATACATTTAAAATAATGTTGAAAAATATTTATATTTTAAACATGTATTTATTTTTGCTTTATATCAAGTTGTGATTTCCAAAAAATATTAAGCAGTGCAACTGTTATAAACACTGATAATAGTAACACATTTTATGGAGAACAAACTTCAAACTTCAAATTTCTGAAGGATCATGTGACGCTGAAGACTGGACCAATGGCTGCTCAAAATACTGCTGGATTTCACATGAATAAATTACATTTGGAAATATATTAAAGCAGTAACTTGTTTTCAATTGTCAAAATATTTCTGTCTATTATTGTTTTACATTTTTTTGATGAAATAAATGCAGCCTTGGAATAAACTCTCTTAAAAAAAAAAAAAAAATTCAAATGCTGACCCTAATAATAGTGTCCATAAAGTTTACATAAAATCTGTACAGAACTTCTACCAGAGATACTTTTAATTTTGTTTAAACTGAAGCACAATAAGTGAGCACCATATTATTATTATTATCCATTTTTTATATATTGGAAAGTTAATATCTTCTATTTTAATTTCTTTTTCTTAAATTTTAAATCTTAATATCGCTGTCCTAGGTGCATCAGGACAGATTAGCTATTACACTACTGCAATTAGTATTTTCAGAGACCTTCACATATGGACTGAGAGTACATATTCAATCTAATTCTAAACTGAACTATTTTCAAAGTAAGAGTTGCAGATCCAATCTAGACAAATCTTTTTTTCTTTTTTTTTTTATGCACAGCATATGATAAAATATACAGTAATACTGTGCATAGACAGGAGCAGATCATTAATCCAAACATACTGTGATTTACTAGACAGCTGCCTTGTCACACTCTCCATCATATCTGTGCAAGTGGACTATTCCTCTCTGTTCTAATTAGAGGATTATTTCATTAATGGAGGAATGTGACAGCACGGCCGTGTGGCTGCATTTAATGTGACCTCTTCCCTCACCTCGGCAAGGGGCCAGATGAGACCGAAAAATAGAGAGACAGATGAGCAGGCTAGTTGTTTTAGAAAAAAAGTTTTCAAGTTTGTGCTTTAGCAAGACTGGGCAGCAGTTTCTCCGAGAGTCATTCACCCCTCGTTTTCTAAAATGTATTGTTTGCCAGAAGATTCTCTAATGAGGGAAGAGTCAAACTGAAAAGGTAGTAGGCTATCAAAATTGAAATGTGGAATGCCAGGGGATATAAAACGTGCAGAGAGAAAATTACATGATGAAGAGATACAAACATTGCAGGATAGGATGATATATAAGTAATAAACAGTAAGCACAAGAAGGGAAGGATGATCACAAAACCTGTGGTAGTCCAACTGCACAGCAAATTCCAATAGTAGCTCCAATATTGTCCCCCATCCACAGGTTCACAGCATGGATACAGCCACGCACATGAATTATTCCATCTAAAGTTTCACGCTTTAATACAGAAGAGAGAAAGAAATCAAATTCGGTACAGGTGGTAGGTAAAGCTCTGATTCTGTGACGGAAACAAGCTTAAAATATCACAAAGAGTGTCCATGGTAATGGGATAATAGAGGTGGTGCTTGTAATGGCTCTGATGTGATTTGTGGGGTTTTCATCTATGGAACAAACAACTGAATGAAGCCACCATTACAGATGATTGCATTTGAAATGGTTATTGGAGGTTTTTGTTTTCCTGCCACAGCTTCTCCTTTAAATATAATCTCACGTGTCAAAGTCTGGTAAATAATTCTTTCCGAATGCATCACTGGATATGACAGTGAGTATTCCGTAAAATGATGCAAGTCATTTAATATCAGTCAGTGATGGCAGGTCATTGTAAGAACGTGGACTTGAAAACCTCAGAGAGAGCTCAATTTCACCTGCTGGTTGAGAGTTTTGTAGCCACAGAGTGTGTTCACAACTTCTCCAACCTGATAGAAATAAACACACAAGACAACTCATTAGTAAAATTGTAGTTTTTGTAAACCATGTCAAGTGACTTTTGGTCAATGTGATGCCGTTGGTGCAGAAGAATGTTGGCTAACTGTAAATGTTGTGTTTTGATGACCTTTGACCCTTGAAATGAATTTCATATTACAGAATTCCATACTGAATTCCACCATGCATTTATAACCATGCTGATGTGATCTTTAAAGCAAAGGGTCAGTGCAGTGATGGAATCTGTAATAGGACTAATGAGCAAGGAGCCCATCTAATCAGATTACAAGTAGATCATAAATCTGCCTGCTCCCAAAAGCCCGGTCCAATTCCTCTTATACAATCTATTCATACTAATGTGACCCTTCACCCCATCTTAAAAAAACAAAACAAAAAAAAAACAAGTAGGCATCAGCTATAAGATACCATGTTTGAGATGACGTGGTTACGTCATGCATAATTTGGATAACTTGATTATGCTTTCTGCAGCCAATAAGAGTACAGTACACCCTTATAACACATTTTACTTGTATGAAGATTATCTCTCATACCATGGGCAAAAAATGCTACAAAAATCAGCAGATTACTGAGTGTCTGCACTTAGTTCATTTACTAAATTCCCTTTATTTACTAATATTTACATTTTTGCTATTAGGATTGTACTTGATAAGGGAACATGTGGAGACAAGTATCTGAAATTCAGATTAAGGATCTGAAGCCTTGCTCATGCTTGTGTAGCCTGTGCTCGCTCACTGCATAGTGAGCTGTCATACCAAAAGAAGAGCAGTGCATTAGTGCCCAATCAACATTTATTAACTCAGAGAGAAAGAGAGAGAGAAGCACTCATAAACAGTAGAGGAGATTCTATGCAGCACAGGGCAGGCAAATTAAATTCTCTCCGTCATGATGCACTCTCCACTGACTCATGGAGAACGGCATTTACTAGAAAGCTCTCTAAACCCACCAGAAAAAAAAGATCAGAAATCAGCTCCCTGTACTCGCAGACCTGTGTGTCAGACTGCTTCCATTGCAAAAAAAAACACATTCTCTTCAGCGAGAAAAGATTACTGGTGAATTCGTGAAAAACACCGGATGACATATGCACTGATTAATGCATCACGACTGGGAGAAGTGCACGGAATGACTAACACTTTGACGGATGCAGCAGGTGTAGGGAACACCGCAGGCCAACGCACTCGTGCCATTGCAGAAGTGATACTGGTTTACTTCCCAATCCTTGTATTCATCGCCTCCACAACAAGAAAACTGAAAAGACAAAGACGAGATTGAGATTAAAGAGCAGCCTAAAAGAGGAATCTTAATTAGTCTTCAGTCTTCAGTGTCACATGATCCTCCAAAAATTATTCTAATATGCTGAAAAAACATTTCTTTTCGAAAACTGCTGTACTGCTCAATTGTCTGAATCATCTGTGATTTACATTTTTCATCATTCTGTGATGAATAGATAGAACAGACAGCAAATGTGACATTATTGTCTTTACTGTTACTTTGGGTCAATTTAATGTATCCATTGTCATTTTTAGGTGTATGAATGGGACTGTAATTGACAAACTCTATATTTACACTTGAAAGGTGTACATTATTTATGGCTGAACTTGTATTAAGCGGTGTATAATTCACTAAGCTTGCTTTAATAAACTAGTTAAACAACCTTTTTTTGCACGTAGTCCAATATGTTCTTGAAGTCCAGGTCATCATAGTAGTGCTTAATTCCTTCTCGTATACTATTCTGAAACAATTTGATTGTCTAAAAACAAAGGAAAATTAACCTCATTGACAACAAAGCATTCAGCATAGCATTGCCTCTGCTCTTAACGTTTCTTCAAGTCTTACCGTCTTTTCAAAAATCAGGGCAATGATGAGGGCAAGAGCCTGGAGAGCCAGCAGAACACACAGCACGCACAGGAACTGCACAAAAAGTCAATTTTAAGTCACAGAACAAAAAATCCATCTGTAACATGGTAGAACATACACGCATGCGCCCAGACAAGCAACACTCACCATGTGCAGCAGAGTCTTGTTGTCCCTGAGGGATCCCACCATACCCATCACAGACACAGTGAACATGACGAGACCCAGCAGTATAAGAACAACAGCAGGAGCCAAAAACATCCCCTCCAGGGTGCGATTCTTCTGCCTCTCCACTTCTGCATACACGCCGATACAGAGCACACACAGACCGAGCAGCTGAGGGGACAGGGGCAGTGGTAGGTCTGGTAAAACATCTCTACAAGTCACATCAGATTACATCATTTCATAACATCACTTTACATAACTAAATCAGACATACAGCAGATATGAAGATGAAATCAATGTTTTAATGTACAACCAAGTCATGCACATTAGTCATGTGATGGAAAACCAAACAATGAATCATTTGTGTTCCTCACATTAATCCCTAAAAGAAGACCGATGTAATTCTTAAGAGTGCTGAGCTAAAACGCACAAGCAATGTAAATGAAATGACGCAAATCATAAAGAAGATTGATGTAGCCATCCTAATATCAATTTGTATCCTAACAAAAGAATTTATTAGCGTTCTAATTGAAAACCACTTCATTCTCAATTTTCTTCCCAGACTCTTCTTCCTGGAAAGTTAATTTAATAAATCTTGATGGATGACTCATTTTGTCATCTGTCAATTTCAGATTATGACATCTTCAGATATTTACTTCAGTTATTTTGTTTTAGTGATGCCTGATAAAATAAGTGTCATGGCTATGAGCCTACCTTAAAGGATAAGGCAACCCAAAATGAAAATACTGTCACAAAATAATATATTTTGAAGAATGTTGGTGACCAAACAGTTTCGGTTCGCCAACATTATTCAAACTATCTTCTTCTGAATTCCACAGAAAAAAAGACATACAGGTTTGGAATGACATGATGGCGAGTAAGAGATGAGCAAATTGTCATTTTTGAGTAGACTGTTCCTTTTAAGAGTAGAGACTGAAAGGGGGAGAGAAAAGATGGAAAGAGATTTGAAGAGTATTCTGAAAGGCTTTTATGCTTGTATCATCAAGTTCCAAAAACCCCAAATCAAGATATTCCCATAAGGCACTGACAAATAGCATTTCCTGTGAAAAAACAAAGAAAAAACTGAACACTAATGACTCGTGAGTCTAGCAACTTACAAATTGTAATCATACATTCGATCATACAATAAATACAGTAAAAAAAATAGAGTAAATAAAACTAAAATAGTTTAATTAGGTAAAAGCAATATCTGTATTTGAATGTTATGTGCCCATGTAACAATGCACAAATATTAAATTTTTGAATGAAAGTATATATATATATATATATATATATATATATATATATATATATATATATATATATATATATAATATTTAGATCTATATTATATATAGATAGAGACGATAAAGAAGTAATAAAATAAACATCATGTCCAAGTCTTCGTATAATTTAAATATTATTAGTTACCAACAACTTACAGGAACCAAATAAGTATGTAAGAAAGTGGCGCATTTACAGAAACGATAACAACGTCCTGCGCCTTTAAATCTGTCAGCGACGCTTGTCAATTGTCTTTACTGAGCCACGGAGGTCATCTGTGAAATGTTAAAGTGAAACTGTCAAGTATCTCAAAGTGACTTGGCAGAAACGGTTAAAGTTACCATGATATTTATACTGCCTATATACGTTCAAAACACAGACACTTTAGCTTATTCATTCAGGGCGAGTGTGTGTAACGTTACTGTTCATGTGAGGGTGAAACAAATCAATAGGACAGCATTCGTTTTAAAAGTATACTTACCGAGAACAGCATTGAATAGACATTTAAAGAGAATTTAACGAAATAATAGAAGTGATTGGTTTTTCTCCATTCTTCGTAAGACGGCATGGTGACAGCCTTTAAATAGTGTCAGTTAGCCTGAGATTTCCATGAATTCAGATGTTAGCCGATGCCGCTAAAACTCAATGAGCCTTTGTTCTTTATAGAGACGGCAGTCTGTTTAAAAGACCCTAACACCCGTCTAAATGAATAACGAGAACTTCCATCAAGTGTTCCGCTTAGCTGTAGACTCCTCTGAATTAGTTTGAAAGGATAAGCACACATCAGCAGCTGCAAGGTGTAACTTTCATCCCAATAACAACTTCCGCCCCGCCACACAACTTGCTGCACAAACCTTAAAGGGCCAGCACAGGTGACATTCAACCATAGATAGAGAGATAGTAGATACATAGACAGACACATATAGACAGACAGACAGGCGTAGATAGATAGATAGATAGATAGATAGATAGATAGATAGATAGATAGATAGATAGATAGATAGATAGATAGATAGATAGATAGATAGATAGATAGATAGATAGATAGATAGATAGATAGATAGATAGATAGATATGCTCTAAACTAACAAAGAGACATTTAAATATGCTTGAGTGCAATTCTGTTAACATTTTTTTCCATCTGGAGTATTTTTGACATAAATGAGAATCCCCTCAAACATGCAACCTCTTGTCATATCCTTTGACTTTATAAGCCCATGCCAGCCAGTTGATAATCTGATTTATAAAAGATGTGTTTGTCTTGAAGAACTAAAGCCTCTTAAATATGCCAAGGAAAGAAAACATCTCTTTAAGATGTGTCACAATAGTTTTAATCTTCAGAAGTAGGCTACTTGTTGTTCACTTCTTTTGGCATCATATCAGTGGTTCACAGAAAATCCTATTTTCTTCCATTCATGCTCACAAACATTGATTATCTCCCAAGTAGCTTGTGGTTGTAATTACATTTTTCAAAAGTCTTTTTCTTCCCAGTCCTGCTTCAGCACTACAGCTTTTCACTTCAGGGCAAACTATCAGATGGTCTTTTTACAATACATTTAAAATAATAGTCTCTACCATATATTGGCATATTTCTTAACTCATGCCTAAATGAATATATCTGCACTCTTATTAAATGTAGTCAAAATCTCAAGATGGAAAGTATGTAAACTTAATTGCACTCAAGCTATCTATCTATCTATCTATCTATCTATCTATCTATCTATCTATCTATCTATCTATCTATCTATCTATCTATCTATCTATCTATCTATCTATCTATCTATCTATCTGTCCATCTATCTATATATCTCTCTATCTGTCTGTCTGTCTGTCTGTCATCTGTGCTGGCCCTTTAAAAGGTTTGTGGAGCACGTTGTGCAGCATAATATATATCAATATATATTGTCAGTGCTCTGTTGTTGTTTAATCTTTCTCTGTTTGTGTTGTGTTTGAGCACATGGCTCTGTCTTTGTTTGTGTTGTGCCATGTGCTCCTCATGTCCCGCCTCGTTGTTACCCATTGCCAGCCCCCCTTGTTTAGTCCTTGTTGGGTCCTCGTTTGTCAGAGTGTTGTCACCTGTTCCTCATGTCATGTGTTATAGTTCATCATACTAACTATCTTTGAGCTACTGTGCACCCTCTGTTGCTTTGGTTTGTAGAGTCAGCTTCTTGTTGTTCTACCAGTTTATCTAGTTTTGTTCAGTCTTTTGTTCCAGAGTATCCATTCCATTGTTTGGTTTTATTCTCTTTTAGTTTTTTCTTTATTTTGCCACTGTAGTTGGCTTTATGCTTCTTTTTTTCCCTTACTAGTTCTGTAGTTTAGTTTAGCTCTATTGCTGGTTGTGCATTTGTCTTTGCTTTCTGTTTCGTCTGCAGCGTCGGTTCTGTTCTGTCCCTGTCCTGGAGGCTGAGCATCTCTGGCTGATCTCTGTTCTTGCCTTGCAGCAAGACCTGTCCTGTGCTTGAGTTACCGCATGTGTCCAGGCCCTTATCCCTTGTGCTAGAGTTTCTTTCAGAACTTCGCTGCTACCTACTGGTCTTGCTCTGCCTTGCCTTTACTGCTGACCTGAATGCTATCATCTTGGTCTGGACTAAGCAACCACTTTCTCAGTCTGCCTGTCAATGAGCCTTACCAGACTATTTTTGGGCTGTGTTCACTCTCCTCCTGCTTTGTCAGTTGCTTGTGAATTAACCTGTTAATACTTGGTCTGCATTCTGTGAGAGTCCTCTCTCCTTGATTTAATGGTGTTGATAATGTGAGGTTTTTGATGATTAGTTGTATGTTTGGCCTCAATGATTGATTTGTGCTTATCATTTTTTGCAGGTTTATCAGAAGTGCAACTTTTCCCACATGACACCAGCGCTCCTCATCTGGGCTTCATCCTCACCTTCTTTCTTTGTTCAACTTCTTTCTTTGTTCTACTGTGTTGTGTAAGTTTGTATTTCACCTATACATTTTTGCATGATTTTTTATTATTAATTATAAATGAATTTGTCGTGTTTAAAAACAGATTCTTATTTTTGCATTGTCATAATTATTTCAATTATTAATTATAAATTGCTAGTTTTTAATACATGTTTTATTGTTGTATTATATGCTATTATTATTACTTTTGTATTGTTCTGTGATTTTAATGATTAATTATAAATTGTTAGTCTTTTAATTAGTTAGTTAGATTTTTATTATGTCATTATTTTTAAATAAACTGTTTTAGTGCAATTAAAGCTTCGATTGTTATTTTTCCTATTTCCCATCAGCAGTTGAAATAAAACGAAATTCTTAAAATTATACAGTAGCATTATAAAAAACTGTTTAATACTATACAGTATTATTGAAAATCAACAGTATGATACTGTACTTTGACATGGTACAAAATACAGTAGATATGTATTCTATATTACAGTAAGGTAAACACTACTGTAGTTAGTCTTACAGTAATTTTACTGTTGAATGAAATACTCCATCTACTGGATAATTGTTGCCAGTAAGTTACTGTTAATTTGACAATATTTTTTTTTACAGTGGTTTAATTTAACTTTACACCTCAGTCAGGTTAGATGACATACTGAATTGAACATTTTTGTCTAAAAGGTTTTTTGTTTTTGTTTTTTAAGACTTTTTGCCTACTGAACCATCGGTATATTAAACAGTATAGTCCAATGAATGCATTCACCTCTAACCCTCACAGCCTCATTTTGATTACTGTCTAAAATAAGGCACTACCCTGTGCGAGATCTACTGACAAAATAATGTTTCATAGTTTGAGAAAATAAGCAAAACATTAACACTCAAAACTCTGAAAAGTGTCTATTTCTCTCTCTGTTAGCAGTTTTTTTATTATCCAATTACTGCTCAACAAAGCTGTTATTCCACATTCTTTTAGCTTCATTTCACTGTTGCAAAACTGTATAGACAATTATAAACCACTTTTCATTTTTATCTGAAGTACTGAATTCACTTCCACACATGTCCTGATGCATTGAGAGGCACTGAGCTTATAAGGGTTGGGATATTTTTTAGATGAATGAAGGTCTTCCAGAGTTGGCCAGATTGTGACCCAAATCTTGTCTCTCAAGGTACATTAAATGTGACCCATGAGAATGACAGTTGATGTGTGAAATTACATTTCTGATTTTGTTCTTGTCAAAAACCAGTAGCCATGGTAAATCTTGATTTGTTGAGCAGAGCTCCTTTCTAGAAGATATTATATTTAAAAGTTAGAGTAAATACAAGACTTAAAAAAAGACAAGAGCATTAAAAGGATTGTCAAGCTACATTTTTTGCATTGCATACAATCTTTTGAGTGATCCAGTTTATCAAGATAATCTTGATGGGTTCATAAAACAAAATATCTTATTCAACCATAAATAAATAAATAAATAAATAATAATAAAAAACTAAGGAAATGAAAATATGCCCATATGAAATTAGATGTCTGCAAATCAGATGCTTTCATGATACATGGTTAATTAACACTGAAGAATTGCCACAGCTCATCACAATTACATGCTTCCCACAGAGGTTCTTTCGAGGAATTTGCAATTCAGGTAATGCATGTGATGTGCTTTCTCCACAACAACATAATCTGCATGCTTGCGGAGTCCCTTTGTTGAATTATGGAAGTTTTTTTTTATTTTACTCAAAAAGAAAACAAACAAACTCTCATAGTGAAAATGATCACAAATGATCACAAATCTAATAATAATAATAATAATAATAATAATAATAATGCTATTTTATAAAAATGTACCAAAAATAATTCAATAAAAATTTTGCCCATAGCTTTGTAGTGTTGTGTTGATAGAGTGATTCACTAAAATGCTAAAAAAAATTGCTTTGTAAAGGGCAGTTCCCTGGATACTCTGAATCATCTAGCATAAAAACATCCTTTGTTGCAGTACATGGAAACATACATAATGTGTGTATTCTCTATTGTGAATGGTGACAGTAAAATGATGGCCAAAAGAATGAGAAAACCCTCGACAAAGCATGTCCATAATTTGCTTTGTCTGATGCTGAAGAATTTGAAAAGTCTGCACAGAGCATTTCCCCAAAACCCCAGGAAACTTTTCAGATCGCATGACACAACATCAGTGCCTGGCCTTACTGATTCTCATTTTGAACACATAAAACATGCCAATAAATAAATAAATGAATAAATAAAAAAAATTAATCCCTTCCTTTGCAGCCATAACAGCTTACACTCTTCTGGGAAGGCTTGCAACTAAATGTTGGAACATGATTGGGATTTGTGCCCATTCAACGCATCAGTGAGGCATGGCACTAACGTCGGGAAAATGCTGGCTTGCAGTCAGTGTTCCAAAGTGATTCTGAGGCTGCCCAAATACAACTTATCAGAAAAATAATACAAACTGTATTTACTTTATAGCATTGTCTATCATGCATTGTCTTAACCACCTGCCAGATTGAGTTTAAATTGAACGCGAACTGAGATGAATCCACCAGGTGGAGACCGTGAGCTTTTACTGAATTACTTGTGTCAAATTGAAATGAGTTAGAATTTAATAAGTAAATAAGTGATTTAATGTGGAAAGGAACTGACAAAAAGCATCATACCAAATAATTTACATCGTTCTCCAAAAATTTGAAGACCTATATTAGCCTTTTTCTGTACACCCCGAAAGAACCATACAGCATCTTCCAATTTAAATAAAAGGTGAGCTCTGAATCGACATCCAATGACTGGTTTATTCTTCTTTGTTTCATTATCTCGTGCTCGCACAGCATCTGAGCCCGACCAAACATAATTTTCCAACCTGCGTGGCACACCTGGCGAGCTGTGAATCACATATGCAGATTACTCAAATCTCGTATTAAAAGGAGAGAACTGTATGTGAGAGGACGCGTCCCTTCAGTCTCTCTCAGAAGCGTGTTCACAGCATCTGCTGGTGTGCGCGCGCGCTGCGCACTTGGCAGCGACGCTCAGAGGAGTGAGGTGCGTGGAACCGAGAGCTAAAATTGGTTTCGTGGTGAGGAAAAGTGAAGGAACAGGGCGTTACGATCTGTATTGTCTTCTTTGAAAAAAAAAAAAAACACAGGGATCATCATTCCTTATATCACTGAATACAACTGACTTGAGGGATACGAATCGGAACACTTTTTGCGTCATGAAACTCAATAATTTGACTTTTTCTCAAGGAGACATGGTCGATTGAACATTAATACAACATCCAGCCAAAAACAAAACAAACAAACAAGAAGAAAAAAAAACGTAACATTTTAACAACATTGCACATTTTTCTCCAATAGGTATGGATTCGTCCATCACTTCCATTGACTTCCAAAGTAACTGGACAAACACCACGGCGCAGAATGAAACCGAGATATACTGGAACCAGTTTGTGCAACCGGTTTGGAGAATAGTGCTCTGGGCAGTGGCTTACAGCACAATTGTCATCGTCTCCGTTGTGGGCAATATCACGGTGATATGGATCATTTTGGCGCACAAACGCATGAGGACCGTGACGAATTATTTCCTCGTCAACTTGGCTTTCGCTGAAGCGTCAATGTCCGCATTCAACACCGTTATAAACTTTGTCTACTCGGTGCACAATGAGTGGTATTTCGGACTCTATTACTGCCGGTTCCACAACTTCTTCCCCATAGCCGCCGTCTTCGCTTCTATATACTCAATGACCGCGATTGCGCTCGACAGGTAAGTTCGTTCGTTTCTATTGTGGCACCGTGGCACGCGCCATACGCGCGGATCTCAGCAGTGCGCGTGGGGAGACATTATGTTTCTTTGCATGTTTTGCTATTAAATATGAACAAAATATAAACTTCATTATTGTATATAAAATATAAAAGTGCAAAACATTTAAATAATTAGTTAGTTTCGTTCTCAGCCCCCTATAAAAATAGCCATGGTTTCCTAACGACTGTAGAAAATAAATTGTAATTTGATATTAGCCATCCCTGGTCAAAAATAGAAAAGATTGTGCTTTTCTGATGCTTCTTTCACTGATCAGTAATTTCCATACTAATTTATTATGGTTTAACACCAGTAACAGCAGTATGATAGGATAAAATGGAGGAATATTTACTTTTAAATTTTAACATATTTAGACATATGTCCAGTAGGATGATGCATCAGCCAATGTGTTATTAAAAGAAAATACAAATAACAAAAAAAGGCTGATTAGTTGTCATAGCACAAAATGTAAAATTATTCAAAGAAGCCATCTTGCCCCAAGGGTTTAATTGTATTGTTTCAATTATATATATATATATATATATATATATATATATATATATATATATATATATATATATATATATATATATATATATATATATATATCATTCTACAAATTTAAAAACATTAATGTGTCCAAGATCTCTCATTAAGAAGACACACGCACCACACAAAACTTTGGTATTCAACATAATACAATGTCACTGATCACTGTTTTATCAGTTGGCATTCCCATAAAATTACAAAATTAATTAATTGTGATTTTGAAAAAAAAATAAGATGGGGGGGGGGGGGCATCTTACTCTACTCTTGACAGAACTATGGTTATTATGGATGTGTAAAAGTCTAGTAATGTGCTAGTAATAATTGTGTAATGTTTAGCAATGATTAGTACTGCCATCACAATACAAACACAAGCATAATGTTGTAGCTCTTTTCAAGTCCATATTAGGAATTATCTGTCATTTGTCTGTGACGTCATATGATAGATGATGGTTATTTATCATCCCACTCATAACCTTCCATAGTCATTGTTTAGAAACCTTAATTTCTTTAGTGTGTGTGTGTGTGGTTGAGTGGTGATGAGGTAATTGTAAGAGTGTTATGTCTGCCTTGTTTCTTCATTCAATTACCATGTGTAGCATATGAGGGATTATTTACAAGAGGGTCCAGATTTCAGGTAATAGCTGACCTTTCATCACCCTGTTCTAATTCTAAGATGTCATTTGTTCCAACCTTTTGACACAGCACATCTAATGCTCAAAAAAACAGTGCCTGCTTTCATCTATCTACATGCAGAAACATGAACTTCTTTAAAATTCTATTACCTGAGAGACCCATAGGGGAGATGGAGGGCGGGCTTCAGGGAAATACCATGCTGTGCTTTCAGGTCCTTATAGAGGAAATACTTGTTGGAGAAGTAATTGGTTATTTATCCTAGGAAGACTCTTTGGAAAAAAAGAAGAAGAAGAAGAAGAAAGCAAGCCATGATTAAATTCTCTCTAAACATATTTGTAATCATACATAGCAAATTAATCATGAGTTTACAAACAAAGCAAATGCCTTGATTTTTCTTGTAAAGAAGAAATTTACAGAGCCTAGAGCTTTTCAATAAGCACTCTGGGTACTTCTGTGAATAGAATGTTTCAGTAGAATTTTAGCCTGTTTTATCTTCTGTCAGTTTTAAGTGATTTCTGTCAGGCAGTGATTTGATTACTATCAACTAATGGGCAATAGGAGGATTGATAATTGAATTATGCTCAAAGATGTAATGTAGAAGTAACATTTAATTAGCATTATCAGAATACTTGGTTTCTGACAAACCTTAAATAGTTTTAGAAGGAACTGTTAAAGTCCGTATGAAAATGAACCCTATACCTGTTTTCTAAATAAAGTCTGTATGAAATGAAAATGCACCCTATATCTATTTTATAAATGTATGATGTAAATGTACAAATCATCCATACATTTAATTCTGGCCCTTAATTTCTGAAAAATTAAAACATTGTAGCTTTATCTTTTAGTGAAAAACATACTTCTCCAGTCGTTTAGTCTAAACCTGCCCCTATCTTGCAATTGACTGTAAGCTCACATTCAGATTCGCCTCCATCCAATCAATAGCTGGATAGAAGCAAAAATCCACCCTACTTTTTTTTTCTGTAATCTATTTAATGTCACTATATATCTGTCTCTCCATACCCTTTATATTTTAAGAAGGTCCAGCACAAAAACAAATTAATTATCATAAAATTATTTATTATATATTTTAGATATTACTTTTTTTATATATATGATTTAAATCATGTATACTATAATATTTATATTTCAACATTTATTTAGATGGATATTGATCTTTATTTTGACTTGCTGTTGTGTACAGTTTAATAATTGCATAATTAAGATAATTAATTATTCCAATACAAACTCTCCTAAGCACTTTGGCTGAGGTGTTTTTCCTGTCCAGATTTCAGCTCTGTTGTTCTGCTTGAGTCATTGTTGCTTTGTTAACACATGCAGACAGGTGTACAATCACAAACAGCTGCAAGGCGGTCACCTCTGTGCAGACAGATCATTTAGGTTGAGCTGTTGTGTGTGACATAATTGTCTTGAGTGCTTTAGTAGAAATAAATTATTGCTTCTAAATATAATATTTCACATTCTCACTTGTCTCCCTTATCAGCTGTTTTTACTTCCTTGTATAATTTCTTGCATTTAAAAACATATAAAGATGCTGACAAGCACACACTCCTCAAAGCCGAGTTGTGACGGCATGCTAAAGAGCAGTGTGTGTGCTGGTGAAACGACACACAGCTCGGGGGTTCTTGTGGCAGGAATAAGATTCCTAATCAAATTATCAGACAGAAGCTAAATTTGAAAGAAAAGCAGTGCAAGCATCAAATTGTGTATCTGCACTGTCCATCTCTGCTCCCTATAGCATGTTGTCGTTATTGATTTAGCCCTGTCGCTGTTCAGACTGATGATCTGTTGCCCTGAGCTCTACTTATGTCAAACAGATGTGCTTGAATGCATGTTGGTGCTGCGTCTGACCTCTTCAACCACAGGAGACTCTTCCATGAGTCTATTGTCAGTTCCTCATTGCTCACTCATCTTTTCTGGCACTGTATGTAATCATATTGTCCTTCAGGACATCACTTTAACTGAGTATGACTGGAGAGGCTGAAAACAAATTCATGGAAAAAAATCTGTCTGTCCGTCACTTATAAGCTTGTGTGTGTGTGTGGGTGGGTGTATACCTACTTAAACATATATTGGGTAAAAATGTGTACCCGAAAGTGAGCTAAACCTGACAAAATCTCCCAAAATCTCCATTTGTGGATGTTCTAACTTGTAAAACTCGTATAAAAATAAACAACGTTTTTTTTTTTTTTAAATGCAGAAAGTTTCCTCTGAGGGGTTTAGGTGTAGGGTTGGTGTAGGGCAATATAATATACAGTTTGAACAGTAAAAATTTTTTTACGCCTATGGCATTTAGATAGTTAAGTAAATGTGTGTGTGTGTGTGTGTGTGTGTTGGTGCCTGCTGGTGGTTTAACTGTAAGTTTTCCCCATTATCAGCAGAGTGGAAGTTCTCTCATATTACTAAATTAAATGTTAAGATTACTTTTTGTTCTCTTTGATATTTTATTTTTATACTGGCTCTGAATTTCAAAGAAATTCAAAGCAATAGTTCACACCAAAATGATAATTTACTGGACCTTATTTTTCTAAACCCATATGAGGAGAAATAATGTAAAATGGGAATTGATCTGTCAAACTCCAAAATGGCGAATGCACTATAAAACACCCATAAAAGATGATTTATTAATACCTTCTTTCAAAACTTGTATTTTGTACAGAATGTATTTCAGAAGTCATGGGCTATGGACTGCAAAAATGGTGTTTTAAAACTATTAATTATCAGATGCCATTAGTTTTTTCATGTGGTGCAATATTTGCGACAAGTGCTACAGTGGAACTATAAAGTCTGTTCTTCACACAGAGCTGTCATATTGCTTCAGAAGTTATTTTTAATGATGATAAAACCGTGTTTTTTTTTTTTGTTTTTTTTTTGTAATTTGAAGCCAATCTTTCTGCTTTCACTTTTCTGTTGCGCTTTCCCACATACTAAAGGTGAAAGGGGAAAGATTTGTATTCATATGTGTTCCACAGAAGAAAGTCTGTCATATTGGTTTAGAACAAAAATAAAGGTAGTAAATGGTGACAGACTTTTCATTTCAATGTCACATTGGTTTTCTTAAAAAAAAAGAAAAAAAAAAAAGATAAAAGGCAGAAATGATTCATAATGCATAAGTATTCAGTCCATGCAGGGGCCCTAAATTTACCCAGAAGAAAAACATTTGTCTTAACAAGGACACAACTGCCTAACAATTGGCCTGAACCTATTTATTAAAATAAATTGATCATTATTCAGGTTTTGAATCTGAAGGACAGTTGTGAATATTAAGACTAGAACATTGCAGGAAGTTAGAGACTAATTAAAAACAAGTTTAATCAGGAGAAGGAAAGAAAAGTACAAAACAATAGCCAAACGTTGGAATTTCCTGTGGGTATAATTGTACGAAAAGTTTGTTCCTATCTGCACAATCTGGATAAGGAGACTTATTAATAAAGTTACTGAGAGAGGCCGGTAGTCACTTTAAATGAGACACAGAGTCAATATTCTAAAAAAGAAATAAAAGGGAACCTACTCAAGAGCTCTGCTTGTAGGGAGGGTGCCACAGAAGCCACCATAACTGCCATGCCTGGAGTTAATATAGTAGACCAGATTATAGTCAGAGGAGACCTATAGAAATTTTCATTACCTGAACACTTAGTGGTAATATTGAGTGATTTTCATCTCTTTGATTGATAACAAATATTGTATTTGCCTGATTTAGAAACACTCTAGTACAAAATATATATACACCTAGAGATTTGAACCTTCTGGAGATTCTTAGAGCATTCCAATGAATGATTCGTTGTGATTAAATTGGGAGATCAGACATTAAATGCACAGTGTTGTCTTATTTCATACAAAGAAAAAAAAAGGAAAAGCATTCAGTGGATTGAAAAGAGCTCTTGCCATAGCTATTCTTATACCATGTCACCAAAATACCAAGTGTTACGTTATTCTCCTGACGTCTGAACATAGAACATGAAGGAAAATGTACAGCTCATTCAATCAAACTGACAGATAAGGATTATTTGTAGCACAACCTCATGATTTGAAATTATTTGTTTCAGTGTTTTTTAGTGAAATTTCCCCAGACCAGAGGTACCTCCCATAATCTCAAATGCAGGTGGATTGGTTGAACTTTCCAACGTTTTCAAATGGTGTAGAAAAAAACGCATCATGATTAATGACACACATTTGGATCTTGGAAGCCATTTGGTTTTAGTGAAGTGGAATATAATGCCACTCTATGATGATTATCTCAATATCTAAACAGTGTGCTATGCTGTGTTTGGGCTTGTTTGAATTGAGAACACCTACTTTACATAAATGTATGTGACCTACTGTATTAGGGTTTACTAATGTTTGCTGAAGCTACAAACCAAAACGTGGCCCAAAAGCCGCATGTGTATACTGTTTACATGTAATTGATGTTGTTTGGCCTATGAGAAACAATTAACCTTTTCAAAGATTTATGACACAATACATCTGTTGTGTATAACAGATCACATTTTCAAGTAAAGTCACATTTTTATTTTCAGATTAGGCATATATTTTTCTCTTTCAACTGTCGAAATTTGTATCCCTGTTTTTATCTTATGTAAAATAATTTACTTTATTTTGAGAGTAGGTACTCGAGCTAATTTCACAAAGGTCCTATTGCTTAAAATTTCTGGCCTCGCCACTGAATTGCAGTTTAGTATATCAATCAGATTTATTGAGAAACTGTTCAGAATGTATAAATGTTTGTGATTCACTAAAATTAAACATCTCGTTAGAGTCATTTGCACAAGAATCAGACTTCACTGGTCACACTGTATGTTTCACGTTGAGAACCAGTAACAGAACCGAACACCATGAAAATCTTGGTTCTCAACTCTAGTAGAGACCACACATTGTACACAACTTCTGAGGAAAACACAGCAATTTTATACTCTTCAGATATAATGCTGACACATTCTGGCCTTTCATTCCATCTCACAGTCTGAAAGTGGTACATGAAGTTCTGTGAGGTTTCTTCCAACTGAAAAAGTATAAGTTAAATAAATCCTGCCACAAGTGTATTCACTGTCCATATAACTGATAACTGGAACAGATCTTCTTTATTATTGCAGAGCTCATATTATCACAATGATACACTAGCCTGTTGTATTAGAGCATGAAACCCATAACTAAAAACTCCACAAATCAACTATTGTATACGCTCAGTAGATTTGTAAGCTGTGTTCAGGAGATTTACTCTCTGGAAATTTTCATTCTGTTTCATAATGATAAAGCTCCATATTGGAGCAAATGATTTAAGAGGATTTATTTTAGATAACACTGAGATAGATTTTTGTGAGCTGTACAGTGTGTGTGTGTGTGTGTGTGTGTGGATGTGATGAAGTCACTTGGTGTGACAGTTTACCTAGTTGAGAGTGCAGAGCAGTACAATCTCAGGCTTTCAAGCACAACCTAAGCTGCAAAGTATCAATGAAGATCACAGCAGGGAAATAAGAGTGTGAAATGAGAGTCAAATCCACAAGCAGACATATTTTATGTAACAAATGCTATTTAATTAATAATTAATTATTTAATAATTAAGACTCGAAAGAATTCAATTAACATCAAATTAACGCATGCATTTCAGACTTTAATATATTTGATGGCATAAAATACATAATGCAGAACGAAAACATTTAGTACAGACAATATTTACTGAACCAAAAAAGTGCATTAAAAGAATAGTTTACCCAAACACGAAAATTTGCTGCCACAAGTGTAGATGACATTGTTTCTTCATCCGAACAGATTTGGAGAAATGTAGCATTATATCACTTGCTTACCAATGGATCCTTTGTAGTGAATGGGTGCCGTCAGAATGAGAGTTCAAACAGCTGATAAAAACAACATAGTAATGCACAAGTAATTCACACGATCCAGTACATCAATTAATAAAAGCTGCATGTTTGTGAGTATGAAGAAACAAACTCATCTACATCTTTGATGCCCTGACGGTAGTTTTATTTGACAATTGCTTTAATTGTTTTAATAATACATTTTTTTGTTCAATTTTGAATAATTATATTTTATTTTTATTCATTTTTTGTTCAACCAGAAATAAGTTAAAGTAAAAAAATAAATAAAATAATAATTATTTAAATATCTCTGTATACAACAGATGGGGAGCTTTCAGCACATCAGTCTTTTTTCTTCCACAGATATATGGCCATCATTCATCCCCTGCAGCAGAGGATGTCTGCAACTCAGACGAAGCTGGTCATCGGGGTCATCTGGGTTCTGGCTCTCCTGCTGGCCTTCCCCCAATACTATTATTCCGACACAGACCAGTTGCCTGGCAGGGTGGTCTGCTACATCGACTGGCCTGAGTACACTGTCCTGGACTTCAAAACCATGTAAACATCTCACTTTTAACTAATTAGCATGCATACTACCTCATGACGCTATTTGCTGATATTGGAAAATGTTTAGGTTGAATATTTGCTTCATAAATGTAGATTTATGGCTGTAGGTGCAGAGAACTCCTTTTCCAGATTAAATTTCACCAATGTTTCCAGATATTACTGAAAATATTACCTTTATTAGTCTTGAACATAGGCAGAAATCCTGTGGTGGTGGTGGTGGGGGGTAACCCCATCTGAGGGTTGTGTCCCTAAAATATGATTATATGATTAAGAACCACACTGTGTATTGTGAATAAAGTTGTTAGACTTTAACTAACTTTGTAAGTAGTAAAACAACACAAACGCAAATGGGGAAAAAAATGCGTTTTAAGTTTGAAAACATTTTGAGGTTCCCCTCCCTTGCCCCACAGTGCTTTAGTCCAATTTTGCTTGTTTTCCATTTTTACATCTCCTCAGTGTTGCCAACTCCAAAGTTTTCCTATTGTCCGCAGGTTGACGCGACCCCAATAAGACATGTGAATTTTACCAGAGGAACCCAGCTGAAAATTTTTTTTTTTACCCCAACAGCGTGATTTTGTTTTTTACCAGGGAACCCCCCTCAAAATGCGATTGGGCTAGTTTTAGGATAGTTTTGAATAGCAACTGGGCAGGTTTTGTTGCAAACACCTGGCAACACTCCATCACCTACACACACACACAGTGTGGTGAGAGAGAACAATGTCAATAGCTATGGAACTCCAAAGCTGTCAAAACTATTTTATTCACTTAAATATCGGATTAAATGATTATTTTCTCTATAATACAGATGATGGTAGTGTTTTTTCGTTGAGTCTGCTAAGTTAGAAATAATAATGTTACCTGCTTGATGGATAGTAACATTTCCAACGGACACAAGGGCATTCACGGCGCGACCAAAACAGCTTTAAGTTGTCTAATTTGACAGTCTCCCTGTTACACTAATAGTAGTAAGTCTTTCTTCTGTGTAAACTTTTCCTTTCAAGTACAATTTTAGTTGTATCATTTATTGTCTCCTTCAAAAATTGCTTTTCAGAAATGTTATGTTTATTGTTCCCCACTACTGTAAGACGAAATTTATGCCCTTGCTTGTAGTCAAAAACCATTGCTACCTTTTCCCTTTAAATGCTGGCTTATGTAATAACAGAGAGGAGCTTCATTACAAAGAAAACAGTAAACACAGGAAAGCCATGGTCCTAAGAGAGAGAAAAGACAAGAGTGCAAGACTATTAAAGCAAACAATAATTGGAAATATTGCCCAAGGGTAAATACAATGGCTTTACAAGAGCAGACGCCAATAATTATTAGGCTACTCCTCCGTACTGTGGTTATTAACTCTCAAAAAGTTGGCTGAGGTCTAATGTCAAGTGCTGTGAAAATGGTGTACAAAGCCATCGTCCAGTAGGGTTCAGTACATTGAGCCCATTAGAAGCCGAGATCATTCTGCAAAGAGTTTTCATGGGCGTCACTTTTTTTTTAAACACGATGAGGCCAGTTGCAGGGGAGGGGGTGAACAGATGTTCCAGCTGTGATGTCACAAAACCGCTTAACTCCTGAAAACTGATTTTGCACAAATAACTCTGCTAAACAGTGAACTGTTTCGACAAAAAGTGTATGTGACGTACTGATCCGGATATAAGGTATCTATTGTGGAGTATTTGCTCATATCCAAGTTGCAAAAAGAAATGTAAACCTTAACATTAAGATTAGAAATGTTCAAAAGCTCTTCTGATATATTATTGCAATAGACACATGGTAGCATTTTTGGTGAGCATGAGAAATGTGTGCTGAAGGGAACATTGCTGCCACTGCTAATTAATAAACAATTACAGTAAGCACTTTGGAAAACACTTATTACTTATGAACACACTTGAACATACTAAACCTAAAACAAAACTTCTTCTTAACAAGATTCTTCTTCTTGATTTGATGTATCACTGCTATTATCTTTGTAGAGAAAGACACCAGAGAAAAGTGGTGTTACTATGAATTATCACCCTGTGCCTTAAAAGCCTCTCTACACCCCTTCTGTCTGTATTATTTTCTTTGTTGGATGACCTCTGTATATTTCGATCCCCTGTTTCTGCCTCTCCCTCTCATTCAGTTTCGTACAACTTTGGTGTACTTGTTCTATTCCTCTTTCTGTCAGTCTTTACTGCTGTGAGTGAGAAGGGCTGGTCTTTATTTTTATGTTAGTGAAGGAGTCAGCTGTCTAAGGCACACAAGGTGTTCCCTTTTAAGCACCCCACTGTCTCTCTCTTACTCACTAACTCATTTCACATTTTTTCCCGAACTCCCTCTTCCATTACCGTGTCTTTCACACCACGGTTGAGCTGTGATGTAAAACTTTTTTGCTGGTGTTTCTACCAGCTAACACATAATTTTTTTCTACTGCACAGTTTATTTCTTTAGAATTCAAGTTCACTGCAAGAAACAAATATAACTTAATAAATAGATAAATAAATAAAACTTAATAGCTTATATTCATCACAGTTTGCAGAAGAAGAAAAAATATAGAAGTAAATGTAAAAAGTAAATGTGGAAAAATAATTTTTCTGTGGAAATATAATCTAGCCTAACTCCTCGGGCTGACAAACTGAAATGTTTTAATTATTATTAATCTTTTTATTTTAATTTAATATATCATTTTATATACTTATCATTAATAAAGGCAAATAAGAAAAAAAAAAACCTTAGTACCAGGATCTAACTGGTCTGCCTTATTTAGTAAATGTCATATTGTAAGGGATCCTAAATATAATTAGAAATGAAGAAAAAGGGTTTTAAAGTTTATTATCCATACACAAATTTGCTTCTCAAGTACTTTTATGTTGCTTTAAGCAAGACAGATATTTTGAAGTCCAAAAATACTGAGTAAGAATGATTTGCTGTGCACTGTACTCCAGTAACGTCTAACAGCATCTTGATTCTGACAAGCATGCATGCACAGGAAGTAAAAGCTGAGCTCAAACATCTTCAGCTTCACATGAGATTGGATGCGCTCAGCAGGAGACCAAACTGTCTTCAGTAAGCAGTGAGCTGTTCATCAACACCAGCTTAAAGATTAGATTCATACTGTGGCAGTCATCTTGTTTGTCTTAAATGAGATATTTTAGTTTATCACATCTCAACATGTTCTGAGCTTTGAACTAATTTCACAAACATGAAACAATAACAGTCTGTGAATAGCCTGTGTGAATCTCTTAGCACATATTGTAAACAACAAATTCACTCAATGAAATCCCCTCAAATTCTCTTTTGTAAATCCACTTTTTGAGTGTTATTATCATCTAGTCAGCAACGGATAGCATCCTTAACAATCGCACCGTCCACATCTGAATGTATGTAGCACTTTTTTTTCTAATGAAGCTGTACTGACTTGTACAGATGGGTTAAGAGAGCCAAAATGAGATGAGACCGGTCTCACATTAACATAATAGATGATTCTGATTAGAAATGACACTAGGTCTGTTTTATACCACATGAACTGGGTTAGAAGTGTTGCACGGCACACTGTCTGGCTCTTATTCATGGCTTTGCCATGCTGGGTGTTATAATAGACTGTAGACACATGCCAGAGTATAAATAGTCCGTGTTATGAAAGCTCACATGCAACATACCTGACATGAGCTCATGCTTATGTTTGAGTGCTGACAAATTATCTGTATGCTACTCAGATAACATTCACACAGGTTTACGTATATAATACTTCTCTCACATACACACTCAGACCACCCAGATTACTTCTTCCTCTTTTTTTTTATTCAGAGAAAGAGTTTTTGGTTGTGTTTCATTTAAAGAAATAGTTCACCTAAAAATTACAGATCTGTTTTCATTTACTCATCCTCATGTCCCAGGTCCCAAATAGCCTGATTTTCTTTCTTCTCAGAATACAAAAGAAGAAAGCCTGTAAGATTCATTTTAATATTGCGATTTGGGTTGTTGTGATTATCAAATCACAAAAGCTGTGATTTAATTAAATATGTGTTGCTTGTTTCAGAATGAAGTTCGGCACTATGCTCATTTAGATGCATGAAGCTCATGATTCAGTGTTTTCAGGATCTCGATTTACAGTAAATGCTGCTCCACACAATTTAATCTCTGAATTTGCTCTGAATCTGGGTTGTTTATAATGTGCAATTGAAAATGCAACATGCACTAACCATCTTCCCATACTTATAAACAAAAGAGATGCTTAAGGAGCCGTTCACATATCGCGCCTAAAAACGCGTGGAAAACGCTAGGCGCACCGCTTTCTCCTGCTTTCCAAAGTGCTTGGGCAGAAGCGCTCCTGAGGCGTCTGCCTTTGCTAAGCAACCATGACGTGCTCTCTCCATGAAGACGCGAAAATTTCAGCAAAGGATAAATGCAGTAGCTCTGCTACTAAATTTATTTCAAAATGGCAATCCATATACAACTATGATCAGCTGTTCCTTCATCTTAGCTGAGCTTTCAACGTTGTTACTGGAAAGGATGAAGCTGATTGGTTAGTTCTTGTCACATGACCCTTGCGGCTCTATGAAAAGTTGAAATGTATTTAAAGGGGGGTTGAAATGCTCGTTTTCACTCAATACCTAGAGTAGTACTGCATCCTTCATAAATCCAAAAAGTCTTTAGTTTTATTATATTCATAAGAGAAAGATAGTCTGTACCGATTTTTCCCGGAAAAACAAGACCGGCTGGAGGCGTGACGTGTGGGCGGAGCTAAAGAATCACGAGCGCGAATAGGCTTTTGCGTTGAGAGGATGTGGAAGCTGTGACATTACCATGAGGGAAAACCCATCATCCAAAACAAACCATGGCTTACAGTCAGATTCAGCCGTTTATTTATGATCCAGAATAAGATGCTGATTTCAGAGGCTGAAACTGAACGAAAGCAGCAGCAGCAACGACTCGCTCCGAGCGGTGCTCGAACCCGGGTCTCTGGCATGGGAGGGGACGCACTAACAAGGAGGCAGAGATATTTGAAGCAGTTTTACTCACCGCCTGCGGTTCCAACACACGATCGTGACCCTTTTTCCTTGGGATTGCATCATCCTTAAGAAATAAACGATAGAGCACGCGCTCTTCCGGGAGAAGTGCCCTAAGGACCCATATAAGGAAATTCCGCTCCATCTAACGTCACACAGAGCCATACTCGAAAAAAACTTTCCGAAACTTGTGACAAACTGGAAGGAGTATTTTGGGAACAAAAATACTCCTTCAAACGTAAAACTTAATTTTTGAAACTTTGTCCATGTTTAGCATGGGAATCCAACTCTTTAACAGTGTAAAAAACTCAGTATGCATGAAATAGCACTTCACCCCCCCCCCTTTAACTCGATGCGTAGGACGCGCATGGAAAAAATGGGCGCGTCGCACCGCGTGCGCATGGCGACCACGTCGCTTCCATTATGAGCGCGCATACCGCGTGCGCGTCGCAACCATGTCGCTTTCATTAAGAGCGCGCATACCGCGCGCCTACATTGGAAATAACGAATTTGAGCGCACAAAAGACGCGATATGTGAACGGCCCCTAAGGCACCCTGCAGTTTTCTGACAAAACAAGATCTTGATGGCTTAATGTTTGAAAATGAATAAATTAAGACCGTTTTAAAATATTGTAGTATTTTATAGTATATTATTTGGCTTTCTTTCTTTAAAGAGAGTTCAACACATAATCTAAAAAGGGGCATCACAGTTTATCAAAGGTCCAAAAAGAACCAATGAGTGACAGTCTAATTTTTTCCAATTTAATGCAAGCAAACACCTCTTTCAGCCATGTATCAAAGTAGGGGTGAGGCATTTTTCCATTTTAAAAGAATGAGATATATTGCTTACAAAGTAGTAAAAGTTATAGCCTTTTGAACCCTCACTGAAAGGTCATGCTGAAAATGGCCAAGAGTGGACTTGGATCAAGATCTATGGCTTCCTTCAGAATACTTCGGTCCATTAATCAAATACACAGCATATGAATAAGATCCACTGGCGTATTCCTACACCGGTTACATGCATCACTGACAGAAGGATATATTTGAGCAAATTTAGCATCAGTATAGTAAACCCTATGTAAACTCTTGCACTGTATCAAGATATGTCTTGCACAAATGGATGGTATATGATGTATGAATGAAAGCAAGATTACGTTCCCAGATTTGTTCATCATATAACTCAAATCCCAAGTTCCTCTCCCAGTCCCATCAACTTGTAGGGCCTGGATTAATATTATCAATCAAGTTATAAATGACAGAAGTACAATGTTTTGAGTGTGGTTCAAGCTTTAAGAACTCATGCTATGGGGATTCAGGGGGGCGATTCAGGAAATTAGGGAATAATTTTTTGAACAAATTGCCTTATTGATAGAAACAAAATAAGTGGAAATTAGGCAGGTCAAAAATCTCTTTAAAAGATTATTAAAGGATGACAAGACTACTAAATTTGAGCTAATGTTGGCAGGTAATGGTAGCTGAGAGCAGATAACAGAGTGCAGAGAGAGGCTCGCTGAGGATTTTTCCAGGTAGGCCCATAACAAAGGAGTTCAGAATTCAAATTATTCCTCCAATATAACATTGTCTGGCTATTGCAAGCCCAATATTAGGGGAAGAAATGTGGGAGTGGAAGGCCTCCTTTATTTTATTCATCATTTAAATAAACAGTCAAACCTGACGAAGCATTTGTAAACACAGTGTACATTATGAATGTACAACAGGCAGTCCAGCTAAAGTACATTACATTAAGCTGACGCTTTTATCCAAAGCAACTTACAATTGCTATATATGTCAGAGGCTGCACACCTCTGGAGCAACTAGGGGTTAAGTGTCTTGCTCAGACACATTGGTGTCTCACAGTGGATTCAAACCCAGGTTTCTCACACCAAAGGCATGTGTCTTATCCACTGCGCCAACACCACCTAGCAACAAAGTAGCTAGATAGCATATTAATTTGCTCAAGAAAAAAAAAGTTCTAACAATTGAGTTCTGTGTGACTACAAAAAGTGCAGAAATGTATGATGTTATCTCAGCGTCCCACCACTGATCTGACCCTTTCATCATGTTCTCTGGCTCTGTTTGATAGTGGTTCACAGATAACACATTACTCTACCATCCCTACCTAAAAACTGACAGCTCACTAACAGCATGTGGTCAGTCTGTTTCAGTTTGCCTAGCCTTGAACTTAGATGTCTTTTTTGGGCGACCCACAGGCTTGCTGCAGACTTCATCTCTCTCTACCTCCGTCTCTCTTTCCTTCTCAGCTCTTGCGAGAAAAGGGGGGAAATTGAGCTTTCCTCAATTTGGATCTGACAGGGTGCACTCCATGCGGCATTGATTTCTGCAAATTGCTATGAAACTCAACCAGAAGAACTGGCAGTGCAGCTAGTTTGATTTTGTCCAGAGATTACAGACACAAAATACTCCACAAATATGAGCTATTATGAATTATTCATTCTAATGAGGTGACTAAAGACTGAACAATGCATGCAGACAATAAAAGACACATCAGGTAGCTGTTATAGAAATGTATAAAGAAGAGATCTGCTGAGGTGCCAAGTGTGCAAAAAGTCAAATAGCAAACATTTCAATAACATGTAAATATGTGCTTCTGAAATAAGAAATACCAATTTTTACATGATAGAAAAACGTTTGTAAAATTATTAATGTTTTTGTCACGTATGATCAATTTAAAACACAATGCATGGATGAATAGTTGTTTGTTAGGCAGTCATGGCCTGACTAATAATCAAAGGCCATGGGTTTGAGTCTCAGTATCAGCAGGGATTGTGGGTGGGGGGAGTGAACGTACAGCAATAATGTATTCAACAATTCAACAATTTCCATATAAAGAAAATAAAGTAATTTCAACTTATCTAAATTAAGTTTTTCCTTACTCTTGTACTCATATAATTTCTCCACCGTTAGCTATGCCACTGGCCACATCATTTTGTTACAAAGTCATTTGAGCATTTCCATAATAGGTCAAACATTTGGTGGTAGCGATATGATGTAAAGTAAAGCTAAATAAGGGATAATTGCCCTCTCCAAAACTTGTAAACCATATCAGATGTTCCAGTCTCTCTCACTTCCTGTTATTCCGATATTTGACTGATGTGTCCAAATCCTGAAAGGACAAATTCACAGATTGTTTTTGCAAATGTTTGACTCAAACTCAGAGATCCAGGGAAGTTTTAGTGGAGAAGCTAGAGGACATACAGAGGTGAGAATGAGGAAAAGCAACCTTTATTTTATAATTAGCGTTAAATCTAGATTCAATGCATACTTTTGCAAATTCTTGGGATTCAAATTAAATAATTGCCAGTTTCTCCCTCCATTGCAAATGTCCTCCACTATTAGCTGAGGCTGTTTTTTATTTTATTTTACTTTATTTAATTTTTGTATGACAAAAGCCATAAAACGTTGTACCTAATGTGTTCCAACTTGAGTATTAATGAATTAGTCCTATCTGCAAGGTGTTGAAAAAGCAAACTTTGTTAGTATGTATCATTAATTACTCTAATCACTCTTGCGTGAGAATTAAGTTGCTAACATGTATTGTGATGCTCTTTATGCTCCTTTTACCTATATTTGCTGCTGGAACAAAACAGTGACAGTAGCATTTTAGATATCATTAGTGAGTTACTGCTGCATGACAGTTCCTCATGGTAAAAACAGACAAATCTGAAAGGTGTAAACCAAATTGGAAGTGTGATACGGAGCCATCGCTTTTAACTGGCAGCCGGTTTTTCTTTCTTTCTTTATTTTTTAACACCGTTCTGTCAGGCACTTTGTCATAGTGGAAGTAGAAAGTCTTGGCTTTGACACTGAAAGTCTAGCTGGCATCTTGCTGCATCTCTTCATTACCTGTGACTGTGAATTGACCGATTGTTCTGACATATGGCATTCTAATATACTCAATGAATTAAGACCGCGATTCGCCACTTAACTACGATTATATTTCATACGGGAAATTCTCAGTAATGTTGATGAAATTTCCACATCCACAGATGAAAAATCACTTTCTTTCTGGATTTTTACCTTGCTAGTCTAAATGTACTGGAATGCATGCAAGTGCGTACGTGGCGTCAAATGAGTTTTAGAGTGGGTCGGGACAAGATGGATGGGTTGTGGTAAAGCTATTTGGCACAACCTGAGCTTAATGATATTAATTAGCTCACGCTTTGTGTTGTTTGGTAATCTGAAACCATCCAGCTACATTACGTAATGGATCTTAATGAGCAAACCTTTGTTCTCTTCAGAAATCGATGTTCTGTGCAGATGTGCTGCAGTCGTATGGCCTTGTGTGTAAATGTTCTATGCAGAGATGTAATGTGAAGCAAGTTTTATGTTTGCTCAGATATTTTACATTACATTTTATTTAGCTGACCTTCTCTCATAAAGATTATACAGTATTCTGATGAGTATTGAAACTATTTTTGTCCATACAATGAAAGTGTAAGGTGTACAAAATAACATTAGACCCCACTGTCATTGTTTATAGAAAAAATACAGAGACAATTTTTCAAAATATCTACTGTTGTGATCCACAGAAGAAATTCATATGAGGTTGGAACAAGATGAGAATAGCAGTAATTGATGACATTTTTTTGCGTGAACATTTGATCTCTTTACATTTTAAAAACTAAAATGTCAACAATTTAACATCAAGATGCAATAAGTAAAAATAACTGTCAATAGTGCACTGATTGCTATAAATGTGAATTTGGTTTCCTGAAATGAGTGATTAGATTTTTTATTTGAACTCTTTAAAGTAACATCAGAATCAAAAACTGGAAAAATAAATGTTAAGCTTTCTTTCTCAATCTCTCGGCTTCTCTTTTGCTTCTCTCAACATCTGTTTTCCTGATTGCAGTTAGTTGCAAGTCAAATGGTGAGCGAGGTATAAGCTGCGGTCAGCGAGAGGCGACTAACTGCCTCATCAGAGTTCCTTTGTGCCGTACCTGGTTCAATCATCTTTCCTGGTCACATTCTTTCACATCAGCCATGGAGAAGCTGTTAGCGTAGGAAGGGGTCAGGTGAATGGAGCCAAGTCCAAGACTCCTGATGACAGCATTCCATCTGTGTCACTAAGGAATACCAAACAATGGAAGTATAATTAATCATGGCTTTGTTTAAAACTCCTTCACGGAGGGAATCACTGGAATCAACAACATTAAAGAGAACCCTGTGTTGTCTTCAGATTGCCAGGTTGCATTCCTGATATCAGTATCTCTCAGTCTGGCCTCATTTTATGGAAAAAGCAGTTAAATAAGCGCAGTCACATAACCCAAGCTGAAATTGGTTTGTCTGATGAATATCGATTACAACATGAATGGATGGTTTAATATCACTTTAAAACAGAGCTAATTAATATTCATGTGTGTTACAATATTTATGATAAGATTATTCACATAATATTCACAAATGTTCATTCATATTTGTAATTTTTCATCTGTGGATGTGGAAACCTCAACATTATTGAGCTACTTTTAAGAAAACATACACTATTGTCACACTATTTCCAGTCAGCACTGTGCATTTTAAAAGAGTAAGACTGTGAACTAAAGGAGACCGTGATGCAATTTGGTTTGCTTTGTTTCCCTGTGTTACAGGTTTATTTAATAATTCACACATTACAGGGTCTAGTTCACTTTGTAATTGCTTTTGAGAGATAAATTTGAGATTATATAATCATCTTTGGTATCATCTTTGATATGTGACTTCGCATGTCTGGAATACTGTGTTTGATTCATGCTCTTTGCTAGATCCAGCGCATTAGGCTTAAGAAATGAGCTGTGCCTAGATTGACAGGCAATTTGACTCTGAGACTGACAGTCTGACAGAGATTTGGCAAGGCTAAAATGTTATAAGAACAGATAAAAAATCGGTGCAATTGTAAATTACAGTCTGAAGAGTGTGGGGGAGTTCACCTATTGTTTCTTTGCTCCCTTCCTATGAATGCATTTATGAGATTAAATAATTGAAATAAACCATTTCATGGAGATCCTCGGCAGGAACAAATGGACATACTGACTTGTAGTCATGTTTTATTAAAGAGTTTCCTCGTTAGGATACTTAACCTCAAAAATGAAAATCCTTTCATTAATTACATACCCTTGTGTCGTTCCAAACAGTACAACCATTGCAATCTTCGGAACACAAACTATGATATTTTTGATGAGATCTGAAAGCTTTCTGACCTTGTATAGTCAGCAACATAACTACCACATTCAAGGCCCAGAAACATAGTAAGGACATCGATAAAAAAGTCCACGTGACATCATCGGATCAGCCTTAATTTTAAGAAGCCACAAGAATACTTTTTGTGCGCATTAATTAATGACAGAATTTTTGAGTGAACTCAAAATGAGATTGTACTCATTTTAATTTAATAAAATTGTGTAACAAATTCTTAATTCATGGCCACAATATATTGTTTTTTACTGCTTATGTTATGTCATAACCTTTAGTCTTATAATATGAGATAAACAAAAGATCGGGAATGAGAGTTAAAAAATTAAACCAATAAATAAATGAAATAATAAAATAGATGGATAAAATATTATATATTTGCATGAAAACCAGGAAATTAAAACAGCAAATGATGTGACTAAGAATGCTGAATTTACATGCACATTTAGTTATTAATACTTCTTAAAAAATTATTGAGTTGCAAAAATGTTAAAATCTAAATTCTTTCTTTATCTATCTATCTATCCTTTTGAAGGTATTTTGTGTGTGTAGCAGTGCTGATTTACTTCCTCCCTCTGCTGGTGATGGGCTGTGCTTACCTGGTGGTGGGACTGACTCTGTGGGCCAGTGAGATCCCAGGAGATTCATCAGACCGTTACCAAGAGCAGCTGACCGCCAAACGCAAGGTCTTCATCACACCATCCTCTTGCTCCTCTTTTTTTCATCATCATTTAAGCCCATGACATTTGACTACACACAGTCCGGGTCAGACACCAAACTCAGAGTTAACAAGCAGACAGGGTTCACACACAAGGGGAGGAGGGTCAGACAAGGCCACATGAAATAATCACTATGAAACTCACCCGCAGTGAGAAGGTCCATCTGCTTCTTGTGTGTGTGAGTCTGCCTAATTCACCACACTTAAAGGATATGAAGTCTCCCATATTTATTTGACATACCACTGCTATAATATAATCTTACCATCTTCCTCTTCTTCCTCACACAAAATATTTGTATCTATTTTTTGAGCACACATCGTTAGTACTTATGTTGACACAATGTGACTTATTACCTCTGAGTGCCTTTATGTCCCTGTCTTCTGTTTAAGCTTCATAAGCATCAATAAGCCTCTGACAGTCTGCTGGTTACTGAGGGATTTGCTAATACATGCTCTGGCTTCTGGCAGTGTGTCATTGTGGTTTCATGCTGATTTCATGCCCACTTCAAGCTGAATGTAGATCAGGAATCTCCAGTGTTGTAGAATGAGAGTAGGTTAAGGCAACTGACCTACCTTTCACATACAAATAAAAAATACTCCAGTATACACTCAGTATTTTTTTTTATGTAATAAGTATTTATATATATATATATATATATATATATATATATACTCTAAAAACTGCTGGGTTGAAAACAACCCAATTTGGGTTATTTTGACAACCCAGCGCTGGGTCAAAAAGGGACGAACCCAGCGCTGGGTTGTTTTAACCCAACCAGTTGGGTTATCATATTTAACCCAGCCTGCTGGGTTGCCTTTTTTATGGTTTAAAATGACTATATTGCAGGGTTTAAAAAAACAGAGCGGGTTTTTTTTTTTTATCACTGTATTTCAGAAGGAAAACTACTGTATTTAGAAAATGTTCGATATCATTTCGAATGTGCTTGATAAGGCAGCGTTTGTGAGCTCAGCACCGCTCTGCAGCCGTTACCGGAGAAACCTACCTCTCCCGCTCTTAGCGCCTCCTGCTGGCAGAAAATAAACTCGCAGAGTGCAGCCATGTGGGGAAACAATGCATTTCTACGTTAAAATTAACCCAAATTGAGCTAGGCATTAAACCTACAAATGTTGTTCATTTTAAATATCACTTTTACACACAAATAATAATTACCAAAAGGAAAATATTTATTAAAAACAAGAGAAAAGTCAAAAAGTAACATGTTAGAAGAAATGCAGAAAAGGATGGCATTAACAGCTACAGAGTTCATAAACAAAGCATTGAACATTTGATGAATATAACTTAAGATCAAATGGGACTTTGTTCAATTGTATATATTGTATAAAAATATACGAAAACACATACAATAAATTTACAATTAGTTAGTTTTTTTTCCAACTATTCTGGCATGACAGTACACAAATAAATCACAACATTAACTTTGATATTATAACATTTAACAGACGCATGTGTGTGTGTGTTTGTGTGTGAAAGAATGTGAGCAAGTGTATGAATGACAGAGTGTAAACTTTTCTACTAAACACAGAAAAAGCATTTAACTTTTTTTTTTTAACAAATTATACACTTACAGTTTGTTTCATAGTCCATGAATACAGATCATGCATCACGGTAAATTTTCATGATCTCTTTAGCATAACTGATGTAATCATGAAGAAACCCCATCAGCACAGCATCTGACATCTTCTACATCATCCAGGGCAGCGTCCTCCTTTAAAACCACTGCAGTTTAGGGGAAAGAAGATTCTCCTCTCTGACCAGCATTCATTCCAGTCACCGCCTGTTCTTCATCAGTGGCCTAAGAGAAACAAATTTGAAAAAATTAAACATTTAATTCAACTATCCATTTTCAGGTAGAGGTGTATTCACATCCGTAAGGATAGGTAAATAATTGGTTTTAAAGTTTCAACACTTTGTGTGGTTGTTTAATGTCTCAGTCCACCACAGCTCTCATGAAGTCTATAATGGCAGCACTAGTGTGAGGACATGCGATATTGTTTGAATAAATATTGCTTTCAGAAAGCTTCTTTACTGAAACATTAAAACAGACATGACATTCACATACCTCACAATATTCATGTACATGGAGGGCTGCTCTTCAAACCGTTAGTTCAACAAATAATTAAAATGTTCATAATTTACTCTCCCCATGTTTTTCCAGACTCATACAAACTCTGTTCATTTTTTGGAAAACATATGAATATATTTAATATTCTCTTTTTGTGTCCTCCATTGCTGGTCTGGGAGACCAATATTTTATTTTGAACATACATGTTTGCTATCATATAATTTAAGATGTATTCATATATAAATATCAGAATTTACTTCTACAATAACTCTATATTTATGAAGCTTGAAAATACTGATTATCTAAACTATAAATGGATTAACAAATATTATGAGAAAACTAAAAATATATTAATTTATGTTGTAAAGACAGACAAAAGTCTTATAGATTTGGAATGACTTGAGGACAAGTAAATGATTTTTTGTGTGAACTTTACCTCTAAGAGCGCAGACCAAGAATAATGACTCTCCAAATCAGACAACTCCAAAGTTGGTTTGAGTTCTGCAATGAAAAACACAGACATCAATGGTCTTAATGAAATGAGCACGTAATCACACTGTTGTTGCATCAAAATGTGAAGTAAACTGGCAGGAGACAACAGAAAAATTTATTTTCTAAAAATAACTTACATAAAATCTCAAGGGAATGATGATCTCCCATGTCTCTTGCTTTTAACATCTACAAAAACAAAAAACAAACATTATTTTACTCTTAGTAAAAAAACAACAACTGATAACATGAAATTATGAAGTTTACTTGCCTTAAACGATCTTTCCCTCTCTTCAGAAGAAGCTGAGAAAACCACCTCCTCACACAAGCAGACTTGTGTGTCCTTAACTCCAGTTAGTTTGAGTTCTGCAAAGAGGGACATCAATGGCTTCAATAAAATATTAACATATACATACATACATATATAAAATCACACTGTTTTTGCATCAAAATGTGAAATTAACAGGCAGGACACAACAGAAACATAAATTTTCAAAAAAAAAAAAAAGTAATAATAATTTAACTTACATCAGTCTCAAAAGAATGAAGTTATCTTGTCTCTGGATTTCAACATCTAAAAAAAACACACACATTATTTTAGTCTTAGTAAAAATAAAGATAACTTGATGTTATTCTGAAGTTTACTCTCCTTAAACCGTCTGTCCCTCTCTTCAGAAGAACACCTCCTCCTCATCCTCACACAGGTCTGTGACTCCTCACACAAACAGCTTCTGTGTCTTTAACTCTCAGCGCGAGGACAATGAAGACAGGAGCTGGACAAGTCTGAAACATTACATGTAAAACATACTTTTAACAGTTACCACTTCAACAGCCTCTAAATAATTATGCTTCTTTACTACGTAGTAGTACTTCTGTACTTCTGTAGTCTTTACTACACAATGCCGTTTCCTTTAGGAGACAAACATACATTCAGTTTAACCGCGAAAAAAAAAGACAAATTCACATGAGCGTAACCGTGACCATAACCGTCTGTTAACGCCTCAAAGAGAACAGATAATGTAAAATCTTATGTAAATATGACAAAATACATTCACAGACGATATATTAAAAGTACATCCTCCGTTCAGTAACGTTACATGAGGCAGTTAAGACCTCCGTGTCCGAGGCGAAAACCGCGTCCGTTTTTTTTATATAACGTTAGATATAACGTTAAGCTCCTTTGTTTCCGCCTTTCATAAAACCTTCCGCCTTTCATACAACCGGGTAAACAATAAAAGATAACTTTACATTTTGAATATTTAACGTTACTTACCATAGTCTTTCACTCGCTTCTCGCTTCTATCACGCTGAGAAAATGGCGGCTGCTCGCACTGGAGAGACGTACGATTTTGACGTGACGTGCGTGCTCTCCTTCACGTCCGCGTCCTCAACCCACCCCCGCTGGGTTAAAAAAGATAGTTATTTTCAACCCAAACTTGGGTTAAAACATCCCAAAGTCCTATCCAACGGCCTCAACCCAGCAGTTGGGTTGAAAAAACAACCCAGCGTTTTTTAGAGTGTATATATATATATATATATATATATATATATATATATATATATATATATATATATATATAAATAATGCAATTACATAATGATTACTAATTGCATTTGATTACTTTTGATTACCTTTCTAAATTTCTAATATATATATTTTTTCAAATGTTTCAAACATGCAGGGTTGACCTGACTTATTAAGATTATAATAATTATAATACGATTTTAATAATTTAATTTTAAAGCACAGATGCCACAAAATCAGACTGTCAGGGTTCACCTACTGTGGCGGAGACGAGGAGATGAAGGAGTGTGGAGACAAAGAAGATTAACATGAAAACAGTCTTTATTTATTCCAATAAAGAACACACAGACAGGAACTCACATGTACTGTAGGACGAGCCTAACCTGATTTTACCAAGTGAGACATGTTCCTGGGACAACATCGTTGTTGACCCTGGAACAACATTGTGATTAACCAATCAGATTTAAAGTCAACCAGTTTATAGATTTTGTGAAGTTTATGCTTAAAATCAGTGTTTGGTGCTTGTTCATCAGTGTCATTCATCTATCATTTCCTCTGATTTTAGGGATTACTCATGGTTAAGGTTAGGTTTAGGTGTAGGGATATGGTTAAGAATATATTTTTGGAGCAAAATGTTGTTCCAGGGTCAACAAAATATGTTGACCTAGGAACACATCGGACTTGGCAAAATCAGGACGTGCGTAGGACGAGGGGTTGACCATCAATTCCAGACAAACAAAGACTACACAGACTCGAACTTAAAGGGGTCCTATTATGCTTTTTCCCTTTTTCAACTTTAGTTAGTCTGTAATGTTGCTGTTTGAGCATAATAGAGATCTGTAAAGTTGCAAAGCTCATGGTCCACTTCAAAAGGAGATATTTTAATTAACAAAAATCACTTTTCAAAAACTACAACGAACGACTTGTTTGGACTACAACTCATATTTTCTGGTATTTGTGATATCTGAAATACTGACAAATACTGAGACCTGGTTGAGCTGCACTAGAGAAGACAATGAGTGTTATCACTATGCAGCTAGCATGCTAGCTTTCCCAAGGCAGGTGAACTTAGAGTGGTTAAAATCATCTGGATTTAAATCATGCTCAAATTTATTTGCTTTGATGCAGTATTTACACTAAAGCTCGCAGGTGGCAATGGTAAGGGCATGCCATTTCCCAACCATGCCAAGTGCTGCCAATCACAACACACACTAGGCCAGCTAACCAATCAAAGCACACTTCATATTTCAGAAGCCGGGGCTTCATTTGATACAGGAACTACTCAAGTTGTTTTAATAATGTAAAATATGTGACAAATAATTTGTTTTTTGAACAACCTAGTATGAGAGCCTGTTCTAGTACACCCCTAAAACAAAATCAAAACATTATAAAAGTGCATAATAGGACCCCTTTAAATACACAGCGAAATGAGAATAATAACTAAACACACCTGTAACAAATTGTAAACTATTAGGACAAAACAGGAAGGACCAAATAAGGGTATGGAAGCACATGGGAAGCAAAACACACACAAAACAAGGAACAGAGTCACAGACATTAGCACCTCTTTTTACTTTGAGATCATTCTGAGGTTAAATACAGTTAAAAATCATAACAATAAATAGTTTAAAAGCTATGATGACAGCATCATATGGTAACAATGCCTTGGGGAAAAAAACCTGAAAGTTTTTAGAGTAGTCAATGCAATTTGGGAAAGAAATCAGTTAGAGGGCACATACCATACACAGTTTCCAATCTCATGTTAATCTTATACTCCAGAGTATTCCTTACTAAAGGCATTGGTTAAACCAACGTGTCTATGTTGGGCTGACACAAATCATTACACTTTTTAAAGGGGAATTAAATTGTCTCTAAATTACAGTAAGCTGGGATATAAGAACATTGTATCATAGAAACCTTCAAATATAATTAATGTAATTTAAGCTATTTTTGAAATATAGATTTGGATATTTATTACGTTTTAATGTGATTTTCAATGTCACGCTTGCTTTCTATTTGCTGGTGGTAAATTAAGCCCATTGAACCACCTAAAAGCTTTCAAGAAAACTATTAGGGAACGTTATGTCTGTCAGCATTCTGCAAGTTTTCATACAATGTGGGCAGCATGCAAAGCCAAGGAAATCAGTTTGAAGGACAGATATTGAATTTATAAGAATAACATATAACCAATCCCTAAATTTTCTGTTCTTTGTTCGACCTCCAGGTGGTGAAGATGATGATTGTGGTGGTATGTACATTCGCTGTTTGCTGGCTCCCCTATCACGTCTATTTCCTGATTTACCAGTTCTACCCGCACCTGTTCGAGCATCCCTTCATTCAGCAGGTCTATCTGACTATCATGTGGCTGGCAATGAGCTCCACTATGTACAACCCCATTATCTACTGCTGCCTCAATGACAGGTAATTTCACCTGGAGAGAAAACACAGTAATTGATGCACACACAGGAACATCCAGCTCTTTCCAGAGTCCCTGTAATATTCGCTATAATATCATTATTGTTCAAAATGATCCATCTTTTTGTGCCATAAATACAGTCCAATGCTGTGATGTATTATCCTCTAATGTATCCTGGTTTTACTGCCTCACTCAGATACTGAAAATCCATCACAAAAGCCTTTGAAAGACAACAAAGCTTTAATATCCTCTAGTCAGTTTTCAACTTTAAACCCAAATCATTATCTGTCTATTCATCTCTTACATTTCGAAACATTTCCTCAGGTTCCGTGCCGGATTTAAGCAAGCATTCCACTGGTGTCCGTGCATCCCTGAGGGATCCTACGAGGGGCTAGAGCTCAAGTCCACCCGGTACCATCGAACCCAAACTAGTTTGTACAGGGCCAGTCGAATGGAGACCGCCGTGTCCTGCGTGATGCAGGATGGCCAAAAGGTCATGTTTGGGAGCATCAGGGGGTCCGCAGGGAGACCGGCAGTTCACAGCCCCTCCAGGGAGTTCCCCTCCAATGGCTCGTCCTCTCGCAGCATCTCCAAAACCATGTCAGAGACCACCAGCTTTTACTCCAGTAATAACCTATAAGAATGAGAGTGCAGAAGCTCGATTCAAGGAGACTACCTCTGCGGAGATGTAATCGTTTGAAGAATCCTCATCTCCCCCTCCCAAGTGTGTAAAACCTGAGGAATACCTTGAGTGTGTGCAGATGTGTTTTTAGTTGGTTGAGTACACACACGCTAAGTGTTTTTAATTTCAAACGATCCTTCATCTTTCACGCATGCCTCGTTCTATTCATGAGGTTTATAATTATGATTAGAGGAACATTTACATTGATTCTTCGGGAACGGTTTCCTTACCGTAGTGATGTAAATGACATATTGCATTGTGCTGACTTAAATGAGAGCCTGATTGATTGATCCTGCAATCAAAAATTGACATTTTAAATGTTTATATTAATGGACGTGATGCAGTGGAAAAGTCTGTCAGTATACTGTAAATACTGAATATGACCGCTTATACTGGTCTCTCATTTGGCTAGCAACAACCCGACTATAATAGGAATAGGAATAAGTTAAGAAATATCAATAAAAGTGCCCCTCTTAATCCGTGGAGTCTCTAACAATGGCTCACTTGGGTCAAATGATACCTGAGCACATGGGATTCCCTCAGTGCTTCATCTGCAGGTGGGAGATTACTGCAGACTTCGCAGCAGATTTTTTTCTGTAAGCATAAACTGCCTTTAAAATCTCTAAATTGGCTGAGACTGAACAAAAACAGAGATTACGGCATCTTCACGGTCAGTTAGAGCCACGATCCGGGCGGTGAAATTCAGTTGCCAATATCAACACCTTGTAGCTACACAGGCAAACATAAAGAACGTTATTAAATGACTTTTCAAGGTGTACCTGGAAATACAAATGCATGGTGGTGAAAGCTTTGAATGCCTGTCCTGATTTTGTGTGCTCTGAAGAATAGCTGTGGGGGGAAATGTGATGTGCGGAGAATTTTTGTAGGTTTCCTTCGACTTCTTTTTTTTTTCTCCCTGTCTGCTTACCTTCATTTTCTTTGTATTAGGTTTTTTTTTCATAATTGACCCTTCACTAAGCCCTGCCCTACAGGTACCAGTAGTAGTTTTGGTGGCCCATTTCGAGCCTATGTCTCTAAGATGGACACAACCGTTTCTGAGAATGGTCAGTAGGCGGGGCTTAGTCAAGTGCCAATTCTGTAGTTATTCTGTTGTACAATCATTCACTCGTGCACACCCCTTGTACTGGACAAGGCCAGAGTAAAATTAGCTCTTCAGGCACCTCCCTTGATACAGTCACAGCAATATGATACTGAGGTACAGTGGATTATGGGACAAAAGGGGAGGATGAGAGATGTTGGGCTGAAGTGACCACCTGCTGCTGTTCTTGACTGAGGTTGTGACAGTTGTGTCCATTTTCCAAAACAAATGCCCATGCGACTGGCATGTTTGTGAGCTGAGCTTTCATTTTTTCAAGCAGCAGGCTTGTTAAGATGCAGTATGTTCAGAATATGTTGGACGGTAAATGACTGTGAACTGAAAGTGTCTCACTGTTTGGCAGGTGCAGACAGCTCATTCCGGGAATAAATGAACCACACTGCTCTGTTCCTGATCTTTTTAGAAATTCTGAACACCCTGTGATGCTTCTGCTGAATTGGATCTTCCTTGCATTTGCCACACTATATTCATATACTATCAAGTTAATGTTTTTTTTTTTTTTAAGAATTATCTTATGATCACCAAAGTTGCACCAAATCAGTATTTTAGATTTCTGAAGGATCAGTTGACACTGAAGACTGGAGGAAAATTCAGCTTTGCCATCGCATATAAAAATATTAAACAGTTTGTTTAAATTGTAATAATAGTTTTATTATATGTTTTATCAAAACACATGCAGCCTTGGTGAGGATAAGAGACTTCTTTCAAAAACATGAACATATTTTATTCCACTATCTTTCTTTAATTGTGACCAGTAATAGCCTATACATTTCTGGACCCAAAAGGGAACATTTTGTCAGTGTTGATGTCTATGTCATTCCAAACCTTTATGAAATTGAAACCTTTATGGTTTCTTCTGTTGAATGGAAAATAAGATACTTTGAAGAATGTTTCAGCTGTTTTTGCCCATACAAATAAATGTCTCAACACTAGAACCCCATTTTTTAGAATATTTTAGTTTGTGATCCCCAGATAAAAAGTCATAAAGGTTTGGAACAGCATTAGGGCAAGTAAACGAAGATTGATTTGTAATTTTTGGTAAGTGATCCCTGTAAGATGAACATGAAGAATGTCTGATGATCGCATACAAAAAAAAAAGAGATTTTTGTTCATCTGTCAGACTGGGTTTTGTAACACTTCTATGGACCATATTTATCTATGTGAGTGTGAGCACAAGAGGATTTGCTTTCTTCAGCTCTATCTCTCTATAATCAGAGTAATTACTCTAGAGAAGAGAACACAGAGGGGAGGACAACAGCTGTGTATGAATGCATTCACACACAGACTCATCCACCCTCCAGCATTCCTTACATCCCTCCCAAGGCCATTCTGCATGGCCACTTAATTTCACTCAAAGTTATTATTCATGTTCGTATGTAAACATAGTGAGTGTGAGTAAGTGTGTGCATGTTTTAACATACCTCTACATGAGTCCAGCTGGTATAGTTCATCAGTTATTCAGAAAAAAAAGTGCTTTGATTTCCATCCAGCACAGGAGGCCTGGGCTGTTGGTTTCACTGACTTGAAATGTCCCAAAAGACTCTGATCTCAAGAACTCTTGGCAACACTTTCACTAGTTACATTAATGGGGTCATAACATCATTTTATATATATTTATATATAGTTTGTTTGTGTCTTGCATCAAGCGCAGTCATAATTTACTTAAGACCATCTTCTACCTTCTCTATGACGTTTTGAATTTATCAAGCAATTTTGCAGCTGTATCTTTAGGTTTTCTGTATAAGGGCTTCTGTGTATTCCTCTTCTTCTTTTTATTGGTGTAAAGAGTACCAGCGCTTACTTGTGTCTTGGGGATTTGTTGTCTCCATTTTTCAGTAAAACTCTGTTAGCAAAGCCTGCATTACAATGTGACAGGTTCGCAAAACAACATCTGCGCTCTTATAAGTAAGGTCATACTGAAATGATTGGGACCTTGGTAAAATATAACTTCAGTTCCTTTAGAAGGCCATGCAGAATCTCAGATGCCACCTCACATCTTGTATCATACAGTTTATGCCTTTTATCATTCATTTTTGTATGCTTTTAGTTACTTTCAACATCAAATGTTTTAATTAAATAGATCAAGAACAATTTGACCCCTATATCAGACATTATTATATAACAAAAGGGGGTACAGCTCATTATTTTATGTTATGTAAAGAGTTAAAAATGTAATTAAACTTTAACTCATATATTCTTATTCCTGTTTGAAAGTACATCAATGGATCTTTTAAGAATATAGTTGTTAATGACTTATTCATGAAATTTTAACCTTATGTTGGCTATTAGTGAGTTTACCAGGCTAAATAGTATATGTAAATATCTCCTATATGCTTTTGGCGGTGGTTTCTCAAATATGTGTTTTTTTTATTATTATTATATTCTAAAGGAGTTACTTTATTATGTTGTATGACTGAACATGCATCAAAAAAATAAACCAGATATTGGCTAAACCAAACATTCAGTGCCAGTATAGGCCAAGTTGTAACTAAAATAATAGCCATGCACCTTTGCTTTCAGTGTTGAGCTGGGTTTGCTCTTATGTGTGTTTTTGTGAATGATTTTGTATGCATATGCTTCTGTATACTTTGTCTAAAATATCTGTATTCAGGCCTGTGTGTGCTTTGAGTTTGAACATCTCTATATGGCATTAGAAGTCATGGAGCAAATCAAGCAGGTACAGCTAGTTAAGAGAGATTGCATTAATCATTTGTGACACAAAATGAGCCATTGAAGTTAATAAGCAGAGAGAAAGACAAAAGTCTGTGTCTCAGAGTAAAAGGTTAGAGCTATCAGTGCCTTGTTGAAATTCCACTCAGTTTGTCTGGTCAAATGTTGAGTTGTGCCCCGTCTTCAGAACAGGGTGGATCTTTGTTGCTCCTATGAAAGCTGTCAAAAAGAGTTCGTCTAAAACAATCTGTTTTGCCGCCCTCTTTCTTAAGAAGTTTTTGGAGTCTGGAGAATTCATTATGTATTCAGTGCTGTAGTTGACTTTGTGTTATGCTAAAATTATTCATTTTAAATATACGTTTTAAGGTTTTATTTAGTACTATATTTGTATTATTTTAAAATAAATGGTTTCTACATGTTTATTGAATAAATCACATTTCTAATTCAGTTTTTAGGGATGCACAGTACATTTACATTTAAACTAATAATTTTATAAAAAGAAATTGAATGTAATCTTTAGAAAACTTCAAAATGAATATTGATTTTTCAAAGAATATATTATAATGTTGTGGAATTTATATGTAGGCTACTTCTAGGTTCTGTCATTTATCAGTTTTTAGCCATATAACATAAAGTAATCATTGGCTTTTCTTTATTAGTATTTTAATATCACTGCATCCATACTAATTTTATGCATTAAACTAAGAACTTCTTGGAAATTATTAGAGACGACAGAAATGTTATTACTTAGTTGAGTAAAAAAGTTTTAGCATGTGAGGAAAAGCAATGAGACTGAGAAAACCAAAACCAAATAAATAGCTCAGACTTGATAGACGGTAAAAACAGACTAAATGAAACAATCAATGGACCAAATCATTGAGTGAGTGAGGGAGAAAGATAAAATAGAAATATAGATCTCTTGAGACTTTACAAAGATGAAGGAAAGTCTAAATATTAAGCCTGGTCTTTACTTCTTATGGAAGCAGTACAGGTACAAGGGGTATGATTGACAGCCAGACTACAAGATGATGCATGTGATGTTCTGCTAATAATAATGAACTCAAAGACTTCAGAGGATCTTGAAGCAAGTCAGGGACTTCCTATGAGGATTTTTCTTGCAATTCATTGAGGTTTCCACTTCAAGGATGGTTTACATTCTTTTACCTGATCCATTTGTGGAATAGCAAGGACGGTGGTCTTCCAATTGAGTTTTTGGTTGTCAGTGCCTCTATCCAACCCTCACAGCCTTGTAGATGCTAAATCTACGCAGAACAGTTCTGGCATGTCAACATCTTTCAAGATGACACACACACACGCACAAAAAAAAAAAAAAAAAAAAAAGTGAGTCTCATTTTGAGTGAATGTCTCTTTTATAAAGATAAAATGTGTACAATGACCCTTAAAACAGAAGAGCTCTTGAAATGTTTGTGAACTCACACTTTCAAATCAGTGCCTGAATACAAACTGTCTTTCTAGAGCCTGTCTTCTTAGTTGTTAAATTGTGAAATGTGCAGTTGTTCAATTTAAAAGATGTTACAATTCATCACTAAATTCATACTGTTATTATTTTCCTCAGTAGAATGTTTGTATTGGAAAACCAGTCGCTTATGTCCCTTTAAGTTGTTTAGTCAAGTCATATAGAAATTGTATTGTAAGTCTAAGTGTAAATATGTAACCTGCATTTAAAGAATAAACAAAACTCACTATTAATTGTTTTGTTTTGTTTTGTTTTTAAATCAATTTAAGAGTGTGCTGAGCAGTGAGATCCAAACTGGTCATCATAAAACCATCCTCTTTTTTGTATGTTATGCCTAGAAACGAATATCAGACGAATGTATGTGTGCTGTGTTTTGTTTGTATACTGAAATGTTTCTCTTCTGTCTCTTCTCCTCCTCACAAATCAAAGCAGGCTAAATCAGTGCTGAGGCCAGAGGCTCCAGTGACCGTGTCAATTTCAGGAGTGAACATGCATCAGGTTTAAAAACACGTATTAGACCGTCCAAACATTGAGCAATTGCATTTTAAACATATATAACGTATATTGAACCACTAACTCATAATAACTCCAAAATATTTAACATGCATTTAAGTTATTATATCTCATATAGGGTAGGCCTACTATTATCTAAATAAATCCAAAATAGAGAGCAGAGCTATAGAGCAACCTTCTAAGTCGTGGTTCAAACCCTCCGGACACCGGGTTTGTCAGAAGTGAAATGGCAGGAGGGAGAAAAAACACAAAAGACTCGAGCTGCCCCTCTGGTTTCTCCTTCCTGACATCCTTTTTCTTCGGTTTCCCATCAAGCTCTCCACACGTGATTAAATAATAACAACAATGATGTGCTTGGCCTGCAGCAAACACATTGGATTTGACAAATTAAATTGCTTCTTGTTGACAGAGCATGTGGAATAAGGAGGAGTGTGCTGGTGATTTGTCTGTTGTAGACGTAAGAATAGCCGTTTCTCTGTTTTATATTATGGATTTGTTTCTCTATCCCTCTTCATCCTCCTTTCATATCTGTAGTAGATTTCATGTCCCACATTGCACTGCCCTTGGTATTGCACCGTTAATCTCTCACTCATCTGGATTCAGACAGCATTTCTACATATAATCTAATGCTAACATCCTGTTGTGGGGAAACTTAAAGGTCAATCTGAAATTCTGCAACAAACAGCAGCTTGGTAATCAATCTCATCATTAGAAAAGAAAAGAAATAATTATTTTTCATCCTCAGTGCATTTTATGAATAGATATAATACATCATCCAAAATAGATTCAGATTCAGCATCATTTTATATTTAGACTTTGAAGGGTTGTTCCAAGACTGTATTGCCATTTTAAGGGAACTTCATTAAAATTATGTGACAATCCCAAAGCATGAAGCTGCTGAAGCTCAAAGCTAGTTTCACACATACTTATGTTCTAGAACAGCTAATGAGCTGCATCCATAGGCATCGTATACTGTACACTGCAATGACAAAAAGAATGCTCCGAATGGTAATCTACCCTCAGACTGCTTGTTTGGCCAAAATCTAAGGCAGCAGGGAGTGTATTCTTCAGAAAATAAGGCAATCCCAAAATGCAATGCATTAATGTCTGTTGAAAACAGAAAATAATGCTAATTACAAATATATGGATTTATGAAATATAAGAAATACAAATATATTTAATAAAACATTATGTTTGTCTGTATGTATGTATATACATTTATATATTTATAATATACATACATACATACATATATCTAAACATACATACACGTAATTAGGTTTTTACTTTTTTTATTGTTCATATATAATAAGTCAAAAATAAATAATAATAAACTTTTCTAATAACTCTGATAAGAAATTTATTTGAGCACCAAATCAGTATATTAGAATGATTTCTGACAGATCATGTGACACTGAAGACTTGAGTAAAGGCTACTTAAAAATTCAGCTTTGTCATCACTGGAATAAATTGCATATTGAAATGTGTTCAATTAGAAGACGGTTATTTTAAATTGTAATAACATTTCACAGTATTGCTATTCTACTGTATTTTAATGAATAAATGAATGCAGCCTGGGTGAGCATATGAAATGTAAGAGTAAAATCTTGTGCTCACTGTGTTTTGGGAAAAGAACCACTTATCGTGTCCAATCTCATTTGAGACTTGAGTGAATGCGGCGGCCTTAGCCAGTGTAGACAGATTTCACCTGCTCATGACAAAGACTAAAGGTCTCTCCTTCCTCTCTGTTCAGTCTAATGGGAAGCAGTAAGGGATTGACATTCTCTCCTCGCATTCATCCTCCTTCTGTCCCCTTCTATCTATCTCTCATTTGCTCTGCAGGAGGGGATGTTGACATTCCAGTATGGAGGAGGGTGGGATAACCCCCACCGAGACCATGACCCTTAGTAGAGGGGCACAGGATGAGAAACGCCCGCATTAGCCTCATCCTGCTTCCTCTGCCAATTATAATTTCTCAACATGGTGAAACCACCATGCCAAAATCTCCCAGCGAGGCAGTTTGGTGGGTACCATACAAAAAAAAAACAACAACTTTTTTTTAGAAACATTTTGACACCAAAACTTATGCATTATACACCAGCCTCTGTTTCAATACATTACTTGAAACACGGTGAGAGCCTGTAATGGTTTTAACTACCACACTGATGGGTGCAGGTGCATTATGTCCTGTTCCACAGCTGTAGATATAAACACCATATTAACTGCACCAAGTACCTTTTACGCATTGAAATGCTCTGTTATAATGGAAACTAAAAGCTGCAAATACTGCATAAACTCTATCATTAGCACATCAGTTTTACTACACGCCTGATGAATTACTAGTTGCATCTCTGCCACTATTAGAGTATATATCGAGAATATAATACAGTAAGTGTCATAATAGAAGACGTGATCTAACAGCAAATGTGAAGGCGAGGTTAAACTGTTGTCTTGAGTGAGTGGTTTCCTCTGACTTAATCTATGGTCTTGAAGACAGCTGGAGTCCTATTGGATGTAGCGAGCCAGTGATTGTTAATATAACAGTATGACACATTGACGGAGGGCCTGTATCTTTGTGTGCATTTCACCCTTCCTTCACTAATGGAATTAAAAGACTATTGCTAGATCCCAGCCAGCTGGACGCTGCATACAGAAAACAGCTTTGACATTCACGAAGATATATGCATGCATATGTACATATGCATACACAAATATGCATGGAAACATTAAGGCCTTTTTGCTCAAGGCAGGAGCATGCTCACTGCTTTCACAGCATTACACTGAAAAAAAAAAAAAAAACTTTCAATGCGACTCAATTATAATACATTTGTCTGCTGTTGTTTTATTTTGCATTATGAAACGGCCCCTGAAACTTTAAACTCTCGGAATGATTTCTGCTTATTTTACTACTACTAACCTTCAAAAATTTGAAAGAAACTTTAGTAAAAGTTAAAAAAAGGATAAGAAATCTCTTATCCTCACCAAGGCGGAATTTCTTTGAACAAAATACAGTTAAAACAGCAATAGCCTACTGAGAAATATTATTGCAACTATTTAAAATTTTAATACATTTAATACAATGTCATTTATTTTGGCAATTGGAAAGCTGAATTTTCAGCAGATATTACTCCAGTCTTCAGTTTAACGTGATGATTCAGAAATTGTTCTAATAAGCTGGTTTCAGTGTTAAAAACAGTTGGGCTTCTTAATATTTTTTGTAGAAGCCAGTACCTTTTTTTTAGGATTTCTTGATGAATAGAAAGTTCAAAAAAACAGTTTACTAAAAAAAGTTTTTATAATCAATTTGAGGCATTATTACTGAATAAAAGTACATAGCTTTGGGGGGGGGGGGTGAATCATACTTACCACCAACTTTTTGAACCATAGTATACATTTAAAAAAATTATTGGAGAGGTAAAACTTACTTAAAGGGTCACTATAAGATAATTGCGAGATGTTTGTAATGAGCCGTCAGTCAGGTTGAGATCCATTTGCAGATTTATTAAAAAGGTTAATCAGAGTGCAAATAGGCAGATAGTCAATCTCCAGCAAAACAATATCCAAGACAAAACAGTTTCAAAGTCAGTAGACAGGCAAAAGGACAGGCCAGGCAGATCAACAATCATAAACAATGTAGGCAAAAACAACAGGCAGGCAGCAGAGAATTAATGAGAAAACAGTCCAGGATCATACACGAGAAAGGCAAACCAAATAAATAACACTCAGTTGTGGCAAGAACAAGACTTCACAATAAACAAGCTAAAGTGAACTTCAAGTGAAAGTTGAACTCGTGACGTTGTTGGATTTTTAAATAATAATATCAGTGAAATTACAATTAGATACAACCACCATACCAAACAAGCTCGGAAGGCTGGCCAGAGGCCCTATGCACCAAATTAAAACCCTGAGTTAACTCACAGAACCTGATTTCAGGCTTTCTGTTTCTTGAAATATTTTAGGAAACATGAAAAAATGTAAATACCTGGAGATTTATGAGCAAAATGGCTTCCAGGGAGGCAAGGCAGAGTCACTCTTGAATCTTTTAGCAGAACGCTATTCCAAAAAAGTTTTTTTTTATGTAAATAAGGTGAGAGTGCAATACACAATACACTGTAAAAAATTTCTTGTTGTTTTTACAAAAACTTTTTGGCAGCTGTGGTTGCCAGAATAATTTTGTAAAAATACAGAAAACTGTAAACACATTTACGTCAAAAACTGTTAATTTTACAATATAAAGCTGTAATTTACAAACAAGAAAATGTGAATATAAACCAGTAAATTCAACAACACACAAAATTAAATCTGTTTTGTACCTTGAAAATACTGACAACCACCATAATAATAAAGATGGTACTGTATAAGAGAAAGCCACATGAAGTATCCAAGCTCATCACAAGTAGCTTCACCACAAGCAGAAGTATATATTAACATATAGAAGGTGCACATTTATGGAAACACAAAACACCATCATGGTAACACACGTGATACTAAAATAATGCAAAAAAACTTTCATTAAGCAACAGAAGATGTAACATAAAGCTCAAATGTACATAACTGATAACAAGAACTATTTAAAAACATGATTATTTAAACAAAATACTTTCAAACGTGGAGTGTCACGCAGGGAATTCTGGGAATATCAGTTTACAGTTTTAGACTGTAAATTATACATTGATTTGTTCTTTTTTTACTTCTAAAAGCTGTATAATTAACAGAATTTTACTGTAAATTTACATTAAATGCTTTGTTAGATCTTTTACAGTTTTTCCCTGTATATAGTACGGGAACTTACTGTTAACCTATTATCAGTTTTTTTCCGTAGCGTTTTTACAAAATTTTACAGTTAAAATTACACTTATTTTTTACAGTGAAGTCTAAAAGCTGCTATTTGCATTACAGAATTATATTTTTCTTTGATTATATTTTTTTAATTATATTTTTCAGTGAAAGGTAAACATTAATTTTTTTGCAAGTATTCATAGAAGTTTAAATCCATGAAACAATTAAGATGTTATGAGTCGTAGGCACGTAATAATGAATACTTATAATATTGGTGATATTCATCACATCATCTTGCTCTTTCTCCTTCTGTATATCTTCATGAACAGAGTGTTTATATCCATACATCTTTAACCACTAGCAAAATAGAGTTTAATGTAGTGAAATAAAATCAACACCTTCCATCCACTGCAACAAAGCGAGAGCTTGTTTAAAACTTTCCCCAACTAAATTTAGACCAAAGGCATGATTTCTCAGTGATGCACACATACACACACAAAAATGTGTGAGGAACAGCTCATGTTCTTCTAAATTTTCCCCCCACATTCACACCTATTTTTGCACTCAAACATGTGCTCATGGTTTCTCTCTCCCTGTGCATTTATTTACTTAAGTTGAATTTACTGAATCACATTATTTTTGCAGTTGTATTTATCTAGAAGTTTTGTTTTTTTTTTAACAGAAAATGAATTCTTGACCTCCAGTCAACACTGGCAGTGGCTAAAAAACTACTCAGAGTAATGAGGCAACCTTACAAGGGGTTTAAATTATGTAGACTGGGAAGTAGTAGACTCGAGTAGGTTTTCAAATTTGAGTATTTTAGTTTTTATTTAAAGTGAACATTTAGTTAAATGCTGCTATTCAAGACTATGTTTTAGACTAAAAGTGTATTCTTTTTTGCTACCTGGTCTCATGAGTAATTCTGTCCTCTTGGTCATTATAAAATGCAGCTTGTATCTTGGAAGGTTAGATTTTCAAAGTAGCTTCAGTGCACAGTGTGATCTGGTGACAATTGGGGTCAACCAGAGTCTGTCATGGGGAGTCTGCGTACCTATGATGACGACATGCTTGGTGGGAAACACACAGATGAGCAGTGAGAGCAAGCTAGTGAGAGCAGGTGGTCCGGGGTCAGGTAGGCTGGATACAGCAGACCTTCCATAGCTAATGAGGATCTTGGGGCCAAGGAAGAAATGAGAGAATATGCATTAGTAATGAGAAAGCAAAGTTGTTAGTTCATCTATTCTTTTGAAAACTGAAAACACTTGCAAAAACCTGTGAAAATATATAAGTATTTTAAAAATGAAAACATGGAAAGGCATATTATTTAATGAAGAATACGTTACTTAGTCGATCCTCTGCAATGAATGGGTGCCGTCTGAAGGAGAGTTCAAAAAGCTGATAAAAGCATCACAATAATCCACCCGGCTATTACATGTCCATCAATTAACATCTTGAGAAGTGAAAAGTTCTGTTTGTAAGAGAAATGCATCATTAAAGTGTTTTAACTTTAAATATAACTTCTTGCCACAAGTCCATAATCCTTATTAACACTTCCTCCAGCGAAAAAGTCCATCCAATTTGTGTCCTCTCACATCAAAATCCACTGACATAGGTTAATGCTAAATTTCTCCAGATCTGTTCCAGTGAAGAAAAAAACTCATATACTATATGTCTTGGACGACCTTTTTAATGAGTATGAGATTTTCAGCAGATTCTCATTTTAGGGTGAACTGTTTCTTTAAGTGCATCCAACCAAAGAGAGAGCATTTTACTTCAGGCAATTAAGGAGGAAATATATTGTACACGCTGACTCTTTCTTGACCCAAGAAACTAAAACAAAAATAAAAAAAATGCATTCTCATTAAATTGCAGCCATAGGATAAGAGAGACAGTCAAAGAAATGCCAAGCTTGAGAGGAGAATATGAGTCTTGGAAAACTTTTTTTTAAATGCCTTATTTAACATTTAAACTCACATAACAAATACAGTGGAATACATGGAATATATTTTCTTTTGGCATCATCACTCCAATAAACTAATTTTTAGCAGTAACCTCTCCGTTTAATTTTCTCCACCCTAAATACCACGACTGGGGTAAGACCCTTGAAAACAAGGCACCAAAACCTGCTCTCGGGCACCACAGCAGAAAAGGCTGCCCACTGCTCTGTGTGTGTGTTCAAGTCCTTTCATGAGTCTGTTTCATCCCTGAACACCATTTGCACTGAGGTTGCATCCAGCCTCCACCAAAGTCCCCATTCATCACTGTCTCTCTGTTTCTCTTTTACTTTCTTTGCACCATTTGTTTATTTGAGTGCAAAAGCCAAATCCCTACTTTCTTATTTTCCATTTCCCTCCGGCTGATTGTAACTGCTTAATCAGATAGCAATTCAAATCTGTCTCTGTGCCATAATACCAGTGCCAGTTTACTTAAAACATGAGTTTCATTCTCTGGGTGCAGGTGTATAATATTCGCACACATACTGTATATATAAAATCTCCATACAACTTTTAATGTGCACGTATTATTGTGCTGAACGATTTATTTCTGAGGAGAATGAAGATAACAAAACACCTTGAAGATGTAGTTCTTCATCTTTGCACGCACAGATAATGTGCTATAACTGTAAATCTGCATGAAAGATTAATAGACAGCACAGACTCAACTGGTGATAAAAACCGAACAAAATTAATTAAAACCCAGAATGGCATAAAAAAAGCTGATTCAAAGCCCACATTCAAAGCGATTCAAAAACAGCCAGCAAAGCAACACTGGTTATTATGACTACTATTTAATGCAGGTATTTACTAATTTATTGAGATGTTTACCAGCTGTCATTGTTTGTATTGATAAAATATTAAAGATAAAGCACTAATATATCATGCTAAAAACATTGCAGTGTTTAAACAAACAGTTTTATAAACCTTGTGTTTTAACAGTGATGATTTCCAAGAGGCTGGAAAACAAAGAGATAAAGAGAAACACAAAATTAAACAAGGATTCATAGCAACCAAATATTATCTGAAAAACGAGCCATAAATGTTGATGTTTATCTTAAAAGATCTTGTCTCTTAGGGCTTGATTGATGTCCGCAGTCTTCATTGTTATGCTCACATTTACATTTATGTTTGCAAAAGACCTAAAACGGAATTATGTTTATTTGGCTTCCATATTTGCCTGCTTTTTAAAGATCGCACTAAAAGTCATGAGAAACCCCAGATCCACCTTGACATGTTACCGTGTTAATCAATAGACTAAGCAGGACTGATTTGTTTAGATTTTCCTTAGGGGAGCAGGTTTTGGTGGATGATATATAAATGCTTTCAAAGGCTCCTTCACATGAAAGATTGGATCAATCGCATCCAAACCTGAGCTAAAACAAGAAGCATGCATGTTAAAGTGCAACAGAGAAACTCTTACTGCAAATGCAAACAGTCACCAAATTACAATTTCAGCATGGAAAATTAGGATGCTAAACCTGGTCCTGTTGCCTAGGTGATTTTTTTGGGGTGCTTGCTTTTGGATTTTGCAGGTGTTTGGCAGATATAAGTTGGCAGTGTGTCTGTGATTCCCAGAAAGCTTAGCGTGTCTCCTCGCAGTGTCCTTGCCATCCATTGGTTTTCACCTGCTCTGAACTTCTGCAAAGCACTTACTGAGCTATCGGTCAAGGCAGGGGCGGGATAGGGTGACCCCTAAGATTTAGGGCATTCTCTCAGTGAGTCTCCAGTAATGCATTCCTTTAATCTCTAACCCTTACATGCAATTAGTTTGTAGAATTACATAATTGCTTTCACCATGGGCACATTAATTATTAAAATAAAATACTGTGTAAAGGACATGAGGTAATTGTAGTAATGAAGGCCTTAAAACAAGAAATTCAAGAAATTCAAGAAATTCTTTGTGTGTGTGTGGTCTTGGTTTTCTCTTCTTTATGGGGACCGAATATCATCACAAGGATAGTAATAGCTTTTTTTCCTTCCCCTTGAGGAAACTAGCTTATTAATTATACAGAACTAAGTTTTCTGAAAATCTAAAATAGTAGATAGTTTAGTGTGAGGGGTAGGTTTATGGTAAAGCAAAAAAAAAAAAAAAAACACACACAAACAGATTACATTTATGGAATGTCCACATAAAACATGAAAAGCCAACATATGTGTGTGTGTGTGTGTGTGTGTGCGTGCGTGCGTGTGTGCACGCATGTGTACAAACAAGCCAAAATCTATAGATATTACAAACCTATAAACATCTAAAAACCTTTGAAATATGAATATGTAAAAAATAAAAACACAATTTTTAGAGAGACTATTTCACATCCTTTTAATTTCTTTTGCGGTATCTGTTAACTGTACCAGGAAAATTAATAAAAGGCATCTGGTGTGTAGGTGTAAATGTTGCATTATTTCAAAAATCTTCAAGCCTTTATGGAAAAGAAAAGCCGAATAGTCACGTAAAATGAAAGAAAGATATTCAAAGAGGTAAAAGGTGGTGGAAGAAAATTACAATTAGTAATGTAATTGCTTTCTTATGGACATACTTGTTTTCTTCTGCTGCTTTTTTACAGAACACTCATGCAATAACACAAGTAAACCCACAGCAGGACAAAGAGGAGAGTGGCAGAGGTGTGGGGACGAAATGAAAAAGATGGGGCGGATGACAGCAGATGAAGTGATTGCAGAGGAGGCCTAAATGTCTCGAATTTAGTTGCAATATTTTGACTTTAATAACTGGACCCACATTATGAATCCATAATGAGATAAGCAGCAAAGACTGTGAACAAGAGATTAAGAGAAGTATGTGTGGACAGAAAGGACATTTCTTGTACTCTAACTTAGCCTTGAATAGAACTGTGCTTATATGTGTCTGCATATGTCATTTCGTCCCAAAAAGCACAACCCATCCCCTCAACCTACCCCCTTCATAGGTCAAGAAGACATTGCACAGAGAGATCCTCGCTGGATTTCTATTACTTAAAACTGAATGCAATTTCCTTTGAATAAAGTGAAAATGAGAGCAAGATTACAGCTGAAAGAACCTGAATTACTGTCCTCCCAAAACGTACAAAAGCCGACGGAAATAACTGACAATTAGGTAAAGCATTTCTAAGATTTTTCTAAGGTTTACTCACAGTAAATCACAGTCAGTCAAAAAACACTACTTGAAAAATAAATAAATAAATAAAAATCTATCAACAAGGATATTTCATTTAAAAATAAAGCTACAAAAGCTATTCTGTGTCATAAAATGGTCCAATAATATCAAGCTGAGATTGTCAGATATAAACTTCATCTTGCTGGTTGGTGGGGACACAAGCAGCACAATGACATTTCTTTCTCTCAGACTCCCACTTAATTAACTCTGCACACAGCAGAAGAACCTGTTGAAATCAAAATGTAACCCCTCACCTGAGAGGAAAATCACAGATGAGAAACCTCCAGAGCTTTTACAGTAAAAAGGCTGTTGTGATCTTTTTCATAATAAAGACTTCTTTCAAAGTCATGCAGATCACAATCAACATACTTAACATACTTACAAAGAAAACATTGTCAGATGAGATGAAGCCTGTCCGCCACACTTTTAATTTTGGTATATATATATATTGATATACCTCATAAAACAACTGTATATTATAATTTATCCAAAGTAATTCGGTCAAGCATATCCGTTTTTTTCCCAAAAAAAACTTGTCAGGGGAAAAAGAGTACATGACCAAACTAGAGCAGGAAATTAGGAAATTACTGAACCCAGAATGAAAACAACAACAGTGTAATAAATATATTTTATATATTTAATATAAGGTTTGCAGCAAGTCTTAGAATGTTCCATCGTATCTTCAAACTTTTTGGCCTCAACTCTACATATAGAACAGTGTGTCTGTGTTTTTAAGTATAAATTGGCACTGTGCCAAGACATAAGCAGGGGATATTAAGATATTTACAACAGTTTAAACACATGGATGCCAAGATATTTCATTTGATTAAGACTTCAAATGCCAAAATACATCAAATACCAAATTCAAGGCCATCTCGCTCTCTAACTGAACGCAGTGTCAGGAGAAGATGATGCCAATCATAAACAATTCTGAAATGTCTTTTATGCGGTTCTCACCTTTAACCACAGGCTTACTCCACTAGATCTGTGTAAAAAAATAAATAATAATAATTCCTGTCTGCTGTTACTTGGGAGTTCAACGCCTTCATCTTCTCCTCCTACCTGTTGTGAATGGCTTTAATTTTGTTTCTGTCACTCTAAAGTGGCTACATTTTAACACCGGGAAAAACCTTGTGGGCCTTGATTCACCCTGTAAATCTTTGGAGGTCTCATTATCAGCTCCTACATTAATAGATTAGCAGTGTGGATCCTTAGAGATTTGCTGTAGCAACATAAGCAATATAATGAATATGTCAATCATAAGACTGACCAGAGGTCGTCACACAGCTGACTCAGAAAGGAAAGACCTTCAGGCACATTCCTTCCTCAAGCTATTCACAGTCCAAATAAAAATCAATGTGTATCTTTATCTGCAGGACTGCAGGAGCTGGGTCTCTGTAGCGTGAAACCGTGCTGCCTCCAGAGTCAATGTTAGCAGGCTCATACTTTGCTTTAGTACACATCAGTTGATTTTAAGGTTAAAATAAGCTCCTTAACCCACTAGCTCACAGGAAAAATAGTAAGTATGAGATTATATGGTTCTGTGTCGAGGAAGGAAGAAAGAAAGTGGACGCAAACAACAAAGACAGAGTAGCTGAAGATGAAAAAAAAAACAAGCACGGAAAGAAAAGCCAAATAAGCATTAATTCACAATGTGTTTATGTTAATATTGCAGTCAGTAGGCCCATACAGCTATATCATCAGCAAATTCATTCACGATCAATCCCGCCAGCTAGCCTTACTGACATTTAACGTGGGTAAATGCCATAGTTAATGATATACACTGGCCATGTGCACACTTGTTCCCTCCTGTTTGTTTTTTTTTTCAGAATTGGAGGAAGATATTCTCTTGATAGTTCGAGTGAATCCTCAAGCAATCCATTTAAAATATATCACAGTAACCACACTGCAGGTGTTTGCCTCTTATCCAGACAGGTTACCAAAGCAGACCTCAAGGTGCAATATAGCAGATAAAGCCCTTCTATATAATGCACTGTTAAATAGAGGTAAACAAAGAATTTTGCTTTTATCTGTGAATCCAATCCAATAAAAATGTCAAGATGAAAATTAAATTTTATATGCATCACCTTAACACAACTGTTCTTTGAAATCAAATCTTTGAGGTCACTTCAGAAGGTGTCTATCACGCCAATAACCATCATTCATTTATTGAAAAATGAAAGGCTTAAACTAAATGATAGTTTTATCTGTAGATGGCACAAAATCTAATCTCAACACTTGTGATTAATGGCTATTTAGCTATTTCGTCATAAATGTCAACATTTGTGATATTTAGTCAGTCAAAATAGTTTTGAGGTTAATCGACCTAATTTTGTGTTTCTGGGAAATAGTGATCTACGATATTGTATTATACTCACTGATAGATCAGTCATTATACTGAATTTTACAGATTTTTGGGTCTAAAGGTGTTTTGCTAAACAAGGATTTGTGGACACATTTAAAAATTTTGTGAAGTAAACATTTTAGATTTTATTTACATACATACATACATATAGACCCTTGGGGTTAGATGTACCCCCAGAATCGGCACAGAAGTTCCCAGGTGGCATGTTGTTAATAGTGTTATTCTTTTTTTTATTTAATACTTATGGTAAATAATGGGGTATATGTATATTTGCTTTTCATTAATTGAAATCATTCAGTTTGCATTCATAGTGTTGCTATTATGACAAGTCTTGAATTAATAAATGGGCAATTAAAGAAATTAATATTCACATGCCTGCATAGTTCGAATTACAAGGGCTACTAATGAAGACCAAATACCCCACAAAGGGACAGAATCAGGTGGGAAAAGTAGGTGGGAAAAAACATTGTCGTTAACTGAAATAAAAATAAAAACGAGGAATACTGATTATCAGTTTGTCGCATGTTTAGACCTTGTAGCCTATGTGTGTTGCACAACACATGTTGCACTAGGGCCTTGGCGATCACAGTGAGGATTGATATGAACCATGATGAGGATTGATCTGAACCATGATGGTCATCGAAGAAGTGAAGGAGCATTAATAGCATCTTTTCTCTCTAAAACTTAGGCTACTCTCAATGTTTTAGGCAAAGAAACTAGCTGACATTGTGGCAATCAGACAGTCAGACTGGAATATCGCCGGGTTGACACTCTAATCATTAGGTTGAAATACTAGGAGTAATGGACAGAAAGGTAAGTTTTCAGACACTTTCTGCGATTTTACTGCCATCTTTGCAGACAACGAGAAATCCGTTAGTTTTGTAGTTTACGCCGGTCAACAATACGATGATGCTACAGAGGCTGGTATGATGCTAATATCTCATATTGCATTATCTACTGAATTCCAATATTACTTTCTTGAAATCTATAGAAATAGAATAAAGTTCATTATTTAATGGCATTACTTCAGATATGTTTATAATTCACATGTTTACATTTTAACGCATTCTAATTAAAGAAAATAAATATAGGCTAATTTATAATTTATAATAATTTATAATTTATAATGTAATCAGATAAAATATGTATTGTGCTGAGTTTGACCGTTATTGTGGAATAAAATGAAAGTATGAAGTATTTTGCGTGCAATCCACTGATCTATACTATAGAACTGGGTTGCTCATGACGTCATTAAAGTGAAGCCTGTCTCATCAGTGCGCAGCAGACACACCCACCTAAACGATTTCAATATATCGCGTATCCTGCCCCAAAAGACCATAAACACGGCAAAATAACCTCTGAAGTAAACATTAATTTATTACACATAACATAAAAACGAGTCCCGTTTGACTGATTTGCTTCAAATCGTATTATTTTAGGACAGCGGTTTGAATGTAACTCAATGGTGCTCTCTGCTGGTAGGGATTAGTAAAATCCCTACAAAATCCCTAGATATCTGAGCATTATTCAACCTGCATAAAACTTTCTACTGAAAATGTGAGTTGATATTCATGTACGCTGCATTTCCTGTTTTCCTGTTTTGTGTGCATCTGAAGTGCAGCAGGACTATGACTTGTTGCCTAACCTTTGCAGAAAATTACCACAAAGAATGCATTTGGTCTACACCTTGTCAGCGGGGACCCTGGATGCCAGCACAAAAATCTATGCAGTGAGAGTGGATGCGGTCCACGCAAATGCTTAAAGAGTCCTGGGAGGCTTGGGATCTAAGGCCAAACCAAAAGAGAGTGGGTAGAAGAAGAAGACGGTGGAGCAGAACCTCAGCAACATCAATCTCTCTGAATCAGAGATGAAGTGTGAGGTGAATAATATGACTGATAAGTGAAGTCAAATTAGTTTGTATGGCATTTCTCACAATAAACATTGTTTCAAAGTAGCTTCATAGAAAATTGTGATAGTAATGTTTATTATATCTTAATATTTTTTATACCTCATAATTGCATTCAGCACATTAGAGCTGGGTGATATGGTTTACAAGCAATCCATCGTTGAGGTGTGCCGCATAGAATATATTGCCCAGTGTTTCTATACTGTATGTATGCAAATAAAGTTGGACATACTTGTGTATATCAAACTTTATATACTGTACAAGCTTGGAGATAATTTTGTTAGATTTTGCAGCTAAATAAAAATCAGTTGAGATTTGCTATATATTGTATATTATATACCGTATTTTCCAGACTATAAATCACACTTTTTTTCATAGTTTGGCTGGACTTATTTATCAAAATTAATTTGACATGAACCGAGAGTAATCAACCAAGAGAAATCATTACCGTCTACCGCCGCGAGAGGGCACTCTATGCTGCTCAGTGCTCCTGTAGTATACACTGAAGGCATAGAGCGCCCTCTCGCGGCTGTAGATGGTAATGTTTTATCTTGGTTCTTGATTCTAAATAAATGCTACTTATAGTCCAGTGCAACTTGACTTATATATGTTTTTTTCCTCATCATGACGTATTTTTGGACCGGTGCGACTTATAGTCCGAAAAATACGATATATATATATTGTTTTACTGCATGTATGCATTAAAATAACAAGAAATACCAGTTTGCAGCATAACCTGCTGCATTGTCCAGCTAAAAATAACTAAAAGAAGATGCCTCGCACATTCAGGTTACAAATGGCCGCTCCCACCCCTGTGTTAAAAAGAAGGTAAATAACAATCAAGTAGTTGAGAATTCTTGTACAGTACATATACTGAAAAGTGTCCAAAAACTTTCTTGGGTTTATTTCTTATATGTCTTAAGTTAATTTGTTGTGGGATCCCCAAGCATTTTTGAAGGTGGCATAATCTACAGGAATCCCTGAAACATTCTTTGTGCAGGTTGACCCCATGTTCCAGCGCATGGCTGCTTCCTTCGATGAGAACAGTACAGCAGGAGTGTTCCTCTCTGTGCTGTTCAGTCGAGACATTCGCTGTGAGCTGCACTTTCCTTCACATATGACCTTGCTGAAGTCACAGCCGCCACCTTTGCAAGGTGCCCCGTCAACATGTACCTGCCTCACCATTTATAGGTAAATCAGCTTTAAACATCACACTCTGTTCAAAGTCATGGGACAGTTTACTTTTGTGTTTACGAAGTAATATTCTGTATTCATAGCTTAAATGTTTATTCATGTGTTGTGAGCTACAACCACACTGAGTGGTTTGACAACATGAGTGAATGTAATCATGCCTTTTTGATTCTTCCAGGTCATCTAAAGACACTAGAGGACAAGCCTGTTTGTCCATCTTTAAATGATTTCTCCTTTTACTAGATGGAGTCCTGAGCAGGTGAATTCTTTTTTATGTTTTATTGATGTTGTTTTTTTTTTCTTTCAGAATTATTTGAAATTCAAAAGCATTTTTTTAAAAATCTTTTGTAGAAATCCTTATTTAGAAATATTTTGTAACATTATGAATGTCTGTACTCTCACTTTTGATCAGTTTAATGTGTCCTTGCTAGAAAAAGTATTAAATTCTTAAAGTAGTGTAAGTGTGATATCAAGTGTTTTATATTGATGTGATTCTCTTTCATATTGTCAATATAGAGCACAAACCTCAACCAGCTGCTTGTGAAGATGAATCAGGGAGAGCACGCATTCGATGTCAATGCAGACATTGAGCCAGATGAGGATGAGGGTCCAGGTTTTGGGGATAATTTTGATGCAGATGTAGAAGTGGAAGAGGGCAGACAAGGAGACAGTGAGGAGTTTAAGGAACACAGAGAAGCTTATTCAAAAAGCCCTCATAAAGGATTAGATCTTACATGTATGGCACCAAAGTGTTTGACTGTTTCACACTGAGTTCACAATGAGTGAATACTTGTGGCTCAATATTGTACATTTCCACTTATTTAGACATCATTCCGAAGACTGTCAATCCTAAACTCGACCTGACCTTAGCTGCTATATTGTCATGTTGTATTTTATATCTCTGACTATTTAGAATAACTCATTTTATTTGCATCAAAATTTGTTCTGTGCTGTTTTGTTGTCCATCCACTGTGAGGTGTATTTGTGTTATTAACAGAGGCGCTATTCCTATTGGCAAGGTGGATATTGCGACTATGTGTCAACAGTTGTCTGATCAGCCCAGAGAATATTGGTACTTCAGTCCCAGGACCATGGCCACTTGGGTCGGGCCTGGTTGCTGGCTCTTCAAACCTGGACATAGGCGTAAATCATAGATTACCCTTTGAGTGTATATATCCTATTGTTGATTTTATCACTTTCTTATTTATTTATTTTTATACACAATTTCTAATTTATCCTGTCTAGAGGATCACAAACCAGACAAAGAACCTCGGATGCGAGCACCAAGGAATCCTCTCATAATTGACTTTAAAGGAGAAATCAGCTTTCATAATTCCTTTCGGATAACTAGAGTACGTTTGCATTTGTTAATTCTCATATATTTTCATGACTTAAATAACAGACAAAAGCTTTATAACGGCAATTCATACAATGCTATTTAATCCCTCTATTATTTTTTTTAAGCTTTTACAAGTCAGCAGCACATTATGATAAAAAAATAATAAAAACTGTCAATGACATTCTTGTTATTTCCAGGCAGCTACCACTATTAGTAAATCAGCTTTGAACAGCAGCAATAAGAAAACCACGCTTCCAGCTGACTTCCAATATCCAGCCAGTAATCTGTCACAGCTCAGCCTCAAACCCTCCAACACAGTAAGTTCATGAATGTTTTATATTCCTGTCTGCATTACTGTGAACACTTCAGAATATTGGTTGAGGCAAATTTAAAACAACATTAGAAGAAGGCTGCGAAGGAGTGTGACTGCCAGATTGGTTCATTTTAGTTATCTTTCTAATATGTCTATGATTATTTTCTCACTCCAGCTCAGTGCAAAGGGAAATAAGAGATTATCGGGAGAGCTGGGTGATGGCATAGGAGAGTATGACTACAACAACGCCAATGACACCGCCAACTTCTGTCCTGGTCTTCAGATACACCACACAGTACTGTTACATGTCATTATGTAGTCATGAAGACATGTAGTCTGTTTAACAGTTAGTATTTTTCTGTTAACAGGAAGGGGACAGTGAGGATGCTGAAGGCTTTGGAGGATCCGATGAATCCCACACTGACCAACAAACCCTTTCTCTCTGGACACAGATGACATCTCTACATACGGAGAGGACTGTCTCGTCCCTGAGCCTCACAATGTAAGATGAGAGTAGAGATTTTGGGCTACTTCACTCCACTCCACTATACAGTTGTTGTTATTATTAGCTTTTATTTCAGTTGTTTTGGATGGACAATTAATTAATTAATTTTATTTGTTATTTGCTCTAGTTAAACATTATTGAGATAAACTATTCCAAGATGGCCAAGCAGATGGACATGAAGAAGGTGAAGACCACTATGTAGGGTCTCCTAAAAGAGAGTCCTGAAAAACCACCTAAGGATTGTAAGTTTAACTCTCTGAGCTTAGTAAAGCTCTTGTATTTTTCAGTGTGTTTTCTAATTAAGTTTAGAAGTCACTCTTTTTTTCTTAATTATTGCACATTTCTTTTGACTAGTTCAGTGGTTCCCAACGTTTTTCAGCTCGCGGCCCACACAACCAAACACATATGTTTGCACGGCCCACTTGAAAAAAATTAACTGACCCCGCTATTGTTGGGTTAATAACTTAGTACTCCGAAGCTAGATTTTAAACTGTATTTATTGAATAAACTAGGGCTGTGCGATATGGACAAAAAAAAAAAACTATCGCGATTTTTTTTTTAATCAATTTTGCAATTGTGACACACATCGATATGCTTTTACAGTCATAAATGCATTCAGGATTAATTTGAAACATATTTCCAAAAGAAAACCAATCAGAGCTTTATCAAAAAGTCATCTCTAGAACAGACATAAGTCAAAATTATCACTATAGTGAAGATGTAAAAAAATGTATAGACTTGTGGCAAAATAAATAAAAAAAAAAAAAATCCTGTATACAGGGACTTTTTTTTCTTTTTTGCCATGCATTCTTCATAGAGCTCATTAATTGAAGCGGTGCCTCAGGTGTTTGCAGTGTATGCGGTCAGCAGTGAGAGCGCATAAATATAACGCGAAAGCACATTAAAATAATGCACGAGTGCGAATCTCTCTGTTCGCACGCAGATTTCCTTTGCTCTGTCACAAAACCAGTCGTGCTTGCTCAGATACACACTGCTTTGCGAGGAGAGAGTGTGCACACTTAAAACGTGTCTCCTCTCACTTAAACATCCTGTTCACTAACAAATTCACTCTATGCTCATGTGTTAGACATGAATTATTGCACGTTTTAATTTCTAGCCTTTTACCGCAGTGAGAACGCTCTGATCAGTCAACATTGGCTCAGAAAAAAGGCGCATCACAGACAGTGTGTGAACCTGGAGTTAGGCATATGCCCAGTCTCTGTTCTCGCGCTAGGCGCAATGCATTCTGATGGGATCGGATACGGGAGGTCAGGGCCGCGGAAAATTGTGGTATAAAGCGATTTAGAAATCGCGCACGCTCAAATCGTGATTTTAGGACGTTTTCTTTTAATCGCACAGCCCTAGAATGGACTGGAAATGAACAGAAAATAATTGGCGGCCCACCCGCGGACCACAGGTTGAAAACCACTGGACTAGTTGATTTATGTTTTTTTTTATTATATACTTAAATTACTATTTCTAGCAGGTGGATAGGGAATACATAGCGGAAGTTCCTAGAGAAAAATCATTCAGCTAGTCTGTCAGGAATCTTGTAAAAAAGGTACAGTTTTTCTAAATTTGGCACCATGTATCTTTTCACTGTTCCTGCTCATTGAAGAAATACTAAGGATCTGGTATGTACCTTGGTTCAGGAGTTATGGTTTCATACAATTTCAGTACAACAGAAAGAAAAAAAACTGATTTAATATGCTAGGTTTCATTTATTTTGAACAGACAGTTATATAAATAAAAAATTTCACCTATATGCAAAAATACTAAATATTATTACATTGTTATATATATATATATATATATATATATATATATATATATATATATATATATATTATATATATATATATATATATATATATATATATAATCTGCAGTACATATATAAATACAGGGAATACATTCTTAAAATATATTTGATTTTGTTTACAGATAAACAAGGGGGAAAAAAACTGTGTGACACATAGGGCTGGGTCTCAATTTTCCCTGAATGTTTGAAAATTTTATTTTATTTTTACGATTTTTAGTCAAATAAAAAACTAGTCAAAATACTAGTCAAATAAAAAAATTGTTATAACATGATTCAGGTTACTTTAAAGGTAAAGAAAATTCTGTTCCAAGTGGGCCACACATGAAGTTGTCAACATGATGTAAATGCTAAACAAATCTCTTGTTAAATATCTTTGCAGAAAAGATGCAAAAACTACAAGAACATATTGTACAAACGTGTCTTATACATATTATGTGTTCAGATATAATTAGAGGAAAATTATTTTAGAAAATCTCAAAAGTCAAGGTAATTCAAAATGACTGAAGGGACAGTATACAGTAACACCAGTAGACTTTTATCAACTATAAATGTTCTTTTCAAAACAGCAGCTTTCAGCCTGTCACCATGATGCAAACATGTAATATAAGACATACAGTAGTAGTTCTTTAGAGGTTTTTATTTTTTTTTATTTTTTTTATTCAATTGCACTGTTTTAATATAGTTTTCTTCTGTGTAACCATGGATGTTTGACTGTTGTGCATTGCGTCTCTTGCAGCATCTCATGCATGAAACGCCATTCTAAAAACATGGTGCTCAAGTTAAAAAAAAGTTCACTCCAAACTTCTTGCATGCCTAACCTTTTCCACTGCCTTGTTGCATCTTTTTCAACACAAAAACACATTCTGTGTGAATGGCACTCAGTGCTATATTTCTGGTCCTCATAAAGCACGTCACACGTGAGTGGTTACATTTTTTTTTTCTTTCTAACGATTCCTTGATTTCTAAAAAATAAAATAATGGCAAAACAATGAATTCTAATTAATCGATAAAATCTGGAAACTCACCCAGCCCTTTGTTTTACAAAAGCACAATGTTTTGTTTTCATTGTGAGTGTACACAAATAAAAGCAGACCTTTATACGGTGATGCATTATTAAGAAAATATGTGTTTAAAGTTGATTCTGCTGGTTTAAGGAAACTGACAGACGCACACTTAGCTGTCCATCGTGTTCGATGATAACGCTTGCTCCAGGGATAGGGATGGGGGGTGGGGGTTCAGCAACCTTGCCGCTGGTGCCACTTCTCATGGGCGTAAAGTCCGATCCTTGATCCGCACACTCGACCGCAGATGGAGCAGGGGAAACCAGATACCAGGGGGGTACCAGCCGCCCGTTGGTGTCTCTTGATTCGCCTCATGGATCGTTGGTCTTGGTTGGTTTGGTGTATTTGAGAGACCGCAGCAGCACAGGTGGCCTGCCAGGCTGATCGGTCAAGTGCCAGAGATTCTAGCTTCGTGAGGGGGATGTTTGCCCGCTTAAGGAGGTCCCTGGTATAGTCCTTAAAACGACGCTTTTGCCCTCCAGCGGAACATTTCGCACCCACTAGTTGACTGTAAAGGACTTGGCAGGGCAGGCGATGTTCAGGCATGCGTATTGTGTGCCCTATCCAACGCAGATGTTTTCTGGCCACAGCAGCTTCCATACAGATTGAGTTGGTGTTGCTGAGGATGACTGTATGGGGGATTCGATCTTTCCAGGACAAGCTGAGGATTTTTTGTAAGCAGCGAATATGGAAGGCCTCTAGGTGGATGATGTGCTGGCGGTATGAGGTCCATGACTCTGCCCCATAAAGAAGAGTGGAGAGACATACCGCATTGTAAACCGCAACCTTGGTACTGACCTTCAGGTTACGATTTTCAAAAACCCTGCTGCGTAGGCGTCCAAAAGATGATGAGGCTTTATTTATCCGAGTGTGTATTTCTGTGTCAAGGGAGCTGCTTGAGGACAGAGTGGAGCCGAGGTAGGTGAAGTGGTCCACTGATTTAAGTGGAACACCATTTATGTGAAAACTGGGGGGTGTGGGAACGGGGGTGGTGAGATGGAACATGACCTCGGTTTTTTGAGTGTTAACCTGCAGGCCGAAAGATTGGTACAGACTGGATATGGTGTTAAGGGCGTACTGCATAGAGTCTGGGCTGTGGGCTAAGACTGCACAGTCATCAGCATACTGAAGCTCACAGATCTGGCGGGTCTTTGTCTTTGTGTGAGCTTGAAGCCGACGAATGTTGAAGAGGCTTCCGTCAAATCGGTATTCCACATGGACACCGTCTTCATGTCCCAGGACACGGTGGAAAAGGCAGGTGATGGCAGAGAGGAGGATGTTAAAGAGCATCGGAGCCAGGACACAGCCTTGCTTCACCCCAACGTTTACCCCGAAAGACTCTGATTGGAGTTCTCCCATGAGGACTCTGGCTTTCATCCCATCATGCAGCTGCTGTAGGATGCTGAGAAACTTGGGTGGTACCCCAATTTTTGATAGGTATTTCCAGAGCAACTCACGGTTGATGGTGTCAAAGGCTTTGCTGAGATCGATGAAGGCTACGTAAAGGTCTTTGTGATGCTCTCGACTCTTCTCCAGCAGCTGCCTCAAGACAAAAACCATGTCTGTTGTGGATCTGGTCTTCCGGAAGCCACACTGCGTTTCCGGAAGCACAGCTTCCGAGATGTGCTCAACCAGTCTGCTGAGCATGATCTTGGCCAGTACTTTCCCTGCGATGGAGAGGAGAGATATCCCACGGCTGTTGCCACAGACTGCTCGGTCTCCTTTCTGCTTGTATATGACAACAATGTTAGCATCCTTCCAGTCCTGTGGGAGGGTCCCATGTTCCCAGATGTTTTGAATCAGGAGGTGCAGGCGACACACACACACACACACACACAGAAAACATATCAGTTCCAGCACTGCTAACTTGACAGCACAGTTAGTACTTTATCAAAATAAAATACAGTGAACCAAACATCAGCTTGTGCGCCCCTGTGTCATCACTGGAACACGACTGAAATACAAAGCCTATAATTTACATAATAGATAATTGTTTGGCATTCAGATACATTACATTGCAAATATGGTAATATTATGGAATATTTGGATTTGTGCCGAATCAGAGAGGCAGGATACAAGAGCACAAAGCTCCATTTCAGAAACAGTTGAGTGCACAAGCTTTTAAAGTATACATACAGTAATCAACATTTGAAGTGGATCAAGAAAGTTAATCAGTTGTCCTAAGACAAGAACACAATTTGATTTTAGGTTTTAGGACAACTTTGATGAAAGGTTTTTATCCACTTCAAATGTTGACTAGTGTACTCCTTTGCCAGTCTGTGAGAGATGCATTCAGAGTCAGCACATGGTGATTGTCTAGTGGTCTTTGTTATCAAGTGCTCAACTCATGGCATTTGCTGTTCTTCTGCTGGCAGCCAGTTATCAAATAGAGTTGCATTGTTGTGGGCGCAACCTTCTGGATTGGGGGTGAATTACCTATTCTTTGTAAGACCTCATGCACCGAAACCGAGATGTCCATACAGTGATGGTTCAATACAAATACATGTATCATTACAGCCCTATTTACGTATTTGTGATCTCCTGAATTATCACAACATTTGATTGTTGTAAATCTAAAAGCTCTTATTTCCATGAACAAGAACTTGGAGTTGCACAAGATTGACGGCATGACAGATATCATCATTAAACAAGGCCACTGAAAACTGATACAGATCTTTTATACAAAAATCTTTTTGTATCAAATTGTAAATGCAGATTCATATGTTCTTCATGTCATGTAAAACACCTACAGTATGTGTGGCCTAAACAGTTTCTTCTCCTTTCAAGAGAAGGATGATGTCAGTATTATGTTAAAAATGTTGTACAGGGAACTAGATTAAAAAAAAAATCTGAGTGAAGCTGAAAGTTGTCAAGCATGTACTAGAAAAACAAAAACAAAAAGAAAACAGGATGCAGTGCATGAATAATGATAGCTTTGATGTTTGGCCTGTTTTAACAACTTGTTTAAGTTGATTTGGTAACAGTAAATATGAAGTTACTGTTTTCAGTGACTAATTATCGTTATTTTTTATTTAAATTGTAAAACTTCTTTTTGGAAATTGAGGTTTCTTTTATATGTATGCTATACATGTGATTTGGAACGATAAAAGTTATAAAATTATTGTTTGAGAATTCTTTATCTGTATATGTATTGTTTTGTGTGTAGTGTTGTAATTTTGAAATGCAATAGTGCTGGAGATGAATACATGTGATGCTCGAGGCATTTAGGTGGAGCCAATTCTTACATTGGCGGAAGAAAAGAGTTTAGTTTCGATCATAAACGTCGAATCGTTTAACCCTAATAATTTTAAGACTATGTACTTTGAAAACAAACTTTCATGACATGAACACTGGGGTGGTAATCACATAAGCATTATTTATTTTATTTATTTTTTCTTTAAAAAAGTCAGTGACTCGCTGGCCTGTCTGGTCATATGAGAACAATCACGTGCAAAACATGTTGACGGCTTGATGAGAGTGCGCTCTCACCTTACAGGTGTTTATACGTCATCAATCCAGCGCCCTCTTGAGGATGTTATGGGAAGTGGCGCTACAGAGGTGGACCTATTGAAATGCTTCGCTGGAGGAAAAGGCTGAATTAGAGACCAGGAAGTGTTGACGCGGTTTACATCTGTCGGTCATTCGAAGAAAGTTACAAACACTTTAACTGTAAAGGATAAAGCGTTCAAAAAAATATCCCGTGGAGTAAATTAAAACACCAAACAGCGAAATCATGGGGTTGGCTGATCAAAATAGTACGGTAAGTTAAGAATGAACGCCTTTCAGCAGCAGGTGTGTGTTTGTTGTTGCATCGCTCATTGAATTTAAAACGAACTACTGTGTAAATACGGTTCTTATATGTGTATGTGTAAATCAAATTATTTTTAATGGTATAAAAGTGTCGAGCAGGTGGGTATTTTTTTATATTTTAGTTGTACCAGTCGATGTGAGTTGGCGAACTCAAAACAGGGCGAAGCTTGTTTTTCAAGTTATAGCCTTAGTTTATGCTTTACTGTTGTGGGTTAACGTCGCTAATTTGGTTAGGATTTCTAAAACAAATATGCGGATTAGGTAATACTTTAACACTTAACCTTCGTCCAGTTTGCATTGCAACTTTCTTGTACAGATTTGTTTACACAGATGGATTGATTTTACCTTGAGTTGTGAAGCATAACCGGTTTACGAGACACAACCGACTGTTGTTTAGCTAATGGTTGATTAATTTTAGATGGTTACTTAATTTAGACATGTTTTAACGGCATTTTACAAACATACTGATCACATCACACGTTGAATTGAATCAAAATTGAGATCCGCGTGATGGGTTGCTTCAAATGAATCAACTGTTTTAAATAATAATTTAAAAAGTACCACAATAAAAGACATATTTTCTGGTTAAAATAACGTTCGACAGGACGTGTAAAATTGTGATGTTTGTTTTTGAAAACATTGGGATGCTATTAAAGGTATTTTATAAGGAAGATGGATATATTTTGACTTTTTATTATGCTGTTGCTATCACATTATAGTTATAGATACCACATGGCCCCATTTTGCCACAGTAATGGTACTTCAGGCTGTCAGTATCTGTTACCTAATAGCTTTCTGCCATTTGAAGGCCTTGTGATACCAGCCCGTGACTTGAATAGAAAGGGTAGGACAGGTAGTGACGTAGCATTGCGTTTGGTTTCTTGGTAACACCTTTGTTTATGAAGTTTCAGCTGTGAGAGAGAAAGTGTTTGACGTGGCTAAAAAAACATAATTTACTGTTCTGATTACCATACTGCCAAAAATAACAGTGCAAAAGATGGTTATTATGGGTCTTGTAACTGAATTTACCAGTGTTACAGTACTGTGATTGTGGTAAAGCTATCTTGTTACGTCACTGATGTCAATATAATTTGTGTAATCTCACATCTAAAGGCCTTACTGAGTACTATTTTTTTTTTTTATGTAGTTTATTGTAGTTCTTTTAAATGAGATTATTTTATTGAATATAGAAATGGGCAGCACTGTTTAACAGTAATTACTGAATGTTGATAATAGCATAAATAATTTTCTTATATCAGAATTATTAAATGTAGCTCTTCGTAAATTCATATGCATGTAAAAATCACACAATTTGATGTCAATGCACAGTTTGTGTATGTAAATGAGTGTATATTATGCAGTGTTTCACACATACAAACATTATTTATGTCTTATTTTAGATCTCCTCATACCCAAAAAACATTGCCTCAAGAACCACTCCGGTCAATAAAATAATTTCATAACTTTTTTGAGAACTAGTCTTAGTTTAATTGATCAATCTCAGCAAAACCAGTGTATTACAAATCTCTGGATTCCCTAGATAAATAATTTAACTCTTGACATTTTGGTGAATATAACCGGGTAAGTAATTTTATGCACATTATATCTTATGATTATGGGCTTTTGCATAACAGAACCTTTTAGAAACTTCCCAGATTTTCATAACTAAGTACAGTGTATGACTGGAGCCATTTTGGTTTTTAATTCCACTCAATGCAGGAGCCAAGAGAAGGAGAGGCTTCCCAGCCGGTGGATCCAGTTAAAGCTCTGCAGTCTCAAGTGGATGGGGTCAAGGATATTATGACCCAGAATGTAGATCGGATCCTGGCCCGAGGAGAAAGACTAGATGATCTTATGGACAAATCTGAAGACCTGCAAGCTGGGGTGTGTCTTTCAAACAGCATTTATTCATAATCTTTTGTAACATTTTGCATTACTGTATTTTGTGATCAATTCAATGTGTCCTTGCTGAATGTTACTTTCCCCTGACTTTTAACTGATAGGTTAATGTATGCAGCTATAGTCCCACACTAGCTGACATTGCACTGGTCTTTTGTCCTGCTTTTTAGGCCCAGAACTTCAAGCACACCTCTCAGAAGGTTGCACGTGCCTACTGGTGGAAGAACGTGAAGCTGATTGTGGTTATTGTTGTGATAGTCCTCATCATTGTACTGATTGTCATATTCCTCGCTACTGGTGTGATCCCAACCAGTTCACCTGCACCCAAACCTCCCACTGTGAGACCACCATAGGATTTCTATCAGTTACAAATGCTCACACATACAGATATATATATATATATAATATATATATAACCATGTCCACACACTAAAACATAATTTCTGGAATTCACACACATACCTTTTATTTGCACATTTTGCTCCTGTACCTTCATATCTCATGATATCACACCACCTTATAATGACAGCTTCGAAACCTTGAAGTGGAGGACTTTAAAAAGTACTTCTACTTCTCTCCTCCTGAAAAACCATCCTAGTGGCCACTTCAGCTGTCTTTATGGTCCCTAAAGCATGATAAAGTGCCCCAATTGTAAAAGAACTGGCAATATTGTTCATAATGAAGGAAGCCTTGAAATAGTCATATAACGGCATTGATCCGACGAAGGTAATGGGTGAAAGTTCTATCTATTGAATTATGAAGTATATTTAAGACTGTTATATTAGATTATAAGATGTTACTTGTAATTATGGAATACTTTTAGAACTTAATGTGTCTTGTATTTGATGGGTCACTGTCTTTGTGCTTTTGTCTACAATTATGTTACTTGAATAAGGTCAAACAAGAATGTGTTCTTACAGCTGTTGCATTACCCAAACACACCATTTCATTGAGGAAATTATAAAGTTGTAAAATGTTTGGATTAATTTTCCTGAATGTTTGGATTAGTTACCTTTACTGAAAATTGGCAATGCCCCAAACTTCAAAACAGGGACAGATTTATTGTCCTATATAATGAATTAGAATTTTTAAATGTAACAAGAGCACCTGAACAAGGTCATTTAGATTAGAAATTTTGATAGGGATTGATGGGTATTTTCTGTGTCCTAATAAATCACTGTATTGTATTTTACATGCAGTGTAACACTTGCACTGTACGGCATGCAGTTAGTACTGTAATCAGAATTTGAGTGTACTGCATCAAAAGTTTGGCCTTGCTCTGTGGGAGCTGAGTGAAACCCAAGATGCATAACTTTGTTAATGTTTCGAGAACAGGAGGAATGTATAAGAGTCCATACTGTAATTTTCAGTTTGCAGTTTTTATTGATAAACACTACCACTTTTTCAGCCAATGAAAATTAGTTCTCTGAATGTTCTTGTTGGCTGATCTTAAATTAGTCTGCTGGGTAGCTTTATGCATTTTGCTTGGGAGAGGTCAAGGCACTGGATTATCTATATGTAGTCAGAATGACTTGACTGTTCGAATGTTTGTAAACCTGAGTCTTATTATGCTGGATTTCTTGTTGCTTCCATTATCACTTTACTGTATGTAAAAATAGGAGGTGTTTAAGCATTTTTGTTATTATAAACAAACCATTTAATCAAAGAAAAATAATTTTGATCAAGACATTGAATTTTTTTTTAATCATCTACTGCAAATACTAATCAAAAACCATTTAAGTGCCTTGAATGAGAGTCTTACTAGCATAAACAACCTGTAAGATCTGGGAAACCTGATAATTTGTAAATAAATATTTGATCTCAGTAAAACAGAGTATGACATTTTTGATCTTCCTCTAATTTGTTGTTATCATGATATTGCACTAATGGTAAATAATTTTCTAATATTGCATGGGATTGTATTAATTTAGTATATTCACCAATTAGCAGTAAATATCTAGAGGGACAAAAAGCTTGTTTTGACCTTAGCTGTTAAGAAAACCAATAAGTGGTGTACACAGCAATAGGAAACATCTCGGTTACGTATGTAACCTTGGTTCCCTGAATAGGGAACGAGATGCTGCGGTGACGTCACCACGTATGGGAACACCTCTGGTGTGACGAATGTCTGAAGCCCTATACCATCCCGCCAATCCTATTGGCCAAATGGCGCATAGCACCACCCTGCGCATGCGCGAGCATGATATACCTGGGTGCAGCGCGCCATTTCGCTCAGATTTCATGACTGAAGATGAAGAGTTATCAAGGTACGGAACGGCCAGAACCGCAGCATCTCGTTCCCTATTCAGGGAACCAAGGTTACATACGTAACCGAGATGTTCCCTATCATAGGTCACTTCGATGCTGCGGTGACGTCACCACGTATGGGAACGATATACCAAAACGCCTGACGTACCTGATAACTGAGATCCGAGGAAGCAACTGCTCAAGCGGAGAGAACCCGGGAGCCAGGGGCCATCCTCACATCCAGACTGTAGGATTTGATAAAAGTGCTCGGTGAGGACCATCCTGCCGCAGCACAGATATCATCCATAGAAGAGCCACTGAGAAAAGCTTGAGAAGAAGCTACAGCTCGAGTGGAATGAGCCTTAACCCCTAAGGGCGAAGCGAGTCCGCGCGCCTCATAGGCCAAAGAAATCGCCTCCACCAGCCAATGGGACATGCGCTGTTTTGTAACTGCATGGCCCTTACTTTTATGTCCAAAGCAGACAAACAGCTGGTCAGAACCTCGCCAAGGAGCTGTGCGATCCACATAAGTCTTTAAAGCTCTCACAGGGCAAAGACTTAGATCTCCTGACCCGGCCTCGGCAGGCGAAAAAGCTTCCAGAACCACTTGCTGAAAGCGAAAAGGGTTAGATGCGACCTTAGGAACATAGTTAGGCCTGGGCCGCAGCAGCACCTTCACAGAGCCTGGTGCAAATTCCATGCATGAGGGTGAAACAGAAAGAGCCTGTAAATCCCCAACTCTCTTGAGGGAGGATAAAGCCATGAGAAGAAGTGTCTTCAATGTCAGGATTTTATCCGATACGGTCTCCAAGGGCTCAAACGGATGCCCTGATAAACCTAACAACACAATGGATAAATCCCATGAAGGAACTCGCACAGGGCGGAAAGGCCTCAGCCGTCGCGCACCCTGTATGAAACGAGAAACTAATGGATGACGCCCCACAGAGGCACCGCCTATGCATTCGTGGTAAGCTGAAATGGCTGCCACGTAAACCTTTAAAGTGGCTGGTGTAACGCCATCCGAGAAACGCTCCTGGAGGAACTCCAGCACTGAAGCCACTGGGCAGTAAACTGGATCCACATTATGATTACCACACCAGGCTGTAAACAGTCTCCACTTGAAAGCATATAAGCGTCTCGTAGAAGCTGCTCTAGAACTCAATATAGTCTCAGTAGTTTCAGCAGAAAGACCGGGACATACTAACGCACTCCGCTCAGTGGCCACGCCCACAGTTTCCACAGATCTGGCCTCGGGTGCCAAATCAGCCCCTGTGCTTGTGATAATAAATCCTGTCTGATGGGAATCTCCCACGGAGAGCCCGCTAGCAGACTGATCAGATCCGCAAACCACGGCTGCGTGTGCCATCGCGGAGCCACCAGCAGCAGCTGTTCCACTCTGTCCCGGCGTAATCTGCATAATACCGCTGGGATCAAACGAATCGGAGGAAAAGCATACAGACTGGTCTTGGGCCAGCTGTGAGCTAACGCATCCACGCCCAGGGGCGATGGGGAGCGTAGGGAGAACCATAGCGGGCAATGCGTAGTCATGCTCGATGCGAATAAATCCACTTTCGCTTTGCCGAATATCCGCCATAAAAGATCCACCGTCTGGGGGTGTAATCGCCATTCTCCCTGTTCCAGAGCCTGTCTGGATAGCAGATCCGCTCCGAAATTCAATCGTCCGGGGACATGAATGGCCCGGATCGAGAGAAACTTGTCCCAAGACCACAGAAGAACACGCCTCGCCAGCCTGCACAGGGGGCGAGAGCGCAATCCTCCTTGATGGTTCAGATAAGACACAACCGCTGTGTTGTCTGATCTGAGTAGCACATGACGGCCGATCAGCAGATCCGAGAAATACTGGAGAGCCAGAAAAACTGCCAGTAATTCCAGTCTGTTTATATGCCAGCCGCGCTGAGCCGCTGTCCACACTCCGTGGGCTGGTCGCCCTCGACACACAGCTCCCCAACCAGTCAAAGACGCGTCCGTCGTGACAGTCTCTCGGAAAGCATAAATTCCCAATCGAACTCCTGACAGGAGAAATTCGGTTGACATCCAAATTTTCAGCGACATCACACACCGCCGTGTCACCGAAATCGTGCGATGCGGGAGACAACGGGGTGAAATATTCCGCCTTTTCGTCCACCACTGAAAAGGGCGCATTTGAAGCAATCCCAGACGAATCACGGGGGATGCTGCTGCCATTAGACCCAAGAGCCTGAGGCACAATCTCACCGTCACCGTGCGACCTGCTTTGAAGTGCCGCACGCATGACGCAATCGACTGAGCGCGCGGGAGAGAAAGCTTCGCTGTCATCGCGCGAGAGTCCAGATCTATTCCAAGAAAAGTTATCCGTTGAGAGGGAGTTAAAACACTCTTCTTGAAATTTGTTCGTAAGCCCAGGCTGTTTAAATGATTCAGCACAAGATCTCGGTGAGAGTGTGCTTGAGTCCGCGATTGCGCTATCACCAGCCAATCGTCCAAATAGTTCAACACACGAACGCCCTGGAGCCGCAACGGGGCCAGAGCTGCGTCCATGCACTTTGAGAACGTACGGGGCGCTAAAGCCAAGCCAAAGGGAAGAACGCGGTACTGATACGCTTTGCCCTCTAAAGCGAATCTGAGGAACTTCCTGTGTCTCTTGACGATCTGAATATGGAAATACGCATCCTTCAGATCGATCGTAATAAACCAATCGCTTGGTCGGATCTGAGACAGAATATTTTTCACCGTCAACATCTTGAATTTGCTCGGTCTGAGTGCAAGATTCAGACGGCGTAAATCCAGAATGGGTCGTAACCCGCCGTCTTTTTTCGGTACCACGAAATAACGGCTGTAAAAACCTGTCTCCATCTGAGAGGGGTGTACTTCTTCTATAGCCCCTTTGCTCAGCAGAGCTGACATTTCTTGTCGCAGCACCGCCATTTCCGTAGACTTCACCGTAGTGGGAAGAATTCCGCGGAAAGGAGGCGGGCCTTTCCGAAACTGAATAGTGTATCCGTGACAAACCGTGCGTAACACCCATTGAGGAATGCCGGGCAAGCGTTCCCACGCGGCCCGAAACAATATTAACGGTTTCAAAGCTTCCGCTCCCAGCAACGCCGTCATACGCGTTAAAACGACCGGACACGAAAAACCCGTGGTGTTCGTGCACCGGGGAAGCGTATGCGCCGGAGTCGTTGCGTTCCGTTGAGTATAATCCTGAAGCGTGTCCACGGCAGGAATTAGGCCAACAGATGGAACATCGGGCTCTGCCGCTAGCGAAAAAGCGGCGGCTGTGTGAGCCGTCATAAACGGGCCGTTTGTGTAGGGTCCTTGAGTCGTCCCTCGAACTCCGAAAGCAGGATTGCGCAGAGTGTCTGAGGGAGCGTCTGTCATTACAGCTCGATCCAATGTTGCTCGAGGCGCTGTTAGCGGCGAGACAATCAATGTTTGAGCAAGGGGACTGCAATGAGAGTGTGGGATGCGCGAAAGCGGTCCGACAGCGCTCTCTAGCGGAGGGCACAGTCCCTGGCAAGCAGCAGAAAGATCAGGAGCTGCTATTCGGCACCCGAGAACGAGAGGCTTTAGCCGTCGAGGTCAGGTTCAAACGCTTACGTTGACGCTGGTGCGCCGGAGGAAAAACCCTAGGGCCCCAGTCCTTACGAGGAGGCGCCATGGGTGTAGGTTCCTCTCGAGAGGCTGCTCGCTGGCGGTGAGAGGAGGTTGAGCGAGAACGCGCGGGCGCTTGCCGGCGTTCGACCTCCCTGGGTCTGCGGGGAATCAGCTGGCGGAAAGCGGCTGATTGTTGTTTCGCTGCCCTGAACTTCTCCACTACTGACGTGACAGCCTCACCGAACAATCCATCCCTGGAGACAGGGGCATCCATAAGGAAAGATTTATCCTTCTCCTTAATATCGGTGAGATTAAGCCAGAGGTGGCGCTCAACCGAAATCAAACCGGCCATAGTACGGCCCACTGCACGAGCGGTATGTTTGGTAGCGCGTAGCGCCAAATCCGTAGCTCTACGCAGTTCTTTAACTGCCTCCGGTGTGATGCCCTCACCTTCATCCAATTCCTTCAATAACTCCGCCTGGTAGGCCTGAAGGACCGCCATAGAGTGGAGCGACGCAGCCGCCTGACCAGCCGCCATGTAGGATTTACCCACCAAACTAGACGTGACTCGACACGCCTTCGAAGGAAGAAGGGGGCGAGACTTCCAAGCCGCGGCCGAACTAGGCGCAAGGTGTTCGGCGAGAGTCTCTTCCACCGGGGGCATCATAGTATAGCCATGGTTCGCCATATCAGAAACGGTGGCGAAATCCGCGGCCGCGGCGTTAGTAATCCGAGCCGAAAATGGCTGTTTCCAGGACCTCGAAACCTCCTGGTGGAGGTCCGGGAAAAAAGGCAAAGGCCTCCGGGGCTGTGTAGGTGTCCGACTAGTTAAAAAACGGTCGTCCAGCTTGGAAGAAGGTTGGGCCTCGGCCTTGTCAACCTCCCAGTCTAGCCCCAATTTACCCACCGCACGAGAAACCACATCCAACAGCTCACTGTAGGAGGGGGAAACACGCCTCTCCTGTCCGCTAGGAGGAAGAGGGCTAGTGTCGGTCGCGAAGTCCTCAGACCCCGAGGCCGCGGTGGATAAAACATCGTCGTCATAGCGTCCACAACCGAAGGAGATGGCGGTGCATGCCTCCGGTGTGGGAAGTAAATCCTCATTAGAGAAGACGACGGGCTCAGTATAAGTTTTATTCTGCAGCAGGGTAGGGGAGAGCGAGCGATGTGGAGAATATTCCAGCGCTGCGCTGTCCACAAAATCCATGTCGCACGTGTCACCCCAGGCCCTCGCCTCGTGCGGTGCCTCGGCAGTCGCAGAGGTGACCTGACGGGGGTTAGACTCGAGGGCGACATTAGAGAAAACTTCCACCCTGGAGCGCAGCACTCTGAGCCGCAGGCCATCACAATGGGGACAGGAAGAAAGGCCGCTAAGCGCCGCCTGTGCGTGATGTAAACCAAGACATACTACGCACCTGTCATGAGTGTCCCCCGCCGTGATGTACCTGGTACATGGCTCCTTACATTTTCGAAAGCTCATCGCGTCCGCGAAGAGGAGTTAACACTGCTCGAAGAGATCGCTGGAGAACGCGAGACGATAGGGCACAGATGATTCGCTATTCCTGAAGGAATGAAATCTGAGCGAAATGGCGCGCTGCACCCAGGTATATCATGCTCGCGCATGCGCAGGGTGGTGCTATGCGCCATTTGGCCAATAGGATTGGCGGGATGGTATAGGGCTTCAGACATTCGTCACACCAGAGGTGTTCCCATACGTGGTGACGTCACCGCAGCATCGAAGTGACCTATGATAGGGAAATTGTGTTTTTATAGTTACAGTTAGGTTTGTGTATTCTAGATTCTTATACACATGTCTACATGGTTAAGAGCAAAATTGTTAGTAAAAGGCAAAGTACAGCCAGGCCTCAGCACATGTTTCCCCCCAGCTGTGATTTCATCATTTTAACCCACATCATCTGCAACAAACGTTTCCCTCGAGATTTCCGTTGTATGTTTCTATCAGTACGATTTGTGAAACAACTTCTCCCTCTGTGTTTAATGGTTGCTGGCATCCAAAATGTTTTATTACCGTCACCTACAGCCCTTTAACTTGTTACTTCATACTAAACCTTACCTTGACCTGATTCTAAAAACTGTCCAGTCCAGCTCTCCTTTTAAAAAGTGTGAATCGGTTCAACTGATTCTTTAAAAAGGTTCGATTCACAAAAGCAGTGATTAGTAGTATTCGCGAATCAGACACCGCCCTTTTGAGTTAGCTTGATTTGCTTTTTGTGAATATATAACAAATAATGTCGTGCACTCATTTTAAAAGTGCACATTCTGGTCCACGGCCAAGAACAATAGCATTACGTACACAGTCATCAGGCAGTGTGACGCAGCTGCGCAGTGAGAGTGACGCCCAGCAGATAAAGGCAGACGCTTCCTTCCAGCAGCAGAAGAGCAGACGGGTAAAGTTGTGTGACGACGCGCATGAAGTTTCAAGATACCGAGTTTGGGTTATTTTCTCGTTATCAGCCGCTGGTTTCTCTTTCAGATGCAGTATATTCGGTGACAGTTTCTGGTGTATTAAAAGCGACAGATTAAAACAATGGTAAGTTGTTTTGTCTTTGAAGCTTTTTAATTATTTATTTATTTATTTATTTTGTGTTGGAAGTTTGTTACGCTGTCATTAGTTATTCTACTAAAAATATGGACATGTGAGGACAGAAGACCTTTTAAAGGCAAACGGTTTAGACAAACTTAAAAGCAGACATTTAACTATATGCAAACATTTGCTTTATCTATTATTTATGCATTTGTTTTTAATTCTATGGTCCAAACAGGTTTAGTTTCATCATCTATATTTTTATATCATGTCTCTTTGCATTATGAAAGTAAAATTATACTTTGATTTTGATAACTAGACTATTATTGCTTGACAGTCTATATATAGAATAGCAGCTCAAACGTATAATTTGAGGGCTGTGATACAGTACAGTGGGACTAACTAGTTGATTAGCATTGATTGCTCAAGTCAGACAACATTTCATTTTTAATGAGTTGTTTGGATTTTTTTCTCCCATGTTAAAAGTTATCTGAATGTCATCTAGAAGGTCATTAACCCTTACTGTTGGTTCATCTCCGGTGGCTTGAGATGACAACATAAGAAGTGATTAGTTGAAACACACAAGGGGACTTTTCCCAGTCTCAAGGAAATCCCATATACATTATAACGGCCAAAATGAGAAAGGAAGGAAGGAGGCAAAGAAAGGATGTAAAAAGAGATATGTATCCTGTTCATAATATGCGACGAGTGATGAAAAACTGATTATCAACATGTTCTTCGGTTATAAGTTTTTGTTGTTATACTTTGTGCTTCCTGTTTTTAAAAGGGGAAGATTTACATACTATATCTCAATATTACAATTGTATTTATTTACATATTTCTTTATATATGCAATGGCCCATTTCATGGTCGTATTTAACTAAAATCTTGTTTCCCAAACTTCTTTACTCTGATCCATAGGATCTATATCATCGTTTTGCTTTAGCACAGATATTTATGTATTTATTTAGGCTATACACCAATATTTATTTATTTGTACAGTGTGTGTATGTGTGTGTATTTAATCCATTTTATGTTTGTATTTTATGACATTCTTATCAGTTGTTTTTTTCTATTCATATCAATTTTTTTTACTGGTTTAGCTTTAGTATCCTAATGTGGTTATTTTTTTATTTTACAACAGATATTTATACACAGATATTTATTTAGTTATATGTTTTGTATCTTATAAAAAATAAAAACTTTTTGTTGGTCTGTTATTAGATGATAAATGTTTCTTGAAATTTCATGCTTATATTTAATTTTTTTTTTTTTTTTTTTTTTTTTTATATGCTCACTGGCCTACTGATGAGTGAAAATTCATGTGAAGCTCTACAAAACAATATATGGGTTTCTCCTTCCTTTTAAAACATAAAAGTTATTTATTTTGATATTCCAAACACAATTATAATGTTAGTTGCAATTTGCTATTTGCATTTAGTTCGTTTTTATCCTCACTATTCCTATTAAAACAGACTTGTGACCTACTTTTCGGCCGTGACACACCAGTTGAGAACCACTGTTCTATTGTGTACAGCTCTCACGTAAGATGGCATGAATAATAAGGGGTATTTCCTGTAAAATGAATAATTTCATTGATCTTTGTGTGACCGTTTCCTATCTATGATGGACCACTCATCAACTAATCCTTGACCTCAAGTCACTTGCATCCTTCTGAGCACAAAGAGAGGAATAAACATTCTGACTCGACTGAGATATATACACACACACACACACACACACACACACACACACACACACACACACATATATATATATATATATATATATATATATATATATATATATATATATATATACACACACACACACACACACACACACACACATACATACAATGCTCTTGTCAGGGAGGTCACGATCTCTAAATGGTTCTCATGGGTTTTGTGGACCTCAGCCATGTTGTTTTCACAAAGGCCTCATTGTGGGATTTGATGCAATAGCTTGTTGAGACGCACAGTTTCTCTGTCTCTCCCCTGAGCTGATCCATGTGAAACTTTGAGAGCAGAGGCAATGTTCCAGAATTCCATTCCCAGTGCTTGTTGTAAACAGAACTCTAAGCGCAATATCATGGAAGGTGTCCAGGAAGTCTTCATTGTCATTTTTGAGTCATGGACTGCATTTCTCTTCTGTTAAACATCTAATAGGACAATTTAGTCCCTCGTAGGGAAAATTATGTCATTGCAGAAATGAATTGATGATAATGTATGTTGTGTAAAGGTCATTCTTTGTTTCCCAATATATCGATTTCATCTCTCTCCAGGAGAATGGGCAAAGCCGCCTCCATCAGGCCCAGCAGGATGTGGAGGATATCAAAGGCATCATGCTTAATAACATAGAAAAGGCTGACGAGCGTGCAGGAAAACTCGGGGAGCTGGAGGACCGAGCTGATAAACTCCTTGAAAAGGTGGATCTTTTGTGACGACTGTTTTCCTTGATAGTTTATATTATCATTTAATACATATTTATTTTATGCATTTATAACTGCTTGACAAAAAGCATGCCCACTTATTTACGCGTTCTGTGGTCTTATGGTCCTGTTTTCATGGTTTGAGTTTTCGGATGACAATAAACTGGGTTTCTGGGGAAAGCAACGACATGTCAAAGTCTATAAATAGTGTCTAGGTGGGGTGTACGGAAAACCTGAGTTTAGTTTACCTCGTTAATTTTAGAAAGCCATTTCCTTTTGTTATGAAATGAACAAAACTTGTGTAATAGCAAGTTCACTTTGGTTTCCTGTTTTATCACATGTAATATGAAATAATTTTCATGTTTGTACTTTTTCAGAGTGAACAATTCTCAAAGACCTCGACTAAGGTGAAACAGAAGAAGCGCTGGGAGAATATTAAGTACAAAGTGATCATAGTAGCAGTTGTAGCTGCAGTGTTCCTCATCATTATTGTAGTTTTGGCTGTGAGCTTAAGCAGACAGGACAGTAAAAACACACTTGAAGACAGGCCGGCAACACCAGGAGATGGCTAGAAGATAAGCAGTCAGATAAGAAGATGAGTGAACATAAGTTGTGTTTGAAATTCTTCAAATCACCACCTTGAAAATGTTAAGAAGAGGGAAGTTTTATAGATCGATAAATGTACAAACTAAATCTGTGATGCTACTTTTTTTTTCAAGAGGATGCTTAAAAATAATGTGGTTGATAAAAATGATACCATGGTGTCACTATAATTTATGCTTTGATTTTTCAATGGTAATACACATCAGTATGTGACATTAATGGTAACAGTTTACATGTATTCTTTTTGGACTGAACTTTAGCCATAATTTAGATAAATCAGTGCCAACCACGGGTTAAAGTGTAGCAGGAAAAATATGTTAGATGGCGTAGACATTTTCAGGGAGTAGAGCATTAATCTTGTTCTTGAAAAAAAAAGCCTTTCTTCATTCCTTTTTTCATCAGTGAAAAGTGTGTGTGATGATCTCAAAATCAAAAAAAATGTCTGTGTGTTTGGTTTTTTTTTCAAAGTATTAACGGACGAATTTTCCAGCCTTGGTTCCCACAGCAATACATATTTTGTATGTCTTTATATGATCGACCCATTTCAGGTCTCTGAGTTTCTATGAGCTGATGAGTTTAATCAGATGTGTTTGATTATGGAGACATACAAAATGTGCATTATTGGGAGTAATCCAGATTCTGATTTGGGACATATATTGTGTGACTTTGGCAGGTTTGTGCTAAAACTTATCTAAAGGTTGTAAAATGTTATTGTTATGATTATTATGACTTTAACCACCATAGAAATTGAGGAGGGCATATTCCCTCAGAATTCATATTTATCAGAAGACAATTTCTGTGATTTTTTTTTTTTTTTTTTTTCAATATCCAGTTCTTAAAATGTTACATTTTGGTCCCCCTTAATCTTGAATAATTCCATCCTTAGCCATTACGATATTAAAGCAGATTACTGTAAAAGTAGTCATGACTTGATATCCAAATTTTGCTGTTAAAAACAGCTTTCTATATATATATATATATATATATAATTTGTGTGTATGTATGTGTGTGTGTATAAATATAAATGTTCCTTATGTAAATATACTGTATCTGACTTTTTTCTCATTGTGTCTTATTTATTTATGGATTATATTTGTTTTGTTTTTATAATGACTTGGTGTGTTCACAGTGACAGACATACAGTCTCAAAACAGGAAGCAAGTTATGAGTACAATGTAATGAAATTAAGTTGATTATGATTTTAACAATCATAAATTATCGATGTAACCATTTCCATGTGTACTGTATATCTAATTTAATATGACACGAGTTATAAAGTTATAAGAGAACATTTAAGCTACAGCTTACGAAAAAGCAAATACACGTGTAAAAAATGGCATGGGTCTAATTAGATTAACCACGGTTTTGAAAATTAAAACATATACGATATTAGATCTACTTTTTGCAGCGTGACTAAAATGTTAATTATGCAGAACATAAAAATACATGATATATTTTATATAATACGACTCCTTTTCTCTGATTCTAACAACCAGTGTGATTAAGAATAAAATACTTTAAAATAAAATAACGTTTTATTACCCCCCCCCCCAAAACAAGAGTCACTGTCAATAATTGCTGCCACATAGTAAGTTTTTTTAGTTTAGTTTAGTTTTTTTAACGATTAACGATTTTTAACGAAAGGTGCTGTTATCATGTTAAGAGCTGTGAGCTCAAGATAGATTAAAGTGACTATTACGTTTTGAATATGGATATTTTTCTTACAAAAACGCATCGATTCGCTACAGGAGGCCTTATTTTCACCCCCTGGAGCCATGTGAGACACCTTTTTTAATGGATGAGTTTTTTATTGAACTTCTCAAGGACTGATGCTGTGCAACACCCGCCGAGTGCCATCAAACACCTTTACAAAAGAAAATCATGACTTCAGGATGAGTAGCCTAATTTATGGCTTAATTTTCATTTTTGGATAAACTAACCCTTTAATGTCCAGAGCGCTGTTTTCTTTGATCCCACTCCCACTGATTTTCTGGCCTACTCCCACAAACATTCTTATATTTAATATAACTTATTATATTGAAGCCGTCATCAATGTGGAGTATTTACAGGTGCATTTTAATGAATTGGTGAAATTAATGTAGTGAAAAAGTTCATTTATTTCAGTAATTGAACTCAAATTGTGAAACTCGTGTATTAAATAAATTAAATGCACACAGACTGAAGTAGGCTAGTTTAAATCTTGGTTGTTTTAATTGTGATTATTTTGGCTTACATTTAACAACCTATACTTGGCTACTTTGGGCACAACTTTAATCACCAAGCAACCACGACATATCCCCCCGGCCCCGCCCCGCTGTCCTCTTTTTGGAAAACTAAACTTTGGTTACCCTTATTTTACACCGCGCAGGTTTACCGAATGCAGCGCTCACATGAAAGGCTTTAACGGGGCGCGTGATGTTGCTACCCCACTGAAATGATATGGAGCCAAAAGAGTCTCAATAAAGATAAATGTGTAGTGGTATGGACTCAAGTAGTCATGTTTGTATTGTTTTCATTAATATTATGACTTATCATCTGTTAAATATGGTTCTTGCTTTAAATGTATATTAAAATAGAATTGTATATTATACTGTAAAACTATGCCAACTTGAACATCACTTAGACCTGTAGACGCTGGCGGGTGACGCTAGAGGGTGATCATGAGCCGCAGGACATAGAGCTTCATTTATGAAGAAGCCACTCTTGCAGCCACTGATTCACAATTGAAAGATTTCTTTCTCTCTCTGTTTATGTGTTTCTGTAGGTAAGATAAGTGATGTGGCATCGCAGTTTGAGTTCATAAAGTGTTTATACTTTAGTTATTTGTGTTAGTTTGATGACTTTGTATACATAATCGATCACTTTAGCGGTTGATGTGCGGCCAGCCGCACCCGCGCGATGGATTGCGCAATCGCGGCTGGGAGGCGGCTGACGCCGCTGCGTTGGTGGAGGCCGCGCGATGCATTGACATGGGTGCTTAGTGTCCTCAGAAATATACTTGTAATCACTCGTTATTATGAGAGTTTATATTTGTTTATTGTAACAATTGTGTTTTGTACATCTGTCATGTTTTAGAGACAACTAAATTGCTGATAAAGATCGTTTACAACAGAGCACATAGAGAGAAATAGTTACTAAAAAGGAAACAAAGAGCTTATACACCGTTTGTGTATGATTATTGAGTATTATTTTCGGATGTCATGGAAATGTTAATGTGTTACAGACAGTATAGCAATATATTCTCATTTTCTTTCAATGTATTGTGATATGATTGTTTAAAGTGAGTTTAAGGGACATAGAGCTTCATTTATATATGAAGAAGCCACTCTTGCAGCCACTGATTCACAATTGAAAGATTTCTTTCTCTCTCTGTTTATGTGTTTCTGCAGCAATAAAACAATATATGTGCCACCAGAAGTCTCCGCCTCTTCTGTGTGTGCAACAAATGCACACACTACATTCACATATGCACACACATGATTCATAAATACACACACAGGATACACAAATGTGCACAAAATTTACAAATGCACACACAAAATTTAAAAAGTACAGAAGATTCACAAATGCATACAAAATTCAGAAATGCACACAAAATTCAGAAATACACAATTCAGAAATGCAAACAACATTTACAAATGCACTCAAGATTCACAAATGCACAGAACAAGATTCAGAAATGTATTTCAGGCCAAGCAGAGAAGCTACCAAACACCTCCACGTTTTCCCTATTTAAATACAGTTACTCGCGTAGTGTAACTCGACCTAGGACGGTAACACAAAACAAAACGTTGCGCTTTTCTAAGCGTGTAAAATGGATAACTATATTGTGTGGCGGACTACCATGGCAAGTGCATATTGAATGAATGGGCTAAGCTAAGTACTTTCAAAGTGTCACCTCGCGCCAAAGCGATTGAGTGCACGCACTGAGACGAGAGAGGTATGCATCAAAGGGAAAAACATAGTTTAATATGAAAACACGGTGGAGTATCCCTTTAAGTCATTTGTGGATTAATGCATATTAGAGATGCGAATCGTTAGGGTTAGGGTTCGATTTGGTGAACTGAATGATTTGTTCGCAAACCGGATATCCAGACTGTCTTGATTTGAACTCTCTCTCTCACAACAGACACGGAAGAGAAGACAATGCTGAATAAAGTCGTTGTTTTTGCCATTTTTGCACCAAAATGTATTTTCGATGCTTCAAAAAATTCCAACGGACCCTCTGATGTCACATGGACTACTTTGATGATGTTTTTCTTACCTTTCTGGACATGGACAGTATACTGTACACACAGCGGACTGAGAGCTCTCGGACTAAATCTAAAATATCTTAAACTGTGTTTCGAAGATAAAAGGAGGTCTTGCATGTTTAGAACAGCATAAGGGTGAGTTATTAATGACATCATTTTCATTTTTGGATGAACTAACCCTTTAACTGCGCGCATTATTGGAGACTCCGTAGCTAAAAAATAAATAAATAAATAAAAAAAATGCAACCATGCACAAATGAGCTTATCAAATATTACTTATTTTAAGGGACGTGTGGAAACTCTACTGCGCGCTGAAATGAGGAAACGCCTGCATCTGAAAAAGCATCACACGCCGAGAATCTTAACTTGTAATGACTAAACATTTTGTCCAACAACAAAAAATAACATTATAGCCTAACATTATTTTACAGCACAACATCAGATACACGTTTAACATTATTTCCTTCTTGATCTGTTCAGGCTTCTTATCACAGAATGACGCAGAATATTTTATACACTGGAATAACGGCTAAATGTATAATGTATAATAAAATATAACTTTACCTAAGTATTAAAATAGTCGTGGTGGTTTTATAAAAACACATATAAACATTGTCGCAGTACAGTGTTTATTATCTAAATGTTCTTTTTGAAAGTCATAATTAGAAGCGTTTCTGTCATTCTGTTACAACGATATTTGGCTGTTTAGGGATTTCTTGGAGCATCCTGAGTTTTAGTACTTCTATAATGTATACCGGTATGTGGATTTTCTGCGCGAGTGTGAATGAAACACACATTACATGAGTTCAGAGCACCAAATAACGGCCAATCCATAAAATAATACTTTATTTATTTTTATTTTTTAAGTACCATATACAAATAGCAAATAATAATAATAATAATAATATAACTAAACCAAAAAACTGTGGTAAAAACAACAACCGGAGGTAGCATATTTATTAAACCGTGGGCTAACTGTAATGTTGCATACCTACTGTTTATTGTGAATATCACAAACTGAGTGCAGACCCCGATTATTAACCTATAATAAACATTAAATCTTGCAAATCTACCCATTCTCAAAATCATTCCCATTGTTGGACTGGTGTTTGAGGCTGATCTTTACACCAACAAGCACATTTCTCACTGGGTGCTGCCTGATAGTGTAACTTAGTATAACTACACTATAATATGAAACTATCTAGGAGAGGTTTTCAAACTTTAATAACTTTACAATTATTAATAAAGTAATAAAATAATAGATTGTTTTGTTCGTGTCCAATGATTTTGTTACAATTTTAGAAGGCCTGTAATGCTGTTGAGCTGTTTTGTTTCATCAATAGGTGGCAGCACATCAATTAATTTAATTCAAGCTGAAGCACTAAAAAAATAAAAATTATATATATATATATATATATATATATATATATATATATATATAAAGCTAAATAGAAATAATAATAATAAAAAAATAAAGTAAGAAAATAATTAAAACTTAAGTATTATAATGCAAACTGAAAATACAAAATAAAAAACAAGATATTATGAATAAATATTGCTAAAAAAAACACTGCTCTGAACTTAATGGAAATGCTCACTAATGCAGAAGTTTTTGTTCAGGTAGTTCATTAGAGATTGGCCCATCCTCCTTTAACTTACAAATAAATGTTTAAATCATTGTACCTATTAAATGATAATGGTAAATCATTTTAATACTTTAGAAATAATTATTTATTCATGTTTCTAGTGCCTCGGCTTCCACTGGAGGGCGCTCTGGTCACATATGCATTCATGTGGGTGAGTTAAAAACAAATACTCAGTTACCATTAAAGCTCCAGGTAAAACTATACAAATTAAATTGTTCAGTTTAAGATGCATTTCAAATGTTTTGAAAGTATCTATGTTTTAAAGTAAAAAAAACTAAAAAAAAAATTATAAAGAAGAATCTATCTCCAGAGTCCTTGTCTCATATGCACCTCAAACTCACATGACCAAATCAATATTAGATTAGGAACATTGACAATGTTTTAGGTTTTATACTTATCATTTAAAAAAAGTGTCATCGCATTTAAAAAAACTCAAATCACTTGTTTAGTGGAGCAAGATGATGTAGTTACTGCAACAAACAGCAGGCGGTGACTGACCAGGCAAACCTTCACTTTAAGGTCTTAATCCATATATATATATATATATATATATATATATATATATATATATATATATATACACGATGCTGGGAGCATAAACTCTCTAAGCTTCCTTATCAAACCAATAACTGCTCTATCTAGTGACAACATCAGTCAGCATCAGGTGTGGAAGCTTTAGACAGGTGAATATTTTTTTCAGTGCATTAATCAGATATATCCTCAGGCTTCTCCTACTCCCTGGACACAGCACTGCATCAAACAGGAGGACTGCATCATCATGTTCAGTTTAAAGAGCAGGAGTTCACTTTTTAGGAGGTGAACAGTCTTGCTGATGTGACGAACAATTAAATAAGCTGAACTATACTAATTTTATTCAGCAGATTTTGATGAGACATTCAGCAAAGCGACTTGCCGTTCTCTGTCAAATTTTGATAACTTGCACCACAAGCATGGCAACATGATTTAATGGCAACAACTCAAGTGAGACTTCTGGGGGGGAAATGAACTAGGCTCTGTTGCCCTCTTTTGATTGTTAATAGTTTGTAAACATGGTGAAATCTCAGGAGACCAACTGAGGAACATAAAATAAAAATGAAATAAAAATGATTATTTGAATGTCTTAAAGTTTTGGCAGTTTAATCAAATGATGAGTCAAGAAAGAGATGTGAGACTCTTGGCTGATTTCACTATGATTCATCACTCACACTAGACATGGAAGGTCAAGTGCATTGAATTATGGGATTCAGTACTTCACACCAAAAGCTCTGAAATACTGCTCATTTTGACACATGTGCACAGATTACATACATACTATACACATACATACATATACAGAAGTAGAATCCCAGCTAACAGGAAACTTTTGCTAACATTCAGGTCAACGGCGTCTTTGGGCCATTTTTACTGGGGCATGAGTCCCAGTAAAACAGCTCTGTGTAAATGATTACTGATAAATCCTTGCCCATCAGTAGAGGATATTTACAATCCATGTTAGGAAACAAAATGCAAATGTATTCTATTGTTTATCGGCGATGGAACAGATTGTGTATCTTGCGAGCAAAGGAAATACCATTTTTTATCCATATATCCATTAAAAAAAAATAATAATAAAATAATGGGCTCACTTTTTGATTGGAGCCTGTACCCCAGTACTGATTAAAGGCTAGAAACTTCCCTGGTTCTGGCAATGTTTTCTCAAACAACTGTTCACTGTTCTACCTGAAACATTAACAGAACACTCTTTAGAACAAAAAGCATTATTTATAGCTAGAGCCTACATTGTTCATATAACTTTTTTTTCTGTTCTAAACATTTTAGTTGGATGTCCGTTTAACATCTGTTAAATGTTACTACTTGTTTCAGAATGTTCAGAAAACATTCAAAAGTAACGTTCCTATAATGTTTGCAAAAATTATAATATGGACTATTTCCTTAATATTTGCAAAACCAAGAAAAAAAAGTTTTTAAAACATTTAAAAACTGGGAGTTTTAAACATGCAGAGAACATTAAACATTAGCAAAACATTAATTGTTGAAACATATTTTTGTTATCTGGAATGTTAGTATGATAATGCTAACATATCCAGAATGATTTAACTGGCTTAAATCAGTCATATTGCTAATAACATTGTTAAACAAAGATTTTAAAGGTCTGTGGCTCTTTGGATGTGCATCTAAGAAATGATGACCTAGTTTCTAAATCTTCAAACAGCAGAAACAGATACCAGATTTGTAAGCTTTTCTGTCCCCTTCCAGTTCAAAATCCCTGTTCCGGCACACTCAGTTCTCATGGCTGGTTTGGGATCTATCGGGTGACGTAATTGCTTGGTGGTGGGGTCAGTTACTGCTCTGCTTTCCCTGTCATCACTAAAACTGTAAGTTACCTGCTGGCCGGCATGTTGATATATACTATACTGGTGGAATGTTGACCTAATTTCAAAAGTGATGCCAACTTCTTTCATCTGAAACCAGACTTTTTTTCACCACAGTAGACAGTATGTTTACACCGGCTGAATTATTCCCTATCCCCTATATAGTGCACTACATGGCATTCACCATACAGAAAATATTAATTCTGTGAACAAGTGACCAGGCTTGCCAGGTTTTCACAACAAAAATCTCCTAATGGCTACTCAAAGCTAAGCCAAAACCAGCCCAGTCACATTTTGGGGGCAAAGTGCAGAGTGATGTCATTAAAACTGTTGATCCATATTGTCGGAAGTGAGAGACTGGAAGTTTTTTAATCTTGAGCACACTAACCTTAAGCCTAACATATTCATACTAAAAGCCTATTTAAATTTGTATTTAATGGGAACTTTAGTTTTGTAAAAAAAAAAAAAAAAAAAAAAAAAAAAAGATGACTGACTCCAAACTTTTCAAAATGTTGTAATCATCCAGAGTCTGAAATTAAATTCCTCCCTCAAATGCAGCTTTCAGCAGCTGTGGTTCACTCGATGGGTGCCTCAGTGCTGTTTACGGCGACTCTGAGAAGCCAGAATGACACAGACCTCACCCACTATGGAGACTCTTTGTCTGGGTGGTGGCTGCTATGGAAACACTAGCAGAAAGAGTGAAGGTTAGAGAAACACTGATAGCTGAATATGGAATTAATAATGCAGGGTTATGCAAGGCCAAGTCTTACTTTCAGGCTGTGAGGTGTTCAGTTCACACTTACATGTGACATTTCTACATATTTCAATTTCAATTTAGAATATTGTCGTGTGCACAGTGAGGAAAAACAAGTTTCCTTGTACATTGAAATTCTTTCTTTGCGGTCCACATTGAATGCCAAGACAAGTGCAAACTATGCAAAAAAAAGATCAAAAACAGACATACACATACAAATAAACATAATAAAGTATAGCTATGTTGAAGAAGTATAAATATAAATTATGTGTATAGAAATATAGAATATGCACATCTGTTTGTGTGAGTGTGCAATATTGACTTGTGATAAAACAATAGTATTGTAACATGAAATTTGGACTTGTGCAAAACAATAATATGGTAAAGTAGTGGCAGTGAAATGTAGTATATCTCTATGGGCGAGTGTGCAATATTGACTTACGTATAAAACGATAGTACAGTAGCCTGTAGCAAATTGGGTGCAATTACATAATAATAATAATAATAATAATAATAATAATAATAATAATAATAATAATAATAATAACAGCTTTAAAATTAATAATGTGCAAATCAGGGCTCTGAACCGGTTCAAGGAACAAAAACTAAACAAACGAAATTTTGGCAGGAACAGAAACAGAAACGAAATCAAATTTGATAGTTCCGAAAAGAATCGAAAATTCTAAATGGCCATTAACCGTTTAATAACGTTATTTTATCATTCCATTTAATATTTGAAATTTGCTGTCAACCAATCACGAATTCCAGTAGTATGGCATATTCAAATGTGATGCTGAAGCCAACGAGTAAAATGTCCGCTCAGCTGTGAACTCACTAGGCAAGTTGCAATGGCAATGCACCGCCCTTAGAACAGAAGAACTATAAAACAGAAAAACTATAGGATTACATAAAAAGGAATATAGGCATATACACTAAATATAGTTTGCTTAGATCATATTGACAGATTAACAAAACAAAATAAAAAATTTGCTAAATTCAGCTATGAATAATGTCTTGCTTCTGTATAACCAACCAGCGTTGGTATGACCTTAAAGGGGGGGTGAAATGCTATTTCATGCATACTGAGTTTTTTACACTGTTAAAGAGTTGGATTCCCATGCTAAACATGAACAAAGTTTCAAAAATTAAGTTGTATGATTGAAGGAGTATTTCTGTTCCAAAAATACTACTTCCGGTTTGTCACAAGTTTCGGAAAGTGTTTTTCGAGTATGGCTCTGTGTGACGTTAGATGGAGCGGAATTTCCTTATATGGGTCCTGAGGGCGCGTCTGCCGGAAGAGCGCGCGCTCCCGTATAGCACAGCACTGAGAGCACAACAGACTTCACTGATCAGAGGCTCAGAGCGTCGCGAAATGTCACAAAAGGAGTGTGTTTTTGGTTGCCAGGGCAAGACGACCCTGCACAGATTACCTAAAGAGAAACAGCATTAAGGGACCAGTGGATGGAGTTTATTTTTACAGAGCATCAACGGTGTTGTGTAAGTGTGTGTTCCCCTGTATTATGAAGATGCTTGTTTTACAAACAAGGCCCAGTTTGACGCCGGATTTGCACATCGTTTATTTCTTAAGGATAATGCAGTCCCAACGAAAAAGGGTCACAATCGTGTGTTGGAACCGCATGCGGTGAGTGAAACGGCTTCAAATATCTCTGTGTTGTTAACTTAGCTATCGGCGCGTAAGCACATCAAGTAAACAACATGCGATGTTGTCATCAAACTGCATGAGTAAAACTGCTTCAAATATCTCTTTGTTGTTAACTTAGCTATCGGCGCGTAAACACATCAAGTAAACAACATGCGATGTTGTCATCAAACTGCACTTTCCACATGTACAGCTTAAAAAAAAAAGAACTTAATCATTTTCCAAAACCGCTAAGCAAATATATATACAGTTTCAGTACATACCACATAGAGCCGCTGTTGTTGCTGCTGCTCTTGTTAAATTTCAGCCTCTGGATCATAAATATACGCTGAATCTGACTGTTAGCAATGGTTTGTTTTGGTTGGTTTTGTCCTCAGGTAATGTCACAGCTTCCAAACGCTATCAGCGCAAAAGCCTACTGGCTCTCGTGATTCTTTAGCTCCGCCCACACGTCACGCCAACAGACGCTCGTGTTTTTCCGGAAAAAATCGGTACAGACTATCTTTCTCTTATGAATATAATAAAACTAAAGACTTTTTGGAGTTATGAAGGATGCAGTACTACTCTATAGGTACTCAAGATTAATAGGATATTGAGTGAAAACGAGCATTTCACCCCCCCTTTAAGCGCACACACAACATAATTTTGCTATATTAAAGCCTGTTCATTTTCAAAATAAAATAGAGTTAAAGAAACTAATAAAAAAGTTACACTTCTCTGTTTTTCAAAATTTGTTGCATTCAGCGTAACCGTGCCTCACTGTGCCAATGTGAAGGATGATGTTTTATGTCAATGAAAGTACAAACACTATATAACAAATCATAATTGATGTATTGTTTTTTTGTTGTTTTAGTTTTTTCTCAGCAGTCTTCACCACTGTCTGCAGATGTTTGCGGTCCCTCACTGCAGTGCTGCCATGCCACAAAGTGATGCAGCTGGTCAAGACACTCTCAACAACACAGTTGTAGAAGTTGTTGAGGATCTTAAGGCCCGTTCACACCAAGCACGATAACTATAAAGATAATGATAAAGATATAGTTCTAAAAATCGTTCTCATTATTAAAGAATAGCAGAGTCCACACTACAACTGTAACGATAAAAGCATAGAGAAATGGTATCGTTGGAATCATTTTCAGAACTATTTTTTTCCAGCTGATGAACGATACAAACATTGACATCCAATCAGAATCCATCCTGCTATGAGGGCTCAAGGATTTAAAGCGGCAGACGCACGTGCACTCAGAATAAACAGACGATATCGTTCGCTGGTGTGGACGCTAATATCGTTATCTTTATAGTTATCTTTATAGTTCTCGTTCTTGGTGTGAACGGGGCTTTACAGTAGGTGATATGCCAAACTTCCTCAGCTTTCTTAGGAAGTACAGCTGCTGTTGTGCCTTCTTAACCATATGAGTGGTTCTGACCCCCATCTGACCCCCAGGTATTTAAAGCTGCTCACCCTCTCCACTTCAAGCTCTCGGATAAACAGTGGCTGGTGAGTTCTCCTCTCTTTCCTCGTGTCCACTATTATCTCCTTTGACTTGTCCGTGTTGAGGGGGAGGTTATTGTCCTCACACCATGTCACAAGACTTGCCACCTCCCTCCTGTAGGCCTCTTCATCCCTGCCAGTGATCCTTTCTATCACTGCGTTGTCGTCAGTGAACTTCACGATGTTGTCGAAGGCAACACAGTCATGTGTGAACAGTGTGTAGAGGGTGGGACTGAGAACGCACCCCTGTGGGGTGCCAGTGTTTGTTGTGATGGTGTCTGAGGTCCTATTTCCAGTCCCAGTCAGGAAGTCTAGGAGCCACTCGAAGAGTGTGGGGTGTAGTCCAAACAGTTTGTCAATAAGTTTATGGGGGATGACCATGTTGAAGGCGGAACTATAGTCAATAAAAAGCATCCTGATGTAGGTATCCTTATCTTCGAGGTGAGAGAGGGAAATATGGAAGGCAGAAGCAATGGTGTCTGATGTGGACCTATTGGTCCTGTATGTGTACTGCAGGGGGTCCAAAGTGTCCGGCATACTGCTCTGAATGTGGGTCAGCACCACTCTCTCAAAACACTTTATAATAATTGGAGTGAGTGCTGCTGGCCTGTAGTCATTCAGACAGGTTGGGGGGCTCTTCTTGGGAAGGGGGATGATAGTTGTGGTTTTGAAGCAGGATGGGACGGTGCTTTGACTGAGAGAGAGGTTAAAGATTAAAGTAAATACATCACGCAGCTCTGTAGCACAAGCTCTGAGGGCATGCCCAGGGATGTTGTCTGGCCCTGCTGCCTTGCCGGGGTTGATTTTCTTTAGCGCTTTGTGTAGCAGAGCTGATGAGACAGTAGGAGATGGGGAGTGGTGTTGGGTGGTCCGAGTGTGTGTGTGCCTTCTCTCTGTGTTGATGCCGGAGGTCTCGAAGCGGGTATAGAATGTGTTGTGGTCATCCGATAGGCTGTCTGAGGGGCTGATAGTAGTGTTCGTGGTGGTCCTTTAGTTTGTGATGTGCTGCAAGCCTTGTCACATCCACCTGGCATCAGAATTAGAGTAGAAACTGTCCAGCAGTTGGTGGTTGCCATTGACTTCCATAGTATTGTTTTCCGACTATGGAAGTCAATGGCAACCACCAACTGTTTGATTACCAGCAATCTTCAATATATCATAAGAAAGCAGTTTTGGAAAGACATGAGGGTGAGTAAATGATGACAGAATTTTCTTTTTTGGGCGAACTGTCCCTTTAACCTGTTTGGGGACAGGGTTTGTTTGTTTGTTTGTTTGTTTGAGTCTTTGTCTGTAGGCTATGTTGATTATATGGATGACAGTTTTGATACAGAAGAAATGTATGTGTATTGATTAATAAAATCAGAGATTGCTTGGCTTCAAAACAAGTGGTATAAATCCTGCCTGTAAGCATATAATTTTTGTTTCTGCATAATCACCACTCAGACATGCTCCCCTGAGGCCATAAGATGATTAATGTTTTGCATGGAATTACAAATGAGACAGGTGGATATGCGCTCTTTTTTGACTTACTGTCCTCTAGGTCTGAAGATTGAGATTGGTATGATTAATAATGAATAATCTTAAAAGACAGCCATTAATGTGTGTATAAACGATCACAATTGGCCCACTGGTGTTTGGCAAATTTGATTAGCTTGCTGTGAGTGTCCTTTCATCTTCTCATCATTGCTTCTTGTTTTCTTGGCTTTCAGCTGTATAAATGGCCTTTCTGTGCTGACTAGGATACTGGCTACATGCATGGAAATACTTTGTTTGATGTGTGCTACCACAATGGAGTATAAAACCAACATTATGATGAATCCCACAAAATTCAAGAGAACCTTGAGAGCTCATGTAGGTTTTCATTTTTATTGGTGGCCCCAAATCGATTCTGATTAGATTCCCCAATTGCTTCATTTATTTATTTCAGCATGTCCATTTTTCTCACAAATGAACAAAATATTTATATGAATTGTGTTAATTATACAAGGCAGTGTTTCAGACTATTTCAGACCAGTATCTCTTCTTTGTGAACTGTTCATGGAATGGAATGACTCATAAGTGTGATTTGTTTCAAGAATAGGCCTGTTTTTCATTCATTAAAAAGAACTGGCTTATCCACCTTATTTTGCAGACTTCCGATTCATTAGCCACTCTACAGATAAATAACTAGGAATAACAAATCGCTTACAATTATGACAATACATTAAAATTATTTAATACGAAATACTAGTTTGTAATATCAAGCAGAATACAGCTGAAATAACTAGAAGTCTTGTTCATTCAAGTTAAAAAATGGCTGCTCCCATTCTTACATTAGGTGACAAACGGCCTTTGATACATTAAGGGCATAAATGGGCTCTTAAATGGTTTTAATCATATTTGACAGACAGAAGTTTTTCTGTTCACCTTTGGTGAATTTTCGTCATCTGCTGCCCTCTTTTGGGCCTTCTGTTGTTTACTGTTATGTGGATGATGTACAAATTTATTTGCCTTTTAAAACAAATGACAAAGCTTCATTTCTGTCATTACTTAATTGCCTGAGAGATTTAAAAATATGGCTGGATCAGAACTTTCTTTGTCTTAATGAAAATAAGACTGAGATTGTGGTGTTTGGTCGTCCTGGGGATTTAAGTTTGTGTAGATGCACTTGGTGATTTAGGTTTTAATGTTCATTCATTTACCAAGATTCTCGGTGTGATTTTTGACAGTGCTTATTTGAAAAACAGATTAGTTCTGTTGTGTGGTTTCTTTCAACTGAGACTGTTGGCTCTACCTGCCACCTAAGGAGTTTGAAAGTGTAATTCATGCTTTTATAACATCTAGACTAGACTACTGTAACTCTTTATATGTTGGTTTGGATCAGTCATCACTTCAATGCTTACATTTACACCAAAAAGCAGCAGCTCGGCTTTTAAATGGGACTAAAAAGTATGAGCACATTGCCCCTGTCTTAGCTTCACTACACTGGCTTCCTGTCTGCTTCAGGATTGATTTCAAGATTTTATTGTTTGTTTTTAAGATTTTAAATGGGTTGGCACCTGCGTATTTATCAGAGCTTTTACATGTCCATACTCCTGTTAAAGTACTGAGGTCATCCAATCAGGTGCTCCTCAATGTACCGAGAACTAGGTTAAAAAAATAAAGGTGACCGGGCTTTTTCAGTGGTGGCACCTAATTTGTGGAATAGTTTACCTGTACACATAAGAACTGCTCAGATTGTTGGGATTTTTAAGTCATTACTTAAGACACACCTGTATTCCTTGGCTTTTATTTCGAGCTGATCTGAGACATTGTGATGTTTTTACTGTATTTGTCTTATTTGTGTGTGACTTTTTATTTTTACTAAAATTTTCCAGACATTGTTAAGCACTGTGGTCAACCATGGTTGTTTTTAAATGTGCTATATAAATAAATTGAACTAAATTGAACATTAAAATTAAGTGTATCAGTCATTTTCTTGTGACTACACTTGTAATGTTATTAATTTTTTTTTTCATACAGCCTGCAAGGACAACTCATGGAAGATGATGCCAATATTTAGCAATTTCACATTCTTTTATCATGTCCTATTAATACAGACTTATAAGAAGTCACATTCTACAAGTGAAAGATTCATCAGGACAAACTTTGCATAGGACTCAAGGTTTTGTACCAATTCTCTGAAAGTTCTTATGTGAGGTACAATCAATTTTAGTGACACACAACTTCTTACCCTTCTTCAGAGCCCATGGCAAAGACCTAATTCTCTTATAGTCTTTCTCACTGGTGGTGACCTGTCCCAATGCTTCAAAATATTGTCCAGAATTGGAGCCAGTGAAGCAGGCTGTCATGGAAGGTGAGGAATGAGCACCATTTTAGCATACACCCATAATCACATACTGTGTTTTTTCCTGCTCTTCATTCACCTTTTTACAGTGGTACGAGTCTAAGATCGTTGTCTGCAAATGTCTACATATTTAATCATATATTGGTTCATGTAGTTTTCCTCCTTGTCACTGCATTCTGTCTTTGAATTTAGTCACAATATTAAAGTTAGAGAAACACATGGCACACGGCACCAAAAAAATTAGAAAACTTGATTGAAGTCCTTCAGTGCATTTAAAAATAGGCCTAAATTTAATTGTGTGGTTTGCCTTTTAATGGTCAGAAGTATATAAATATTATACATCCAAACTGCCAACTACTTCTTTGTGGAGAATGTGAAACACTGTGGGTAATATAATCCTGTATTGATAGTATTATACTTAAGCTGGCACACTACTTTGAATACACCATGAAATTGCAATGAAGCAGCAATGAAAAGTTTGAGAAGTGTAACTGTTACGTGATATTTAGATGATGAAGCCCCACACAGGGTCAAATACGGGTCTCTATATTGCTGTTCCGCATATATGCTAATAAAATCTCTGATGTATGTCAAATGTATGCTGATGCTGTTATTCACGCATATGCAAAAATATGCAGCTGACTATATATGCAGTTACATCAGCAAAATTTGAATAATTCAAACTTAGAATAAAGCACAAATTTAGAAATCTGAAGTATCTGTTCTTAAGGAGAATCTTGAGGTTTTCTGGAGTTTAGATAACTAGGAAACAGCAGATATTCTCACATTTAATATTTATTTGAATTATCACTCGGTATGTTATTTAACCATCTATTACAATGTCTTTGGAAGGCTTTTGTCTTTTACACACATAAAAATGCACAAATTTACATTATTTATATATTTCTTTGTCTTTTTTTTTAAGTAGTCTAAAAGTAATGGATAATGTTATTAACTACACTTTTTGTCATGTAATTTGGAATCAGTAACAGATGACACTTTGTAAGTAATCTATCCAGCTCTGGAGTAGATAGATCTCACTCACTCACTGGCCATTCGGTAAACCTTGCTAGTACCAGGTTGGACCCATTTTTGCCTTCAGATCAGCCTTAATTCTTTGTGGCATAGATTCAACAAGGTGTTGGAAACATTGCTCAGAGATTTTGGTCCATATTGACATGATAGCATCACATAATTGCTGCAGATTTGTCGGCTGCACATCCATAATTCAAATCTCCTGTTCCCCCAAATCCCAAAGCTGCTCTATTGGATAGTAAAATGAACTAATTGTCATGTTCAAGAAACCAGTCTGAGATGATTTGAGCTTTGTGACATAAAATCCCCTTTCTTCGAATTGGTTGACTGAATGTTTCACTGACTAAGTAAAGACGGTCTGTCTGAAAGACATGAATAGCGTTAAAAGTGAATATGACAAAGTAGAGAAAGAGTTGTAGTTAAATGAACCCTTATTGATAGATACAGTGACTCTTTTATGTTTCTGAGTTCTTTCATGTTTCTATTTGGCATGAGTGACTGGTTCTTTATTGGCCCGAGGTCACATCCTCTGCATTACATCACTTTAAAGTGTACCCCATGGCTTGAGTCTTCAGTTTTGATTGACTTTTCAGCTGATAAGTATTAAGGCACCTGTCTTTCCTTTGTCCTTTTCAACTTCAGCTATCTTCAAGATTAACTACCTTCTGGCAACATATTCCAAGTCACAGCCCAGAGCTCCACTTCAAGTCATAATCTAATCATATATGAGACCCAGGCTAGCTCACAAAAGCCTTTTAACAGAGAGAATAACAGTTCAGCAGTTATGCTTAAGTGAGAAGAGAAGTTATGGACATAGTTGGTATAATGGGACAGTTTAAATAATGTCTCGAAAGACATAATTTGGTGTAGTTAAAATAAAGCTTGATAAGGTCTCAGAAGTCTGTGTGTGGACTGGAAGGTTGAAGCTTTAGAAAGACGAGTTGGAATTGGCACAACAACAGGCAAACTGCAGCCAATGAGACGAGAGGCTGGGGAATCGAGCTGTCTGGCAACAAAAATGTAGAGATTTGAAAAGCAAATAAATCTGTTGCACGAATCAGAGTTGTTGGTAGAAGAGATTTGTGGCTCATATCCTCAAACCAAGTACTGCAGAGAACATGACATCCTACAGATAAAAATAAAATGAAACCCATTGTTCTCTTCTCAGCCTCTCACACTGATCGCAGCTGATTTAACATATGTTAAGGTAAAAGAAGTGTGAACTTACATATATGAACTCAAGTCTTAATGCATCCTATGTTAACTAATATTACACATCAGTCACTATAAATTTTGTACAGTTTGTGTTCACAGAAAAGCTTACAGCAAAAAACTTTAATTTGACTAATTTTCAGATATGAGTAAGTTGGAATCCAATACTATTTAAAAGTGTAATCCAGAATAAAAAAAGAAAAAAAAAGAAATCCGTTTTCTTTGGCAAAAATTAAATCTCAGTATAGTCTAGACCACGAAGAAGCCATTTTATTTTTGTATCCTTCATGGCCTAGGAAATGAAGAATGCATTTCAAGGTCGCATTTGAAGAAGCTTTCAAATTGGGACAACCTAGAATTCTATAGATTTCAAAAATCATTTACTGTATTCCAGCCTAATTTGAGGGTTGCAGGCTGCATTTTGACATCTCATTTTTTTATTTAGTGTTTAAAAAAATCATAATTTAGACTAGAATCAATTGTTTATTGCATTTCTAATAATAGACTATATGTATACCAATTAATGAAAAAGGCCACTGCAGTAAGTGATTTTTGTACGCATGTGGTTTTAGTTGGTTCTAAATGTTAGCATGAACTTTGCATATATTTTTTTGTGGAAATGTTCTCTCTTGAGATTTCATTTATCTCTTTAGATTTAATTTCACCATTGGGATGTAAGACTTACATTTCCATATGTCTCTACATCTCTCCAACTCCTTCTACTTCTTATCCAAAGTTCTGTTGTCAGGAGAGTCTGCTTTCTCTTCCGAGATGCGTTTTGGCATGGAGCTACTTGATATCTACTAATCTAAAAATGAGACACTGAAATAAAAATAAAAAATTAGAAAAAGAACACCAGAGAATGAAACTTTAAATCAGTTCTTTTCAAATTAGTGAGGAAATAACAGTTGCACAGATATTGTTGCAAGCTTCTGTATTTTGAAGTTTGCTAAATTTATGCTGGGTAAATAAAATTGTGCAGGGACATCAATTTGGCAGTTGCAGCAAAAGAGGGTCTATAGTTGCTGTCTCTGGCTGTGAATCAAGTGTGACATGACTGAAATCCTTTGGGGTAGTTTAGTTTATTTGTATAGCGCTTTTTATGATACAAATCACTGCAAAGCAAATTAACAGAAATTAGTTTATATGTCAGTTTATATGCATATGGCAGAAATGTATGGAATCAATTAAAGAAGTAATCAAACAGATGATGAATGCTATTAACAGCAATTGTTATATGATGCAATCATACTTATGGCAATATTTGTTAGTTCTGTTTGTTGTTTCAGGGTTAGCATCATCTGAAGTCTTCTGAGGGGTTAGCATCATCTCTTCTCAGGTGTTCTGGATCCAGACTGGAGCTTGTGTAAATCCTAGTTACGGCAAAACAAACAAACAAATAGAGACATAATTAGCATAGCTGCTGTTCCAACCAAGCAAAATTGATTAGTTTATCCCAGGCTAAAGAATAATAAAATGAATTTGATCAGATAACTGCAATCCAAGATTATGAGATGCATTATTTGAATGCTTGGCCAAAGAGATGTTTTTTAGTCTATAGTTAAACAGAGAGAGTGTGTCTGAACCCCGAACATTATCAGGAAGGCTATTCCAGAGTTTGGGAGCCAAATGTGAAAAAGTGGACTCCTTTAGTGGATTTTACTATCCTAGGTACTACCAAAAGTCATGCATTTTATGACCTTAGGAGGCTTGATGGATTGTAGTGTGGTAGAAGACTAGTTAGGTATGCAGGAGCTATACCATTTAGAGCCTTATAGGTGAGTAATAATCATTTGTAACTGATACGGAACTTAATAGGTAGCCAGTGCAGAGACTGTAAAATTGGGGTAATATGATCATATTTTCTTGACCTGGTAAGGACTCTAGCTGCTGCATTTTGGACTACATGTAGTTTGTTTGTTGAAGATGCAGGACAACCTAGAAGTGCATTACAATAGTCCAGTCTAGAGGTCATAAATGCATGACTAGCTTTTCTGCAGGTATAACCTGTTTCATAGCTTGGCAATGTTTCTAAGATGGAAGAATGCTGTTTTTGTAATATGGGAAATATGGTTTTTAAAAGACAAGTTGCCATTTAATATCACCCAGATTTTTGACTGTAGAGGAAGTAACAGTACATCCATCTAGTTGCAAATTGTACTCTATGAGATTCTGTATACTGTTTTTTGGTCCAATAAGTAATATCTCTGTCTTATCCTAGGAGAAAATTATTAGTCATCCAATCTTTTATATTTTTTACACACTCTGTTAGCTTAGATAATTTCGAAGTTTTATCCAGTCTCGTTGAGATATATATTTGAGTATCATCAGCATAACACTGTAAACTAATACCGTATATTCTAATAATATAGGGGCAAAATGTATATTGAAAATAGCAGAGGACCTAGGACAGATCCTTGTGGCAATATTTTACTGTTGAAAATGAGACGACTACCCATTTAAATAAACAAAGTGGTAGTAATCGGACAGGTAGGATGATTATAGTTATAGTATAGTTTTGCAATCAATCTATGAGAATGTCAAGATATATGGTGTCAAACGCAGCACTAAGATCAAGTAAAACTAGCAATGAGATGCAGCCTTGGTCTTATGCAAGAAGCAAGTCATATGTAATTTGAACAAGTGCAGTTTCTGTGCTATGGTGGGGCCTGAAACATGACTGAAATTCTTCATACAGATATTTATTTATTTATTTGCAGGAAGGAGCACAATTGAGCAGACACTACTTTTCCTAACATTTTAGACATTAATCTAAGATTTGAAATGGGTCTGTAATTGGCCAGTTCACTAGGATCTAGTTGTGTTTTTTTAATAAAAGGCTTAATAACCACTAGTTTGATTGATTTTGGGACTTGACCTAAAGATAACGTCTCGGTTACGTACGTAACCCTCGTTCCCTGATGGAGGGAACGGAGACGTTATGTCGACCGACAAATGGGGTCTCACTTGGGAGGCCAATCATCTCTGATTTTAAGAGAAAACGCCAATGAAGTTGGCAAGTGGATTAACACACCTGAGCCACTCCCCGTGCCAGCGGGTATAAATAGGGCGACAGGTGCATCCACTCATTAGGTTTTACGCTGAGGAGCCGAGAACGTGTCCCGGCAACAGCGAATGGTTCAAGGTTGTGGCATGGGGACATAACGTCTCCGTTCCCTCCATCAGGGAACGAGGGTTACGTACGTAACCGAGACGTTCCCTATCTGTCGGTCACTACGAGTTATGTCGACCGACAAATGGGGTCCTATGGAAAACGCCATAACCTGAACCTCGTCACAACCCTGAGGCGCTGCAATTGTTGACAAGCCTTGGCGTGCCACAAAAGCTACGCTTAAGGTCGTAACCTTCCCAAAGCCCCAGCGCAAATTCACTGACCTTGGTACCGAAGGGGCCAAAGGGTGAGTACATCGCTGCTGGAGAAGGCCATGCTGCTGTTCCGCCCACATAAAGTAAATGGAAGGGATTTCAACCTTCAGTGAAAGATTGCTTCAAATCTTCCCTATTTGTTCTTTCAGCTGGCAAGACAATGGGGAAGCGAGCCTTTAGGAAAGGTCGCTACGGAGACCACATCCTACCCGTAGGGAGGTGACATGTGGACATACCGATATGGACTGACCCAGGGGGCAGTACTACATATGGAAAGGGTCTCTGAGGCAGGTCCTACCTTGGAGTAGGGATGGAACGGCTGCCAGAAGAGACTGACAGAGCGATCTGTCAAGGGAAGACACGGGTTTGCCAAGAGGGAAACCTTACCGTGGAAGAATACACATATGGGATTACCCGTAGGGAACCCAGCCATATGGACACCTAGCCCAGTACAGGGGCTGACCGGCTCCGGGCATGCTAACGCCAGTACTGGGCCTGGCGCCAGACTGCTCCGCCAAGTCTGACGCCGAGGGTGCTGGAGGATGCTCGACCAGGGTACGCCAACCGGGGAACTCTACTGGGAGAAGAAGGCGCTCACATCCCCGTGTTAGGGGGAATGGCGCAGCAAGCGAGACACCCAGCCAGCCCTTCCCGCCAATTACCTGTTACCCAACACACGGGAGGAAACTGGCTCTACACGGAGGTTGTAAAACCTCGCAAAGGTGTTAGGTGTCGCCCAGCCCGCAGCTCGACAAACGTCTGCCAGAGAGGCGCCGTGCGCCAACGCATAGGAGGAGGCCACACTCCGTGTGGAGTGGGCCCTCACCCCCAGGGGGCACGGCTCGCCTTGGGAATGGTAAGCCAAGGCGATGGCGTCCACTATCCAGTGGGCCAACCTCTGCTTAGAGACAGCCTTCCCCTTCTGCTGACCTCCAAAGCAGACCAGGAGCTGCTCAGAGCTTCTGAAGCTCTGGGTGCGGTCCACGTATATGCGAAGCGCTCTTACGGGACACAGCAACGACAAGGCTGGATCTGCCTCCTCCAGGGGCAGCGCTTGCAGGTTCACCACCTGGTCTCGGAAGGGAGTGGTGGGAACCTTGGGCACGTATCCAGGCCGGGGTCTCAGGACAACGTGAGAGTAGGCCGGCCCGAACACAAGGCACTCTTCACTTACCGAAAATGCTTGGAGGTCCCCGACCCTCTTGATGGAAGTGAGCGCGATCAGGAGCGCTGTCTTGAGAGACAGGAACTTCAGCTCAACCGAATCCAGCGGCTCAAAGGGACCCCTCTGAAGTCCCGCCAGGGCAATAGAGAGGTCCCAGGAGGGAATCAGGGGTGTCCTAGGAGGATGTAACCTTCTGGCACCCCTCAGGAACCTAACGATCAGGTCATGCCTCCCCAGGGACCGGCCGTCCACTGCATCGTGATATGCTGCAATGGCAGCCACATACACCTTCAGGGTGGAGGGTGACAGCCCACGCTCCAGCCTACCTTGCAGGAAAGAAAGCACGACTCTGACCGGGCATCTCCGGGGGTCTTCCCGGTGAGAAGAACACCAATTCGTGAACAGACTCCACTTCAGAGCATAGGCCTGCCTCGTAGAAGGGGCTCTAGCCTGAGTGATAGTGTCTACCACCGCTGGGGGCAGATCACTTAGGTCTGCCGCGTCCCGTCTAGAAGCCACACATGGAGGTTCCAGAGATCTGGGCGCGGGTGCCAAATGGTGCCAGGCCCCTGAGAGAGAAGGTCTCTCCTCAGGGGGATGCGCCAGGGAGGGGCTGTCACGAGGAGCATGAGTTCCGAAAACCAGGTCCGGGTGGGCCAGTAAGGCGCAACCAACAGGACCTGTTCCTCGTCCTCCCTGACCTTGCACAGTGTCTGTGCGAGCAGGCTCACTGGGGGAACGCATACTTGCGTAAAGCCAGAGGCCAGCTGTGTGCCAGTGCATCTGTGCCCAGGGGGGCCTGGGACAGGGAATAGTACAGCTGGCAGTGGGAGGACTCGTGGGAAGCAAACAGGTCTACCTGGGCTTCCCCGAATCGACTCCAGATCAGCTGGACCGTCTGGGGATGGAGTCGCCATTCCCCGGGGAAAGTGAGCTGTCGTGAGAGCACGCTGGCTGCACGATTGAGCTCCCCCGGGATGTGGACAGCACGCAGCGACTTGAGCCACGTCTGACTCCAGAGGAGGAGATGACGGGCGAGTTGAGACATGCGACGTGATCGTAAACCGCCTTGTCGGTTGATGTACGAAACAGCCGCAGTGTTGTCCGTGCGGACCAACACGTGCTTGTCCAGCACTAGCGGACGAAACCGTCGCAAAGCTAGATGCACTGCCAGCAACTCCAGGCAGCTGATGTGCCACAGCAGTCGAGGTCCTGTCCAGGACCCTGAAGCTGCCTGCCCGTTGCATGTCGCGCCCCAGCCCGAGTTGGAGGCATCTGTTGTGACAACAACGTGCCGGGACACTTGTTCTAAGGGCACGCCGGCCCGTAGAAAAGCAAGGTCCGACCAAGGACTGAATAGGCGGCGACACATCAGTGTGATGGTGACACGATGTGTACCGCGGCGCCATGCCCATCTCGGGACTCGGGAGTGTAACTAGTGCTGAAGTGGTCTCATATGAAGCAACCCGAGCGGCGTGACTGCGGCTGCGGATGCCATATGCCCCAGGAGCCTCTGAAAGTGTTTCAGCGGTACCACTGTCCTGCCTCTGAAGGAACTCAGGCAGTTCAGCACTGAGTGGGCACGCTCGCTGGTGAGACGTGCCATCATACTCACCGAGTCTAACTCCATACCGAGATAAGAGATTCTCTGCACAGGGGAGAGCTTGCTCTTCTCCCGGTTGACCTGAAGCCCCAACTGACTGAGGTGCCGAAGCACGAAGTCCCTGTGATCGCACAACTCTTCTCGGGACCGGGCCATAATGAGCCAGTCGTCGAGATAGTTGAGGATCCTGATGCCCACTTCCCAAAGTGGGGCAAGGGCGCCCTCCGCGACCTTCATGAAGACACGGGGGGACAGGGAGAGCCCGAAGGGGAGGACCTTGTACTGCCATGCCTGACCCTCGGAAGCAAAACGCAGGAACGGTCTGTGACGAGGGAGGATAGAGACATGAAAGTACGCGTCTTTCAGGTCGATCGCTGCAAACCAGTCCTGGGGCTGGACGCATTTGATAACGCGTTTCTGCGTCAACATCCTGAACGGGAGCTTGTGTAGGGCCCGATTCAAGACTCGCAGAACCAGGATAGGTCGAAGGCCACCGCTTTTCTTGGGCACGATGAAGTAAGGGCAGTAAAGCCCCGTCCTCATCTCGGCTGGAGGGACCGGCTCGATTGCATCCTTCGCCAGGAGGACAGCAATCTCCTCGCGCAAGACAGGGGCGTCCTGGACTGCCACCGAAGTCTCGAGCATGCCATTGAACTTGGGGGAGTCGCCGGGCGAACTGAATCGCATAGCCGAGTCGAACCGTCCGGATGAGCCAGCGTGACGGGTTGGGCAGCGCAAGCCACGCTCCCAGATACCGTACAAGTGGCACCAAAGGGACAGTCGACATACCCGCAGTGGTGCAGCGATGGGGAGTCGTGCCGGAAGGCCCAGAAGGCACTGCGTCCTGGGTCATCGCAACCACACTCCCCGTGTTCCCGGAGGAACTGGCCAGAGACGCGTGGAGAGGCGTTGCGTCTCCGAACCGCGACCTCTTGGCCGCTGGCGAAAGGGGGCGTCGTGGGTGAGAATGAGGAAGCTGTGCGTCGCTCATTGTCAGCCCACAAGCCTTGCAACTCGGAGGAAGGAGAAATTGCTCTTCCAATGAAAATGTGGGTGCCACTGGCCGTTCGACCAGCGGCGGAACAGAACCAGAAGATTCTCCACCCGGCCCTCCTCCGGGGGAGGGAGTGGCACTCTCTCCGCCATCTCCTGAAGAGCAGTTCTCCGCATCTCCGAGTTGCCCGTGTCAGGGCCGCTTAGTCGACTTCCCCGAGGACTTTGCAGCCGGGAGTCGTGTCACTCCTGCGCGGGGCTCGACGCGCCGGCCTCGAAGAACTCTCAGCACGGGGCAGAGCTGGTGTGGAGGACGCAGGGGGGTGCCCTCGGCGACGAGCAGGCTGAGGCACTGCCTGCGAAGGAATGGTGGCAACCAGAGGATCACGTCGTGGCAAGATGTGCTGTATGGCCTCAGTCTGCTGTTGTTCTGTCAGGAACTACTGGGCACAGCCCCTGACAGCGTCGCCACACAGGACAGCCTGGGACATGGGAGCATCGAGAAAATGAACTTTGTCAATGTCTCTCATACAGACCAGGCTGAACCTGAAACGGCACTACTGGACCACCAGAGTGGACATCGCTTACCCGAGGGACTGCGTTGTGACTTCCGTCACCCAGAAGGGGGAGGTCAGTCGCCATGCGCAGCTCCTGCATCAACCTCGGGTTGGACCTACCCTCGTGCATTTGTTAAAGCCTTGGCTTGTTGGGTTTGCAGGATAGCCATGGCATGCAAAGCAGAGACAGCTTGGCCCGCAGCACTGTAAGCCTTGGTAGCGAGCGCGGCCGACAGCTTACAGGCCTTGGGTGAGGGGCGCGGACTATCCCTCCCAGTGGCGGCGTTTTGCGGACACAAGTGCACCGCAATCGCACTCTCCTGCTGGGGAATGTCAACACACCCCTAGCTGCCTCGCCATCGAGGGTAGTGAGGACGGAGGAACGAAATGAGCTGCTTCCGGCCGTAAAAGGGGCCATCCACGACTACATCACTTCCCCATGCACATCCGGGAAGAAAGGAACCAGAGTAAAACGCGGTTGTGAGTCGCGCTCCACACCGAGAACCAATCAAACAGCCATGAGCACTCAGGGCTGGCGGTGCATTCACCTCCATCCTGATGCTCACAGCTGCCCGGGCAAGCACGGCTGTCGACTCTGGGTCCAATTCGGCAGTGGCGACAACACCCGAGGGGGGCAGCCCCGCCGAATCTTCATCCACAGAGGTCGATAACCCATCCCCCGATGCTGCAATCGACATCTGATCTCCGGCGGCAAACTGAATGACCCGCTGGGACTGCCATAAGACAGCCCAGCAAAATCACCCAGCAGCTGCACAGGACAAACACTGCGGAAGGGGTAAGAGGTCCGTGGGGCGTGGCCCGGCGGAGAAGCTCTCACGGTCACCTTCAAATCTCCCAGAGCACTAGCCGGCGGTCCTCTGCTCGAGACAGAGAAACCAGAACGGGTAGTGACAGAGGGGTCTGCTCCCTTCCCTTTAAGAAAGGGGAGACGCGATCACAGCGTTGCCATGGTCACACACGCAGTTCGTGCATGAACCATCCACGAACGCGCCTTCAGCGTGCTGAATGCCCAGACACGGAAGAGAGCGAACGTGGCCGTTGTCAGAGAACAGGAAACGACCGCATCCAGAAGGACGCGGACGAAACGGCGTCTTGAAAAAGACGCGAATCGTCCGCGATTTGCTCTTTTAGGAAATCTGCTCTCTTAGTTGAAGCGCCCAGGGGAATCGCTGAAAGGGACACCGCTGTTTGCGCCGTACCGCCAACCAGAACAGCTTCCCGACACAGCAGATGAATGGCTTTGTGGAGTATAACGGCTTTCATACAACCACTCGGCTCCGAAGCAAAAATCTAATGAGTGGATGCACCTGTCGCCCTATTTATACCCGCTGGCACGGGGAGTGGCTCAGGTGTGTTAATCCACTTGCCAATTTCATTGGCGTTTTCTCTTAAAATCAGAGATGATTGGCCTCCCAAGTGAGACCCCATTTGTCGGTCGACATAACTCGTAGTGACCGACAGATAGGGAACTACGAGTTAATGATATTGAGTAGCGGTTCTGCTGCTAACAACTCTTTCAGTAATTTAGTGGTTACAGGATCTAATAAACATGTTGTTGGTTTAGATGCAGTGATAAGTTTATTTAGCTCTTCCTCTCTTTTGTTGTAATGAATTAAAGTTTATTTTTGGGTGTGATGGATGAAACTGAAGTATTAGACACTGTAGAATCTACATTTGTTATTGTACAGTATTTCTGATCTATTTTATCAGTGAAGAAATTCATGAAGTCATTACTATTTAACTGTGAGGGAATATTTAGATCAGGTGGTGTCAAGTAATTTGTCAATTTAGCCACTGTGCTTGGATTAGATTGGATTGTTTTGGTTATTTTCTATGAGTTTGTGGATATGCTCGGCCTTGGCAGTTTTTAGAGCCCATTTATAGCTGGACTGTTTTTCCACGCAATTTGAATAACTTCCAAGTTAGTTTTTCTCCATTTGTGCTCAAGACTACAAGTTTCTTTCTTGAGAGAGTGGGTATTACTGTTATACCATGGCACAGTACATTTTTGTCTAACCTTTTTTAATTTGATGGGGGCAACAGCGTCTTTTGTGTTAGAGAAGATAGTACCCATGTTGCCATCATGGCATTTAATCTAGTTCATGTGTATTAATGGTTACAAAGAGCAGTTGAGATTAATCAGGATGTGTGAAAAATTGCATACGCATGTTTCTATGACCATTTTGTTTATAAATGAGACTCCAGATCAATCAGAGACGTGAGGATTGAATCAAATGAGGAAGAAATGCTTAAGCACTGGGAAATCTGAAAAAAGGGGGCATGACATATTGGCTATCAGACAAATATGGTGTGAACTGCACTTTTATAAAAATAATAAATGGGACACACAAAGTCAAGGATAAACTGAGTTGGGACTCCAGTGAGGTTATGTGCACACAGCCAAGGTCATTTCATGGTGCTTCTTCAGTATCTGATAGGTCATAAGCTAGTCCTTCCCTGTCCTGTACTTTTTTCAAGCAATTAAACCATGAGCAGGTAATTGGGTCACTGCCCAGATAAAGTTGGATCATTTCCAGCCCCCCTCAATGCTATAAACTTGCACAAGGTGTTTTATATTGTTAGGTCATTTTTCATTATGTTTGCTTGAATATAACACTTTTTTTCTAGACTTTTCCCTCATAAACAAAGGTCTTTTCTTTGAACAAGCACATCAGAAGCCTAAATGACACAGAAGAAAGTTATATAAAATAAAATAAATAAACAATTCAACAATTCTTCTCCTCCACGTCACCCTAGTGCCATTTTGGAGAGTACCAACAAAAAGTGATTCATTGATTCATAAAATTACTGTTGAACCACTGATGTCACATAGAATATTTTGATGATGTTCTTGGTACCTTCCTAGACTTTTAACGTGGTTGGACCCTTGCTGTCAATGGAGGGTCAGAGAGCTCTCAGATTGAATTAAAAATATCTTAATTTGTGTTCCAAAGACGAACAAAGGTCTTACAGGTTTGGAATGACATGAGGGTGTGTAATTATTGACAGAATTTTCATTTTTGAGTGAACTTACCCTTCAAAACAAGTCATACAGGTTTAAAATGTAATTCACATTTTGGGGAACAGTTCCTTCAACCTGTGACATACTTTGTTAGGTTAAAGTTCAAGTCAGAATACAATGACCCACTTTCAACCAAATTCGTTCAGAAGAGAGAATATTTTGATGCTCAGGAACCTCCAATATGATGATCCCCTTGTGAAGAACTTCTTTCTATAAAGGCAGCTAAATATTTTCATGTAAAAAAGACCCATTTATATTATGAAAAATACGTTTTGTAAATATTAATAGTTATTTCAGTTTACACTGTATATTTTTTTTCACCATTAGCGCACTGTTAGATATTTAGAAGTAAAACTATGGCTGTCAATAGAGATAAAATAATTGTGATTAATCTCATGATCTTTGACTGGTCATTAGAACAATTATAATACTCTGTATAATGATAATGATGATGATGATAAATAATAATGTTACATTTGAGTTACAAATTTTCTTTTCCATACACCCAGAACACCTTTGCAGCTCCCCGAGGATCCACTTTTCAAACCTCTTTATCGCAGCACCATTTTAATCACATTCAGACCTATATCAATAAGTTATATTGTATATACCAAGGTATGTGACCTTTTTTTTACTATAGAGACCACATAGAGAAGTTTTATTATTCTTAATTTAAATCAGGAGCAACTTCATTGACATTGTAGGTGGCAAACAGTTTTAGAAACTGAGGCTCATTATTCAATCTGACAATCTTCATATAAATATAGACTCCAACATCTCTTTTTTAAGCTCGCCAAAAGCAGTTCTACTCTGTAATGTAAACTTAGTTTATCCCCAAAAAATAATGTATCACTTATTGGCCTTCCCGTTTTTAAAGCTCCTAGTTGAGAATCTCAAACCATTTATGAAAGTGCTTTTTATTCAAGTATGAATGTAAATGTCACACAGTTGTGGTTGTTTGTGCCTCAGAATTTACATAAAGCTAATAAAAGCTTCTAATCTTATAATGTCAAAGATATTTCAGTCATGTTGAACAAGCAGGTCATCTGGGTCCTGAGAGGCCCAGGTTTTTTTAATGCTGTTGGACACACTGAAGGATTCTGGATGAGTAATTACCAGCACCTGCTGAGAGACCCATCTCACTAGACCGGTTGGAGGAAAAGGCAGCACAGAGACAGAGGAGGAGGTGACGAGTAATTAAAGAGGCCCATGGAGGGATCACAGCAGACAGGCTTGGGTAAATGACAGGTGGGCCTGACACGTTTACCCACCACTGGGCCCCCTTCTGACGTACAGGTTGCACAGAGGGTGGATAAAAGTGAAAATGAGCAGCTAAACTGAGTTTTCCTCATGAATCCATCCCCATCCTCCCCCTTTTCCTCCAAGGAACTGGAGCTGGTCCTCCAGCTGAGCTGTGAAACCAATCCAAACGGTCCTGACCTGATTTTTTTGTATATGAGTTTCATAAATCACTAATCAGAATCTACAGAGCAATGACATGCTGCTAAATTACATTTACAAGAAGCAGTTGAAGGCAGAATTGTATAATAGTTATAGTTAGAAGTTAGAATAGTTAGAAGCTTTACAGATTATATAGATGAAACCTAAAGTAAATATTGTTCTGCTTGGACATTCAAGGCTAATTTGCACTTAGTGTTTTTGCATTATACTCTGGTTATTTACACTTAATACTTTGAATCTTTTATTTGATGCCACATATATAGCTTCCATCAAAACATTAAAACTGTTGAATGGTATAAGTCTCTTATGCTCACCAAGGCTACATTTATTTGTAATAAAAATATGATAAAAGCAGCTATAATTCAATTTTATTACAATTTAAAATAACTAGTGTCACATGGTCCTACATTTGGTGAATTCAGTACAGATCTTCTAGAGAATATGTGACTCTGAAATTTAAGGAGACACAGTAGCAGCATCTACATTTGATTTTGGTATGAAATGTGATTTTGGTGAAAAAAAAAAAAATAATAATGTGGAGTTGTGTACATAAACCAGCCAAGATTACTGTGGGTGAAGCCTCAAAGGAAACAGAGTGAATCATAGTGTGTCATGGATCAATAATTTAAATACTGCGTAATATTTTTTCAGATATATGATTCTGTAGGGCATCATGTCTATACTTGTTTAGAAAGATTCAGAAATCAACATTTGTTGGAACATATATAAATATAATATATATACTGTATATATAATCCTTTATAATTGTTGTTCTACCATTTTCATTTTTGAATGGATACTGATTGAAATTATACATAATTTCTATATCTTAAATTGATCAATAGTGGCAGTGAAGTTAGAAGACTTTAAAGATTTCTATTTCCAATAAATGCTGTTCATCTGAAAAAGAAAAATCTATTTTGTTATCACAGATAACAAAATAAAAATAAGTGAGTAAAAATAAATATGTAAAAACAATACACAATGTGGTAGACAGTTTATTGTATTTACAGATTTGCTATTTACAAATTATGAAAGGTAAGGTGGATAGATGTAATGATATTAAGTTGTGTATTTTTCCATTCTAAATGCTTTTTCTTTTTTATGCAAATGCATGTAAAATAATGCAGAAATCTATAATTTCTATGCCAACAAATTAGATTTATTCAGTTTAAATTGATCATTTACATCACTATCCTATCTAACCTGAGCAGTATGCAATTTAAAAGAGTGGGCTGACCTCTTGCAGCCCTCCCATTGCTTCTCACAGGGAGACAGCTGGATCAATCCGCATTTCCAGCTCTGGGAAGAGGCTGGAGGTAATAATAATAGCACCTAGACACGCTTGCTATTTATACGTACTGATGTTTTTGTGCAAACGTGGGCAGATGGGGTTGAATCTCCTGATGTGCGTCACCAATTACCTAGACTGCTAAAAACAGCCCAGGAAATGTGAAAATCCTCACGACACTGGCCTTAAAGTCATCCTGTGATGCCTAGACCTAAGCTAATAGTGCTGTTTTCAATGATAAAACAGCAGCTTCCTCTCAGTGGCTGAGTCAAAGCTGGAGGTATAACCCAAGGGTGACTGTTTCAAAAGAGCTAGAACACAAAATTAGATTCACACTGATACGTTTTAAAGAGTTCAGCTTGCTCTTACTCTTTTGAACATGACGACAGATACGATTTAAAGACTATTCAGGGTCCTCCAATGAATAATCATCACAGACAATTAGGATGTATCTAAAACTACTGTCACCTGTGTCATAGTTGTGCATCTCCCGAGTTGGATGACTGAGACATGACTAGAACTGCCTCACAAGTTTGTACACAGCCCACTTCTGCAAGGGCAATGACCCTGAGATATGTGGGAGGTGTTAAAACATCTCTCGGTGTCCTGTTTCTCATCAGCATCTCTGAGAACGGTGATCCTATAACAACAGGTCTGTGTGTGAACTGTGATAGATATGTTGGGGATGTGAAGTTCTCAAAGTTCTCCCACAGTTTTCACCACATGGAGATGGCTTGCTTGTCCTCTAGAAGAATAGGAACCCCAAACTGAAAATTCAGTCATAGGTTTACGCACCCTCACTTAAACTGGTTCAGGAATGGAGACTGTCAGTAGATCACCCACAGGACTTTACAAGCCTGTCATGCCTTTTATGGTTTCATGCTATTTTGTGGCGTTTAGTAAATCTGTTCCTAAAAGAGTTGTTTGAAGCTTCAGATGGGGTGACATGTAAGTTATGCAAACATATTGTTGTACATTTGGTTCTGGCGATTGGATTTAAGCTTCAGAATTCAATACAAGTTGTGTTCATCTGTGAAGATTATCACTATGAAAACCAAATTTGAACAATCATAAACTTTTGTTGGTCACATAGCTTATTTTCTACAATAATGAAAAATTATACTGGGTTTTTGTCATAAAAAAAATAAGTCAAAATCTGTTTTCATATCAAACAATCTCAATGGGAATGCAAGTGAATAGCTTAGGTATTGTAGATCTCCTTCAGCAAAACTCCTAAACAAAAACTTGTTGAGAACACATTATATCTCAGTTTCATTTCTGCCTCCTGATCCACAGGCCAGCTGAAACATCCCAGCAGGCCGTTAGGTCAGAGACCCTGCCAGCTAGCTTTAATCTCATTCATATGGCTTTATTTCCCCCCTCACCTGTTATGCTGCCAGTCTCCTGGAGATATTTAGGTCACTCAGTTACCAGAGGATTTCAATTTGATGACTCCGAGGAAACTGATGGGATCAAGTGTGTTCGTGTCCCGACTAAAAGAGTGTGAAAATTAGAGTGAGGTTATTTTTATCAAGATCTTGGGGGAGATAAAATGAGGTTCTTGTTTACTGTTGATTGAAAAAAATGTTCAAGATGATTTGATTTGGTTGAATACTGAGACTGATGATGCCGATTCCTCAAGCATTCTCTACTTGATACGGCTGTTTGTCTGCAATTGTAAATGAATCCAATAATATACTGAATTTAACCATGTATTTTATTTTTATTTTTTTTGCTTTCCAAAATAACAGTCACCATTTAGCATATACTGTAGTATATATGGGCAAAAATTAATTTAATGGGTTTCTTGCATTGGTTATTTTCTTTCACTCTTTGATCAATCTAATATATGTGTGTGTGTGTGTGTGTGTGTGTGTGTGTGTGTGTGTGTGTGTGTGTGTGTGTGTGTGTGTGTGTGTACAAACATAAGCCTTTAGTACAAAAGGACCTAAAGGTCATGAGCAACATTTGTTCAGGGGTGTCCGATCTTTTGACAGATACTGTACGTGTAAGCTGACATTGTTCTGTCAGTATCTCTGCAACAGGAGAGAAGGGTGATTTAATTAACCGTACCTCCAATCCAATTAACGGGCTACTCATTATTTCACTCGTTCTCTCTTAATTTATCCTCCACCTGTCTCTTCAGTGTCTCGTTTCCCCCTTCACATATTTCCATGTCCATCTGTCTACATCTTGTCTGTCCTCTTTTTTTCAGGTGTCTTGATTCACTCCTCCTCTGCTTGCCCTGCCTTGCACTTCTTGCCAGCCAATCACGTGGACAATCAGTATGATTATACAAACAAACGGATCTCCCTTCAAATGGTTATTGACATGCATATCAATCAACTGTGTTTGCTCAATAAGAAAGTCTTTAAGTTGACATGCCAAGATATATTGCATCTGAAGTGCTCTGCTCTTGAAGGTCATAGTAAAAGTCAAACTCCATTCTGTTTATGAAATTAGACAAGTATGCACCATAATCCGTTTTTAGGTCTCTAATTTTAACTAAGTTATCCTTGGATTCTACCCATATCAGTTCAGCAAACAGTAAACCAAAGACATCTCTTGACACAGTGCAAATTAATTTTGTATTATTGCAGAGAAATCTCATCACACCTAATTTCTCTCAGCCACTGATTTATATAGTTTGTTTACAGCGTTTTCTCTGTCGTTCTGTTTGTGCATGTGTTTTGCTGCTGCACTGAATATATAATATTTGCTGAAAAAAAGGCCTCAGTTTAGAATAGTCTCAATTCCAAAACAGAATCTCATTTCTCTGTCCCTACAAACCACAGGACTAGTCAAAATGTGCCTGCTTGCCTCGCTGGAGGCTGTTTAGCAAGAGCAGACTGCAAGTTACAGCGAAGTGGACTATTTGCATTAGCGTCACCGATCTAAATTTAAATACATATGCAATTTATTATAGAGTCTAAATGGCGGGTAAAAGTATTCAAAATATTTTATTAAAATATATTACTGTATATTAATAAATATTCTAAATATTTTAATTAATACCCAATATAAATCTAAATAAAAAATATATTTCCACATTTTCTGAAATTTTTAGCTTTCAGTGAGTTCTTTTTTTTCATAATGTGTTTAAAAAAAATTCAATAAAATGAAGAGACTCACCTAATATATTCTGCTGAGCTTCATTCAGAAAACATTGATTTCTTACTTTCAAGAAGTTACTTTCAGTTATTTCAAGCAATCATTTATTTATTTATTTATTTATTTTTGCTTGTTTTATAGAATCCTTTTATAAACTGTATCCGTTATGCATATTAGGCTATGCAATCTAACTAAAACATACTTAAATCGTACATCATATTCCCACATTTACAACAGTTATTTCTACAGCAGTCATGCCAGTTTCAGCATCAGTGAAAGTGAAAAGGTTAGTTGCTGCCTTAGAAATATAATTGATAAATAAATTAGTACTGCTATAGGGAAGGTGATGAACGTTCCTGTTTTGCATTCGATTCCAGCTCTCTGTGTGCTAGAGACAGTGTTGCCAGGTTGGATGGATGATTTCCAGCCCAAAAGCTTTCAAAAAAATCTACCCACTCCAACAAAAAGCCGTCCAAAAACTTTAGCTGTCAAAATAATGTGATATATGTCAGCCAAGGTTGATACTTCTTAAAACAAAATAATGACTATAAAATAATAAATAAAATGTTAGATAAATTTCCCATGGATCAAATATATTAAAGAGAATTACCAAATATGATTAAAATTTGCAAGTGTTAAAACAGCAATCAAGAAATTAACTAACAACCTTGAAAAAAACACGCATCATTTTCAAAGTCAATGGTCAGAATTTAAATGCAAAAAAAGTGCTCAATACAAATCATCGGAACAAACATCGTGATTAGGTATTTCACACTCGTTTATGCACACACGACAGTCAAAACTGTGTCATTCATTGATGCATACTGTATGATACACACTGTATCTGTACGATCCAATAATAATAATAATAATAATAATAAATAACAATAACAATTAGGCTATGCACTTTTCTGTCGCGCTACAATTTCACACAGAACATAAAGGTATTTTGTCAAGTACATATTGTAAAACATAATACAGAACTTTGCACAATCAAAACTAACAAGCAGCTTTCAAGGATATGCCAGGTTTAGAATGTTTAAAAGATAAAAATATATTTTTATTAAATAATTTAAATGTGCTCTGATTTCGGAATTGCAGTGATATTAGAGCCTTTTCATCTTTCCCTCAAAAGGTGCAATTCACGTTTTGAGAGTTAAAACATCCCACTCTTTACCAAGTAACTTATATTTAGGCATTATGATCACTTACTGTATACAGTTATACATTCAAAAACAGATCCGAAATCCAAAATCAATTAGCTCATACATTTTATATGTTTGGAAATCCCCAAACTGATCTCAAACCAGACCAAATTTTGTCAACCTACCCAAGCCAATTTTTACCTGCCTAATCAAATTCTAAACCGAACCCGCACAATCTGGCAACATTGGCTAGAGGGCACTACAGTATGTAAAGCTGTTCAGGAAATAATCCATACCTATTGAGTGAATATGGATGGGGTTTACTGGTTGAAAGGCATTGATTTATATTACATTGATTGTAACCAGACATATACAACTATGAATTGGTTTAGGTACACTGGTTGGCACAAGCATATATTGGTCTTGTCAAGTATACATTGCTTTGTTCAATAATAGATTGGTTTGATTGACTATGCATTTATTTGTTCACCTACAGTATATATTGGTTTAGATTAGTGCTGAGCAAAGATATTTTTTTTTTAATCGTGATTAAACGCATTGCTATGCAAATAACTAATAATGCATTCAAAAGTAGTGTATTGTGCACCTTTTTCCATTTAAACGTAGGCCTACCGCTACATGAACAAAAGTGTAATAACATTTGGTTTGGAAACAAAAAAAACAAACAAAAAAAAACATTTTACAGCAGTGTTCCTTTTACATAGTAGCAGTTAAAATATTTATTGTAGCCTAGATCTAAACTATAAATAATATAATATAATATAATATAATATATCTATTATATATTATAAAAAAAAGTTTTTATGGAAAGTATTTTATAGTTTGTTAAAAAAAAACAAGTTATGCTCAGAATCCAGAGCCTCCATCATAAGATGATAACAGGCATCTTCCGAGTAGAGACCTGCATGATCGCGGGACCGATCGCAGCAGAGTGCAGCGCCGGACAATACTTGATGGGCAGGTATAAACTCATGTGTGCAGGATACGGGAGAATAATTAGAGTTTGCTTACACTAGGCAATCTAAACCATGCTAATCGTTCCATTTAGAAGTCCCTGGCTCAGGGGAAGAGGTGGGCAAGAGCGCAGTTCAGTTATATATAGATCAGTGACTGTGAGCACTAACCGTGCCATCTTCTGATCTTCTGTTACCTGGTGCATGATTGTGTGAATATGGCACTGTGTGAGTGGCAAAAGCAATAGATCTGGAAAGCAATATATTATGAGAGGGATGTGTGTTACCGCATCCCATAAGACTCAAAATAATAAACCACAAAGTTTAAAAAACATTTAAAATAATAACTATTTAAATATTAGAATTAAAGGCATTACAATGTACATAAACTCTGCTAAAATAATGTGTTATGTTATGTGATTCTTCAGTTTGTGGTTGAAATGATATTTCCAGAGAGTGTTGGGGTGCAAACACATACTACTGTAGCTGCTTATCATGGGAAATGCGCTCTACTGTGTGTAAGGTCAGCAGCATCAACCACAGCAGTCATGTTATCAAGGCTCATGCATATGGCAGCTCAGCTTATAAGCACACGTTACTTCAGTACATTAACATATTTAGAAGGAAATGCTGCCTAAATCATAAAAAACACTCCATTCATGCACATGCAGCCTTATATTGCAACTCCATGCAAATAATTTACCTTTAACAAAACTAATTTTACACACATTTGCATGCTCTTTTATTTAAAAAATGTTAATGTCTTTCCGCAGAACCAATTGTGATCAAAGTTCACTTCCTGAAACTACTTCCTTAACTATTACTGGGCAATAACCTCAAACTTCATATTCACATCACCAAATGGCAGATGACCATGGAGTATCAGAACATTTCTAACAACTCTCTGTTTGTCCGTACCTCAGCAGTAGCATCCAGCACTGTTCTTGGATTGTGCTGTGCGCTGGGTGTACCCGGTAATGTAGCGGCGCTGGTCATGCTCGCCCAGCATTTAAAGGATGACAGTTTCACCCCAAAACTGATGCTGAGTCTGGCTGTCTCGGATCTATTGAGTCTGATATTTCTGCCTGTGTGGATTGATGCCCTTCTGAACGGCTGGGTTTTTGGCCAAGGTCTGTGTAAGTTATTTTCCTATGTAGTGTACTGGAGCCTCTACAGTAGTGTGCTTTCTGTCACCTTGTTGAGTGTGCAAAGGTACCTGCAGGTGCTGTATCCACAGAGATGGGCCAAGCTCGGGCAGAAGGGACAAAAGTGGCTGATTTTTGGAATATGGACATTAAGTGGAGCTCTGGGTTCTTATGCTCTTTATTACAGAAACGTGAAGCAGAAGGCTGGGCTTCTACGCTGTTATCAGGATTATAAGAATAAACAAGAAAAAATAGTCATCTTACTTGTCGAAACTCTAGTGATGTTTTTTGTGCCTGTCTTCAGCCTGTTGTGTTTCTACCATCGACTTCACCAACGGATAAATCAGTCAGTTTCCTTCAGAAGCCACAGGCTGACAAAACTGTCTGTCAGGATCGTAGTGGCCTTCTTCATATTTGGGACCCCCGCTATGATCAACAACTTGGTCTCTATGGCAATGCCATGGGAATCAGATGGCAGCAACAATATAACTGGCGCTCTTTTCTTTATTAACAGTTGTGTGAACCCCTTTCTTTATGCCTTCTCAGCTCGAACGCTGCGATGCAGAAGAAAACAGCATTCAGATCAGCCACAAGAAAATCTGAATGAAAGCTGAAGCTTTTCTGTTGGTATACTTCTGTCTAATATTATTTGTTTGCTTTTGAAGTGTGCTTAAAGGTAAGCGCATATTACATTTTTCATCATATCCCATTTATGTTTCCTCAGCTGAATAGAATACTCCTCCATTCCCAAAATATTAAAATTATCAAGTAAGAATTCCCGAAACAGTACTATGGAAACCAACCTTCTGCTTTTTGTATTTTCTTTGTCTTATATGTTAAGGCTGTAAAATGAGCAATTTAAATAAGCTTTCAATTTTCCTCTTCAAAAGTGGTAAGCAATGTGGTAATGATGAGGCAGATAAACCACACTTGCTCTACTGACTGCAGTTTTCAAAGTTTCTCTGAAAACACAAGGAACTTAAAGCCCTACACAAAGAAAAAGGATGCCAACAAAGACTTCTTCTTTTGCTGAAATTTGTTGTTTGAAATTAATTGAAGACTAAATGGAAGTGGTTATACAACAATTTGTATCTTTTAAAGTATTTTTTCAAAGCTGTAAATAAATATTTTCATAGTAATATAAGAAAGATCATTTCTTGTCAGTTATTTTCTGTTTTGGTTTAGTTCTGTGTTCCTTGTTTAATTTGACCCAGTTTTCTTTGTTCCCCTTTTCACCCCAACCAATTAGTTCCTATAGTTACTAATTAGTTCTCACCTGTTTTGATTCTGCTAATCACCTGTCTGCAGTTCTTTGTCTGGTATTGTTTGTATGTTTCAGTTGTTGTGTCATGGTTTAGTCTGAGTTTTGCCATTAGATTTATCATCGAAGACTATTAGTTTGTTGACTTTTTGGGGGGGGGGCATTGTGTGCTTGATCCCTGCTCATTAAATTCAATTCTTTCTACTTAAAAAAAAATCACATTTAATTCAATTACTTGCTTGTGTCTTTGTAATTGTGATATTTATAGCAATTTATAGTAAAAAATAGTTTCAAAGTAAATCTTTTTTTTCAGTGTAGCCTACATTTTAACTGAAACTGTCATGATTTTTTTTTTTTTTTCTATCTTAACACTCTAAAAAACTATCGGTTAAAAACATCCCAACTTGGGTTAGGCTGGGTATTATAGGACAAAACACGTTAATTTAACCCAGCAACATGTTGATTCGTTTACAGATTAATTTAAATGCTCTAAACATTTGTAATATACTCAACATAACCATTGGTTTGCATGTTAACGTCCTTTATTTTCCTTTATATAATTTAAAGTAGCCTAATTTAAATACTTTTTTTTTATAGTCAAATTTTTAATGCATACGCCATGGGCTATTGTCTGTATTTAGACTCGTTTAACAAACATTTGAAGTAAATAATCCTGATTCCACCGTAATGGCTCGGGTTCGTAGTCGTGCACGAGCTGGAATCGTGTTCGGTCAGGGAACTGTAGGCTACTGCCGATAAGGGGACATTATGCGGACATATATTCCACTCTTTGCCGAAATATGCCATGACTGACTCCATAACCTTACCTGCCCATAAACGAACGGTAAGCAGCTCTATTTGTTTTAAGGTATGCCATGTGTCTGTACAGGAATTAACTTCATTTCTTTTGTGCACTTTTAAGCCGACGACAAAGGACAAGCTGCGCAACTTCTCCTTTATATGGCAGTAGTTTCCGTAATGTCCAATCAACTATGATTTTATATGGATCAATATGAGATACTAAGAGAGAGAGAGAGAGAGAGAGAGAGAGAGAGAGAGAGAGAGAGAGAGAGAGAGAGAGAGCGCTGCGCGTGAGCACATTCTCGCGTCCTAGCAGCCAGCTCACCCTTCACGTTTGCTGCACTTGCATCTCAAACTCCGCACCCTAAAGAACATTCTAAACTTCACGTCGTGAAATTCTGATGAACGCCGCGTTCCTAAACATGAGGAACAAGCGGAACATCTGATAGACCCTGAGCAGCAATCTGAATCAGGTTGAAGTGAGAGGAGGAGATCGCATCTCCACTCTGCGGATGATTTGTTTGCGTTGTGCAATTATTTCCTTCAGAAGTGACGAGTGGAATGAGCTGTTTTTACACATTGGTGGTTTCACTGCAGCATGGGAACAGCCGTGTCCAAGAAGAAGAATTTAAGGAATGATGCCATTTCTTCTGTTGCCGCAAAAGTTCGGTGAGTCTCTGGAGAACACACGCGCCAGAAACGCTATTTGTGAAGGCATGCTGCACAAAACTATGACATCTCATCACACCTCATATCATGACGTTTCCTTGGTGACGACTGTAAAACACTTTGTGTAGCTTGCTAGCAACTTCGTATCAAAATATTAAGTTTGACTTAAATTACTTTTTAGGGTTTTTTATGATAAAGTTAAAGGAGGAAAATATAAAGTGATTGCAGGATCCTTTAGTCAAATAGGGTTTATAGGGTAATATAATAGTATAAATATACCTACCTATTTTAAAAAAGGCCAAATATATTTTTAGACCCCCATGACCCGCCACTGTTTGTTATAATGAGGATGAGTGAGATTGTTGTTTTAACATTAATATTACTGATAGTGATGATGATGATGATGATATTTATGTTATTATTATTATTATTATAAGGTTGTTTTCAGAATTCATACATTTAGCCTATAGAGCCTGGTTATTAGGCTTTAAACAACAACAACAACAAAATATTTCTTGATCATTATTGTTTTGTATGTTGTTATTTGTTTTATTAATTATAGTTTATGTAATTTAATACAGTTTTATTTAAATTGTCGTTTAAGATTTCGTTTGCTTATCAAACAACGTAAATATTCATTAGACTGATGTTCTATGACAGAGTCATGACATCACTGTCACAGCTGGCGATTTTTTACAGTCATCATTGGCTAGTATATTTGTTTAAATATGTCATTTGGAGTTTTGTGACGTGATTGGACCCAACCAACGTCATTGTGTGCCTTTGAAAAGCTTCCCAGTCAATCAGTCAATCAGTTAGTCACTCGTTCATTTACCCATACACTGTAAATGACCATTAACAACCTACTGAATTCACCATGACATCACTGCTGTCGCCAGACTTCTGACCGTCCCTTGAGACTCACTCCATGTTACAGTCACAGAGTGATCACATTCTGTATTCATCCTCACTCTATAATTCATCTGTTTAGCTGGGTGGTGCTTGACCAATTCAGACTTAGTCGAACAGCACTTTTTGGAGCTACGCAGTGAGTGATTATAGATCTACAAACCTCCCAGTTGTCTCACAGTTGACATGTAAATGTCTAATTAAATATTAAGAACACATGCAGTCGTACTGGAGGGAGGCTGTTTCTATAAAGTGGGGAAATTCCTAAGGATGCAGGATCATGATTTTTCATGATTTTCCAAACAAACTGGCCAATTCCGATATCGATTTCCATTTTAAAAAAATATTTAATAGGCCAAACTTTTGGCTATTGAAAACAATAATGGTAACCATCTGAAATTAACGGCAGTAGCTAAACAGTAAGTAGCCTACAATCAATACAAACATAGATGGTACAGACATCAGCATTTAGCTTTTGTTTTTTAATTGGGCTGTAACTACATAGAACTGGTCTTAAATTAAAAGATGAACTGTAACCATGTGAAATTAAAAGCAACAACTGCATAGTTCTACAACCCAAACAACACAATCAACACATTCAATAAGAGGTTTCTTAATCAGCATTCAGTATTTGTTTTAGTTTTTAAATTTGGTTTAAAAAAAAAAAGCTTTACCAGTGTGAACAAAACAAGTATGCTATATAAATACATTATTCCAAAATTTTAAAATCAAATAATGTTGGTGTGAATAAAACAAAGATGCAAAGTGTTTCATTCGTCCAATAAAAAAAGGGTAATGATTCACATCTATATTTTTTTTACTTGAGCCAATGAAAAATAAATAACTACCGTATTTTTCGGACTATAAGTCACACCTAAGTCTAAGTCGCATCAGTCCAAAACTACGTCATGACGAGGAAAAAAAACATATATAAGTCGCACTGGACTATAAGTCGCATTTATTTAGAACCAAGAACCAAGAGAAAACATTATCCCTCTCGCGGCTGTAGACAGTAAAGTTTTCTCTTGGTTCATTTCTCTTGGTTCATGTAAAATTAATTTTCATAAATAAGTCGCACCTGACTATAAGTCGCAGGACCACTTATAGTCTGGAAAATACGGTATTTGCTGAAGTTAAAAAATATAGATGTGAATCATTACCCTAAATTTTTTACAAATTTTTAAGAATTACAGGTACAGTACGCTCACGCAGGGAAAGGTTGCTGTTTGCTTCCTGCTATCTGTGCCTCAGACATGAAGCTTTGCACTTCAAGCACAGAACGGCTGCCCGTTTCCTGCGCAAAGATTTCAAAATACTTCCACACAAATTACATGATAGCGAATGATACCAATGTAGTCTGTGCACGTGGGTGCACTTCTGGAAAAATTGGCAGAAAAAAAAAGACCAAAAACAGGCTGATTGCCGATCGCGTATTTTAAGCAAAAACCGTCTGGTTCCGATTTATGGCCGGTCAACTGGCGCATCCCTAGAAATTCCAACTTTTAAAGGACAGTCTGGCGCTTCTGACTCACAGTCTGTAAGTATGTTTACATATTTAAAGAATATGCGACTGATGATTCAAATGTGAGTTTTGAGCAGTATGGAGTAGCACTTGTTATTTGTTTTTTCTCTTATCACAAATTCAGGTTTTATGTTCACACAGCGCGATGCGCAATGCAACATGTAACAAGACAGTATAAGTCATTATAATCAGTAATTATGTCCCCACTGGATGCAACAAATGCCTCGTTTGTAATGGGTTTTATTGGTTTGGTCTGGTCGTGCTGGGAGACGGCATCACAGTATGTTAAGGGGCATAACATTTCCATCACAAGTTAGAGGCTTTCAGCCAGTCACAATGCACTAGATAGCTGGCCAATCAGAGCACACTTTGTTTTTCAGAACAATGAGCTTTGTAAAAATCTATGTGTTTCAGAAAGGCAGGACATAGAGGAGCAACAATAATGTACATTATGTGAAAATTATTTTTATTTTATTTTTATGTTAAACCGCATAAACGCATTACATTACACCAAAAACACCAAATAATGTTCTTTTTATCAATGTCATATGACCCCTTTTATATGTTTAATATGTGTGTGATGATGCTTAGAGTTAGAGATGGTGAGACTGGAACACATGGTTTTTTTCTGTCTTTTTGTAAATATTTTATGGCGTTATCGGGTTTGAAAACCAATAAATATTATACTCAATATTATTCTACAATATTTATGATATATTTTTATTTTGTTACTGAGACTCATTTTTAGATATGTTATTCAATGACATATTCATTTGTGAAATGAGTTAAAATGCAAGACTGAAGATATTCTTTTGGGACTAATATAGTTGGTCTGCCTCTTTAGAAAGTCCGCATGACATTGACAGGTTCAACAAACAGTGAAAGCTACAGCACACACTGTGGTGGTCAGACTGATATGATTAGGGATCTTATTTAAAGGGGGGGTGAAATGCTCGTTTTCACTCAATATCCTGTTAATCTTGAGTACCTATAGAGTAGTACTGCATCCTTCATAACTCCAAAAAGTACTTAGTAGTTTTATTATATTCATTAGAGAAAGATAGTCTGTACCGATTTTTCCCGGAAAAACACGACCGGCTGGAGGCGTGACGTGTGGGCGGAGCTAAAGAATCACGAGCGCGAATAGGCTTTTGCGTTGAGAGCGTTTGGAAGCTGACATTACCTTGAGGGAAAAACCATCATCCAAAACAAACCATGGCTTACAGTCAGATTCAGCCCATTATTTATGATCCAGAATCAGATGCCGAGGCTGAAACAGAACGAGAGCAGCAGCAGCAACGACTCGCTCCGAGCGGGGCTCGAACCCGGGTCTCCGGCATGGGAAGGGACGCACTAACAAGGAGGCAGAGATATTTGAAGCAGTTTTACTCACCGCCTGCGGTTCCAACACACGATCGTGACCCTTTTTCGTTGGGATTGCATCATCCTTAAGAAATAAACGATACGCAAATCCGTCGTCAAACTGGGCCTTGTTTGTAAAACAAGCATCTTCGAAATGCAGGGAACAAACAAAAACACTTGCACAACTCCGTTGATGCTCTGTAAAAATAAACTCCATCCACTGGTCCCTTAATGCTGTTTTTTTTGGTAATCTGTGCAGAGTTGTCTTGCCCTGGCAACCAAAAACACACTTATTTTGTGACTTTTCGCGACGCTCTCTCTCTGATCAGTGAAATGTCTGTCTGTGCTCAGCCTCGCTATACGGGAGCACGCGCTCTTCCGGGAGAAGTGCCCTAGGACCCATATAAGGAAATTCCGCTCCATCTAACGTCACACAGAGCCATACTCGAAAAAAACTTTCCGAAACTTGTGACAAACCGGAAGGAGTATTTTGGGAACAAAAATACTCCTTCAAACATACAACTTAATTTTTGAAACTTTGTCCATGTTTAGCATGGGAATCCAACTCTTTAACAGTGTAAAAAACTCAGTATGCATGAAATGGCATTTCACCCCCCCTTTAAATAATCTTTAGTCACACTTTCTTTACTAATGTTGAGATTTGATGTTGAGGTTACCCGATGGCCAAAGCAGCACAAAGTTTGGCAAACTTCCCCCACTTCTTGTTCGTTAGATATACCATCTGGAATAATATATTCCTCTTCTGAATAATAAAATCCTCCCTTCTCTTATTTTAACTAATGAGCAAGCCAAGTTGCCCACTGAAGCTTTCTGGACAAGCCTGTTTTGCAGCCTAGTTCAAATAAATGGCCTTTCTGTACTACAGGGGGAGGTTTGAGTTCAAAAAATTGGAATGGATCAGCTGGGACATTTTGGTTGATTGCCATTTTAAGCTCCACTGTTTGCTAGTGCGACTAATTCAGATACCAGCTCATCTAGTGTTAATGAATTTCTAATGTGAAGTTTTTAATAGCTAAATGCCAATGGCAGATGTTGAGCATTTTCAAAATGAATATGACTCAGAGTTTAGTTCACACTACAGCTTACATAAATTCTATCTGTCAACGAAAAAAAACTCTTACATGGCGGCGAGGGCAGTGTGAGATGCTGGGTTGAACGGTACACTAAGAAATCAAATCAGCAAAGAGAACACAAAGTTCGTAAGTGAGCGAACGAGGAGGCGAGAGAAAGGGGCCATGTCACACACAAATGTTCTGGTCAATGCGCACTGAGCCACTCAAGAACAAATTGTACGTGCTTTTTACGAAATTAGTGGCCTGCTGAAGTCAGTGTCACCCTGGGCAAAAGCACCCATTCCCGACTCTGTGCGTGAACAGACACATGAAAACATCAGTGCTAGAACAGCTCCAGGGTGTGCTATCTCTGCTCTCCTTTATCCATGATGCCTTTGTGCACTTATAACCTCCTGCCTTCAATCTATATGCCAGAATGTATTTGTGTCTACATTGGGGCAGTTATTGTTTTTACATTCTGCTCGTATCTTCATGTTGTTCATCTGAGTCACTAGTCATCCGCCTCTTCTTCTGGATCGCCACAGGGCTTTTGTCCAGCAGTCTTGGTTAAAGCATCTGCTTTAGTTAATATGGTTAAAACACTTCTTTCTCGAGTTCCCTTGCTTTCTCCCTTCCCCCATTTTTATCACATGGCTGAAACCATGAGAGATGCTCCCAGATGTACGCGATACTACACCCTCAGACAAACTGGCCTGAGAAGAAGGCTAGTCTGTGTGTGTGAGAGAGATATGATTGTAAGTGATTTGGGCATCTCATAGTCAAGTCAAGTTGCCTTTATTTGTATAGTGTTTTATACAATTAACAATACTGACTGTGTTAAAGCAGCTTTACAGGGTCAAACAGGAAATTTGTTTGCCAATTAGGCGAGAGAACAATAACAAATTAATTGAATGATGTTTATACCATTTTTTGATGCAACTGCATGCTGTATTTTTATTTGAAAATAAACAAGCTGGAAACACTCTAAGTGGAAAACTTTTAGTGCTTTTCAGTAGTATTAAGCTTCAAATGTCAACTACACATCTTATTGGTTTCTTCTTTAAATGATAAAAAAGTTAATGATATTATAATGTTATACTAAAACTAAAATCAAAACATTGGAAAAACCATTAAGATAATATGTAGAAAGAAAAAATGCATCTCAAGCATGCAGAATAACGTAAATTGGCACTTTGAACGATCGCGTAATTTTGGCATCCATAATTGTATTCGCGATTCGAAATTTGATGAAATGTGCAGCCCTACAGTGGGGTGCTGAGGGTCTCAGACTGTCAAGTAACTCCAGCTGAGAGACCCACGGCAGCCTGACACTTGGAAACAAGTCACTGCCAGTTTGGACTGCATTTATATAGTGCTTTCAACAGACCACATGGCCATCCAAAGCGCTTTACAATTTGCCTCACATTCACCCATTCACACACCGACTGCGGTGTCTGCCATTCAAGGCGCCATCCAGCTCGTCGGGAGCAGCTGGGGTTAGGTGCCTTGCTCAAGGACACCTCGACACTTGGTCAGGTGGAGCCGGGGATTGAACCACCAACCTTCCGGTTTGTAGACAACCTACATGAACCACTGAACCACTGCCGCCCCTGTATAAGTATAAAAGTTGTATAAATAAATGAACAGTGCTTGAATGTGTTCCAGTAATTATTGCTATAACCAAATAAATGAGGAATGTTATATTTTCCTGGCTCATCTTTAGTAACATTATTGCCTTTTAAACAACTTATTGCAAATTTTATGTTGAAATTGTATTTGTGGTGGGGCATTTCTTTTGTGTTGTATTGCCCACACAGTGTGCTCATTCTTTCAACTGCTATTCAGTTTGACTATTGACCAATGTGGCCCTGCACAACCGTTACAGGCTTATGTTCTCACAGTTTGTCTGACCATAGAGAGTAATGGGATTTTTTCCTGTGGACCAGTTGACTTGTAGGTCAGTGTAGTGAGAAATCGGGTCTCCATTAGATGCATTAGCTCAGAAAACTTTTAATGGGAACTCTCTTTAGTGCCTGATTACATTGCTTATAAAATAATGTTATTATATATGTAGTTTGAACTATGTTCTATTAACCATTTAATGTCTAGCATAGTATAACAATACCTGATTATTCTGATAACTTAGCTATTACATTACACATTTGCACTGATACTATATGTAATTGCAACCATTTTAAAAGTAATTATTAGAGAAATATACAGAATCAGATATTTCAGTTATTAATGATGACAATGTAATTATGTTCAATTATTGATTTATTAATAATATTATTATCATTATTTTTTCAAGTAAAATATATTACATTAAATGTGCAATTTGTTTTATGATGAACCATATAGTAAGCAGTCATATACATATTTTCAATTAATGTTGTTTATGTGTATTTAGTGATTTATGAGATAAAAAAGAAAAACAAAGATTTATGTGGAGAAAAAAGTAATCTATGCCAGCAAATTTATGCTTTGAATCGTGACGTACTGCCCTTAGACCCATTCCACTTATCTATTTCACATTCACAGCAGTTTTACGGGATTGCTCCCTCTCTGAGCTCTGCCTGGCAATCTCATTGAAAATGATTTGTGTTCTAGCAGTGAACTTTTTCCCAGCAGCCTTCTGGGTTGTACTTCTTTCTCTGCCGCCAGCCGCCCCATTCCATTTCTCCTGCAATCTGCTTGAACACACATCTCCTCGACGAACATTTTATTTTAAGAGCACTGCAGAGCACATTTCAAATTGACCAAGACATTAAAATCATAACTCAACCGCTTTGGGTTTCGATGGGTCTGCATAGGTCCAGTGCTCTCTTTTAGCTCTAGTCCACCCCTGCCCTCTCGGCCCATCACACTTTAAAACACTTATATCTTGTATCTGCTTCAGTTATTGTGGAGGGTAGACAGTGAGAAGTGTGATGAGAAAGTGATTGGATGATTCCACTCTGAAGCACTCTTACCATCTGTTACAAGAGTTTCTTGAGTAAGGAGAGAGAGGGATGCACATGCTGGCTAATATTTAATTATTCAAAGTGTCGTTTCAGGAAAGCCTGGCTACTCCAACAACAGAACCCATTTCCCAGCATCCCTAAAGAGCTGCAGAGATTGCACAATTTGCCAGTAGCATACTGATTATTGCTTGTGGAGGTGCTTGTCAGTTAACCGCATTCATCTAGGTGCATTTGTGTAGCTTCCACATTTCTCCAAATGCAGGGATGGAGGTGGGTTTTACTATATTTATGCATGTTAGAATCTACATATTTAGTGAGCTTGTGTGGGAAGGCATCATTAGCTGGGAAGTAAATTAAAGATGAAGTGAGTGAAACGGGGGTTTGGGGCTATTTTTCATTTGTACATGGTTGTTGGTTTACTCCCCCAGAATATGCGAGTAATTAGGCTGCATTAGTGGTGTTCTCTCTGTGCCACAGAGGAAAAAACTGGGTAAATCTTTCCCATGGTTAAGAGTTGGAGTGATGCATTTGATAATGGAATCTGGCAGCTCTTCGAATGCATTTAATGATTTGTATAAGTCATCTATGCTGATTGTAAGAGCCATCGGGAGTGCACATGTATCCTTTTTTTTTCTTTTCAATGAACTTCAGAATTTTTGAAGCCATTTTTTAGTGGCATAACCACTCACACACATAGAAAACATTGCAGAAAGGTCATCCGGTTGGTTAAATTAGAGGAAGGTATTGCAGTGGCTGTATGCATCTAGATTTCATTCAGTGCTTTACACCTCAGAGAAGTAGTGAAATGCAAAGTATTTCCGCATTTTTCTGAAAGCATGACAAATGTGGTAGCCCATTTTAAATTAGAGCCACATCTTGTGACATTATCTGCTAATGTTCCTCATTTTAACTTGTGAGGTTTTTGAATATGGAAAATAAACTGAATTAGACATGTGGTCTTATGCTTTATGAAGAGGAAAAAACAGTATTTGGTCTTGACTACACATGTCACACAGACTTCCAGTGAAGAATATTATCAGAGAGTCAAATTATAAAGCAGACATTCGATTTAAATGCAAAGCCATATATCACTCAATCGCATTAGTGGCCAAGAGCAATATCTAAAAAATTTTTATGAAGTTAGTGGTCTGTAAATGGCTCTATGTAACACTTTAGGACAGAGAGTTCCACTGAAATTGATATGAAATATGGAAGCTGCTTGCAGTATTATCATGAATGATCTGCTTGGTAAGACAAGATGAATCGAATACTGTTTCCAGGTCCAAGCTTCTATGCCATTTCAAGTGAAAAAGAATGTCTCAGCAGACATTTATGAGCACTGTTCTTTTGTGCCACACCTTTAAGTTAAGCTTTTAAGCAGTCACGGTGTACACTACATTTTCCTGGCTAGCTGAGATTTCAGCAGATAAATGTTAGGATCATGAATTTTCAATAGTACTACATCATACTATGAATTTATAATAGCACCATTTGATCGTTTGAGATTGGAAAAGCGTTTGGACACGGAAACTGTGATGTATGACGTTAGACTTAACAACTGGACTGGGAATAACTACTGAGAACTGAAAGCAGCAGCATGGGAAGTGCATCAAGACAGAGTTTTGTCTCCATTCTTTGATTTGGTTTCTTATTTGTCTCTCTGCAGAGCAGCTCGAGCATTTGGAGAGTACCTTTCTCACACGCACCCTGAGAACCGCAACGGATCAGGTTAGGTCCATTCCACCTCATGCCAAGTCTTTTGCCTCCTCTTATTTGCCTGTTCTACAATTTGTGAAGTGCTTGAGTGTATTAGTACTTGATGTAGGAAAGCATCATCCTTTAGTTTTAACATTAATTGCACTTCTGTCAACTCACCCAGTCATCCTTTAATTGATCATTAACGGTGAGGTTCATTGGCACCTGTTGCTTTGCGGAGACAACATTAAAAAATCTGATTATCTCTGTCCCTTTCTGTCTTTCACTCCAGATCATTTGCTATCTGACACCTTCATTGGGCAAGATACAGACTCCCCAGACATCAGCCGATTGAACAACAACAACAGCCTCCAGCCATACTCCCAACACACTCTAATAGTCAAGCCCAGTCAAGAAGAGGTTCAACCAGGCAGCCAGTCTGCACCCCTTCCTACCAGTTCCAAGCGACGTCTCTCAGTAGAACGCAGCCTTTCTTCTGAGGACCAGCATCATCAAAGGTGTGCAGAGAGCTCTTTGAAGCCAGCACGGGTCTACACCATTACTAGGGAGCGAGATATGCTTGGGAGCCAGGGAAGCAAGGAGAGCCTGGAGCTCGAGGTGCTGAAGAGGACCACAGACCCGCCCAGAACCAACGGTCCCTCCAATTTACGTGGCAGCCATCATCGAGGAAGCCACCATCATGGAAACAACGGCCCTACCCACCAGCATCACTACAGCCATCCGCCTCTGATGCAACCTTTGCAGAGCTCAGGAAGTGCCCATAACATCCGGGACTGGGGCTCAAGAAGGAGCAGGTCAAGGGAGGATTGCACGCCGGATTGTGTGGACTGCATTCGGCCACACTGCCAGAGCCAGCGCTCTCTAGACCTTGAGACGTCACCACATGATGGTGGCAAACAGCACAAGAAGTTGGAGAGGATGTACAGTGAGGACCGTGTGTCCTCTGAGGATCGAGGTAGGAAGAACATCACCATCACTGAATGGTGTATTTTGAGATTTAAACTATACCTGCTACTTTTCTTAGGCTATCTTTCTTTCTTTCTTTTTTCTCGTAGAGGATCACACGAACAGCTGGTTCCCTAAAGAGAACATGTTCAGCTTCCAGACTGCAACCACCACCATGCAAGCGTGAGTAAACATGGGAATTCAGTGCATCAAACATCTCTCTCCTCCTGTGTAGGCTTGGTCTATGAAACAGACGTGTAATTTAACTATCCTGACTCATGTGTGTGGGATGACAGGAGGTATTCTTTCTCTTTGTCCTCCGTTTCCTCCTCCTTTCTTTCTTTCTTTCTTTCTTTCTTTCTTTCTTTTCCCCTCTTCACCTTCCTCTAGCTCTGGCTTTTGTTTCTTCCTCTTTACCTGTTCTTTTCATTCCCGTTCCTACATGTTTCTCTTTGCCTTATTTGTTCTCCTACTTTCAATTTCTTTCTTTTCCGTCCTGTTTCCTGTCTTCAATCTTTTTTCTTTATGCTTTTCTTTTTCCTCTTTTTTTTCTTTCTCTTGTCCTTCAACTTTTCAGTTGAGTAAATTTAGGCTCCATTATACTCTGTGCTCAGATGCTTCTGATCAGCCTGAATGCTTAATTATCACCTGTCGGGCAGAAGTCTTAATCACAGAGCCCACTGGCTGAGCCCCCCACTGAGGTGTAGTCCGCCTCCCTCCAGCCTTCATGCTTGTTGTCTCCCCCTCAACCTCACTGTACCCTCCTACCTCATCTTCTGGTGTCAGTTCTCCTTGCCTTTCCCCTCCCACTTTATCCCTCTCTGTCTGTGAATACTTTGCTATCTCTGTAGCTACTTAAATCATTTTCTCTTCGGACTTATTCGTTCGCCTTTTTGCTAGTCTCTAACTGACACTTTCCCTTCAAAATCCTTAAAATTTGTGTGAATCGTCAGTGTTTTCTCCCAAGGTTGGCTGTAGAGCTGCCACTTTTTGTGATAATTGACTGTAATAGATAGTGATAAAGCATTAGGTGATCCTTTCATAAGACCTGATCCAATGTTCATATTTGAAAAACACTCTGTATGTCCTGTGTACTTTACCTTTTTACTTGCTTTTCATGTGTTTTCTTGTGATGGTTAAAGCACCTGCTCTCTCTTTCCTCTTTTTTATTATGCATTTTTTTCCTTGGCTCCAAAGAATATCGTGAGTATTTCTTTCTTATTAACCCACTGTTTTAAAATCAACGCTTCTCTCCATCCCCACCCTCTGCTTCACTGTGCTGCTGCCTCTCCTGTCCTGTGTTAACTCTCACTCCACCAGCATTAGACAGAGTGTTTGAAGTTATAAAGAAACTGTCTCACACTGCTCAAAATACACCAATACCAGTTGTGAGTCACTCAGGTTAGTATCGTTATTAATCACATTTCAACAGCCTGTTTGTGGAACTACTATGGTGGCATAACCTTTGAAGTTTTCTGGGTTTCAACCACAAATTAGTTTCTAAAGCTAAGAAATTGTCTCCTACTAATTTTTTATTATTATTTATTTTATTTTACTTTTATAGAAAAAAATAAAAGGACAGGAATCAAACAGCAGTATGTTGATGCTTTTGCAGGTGAACAGGTGAACCTAAGACAGAATTAAAATAAAACATACTAGCATACTACTCCTTTCTCGTTTATTGTAAATGTCTTTAAAGAAACTAAAACACACACACACACACACACAAACAAAACACACTTAAAGACCATAACATAAAACATTTTCATGCACGCTGATAATGTACAAAAATGCTAATGTAGTGTCTAAATGTACCCAAGCACACAAGTAAGAATAAAGTAAAATACAGTTTTAATTAGATAAAATAATTTAATTGTCCATTTTTGGTACTGAATAAACTACAGTCAAAATCTCAATTCACAATGCTGCCTTAAAATGTATTTTGAACATAAGAACATAAGAATCTACCCACCTTTAGGAACAGCCTTTGGGAGTCTGCCTACGATTTCCTAAAATAAGAACTAGGTAGACAGTTGACTAGATTTTGGAACAGAGCTTGTGTTTTTACTATAATGCAAGGTGTGTGTGTGTGTATGTATGTGTATGTATATATATATATATATATATATATATATATATATATATATATATATATATATATATATATATATATATATATATATATATATATATATATATAATGGTGACCTGGCCCAGTTAAGGAGGAATATGGTGATTGCTGCTGTCACTATGTTAAATATTGCACAAAAAATATATAATTTTAGCCTGAGTATACCCCAGAAAAGTCACTCATATCAAAATCTGTGCGCAGTGTTCCAAGACCATCGCCAATCTGTCAAGGCTCGGAAGGTTTTCAGGATGCAGTCACATAGACACATCCACATGCAATTGCGCGCGCACACACACACACACACACACACACACACACACACACACACACACACTGTCAGAACATAGCTTCTGGGCTGTCGTTAACCTCATCTACTGAGGACAGTGGTTTGATTTGACATCAGTTGTGTAACATCAGTAATGATGGCTGTACCTTCTGTCACCCTGTGAAAAACAATAGATGCTCAGCAAATATGATAACCACTCCCACAAAGATGTTACATTTTCCTGTGAATTTATCCTCTGTGCTGGTTGTTGACTGAGTGTCTGTTGCACTTGACTTCGCTGTGGTCGTAGTGTTTAGTGTGTGTTCATGTCTTTAGTGTCCCGTTGACCTGTGGATGGTGATCACCTGTTGTGGTTTGAACCTTCCTTGTCACTCTAGATTTTTCCTCTTGCACTGCTCCCTTTGCACACACACACTTGCACCTGTAACATTGTGACCGGTCCCAGCAGGGCTTTCCGTGGAATTGCAGAGAGAAAGAGGAGGAAAAGAGAGCAAGAGGCCACCGCACTGATGGAGAGGTACTGTTTTCTGCCCCTAATGTCCTATGCCTCAGCCCTTCCCTCAACACACAGTGGAGAGATGGTGTTTGTGTTTTGTGTTGTCCTGTGTTACTGTAAAGTAGTATTATGGTGTGTGTATATCCCCTCAGATCTTTAAAGTCCACACTCAAATCCTGCACACTACACGTGAGGATCTGCTTTTCGCTCATGGCACACTTCCCTGTGGAGTCGTGATGCTAGGCTTACCAAGCAGAAAGCCAGAAGCAGTTTATTGATCTAAGCCCAGGGATTTCTATAAAAGCTGGTTTCCACTTCAGACTAAACAATATAAGTGGTAATTGTAAGAGAACGTTTAAAATAAGAAACAAAGTCACAATTGTTAGATATACACTACTGGTCAATAATTATTGTTATATTTTATTTTTGTAAAGAATTTAATACTTTTATTCAGGGTGCTTTAAATTAGTTTTGTTAAATCTAATAATAATTTCAAATGAATTAATTATTCTAAACTTTCCATTTATCAAAAAATCCTGGAAAAAAAAATGGGTTAGTTTCCATAGAAATATATTTATATTTTTAAACCAAAACCTAACCCTCGTACAAGTGTATGATTATTATGCCATTTGCTGTTTCCTACAATATAAGTAATTTCATGTTTTACTGCATTTGATTGAAGGTAAAACCTTGACCTGTACACATACAGCACCTGGGTATATGTGTGCATGTCTGTCTGTGCATGGCTGCTTGGATCAATAAGCCAATCGAATAACCAAAGGTGCGGTGCCTGGAGTTTGTTAATCGATACAGCTGACGACTGAACACTTCGGGAGTTTCGCTTATCGGTCTGCCGTCACGCAGTATACTAATGCCATGTGCACCATGAGTAACTCAATAGCCAATCTCATTCCGCCTGGCTTAATTGGCTTACATATTTAAAAACACTTGTTCACCCGGTAAAACCTAATTGGTCTGCTGGCAGATCATCAAAATGATGATTCTGAATTGCAAGAAAGAACGCAGTGTGCAGTGCTCTGAAGGTAAACTGAATGGACAGACGTGATTCTCCTCTTCCCAGGAAAGGTTTAACATAGTTCAGCTCTCCTGTGGTAATTTAGGAAATTCTGCAGAAAAAAAGGAAAAAATAACAAACAAGAAAAGAGCAGACTCTGAATGTAGCTTTTAGTGTTCTGCAGAGATCCCATGACACTGCTGAACAGCATTACTGTAGGTGTCTGTCTCTGTCCTCTGACTGTGGGAGGGTTGCAGATAATTGGTTACATCCATTATGATTACAAAACAGCTGCACATGAAATGATTTGTTCACTCGGAATAGAAAATTCTGCCAAATTCACTCACTTTTATGTCTTTAAAAACTTGTTTGAGTGTCTTTCTTCTGTCAAACACAAAAGAGCAGTTTTATATTGCTAAATAATAATAATAATAATATTAATAGTAACTTGTTAATTCAGTGAGCTTTTAACTTGCTTCAACTCTGTAATTGAGTCAGTAAGATGACTAGTTGGATCAGACCTGTCCAATTCGTGAACAAATCATTCTGGTTTTATGAATGCCATCAAATGATTCCGATTCGGAAAAGGGCATGGAACTAATAATAATGGAATTAGAATTGAGTGAACTATCTTTTAAAACTCATAGTATTTTGGATTGATTTTGGAGTTTTTTTATCGGATGGAGAAAGTGGAACACGCACTAAATCTTCTGGCACTGATGAGTTATTTCATAGAAACTTTGATCTGTTTCTGTTCTACCCATTGAATGGCTGTTCTTAAGAAATGTGTGATGTTATATCATTTGCAATAAAAGGAACCATTATATATATGTGTGAGGATCAACATGTCACTCTCCAGCGATCTGACTGATTTTCAGTACACTCACAAATGAGGATTAAGATCATTAGAGTGTTTCATTAAAAATGGCCTGCTGAAAAGACATAGTTCTCTTGATATGATCTTCTATTTTTGAAACTTGATGAAGATTTGCACTCTTTGTCAGCCGGCACAATGACTTTGACAGGAGTTTAGAAGGATGTCAGAAAGACGGACATAAAGAGATAAGCATCTCTGACAACTATAAAGATGCATTGTCACTGTGCTCTTTGTAACCATCTCAAATATAGCAGCGATATTTAAAAAAAGGCCTTTTCTCTTTTGTAAAATGTTCACAGTAGTGAATTTGATTAGAGGCTCAGCTACCTACTGTAAAAAATTTCCTCTGCTATACATCAGTGTACTGCAGGAATATTAGTTTTCTCACAGTATATTTAACATGCTTCCACAGTGCTGCTTTCTAAAATTGTGATGTTGTGCAACTGCATTATGCCTGCAGAAAACAAAATGCTAACTGTAAGATATGGGCTGCATGTTATGTGTGAGATTATGACGCTGTGACCATCAGTTCTGCTTTTTGTAAAAGCCAATTTGCCTCATAATTTCAACCCTAACCCAGCTCTCATTTATTTTTTAAGGCTCCACATTGACTGTATGAGCTGCTCTATTATTTGTTGGCAAATGAGGAAAGACCACCTACCTCTCTACAGCACACTCTCCCACTATACTACACTACAGTGTAACCATGGTGACATGATGCATGGAGAACAAGTGTTGACTGTTAACGAGAAGAGAGAGTCTGTCAGTTGAAAGAGTGGGTCAACTGAACTTACTTTCATTCTCTGATGAGGCTGTTTGTAGTGGTCAATTTTCTGTGAGTGATTTTCTGAATTTTCTGGTTTGAAAGTTACCAGAACTGCTGTAATGAGAACATGAAGCACCAGAAAGCATTTTTTGTACTTTCTACAAGTTATTCAAATTGTTGCAAGTTTTACTGGGATAATGGTCTATCACTGAAACACCTTTACCTTATAAGCAAGATATATAAATTTAAGGTTCAGTTTCTCTGGGTTTATAATGACACCGATTTGCATATATATATCTATAGATATAGATATATATATCTAAATTGAGGTCTTTATGAGTCTCTTTTCCTGATTTTTGATCATTCAAAGGTAAGGAAACAGATTCAAAAACAAAAAAAAATTATTTCTGTAGCTGTAAAACACTTTAAGTGGGAAAAGAAATACTTAAAATACATTTAAGATTTAAATATTGAGTTTTCTGTTATGTTAAGTTATACGCACCACTGGTGGTGGTTGAGGAGACCCCCCCCCCCATTTAAAGCACATTATAAATGTAATTAATTGAAAATTAATGCATGAAACGGATATGATGTATATTAGTCGAGCAAGCAGTGATGTACAGTAAGCCAGGACTTGATTTTGTCCATCAGTAATTGATAGGTTCGTTGGACTGTTGTTGTTTGCCAATTGTTGTGATCAGATCTGAGTGAAAGAAAGAAATGATTGTCCCTCCCTCACGCCAGTGAACATTTCATCAGAGATTAGATGTAATTGTGTGTGTGTGTGGGGGGGGGGGGGGGTTGATTTAATTTATGAAGGAATATGGATTATTATTATTTATTTGTTTAAATGTGCACTGATCATTTATAATAAACACTGCAATATTCCATAGTAAATAAGAATTGTCATTTGGGATTCCATGATGACTTCAAGCTAATATCTCAGACAGTGTGCTTGAGAGTACAGTAATGAAAATATCTGAATACACAGACCCACAGATGAGTAAATGTTGTGATTCTAAAGCCTGAAGCAATGTCAGAGTGGGACAAACTGTTCATTTCTGCCTGTTTATTACAGAGGAACTGTGAGGAAAGGAGATTTGTCTGGAGTGCACTGAGATTGTATAACTTCAAACACTCATCCATAATCAGCCATGCTAGTGCTACCATGTATAAATGGATTGTTTGAAAGTGTATTTAACATTTCCATTTTTGTCTCCTCTTTCTTCATCTCCCATTTTTTCTTATGTTTTCCCCTACTTATACTTCTTTAAAATCCACTGTGCTTCTGCAAATCCTTTCTATCCCAGAAACTTCCGGAAACATCTGAGGATGGTGGGCAGCAGGAGGGTGAAGGTCCAGAGTGAGTTGTTTGTAGACGTCTGTGTGTGTTTGTGTGAGCGAGTGAATGAGTGTGTTAATGCTTATGGTTGTGTGTATGTTCTCAATACGTTTGTCTGATTTCATCTGTATATTTGTGCAGTTTATATTTTTTAAATATGCAAACATGCCATTGCTTGCCAATAATTCATGGTGTCGGGTGAATTATTTTCAAGGGTTACAGATGCATCTGGAAAAAGGATGAAAACAAAACCATTTGGTGCTCTTGGTCTGAAATACAGTTGGTGATGCTATTTAGTGTTGAATAATTCCTCCCTGTTAATAAGAGTTACAGAGTCAAATTGAGTCTCATTTTTAGAGCTAGTCAGCCTAAAACTGAGAAATCCTCAAACGTGTCACATCCCAAACCCAGGACAAGAGCCCAGAGTGTGTGTTTGTGTTGAAGAGCACTGTGTGTGATGCTTTCCTCCTCTGCTTTGTTATAAGCATATGCTGATCGCAAAGCGAAGAGTTTCAGCAGGTCCTGGAGTGACCCCACACCCATCAAGCCTGATTCTCTCCATGACTCCAGAGACAGTGAGTCCTCACACATACACAGTCATGCTGTCTCTTTTTCTGGATTTCACTACATGCACGTGATTGGTCACGCACACAAAACACTCATACATGTGTGAATCTTACAATGCCTGTTAAGAACATCTCCAGGCCTCAGTCTAAATGAATGCTTCAGCTCACCAATGCTGCAGTAAAAACATGAGTATTTAGAAATATTATTACAGTTTAAATTAATGGTTTGCTATTTAAATATATTTTAAAATGTACTTTATCATTATGATTGCAAAGCTGAATTTTCAGCAGCCATTAATCCAGTCTTCAGTGTCACATGATCCATTAAATCATTCTAATATGTTGATTTGGTGCTCAAGAAACATTTCTTCTTTTCTTATTATTAATGTTGAAAATTAATGTTTAATATTTTGTGGAAACTGTGATTGTTCTTTATTCTTTGATGAATAGTAAGTTAAAAAGACAACATTTATCTAAAAAATCTCCTGTAACATTATAAATGTCTTTACTCTCACGATTAAATAAATGTAATTCATCCTTGCTGAATAAAACAACAAACCTTTGTATTTATGTACTTTATATATATATATATATATATATATATACACATTTTCCTGTGGCTCAAGTGGTAGAGCACTGCGAGTTTGATTCCCAGGGAAAACATGTTAGGTAAAAAAATATTAATGCACTGTAAGTAGCTTTGGATAGAAGCATCTGCTAAATGCATAAATATAAGTCTTCTGTATGGATATATTTATTACATTTACAGTAATTGCAATTCGATTTTTTCATATTACGACAATGTAATTTGTGGTGTAATGCAATACAATGTACTTCAGTTTAATAAAAAAAGATAAAAAAGAAAAAGTTAAACAAAATCTTAATATGATATTTTCTTTAGAGGCTTCATAAGATTCATCACTCACGTACACACATCAGCATCTGTGCTTATGTGTAAAATGTGTGTTTACAATGAATGTACCCTGCTGTCTATTTGTGTGCTTTCTTTTTGTGTCCTATATTATTAAATGTGTTATGTTTTCACAAACAAGCGGAAGAGGTTATGTTAGGACAAGCACGACAGAATGCATGTTGATAGGACCTAACATCTCATTGGTTGTTAATGTGCTTGAGTTTCTGTGTATTTGCATATGCCCTCTTCCCCAGGTGCAGACCTCCAGGCATCGTCTGGCAATCTGGATGAAGAAGACTATGATGATGTCGACTGGGAAGAAGAGAGAGAGTTGGAAAGAGCAGCCTGTGAGGGCGATGACTTCATCCCACCCAAAATCATGGTACATGCATCCTTCAATCATTTTCACACGAGCCAACTGCCTTTTTATCAACTCTACATCAGGTCCTCATTACATATAGCGCAGCTGTTTGATCATCAGTGGCCTTATTAATAAGAGTGTTTTATTCATCCTTGTTTTTTGAACAGCTAATTTCATCAAAAGTACCAAAGGCCGAGTACCTTCCCAACATCATCCGTCGGGACGACCCCTCCATAATCCCCATTCTCTATGTGAGTATAATTTAATGATGCAGTCATACATGGGATCAAAGGGAATCAAAGTTTTGATTATCCAGTAAAAAGCACAGCTAATGATGTCTACCAGTCAGCTCTTGCATGCAAGTTTCAGTAGTGTAAATCATCATTGTTTGAAATTGCTGCTTTGTAATGCTGAGCTAGTGATGTAGTGCTTGTATTATGCTTGAATTATTTTCAAATAAAAACACCATGTGATATTTACCAACTGATGATTCCTGTTGCAGATTTATGCAGCTTTTTATTAATGAGTCATTCATGCTCGCCCTGTTTTCTCCCCGCAGGATCATGAACATGCCACCTTTGATGATATACTAGGTATGTGTTAATCGGCCAAACCTGATGTTTGTTCTTGCCGCTTGTTTACTACGAAAAAGCTGGACTGTAATTTCAAATGATTCCCTTGCTGCTCTCTCTCTCTCTCTCTCTCTCTCTCTCTCTCTCTCTCTCTCTACTTCTCTGCTATCTGTCTTCTCTCATCTCTCTACTCTTCAGAGGAGATTGAAAAGAAACTTACCGCCTACAGAAAAGGCTGCAAAATCTGGAACATGCTCATCTTCTGTCAGGTTGGGAAAATATGTGTGTGATTATTTGCATATCCTGCTTTTTCACAAGTCTGCATGTGGAGTATTTATGTACATGTTATTTCGCAGTGTGTAAATTGGCTCTCTGTATTCTCTAGGGAGGTCCAGGTCATCTCTACCTACTGAAGAACAAAGTAGCCACATTTGCCAAAGTAGAGAAGGAGGAGGACATGATACAGTGAGTATTCACCTTCACAAAACAAAGTGAAGCCTTTTATATCTGCTTCTTTTTGTTCTATTAGTAATTGTTCTGCACAATAATAATAAAAAAGTGAGATCATGATGGTGGCTCCTGAAATTAATTAATGGATGCAAACTTGTCACCTTTTGGTGAAAATTGCCTTTTTGAATCCAAAATAGGTCATTTTTGTGAGCTGATTAAAAAAAAAAAAAAAAAAATGTTAACGCAAGCTTTTATTTGGTTTGCAGTAAATGCTGCTCCACACTGCTGTGACTTTGGTTGCTTTTGAAAATGCATTACACTCAACCATCTTTCCAGATTTGAAATGAGAATCATTAAAGTCACTCTTGGCTTTCCACCAAAATAAAAGTGCTGTGGTTGACAATTTGAAAACAAAGATATTAAGATGAATACTAGTATTAATTTATTAGTATTAGCAGGTAATATACACTATTTTTTTATTGGTTTCATTTATATACATTTTTATAATTGAATTGAATTGAATTATTAGAATATAATATTATTATTAGTCATACTGAAATTTGAATATGACATACTAAGTCTAGGGAGTGTTGTTCCCTGTATATCTTCATGCTAAAATTGACTGTCAATCCACATTTTAAAGTTCATTTTGTAATCCCACCCCCCAGGGGAGTCACATCTTTATCTTTTTAACACTTTTTAATTGCCTATTAGATACTCCTGTTGCTTCAAATTTTGCTTCTTACTAATTGCAAACAGAAAAAGTAGAATGTTCACATGATTATCAACAATCCCTAATACATAACTTTCTCCGATTGGTTCTTGCGCTGTCGCTGACGGACATGAATCGACATGAATTCTCATTCGCTGCTCGATTGAACTGCTTTTATAGTTTTAATAATATGTTTATTTGTAATGAACAGACTTAAGTGCTTTTTACATTTGATGATTTGTTTTTCTTATTTAAATGCTTTTGTTTAGATTTTAAAAGAAATAAGTAATGCACTATTTGTTTCTTATATTTGTTCTGCTGTTGTTGTTTAATATTTTTTTGCATCTGTTCGTATATTTAATAACAAAGATACAAAAACAATGCCTAGATTGTGATTTATTAACCCTTTAACTGCCTGCTCAACCAAATGGTTGATTTGTCACTTTATGGTAAACATAGAAAAGCTAAGCTAATGTTTTCAGATAATCCTTTCTGCTGTCAGAATGTACTATTTGCTGAGAAATATAACTTTCTGATCATTCATTATAGTTCATATTTTCTGATTTCCATAGTATGTGTATGAATTCCGGTACTTTTGCCATAAAGTGACATATCAACCATTTGGTAGAGGCCGATATTTTAAAAATTATGGGACGTGTTGAAAAAAAAATACATTGAGTTTGGTAACTAATGACATAAGGAGATAAGAAATGCAAACAAAAATTTTTTCAAATGCTTTTTTCTTGGTAGGGCAGTTAAAGGGTTTTAATATAGTAATTATTATTTAGAAAAGAAGTGGAGGAACGATGCAATGGTGTTAGGTGATTTTGCTCTGGAATCTTTAGAAAACATGAATTCGATTTTTCTCAGATCTGACTTTGATGACTTCGTCGACTTCAAACGGATGTAGCTCAGTCGCTTTTTGTCTGATTCCAACAAATCACTTGGCTCATTGTGAATCATTTTGCCAGCACAAGTCACATATATACGTGACAGCTTAAGTGATTACTATGAGAATGTTCTAGTGTTTTCGTGGTCTTTGCCATGTATAATTTATTCAGAATTTGAATGATGCTTTTGTTTTTCATCCTGCAAAGAGGACACTTTTAAGACACTCTTCATTTACTGATGAATAAAACAGAAATAAATAATTCAAGGTCACTTGAATCACTTGATCACTTCTCAGATCATTTTGGATGTGTAGACTACTAAAAGATGGCATTCACTTCCCAGCATAAAATAAATATGATATATTTCAGGTGGATTAAATGAAATTAATTGTGATTGCAATATAAAGAACTGTATAGCCTTACCTTGTAATCATTCTGAGCTTTTGTTTGCAGGTTCTGGAAGAGACTCGGCAGATTCATGAGTTTATTAAATCCTGAACCCAACCTCATCCATATTATGGGCTGCTATGTGCTCGGTAATGCTAACGGAGAAAAGGTAGATAATCACATCTGCTCACCTCCATCTGTGTTTTAACCCATGTTTTATGCCATAGGCTTTTGTCATGAAGACAAGACAGGAAATTATGAGTGGTGAGAGATGGGGGGGGGGGGGGTGTGTGTGTAAGAAACAGAGGAAGACAGGTGGGAGTGTGTTCAGGGTCAGGCAGGGATATGATGGCAGGAGATGAGGGTGCCAGATTGACAAGCAACTGCTCTGTGACTGACAGATAGGCAGTCTGTCACCCCTCCACCCCCGTACTTCTCTGCAGCATATACTCTCACGCATGCACACACTCCAACATGTACACACACGCAGTCTCTCATTGGCACATACTGACAGTAGCCTCCAGCCACTACAGCTCTGGACATGTATTCAGTCGTGCCAAGCTGGATATGGGCTTATAACTGTGGGAGCATGTTTCTGCCACAGGATTAAAAAATAACTACAGGGAATAGCAACTTTTTATTGCACTATTCAGTCTTTTTTCTCAATCGTGAGATCTTAGCTTGCAGTCGTAAGACATAAACTCGCAATTCCGAGGAAATAAGTAAATAATATATTTTTATTTTTTATTCTTTTTATTCGGTGGCAAAAAAAAAAAAAAAAAAAAATTTATATAAATATATATATATATATATATATATATATATATATATATATATATATATATATATATATATATATATATATATATATATATATGTGAGTTTATGTCTTGCAATTATAACTTTAGGAAACAGGCTTCCATATATAACCATTCACACAGAAAATTGTGTGACACACACCATTTTATTGGATTATACTGAATAATTACCATGGTATTTACATCATACTTCAAGGTTCTTCAAAGAATACAGTGGAACTATATTGTCATGTCCAAAATACAGATAAATCTGATCCAAGCCGCATCTCTACATGGAAATATTTTTGGAAATATGTTGTAGTCTGATTTCAACTTGTTGTCTTCATTATTCAGGAAGCTTCATGGCTATGAGATCATATATGTATCAGGCTTGTAAACAGATGTGTCTGAATGCACTCGTATGAGACATTAGCTGTTTTGAAGGGTCAATGAGTGCATGTGCATATTGTGCATAATGTTTCCAACATGCAGGTTGTCTGATTTGCTGATGAATTGCTGATTTTTTTTTCTCAGTTTTCTGTCCTCTCTTTTCACATCTATATGCAAAGTATCACTGGTTATTTTTAAGCATAGTAAATATTCCGCAACAGCATTATGCTGAATCTTGACAGCACTGTGGTGCAACTGTATGACAGACACTTTGTAAACACATTTGGATGCAGTCTCTTGATTAAAGTACATGCAGCCACTAATTGAAGTACACATGACCATGATGCACAAAACTTTTCTTAGAGTCTCTTAGAATTTCTGCCACATGAGCATTTCATCCAAGCAGTATAGGAAGGCAGGTCTACAGAGAGAAAACTGAAGTAAATGGGAAGAAAGAAACATGGAGGCTTTTTTCGCTTCATTTAGCAATTTTCTCACATGGTCCTTTCAGCACTGCACTGCTACTTCTGAAAGGGGAGAGAAAGAGCTTGAGTGAACTTGCTATACTGTATACAGTGCCTGACCAGGTGCACCAAGCAACCCAACAGCTCTGTGCCTTCTTTTTGTGTTTAAAGGAATAGTCCTGCACAATTTAAAATGCTATCAATCATTTATTTACCCTTAAGTCATTCCAAACCCGTATTAAATTTTAATATGGTATATATTTCCATTCAAAAACAATAATTCATAAAGCATGCTGAGAACAAGAAACTAAGTAGAAAAATGGTCCTCTTACAAATCAATTTATCTTAACTAGGGTTTTCTGAGTAACAAAGGCATAATATGCAGATAGTACAGATTACTAGATGTGTAACTAAAACCACCAAATTGTTGTACACTAAGTAAAGTCAACTAAAAAGTGTTAGTATTAGTTTTAGATTTGTCGGTCATGATGAAAGAGGATTCTTAGTGCGAGCACTTTGGTTTAGTAATGATTTAGAAATGGCCTGACCAAAGAGCCAGACACCCTTTCCTTCACTACAGTGGAAAGAGATTGATTAGCTGAGCACGGATTCATGAGGCTTTCTGTGGCTTTCGTGATCGATTAAAGAGGTGGAGAGTAGCTTCTAGAAAAAATGCCAGATGAGAGATTATACTGACAGCGACCAGAGAAACAGAAGTCAAAGGACTGGGAGGGGAATGGCAGGAGGCAATTAATTCACTCTGACAGGCTTTGTCCTGATATGAAGGATTCTCACTGACACATCCAGACCCCCTCTAGCGGGGGTCAATCACAGCACAGCAGAACACACAGGTTAACACTCCTCCGGCTGTCCTGTTCAGCATCCTCTGGTTTATGATGCACATACATCACTTTATGGCTCCTATTAGCAGTCAGTGACATTATTAAGTCAATCAGAGTGGAGCTTTGGATAAAGATATTTAATAAATAAAGATATTTAATATTTTAAGTCAATAATAAAAATCATTATTATTACTCAATATATTCAATGTTGTGTGTATAAAATCAAAACAAATAATAAAAAATATATCGCATTACATTTGCATTCATTACATGATGTTATGTTTCAGATATATTGTTTATAAATATTATATCTACATTATCAACTCTGCTATCTGAACTGGTATCTGTTATCTGCATAAATTATTGAAAAGGTTGTAAACTTATCTGTACTCTCTGAATATTGTGAGCAATGCTGAAGGAGAAAGTGAAACAGCAAAACTTTCTCTCGTCCTCAGCTTTTTCAAAACCTCAAGAGACTGATGAAACCTCATGTCATTGAGTTTAAGTCTCCTCTGGAACTGTCAGCTCAGGGTGAGTGTACTGCACACACACACACACACACACACACACACACACACACACACTACATACATGACCAATCACACATTCAGACACACAAGCAGTGAACAAACTATTAAACATGCATTTCAAAAAAACAAAGCAAAGTATGGTGTATCTTATGTGCCACGTGAACTCTGAACCCAACTCTTATCCATGCCACAGCTAATGATTTGACAGTAATTATTCTCCAATTAAAACCTCATTATTATCTCCCACTGTTTCTGTCTCTTCATCGGACCCAGGAGGCTCACTTGCCCCCTCCCTCCTCTTCCATCTCCTTTTGTCCCCTATGGACTCTACACAGCTTGATTCGCACTGTTGAGGATAATTACCAGTGTTTTAAATGGAGAACTGTATTTAAAACACCCACAAATGCCTATAAAGGCTTCCTAATGAAGATCTATTTTACATAGCGGAGGGTTTGGTAGATGTGTGACATGCTGCCTGTGATTTTATAGTCAGATATTTTAAGGAGAGCTAAAATTGCTGTGCTCTCTCCACTCTCAGGTAAGGAGATGATCGAGATGTACTTCGATTTCCGCCTCTACCGCTTGTGGAAGAGCCGCCAACACTCCAAACTTCTCGACTACGATGACCTTCTGTGACATTGTGGTTTAAGCAGCCCAAGAGGCAGGTAGCTTTCTTTAGGGCCCACGCGGCAATGTTACCTCCAGAGAGAGCCTGGGCGGAAAAGCCCTGAGGTGGAAGGAGGAAGATGAGCCTGCGGATGAAGATGGCTGACATTGAGAAGACGTTCCAGTTCTCTGCCCTCAAATGTTATGAGGGAAAGCAGCCATTACTGTTAGGTGCTGTGTGTTCAACCCATCCATTTGAGCTTTCAGCCTGAAAGAGAAACGTTTGGTAGATATCTGCAGGTCTTCACTTTTAAGCCTGTGAGAGGTCTAGGAAATGACGTTCAGGGTCTTTGAGAATTGAAAAAGCTTTGTTAAGAGGGAGGAAAAATAAGAACAGATTTGTTTTTTAGTATTTTTGAGTAGCTCTTTTTGTGGTTATCTAGCAGGGACAGTGAAACAAGGCCATTTAACCGTGAAAAGGGCCTTGAGGTTATTGTGTTATTCACTATCTACAAATGCAGGATAAACTGTGGAACTAAATACAGTATCTGTTGTATTTACATATTCAGTCTAACTCTATAAAATAACTACTGTAATTTATCTTTCAGCATAACATGCACTGTTTTAGTTTTTAAGGTATGGTGGGGTTTTTAGGATTCATTAGAGGGAATATAACTCAGGTTTCATTCATTTAACTGACCTCTCTCTGTACTGTACCATCTTTAGATTGAGAGAGAGAGAAGAGGAGGTCGAAAGAGAAAAGTTTTTTCAATAGAAAGTTGTTCTGTCTGAATGATTGTGTTAACTGAGTGGCGCTGAAATAGCACTCACACTTTATATCTGTATCAGGAGCTTTGTGTGTTCAGATGTTTGAATTTCTATACAGTATACTAATGTACTGTATGTGCAACATTAAGGCATGTAATAATGGAGCTCATTTTAGATGGCAGATTTTGTCTTTTAGCTTCAAATATTTTCAATATTTTCTAGCATCTTAAAAAGAAAACATTGATTAAGATTTTAAATTGATTCATTTTAATAGACATATATAATATAGACACCATTATTCACTAAGAGAATTAGTGCTCAGATCGCGTCATGTTTGTGTATTTTCTCTGTCTGTTTGTTTGTCAGATGTGTCTGTCAGTACTTTACATGATGTCAAACTCCGTTTTGTGGCGTTTTCTTTGTAGGTGGAGGATAACTGATCATTTTCCATTTCTGATAAGTCAAAGTGCCATTGTATTTGCAATATTTATCTTTTCAATATTAAGTGGTACTGAATGTTACTGCGATCCTGTTTTAATGTCAAGATTAGTTTTTTTTTCCCATAGTATACAGGATAGTACATTTAGCCTTTAAAGTGGTTCTCTGTGGAGGAAAATGTTCTAGTTGGTGTGTGGGTGTGTTTTGGACGCACCAAACATATAAAATAGCAGATAGTTGTAATCTTTAATCATCACGAGTGGATGTTCAAGTGCAAAACAGCAGCAGCTGGTGCAATAGACAGTCTAAAGCATTTCGTAAAAAGCTGCCAGATAGAAAAAGTGCAATGTGGTTAGTGTCTCTGGGGTAATAATATGAAGATGAGAATGCATTGTAATATTCGGTGGAAGCAAACAGCATAAAGATCCCTAATATCGCTATATTTAGAGCATAAAGTTGTAGTTAAAATTTGCAGTTGTGGAGAGTATGTGAAGAATTACACATATACCCATATCTGTGCTTGTGTTTTAGCTTTAGAGATACAGACAGGGGCACTGAGATGTGAAGGATGCATCTGTGTGTGCCTTGTGTTGATCCATCACATCTCTTTTCATCTCCGACCACTCATGCAGACACCCTGAAAATCAAATAAAGCACAAAATTTATGTATCTGTTGGGCCATTGGGGAATGGAGTGCGTTATGATTAGATCAATTCAAAACAGCCGTACCGCTTCTTTACTGTTCATATGATTGCATGTCTTTATATGGCTTCATATTTTATTATCCAAACTCATTTAAACTTGTGATCATTTTTGCACTGTTTCTACCAAAGTCAGTGTATGCTATAATGCCATAAAATAGCTAGAAATTAATATATATGATCTATGGGTGTAAGCGTTTGATTTTCTTGTCACTGATTGAGCTAATGGCATGTGAGAACCATAAGGACTCAGCAAGAGCTCTGAGGATCATGGAGCCATCTGGATTGGCGGAAAGGTCTTTGGCAAGTCAGGCATGAAACGTGACGTGTGAAGACCCCCCTACCCTTGCAATAAGATGTTTAGTGTATGCCGTATGCCTTCATGTTGACTGCATCATGCATCAGAAAGTCATTTTATGTATTCATTGTTATGCATCATGTTAGGCGGCTTTTAGAAAATGAAAGAAGTGTTGGTGGAAACATGCATGTGTGTTTCATTCCTAACTAATCCATCCTTGTGGATCTCTGGACACTATTTTCTGTAGCAATAGACATTGTAACAGGATCTGTATGGTTTCTAGGACATACTACTCTAGAATACTGTTGTTTGAATATCTTTGTATGCAGTTTATGTTTCCTGCAGCATCCGTTTTATTTTTACCATGGCCACTGGCTTTGCAGCACAACTGAGAGAGACATGGGGTGTCATTGAGCTTTGGGCAATAATATTTGAAGGCTTCAACCAGTTTCTCTCTGTTAACTATACAAATTAATCACAAACTCGATGTGAAGAAATGAAAAAAAAAAAAGGTTAGTTGTGATGCTAATTCAAACAATAATTGGTAAACTCTAAAATCGATAAGGCACTGAAGTACCTGAAAACACAATATTACAGTTAGTTCCCTTTAGAGTTAAAGCAAACCTAAAGGTTTGATATGTTGATATTAAAGAGAATTTGAGAAACATCTGCAGAATGTTCAAATGGTTCTGGTGTGGTATTAATGTGTTACCTGCCTGGCAACAGAAAAGAGCCAGATTTTGACCTATGGAGCAAAATATTAAGAATAATACATTAATATATCTTTTTTTTTTTAAAGCAATATTTTATTTTATATTATTGGTTATATTATTCTTGTCCTGTGTCTCTATGCTGGCATCCTGCTGTTAGAAATGGTTCATTTGATTAAATGCTGAATGATTGACAGCATCATGATCATTAGACTCTTTGTCTTATGGTGTTTTTAAGAAAAATATATTTTCCAGATTTGGATTGTCTCTTTAATTTCTCCAAAGCCTGACAGGTGAAGCTAATCATTTTTAAGCTTTGTCAGTAGCAATGAGAATACTTTAAATAGCCTATATTACAATATATAGAACATATTGAAGATTGATGACTGTAAACATGTATGGTTTTCTTAGTCTGGCTACATTGCCAGTATATGACATTATAGTGTTTAGTTCAGTTAAATGGTCAATATTTCTTCAGCAGATTGGCTCATCTTGTCAATTTGCTACTTTAAAGGATCGAGCATGAGCTCATAGTTTCTATCTCTTTAGCTCAGTGTTCACAGCATTTAATATGAGACTTTTTTAGGAAGGTAGTTAAACTGTTTGTTTATCCCTGTACAACCTCTTCACAGCAATGTACACTGGAAATGTTTCCTAACCTGTTTTACAGTAAAAAAAAATAAACCCAGTTTTAAGTGGAATTCTGTCTCGAGTCTTTCTTTCCCTGAACATGATTTTTCTCCCTCAATAAACAAGTGACCAGCTATATCCAGAAGGAAAACAGAGAGAAATAAAACATTGGTGCTATTTACTGAGATTTACCCTTCTCTCAATCTATCTGTGATGGTCTCTAAATGCTGTTTATACAAGACCTCCTGTGACTCTACCTAGAATAAGTGGTTTGGAGTATAAACCTGTACACACATGCTCACACAATCACACACACTCCGTATGGAAGTAGCCTGGGCTGACAGCAAATAGTCCAGGGGAATCGTAGTCCTTCTCTCATGAGCAAAAAGGTCTGGTATGAGTGTGAGTAATAGAAAAACGACTGTGCTGAGATTCCCTGTTCGACAGAACAGAAAGCCTGACACAAAGGTTGCCATGTGCTTTCATTAGATGCTGGACAAACCACTGTACAGCATTGAACTAATCTACACCAACCTCCCTCTGTGTCTTTCTTTTTAGTCCTGTCTCTCTCTCTCTCTTTCACTCCTTTTCTTTCTCAGTTTTCTGTTTCCAATAGTGACCCGAAGAGCAACAGAGGCCACTCTGCCAAATCTCTTGACATAATCACAGCTTGCTCTGTTTAATTGGTGCTGCTGCGCTGGAGTTGAGAAACCGATGGTCTCGGGAGACTTTTGGTTCATTAAAAATAATGAGTCAGACAAGCTCATCAGCTCCACAAAAGCGTTCTGTGATTCAATCAGAAAAAAAAAATAAACAAATATAATTAAAAAGCTTATCATCGATATGTATAAGCTAGTGCCTTACAAAAAGAAAAGGAGAGCGAATGCTATGCCGGAGAAGCAGTGTGAACCTGGGTGAAGCTATTGAGGAAGGAGAGAGAAGGGGATACGATCTGCCAAAGAGAAACAGAATGCATTCTCTGGGACTTACTGGTGTTTGCCCCACATATGGCAAGGACACAATGCCATCTTGTCATTACACAAAATAGTGTAAAATCCAAATACCTTACAGGAATCTGTAATGCATCACATCTGATAAAGCATTATTTGACCACCCACAGCTTTTTAAAAATTTGTTGATCATTATGGAAAAGGAATTTGAATTTTATTTTATGTAATGTAATGTCCTATTAAAACAAGTTAAATCAAGGGCAAGCCAATAACAATCATCCTTAGTTTTACAACTCTGAGGGAATAATTTTGTAACTATTTTCAAATCATTTTCCTTTTTTAGTTTTTTTTTCTTTTTCAGTACTAATCAAAATGCAGTATGCAGAACTTGTTAAAGCTGCATTCTTTTGTTTTTTCAAAAAGTAGACAAGAATATTTGACTTTTTCTAATTCCCTAGCTAAATTGCCTTAGGTTCTCTAACATCCCCCCACCCCCCGCCAAAAGAAGAAAAAAAAAAGGATATCTGTAATGGTCAGAATAAATGTTTAAATAATACTGTCCGGTGCACACTACGGGGTCTAGGGCATAGATAAAGAAAATGAGTCAGCGAGAAGAAGGAACATTAGATTAATGAAGCACTCTGCTCTTATGGCATGCAATATTTCTTTTACTATCAACTATCCATTTCAAACTCTGGCTTTGGCAGGTGCAGTCCTGTGCTCGGAATCTTAGATTAACCTTTCCTTGTCTGAATTTTCCCATACCCCATGCCTGCACACTAACATAAGGGTTAGCTGAAAGTCTCAGATGTTTGCAGCTTGAAGGTTAATTGGTCTGAACTCCGATATAAACCATGAAGAACATCCAGGCTTAGACAGCAGTAGATGCAAGCAGTGGATTGCCGTGTATACAAGGAGGGCAGCTATGAGTTTTGTTGGGTTATGGCATTAACATGCTGCAGTGCAGTGGACTGTAACCTATTGTAACCAATAGGAAAGAGACCAAATCCAAGCTTAGGAAAAGCTTCATGACTTGTCCTACTGCATATAGCAATCACTGTTTGATACTCACTCACAGAAGTGAGAGAGGCAACATTGCATCATCTACTTCTAGTTAGGTTATTATGCGTGACTAGATTGGGCATCTTGGTGTCTAAAGTGATTAGGGGAATGTGTGCTGATGGGAGAAGGGAGCTATCGGGTGCATTGCCCCAGTGCATCCATCATGATTATGTGGAACTAGAGAATGCTCCACCCCGATCTGCTTCACTGAATGATGATAATAATGCCATGTTGCCACAGGTTATGGTGGAGGCTAGTGTGGATAGGAAAGCTCCACTGAGATTTTTCATGTGTTGCTGTTATGTAACATGTTCTAATTTTGTTTTACATTATATGACTATATTTACCATTGTGATGTCTGTGCACATCAATAATGAACTAAACTGATGATAGTGTGGATATTTGTTTTTGGGAACAATCTTGGCTGCATTATGTCCCAGCTCTCTTATTGTAGCCTTATTTTTAGCGAGATATAAGATTAACAGTTGCTACAAAGAAGACGAGTGAATTTTGTTAAATTTGGATATGAGTCATTGCAAGAGTACTGTTTTTTATAATCTTTTTTTGCTCTGTTTGTCTGATCTCAACAGGATGTCAGTCTACTTATAGTAGGGATGTGCTGATACAAGTACAGAGCTGTTCACGGGGAAAAATTCCAAATGGAAGTGATCATCTCTATCCTCTTAGATGGGGAATTTAGAGTGAGCAGGGCATGTGAGTGCAATTGTGTAGGCCTATTCGTTTGCAATGCACTTGGAATGCACTTGGCAAAGCAAGCGAATTCAAAGCATTTTGAAAATTATTCACTTCCTGCTGCCAGTTTGTGGTGCTATAATGTTGACTCTTAATAGTCACATACATACGATCAGTATCATACAACGAACAAACCGATGAAGCTTGATGAAACTCAGGCAATGTATGTGGATGTTATTAGGCATTTCCTGTTTCTCATTTTTTGCCCTAATTTCAAAGCCTCACCATGGGCAAACCATTCGAGATATCAAAAATCCCCTCGCAAATTTTCATCTTCAATGTCTTGAGATCATGTTCACCGTTTTTTTGTGGCAAATGGGTGGAAAACCTCAGAGTAGTATTTTAAATTCCAGAGCATGCTTTTTTTAAACATCCCTGAATAGCTGACTTCCTGTTGGGCGGAGCCTATCACATAGAGCGCGAAAGTTGTTTGGCTCAATGAGATCTATAAGTGTACTGAGTTTCATATAAATACATCCAAGTGTGTGTGAGCTGTGGTTCAAGATTTCTGACTGTGTTCCAGGGGGCGATGTAGAGCCCCTGTGCCACGCCCGGTTGCCAGCCTCTGCGGCGTCCTAATGAACGCATTATCTTCAGCTGGCATGTTCCCGTGACAACGCAGCATGGTGTCCGTCAGCAGATTCTGCAGCATAACAAATCTACGCTTCATTTTTATATATTATTTAGCATATTTAAAAAACTTTTTAGAATACAAAATGTATGTTTATTTGCCACAGTTATGCTAACAACAATAAAAACATTTATGACAGTAAACCTGCACATCTGCTGACAAACACCATGCTGAATTGTCACAGGAACATGCCCTCTGAAGATAATGAGCAAATTACGTCGCTCACTTTGCCAAGTGCATTACAAACGAATACATAATGGCACACACGTGCCCTGCTCACTCCAAGGGGATAGGGATGATCACTTCCATTTAGAATTTGCTTTGTGAACTGTTCTGAACTGATACTCATATCGGCCATCCCTAACTTAGGGTTTTCAGTGATTCTTTCTGAAGGTTATATCGTTATACCAGTAAGTGGCATTATTGAATAATTGAATCAAGAATTCATCAGCAAAGCCAGATCCTTCAGCCCAACCTACTCGTTCACAATCACCAAAGTTCTGATTCTCCTCACCTGTCTGCACTAATCTAAGCCACCTTCCTGTCACCACCTCAGTGTCTGGTCTTGTTGTTACTTCTTGAAGCAGCTTGCCTGAGCTGTTCTGGTCCCATTACTGTCAGTCATCTCCTCAGCATTTGGATTCCCCATGAACCTTCAAATCAAGGACAGTGTTACTGCTCTGGTAGGTCTCAGTTAGAGTTAATGAGTTATCACTTTCTTGTGATCATTGCGTACTCATCCAAATCCTCTCAATATAGCTCTGTATTGTGGATTTATTTGTTATCTCTTTCTGTGTGCTGACTGAAGACCAGACCCAACATGAAAAACCACACAGAGCCAAGCAGCGCTCATGAGCCCAGATCTATTTGCACAGGCCTTCCATTAATCTTCAGCCACTCTCCACTGTTTCAGTCAGTCAATGCAGCAGATTCCTGCTCCAATGCTTGCATCTTATCTCTGTCTTTAGAATGCAGCTCTCTCCAAATATCCAACAGACCAAGTTTCTTACAAGTATTTTGCAAACTGAGGATTTACAACCAAATAAAAAGTGGGGTGAGGATTTATCTAGACTTCCATCATGACAAATATATGGCAATTTGGATCATAGACATTCCTACAGTGATTGTCGTCCAAGAAGTTAACACAAATCTTCAGAACCTGTAGGCTTGAGAATATATAAATATATTTATGAATCGGAATTGCAGTGTCCCTCCTCTGAAGTAAAAGAGGAAAAATAAATCTTACCAACCCAATGTTTTTTCTACTTTTGTATGTTCTTTATCAGATAAGTGAGTTTTCAGTAGCCTAATAGTGCAGTAGTGTGTGTGGGGTTTTTTTTTTTTTTTTTTTTTTTTAAAGGGAATGTTAAACTTCTTCCTCTTACTTCCATTAAAAGGTTAGTAATTTAAGTGTTAAGTATAAGATTTAAAACCTGCAAAGATACACAAAGTATGAGAGCCCAAATACGAACAGAAGCGTATCATAAAACAAACCTGGTAAACTTCTGTGAGTGAGTATCAAACAGTGATTGCTATATGCAGTAGGACAAGTCATGAAGCTTTTCCTAAGCTTGGATTTGGTCTCTTTCCTATTGGTTACAATAGGTTTTTAAGTATGAGCGTACTTTATTTTCAGTCATATCACATTAAATTGACCGGTATGGATCATACACCCTGATTACCAAGAATAATTTCAATTTGTATGCCAGTTTAACAATTATTATTCTATTTTATCTGGGGTACAAGTGCACTTTCAGTTCTATTATATGGAATGATATTTGCACCGCAGTCTTCCTTTGAAAGTGCACAACTTAAAATGTTCATTGAAAGCAGTGTAAACGGTTTGGCTTCTATGGCACCAAACGAAATGTCAAAAATAGTGAGGTTTCCAGATTGTTTCCCCAGAGGCTGCCCCAGACTTCTACCATCTTTTTTGACTGACAGTCACATGCAGGCTGCTGTCAGATTCTTTTATGCTGTTTACAGACTCAAGAGCTTCAGGCTGTCACTGAGACAGAGTGTTATTTCTCAAGACATCTGTGTCAATGTTATTTGTCAGGTTGTAGTGACATTTTATGCATGATATTCTAAAATAATCACAGCTTCAACTTCAGTGTTTAATCCCAAACACCGTTTGTATCATTTGAGATGTCTACACACTATTGTTTTGTTGTTGTTTACTAATATGGATTGCACAGCAAGTGGTTGAGTTATTAAACTAGTTAATCAGAAAAAATATCAAATCAGACTTCAGTTTGACTCGCCCTCCTAAGGTTTGTTCGTTTTATCTATGACGCACTTCATTTTCGTCATCCGCAGATACTATCATGCTGTTGATTGGCCTAATTTAGCTAATCAGACTGCAGTAATGGCTCTCAATTTCAAGAGGCTGTCTTCTCATTTATCTGTGGATGGCGTCTCCACATCAGAGCGTCCTCCACACGTCATGTGTTTCTCTGAGTGTTGAGCATTTCTAATGTAGGTCTACAAACTCCAGAACGAAACTTTTATAAGTAAACAGCACTTTGTCAAAATTTTATGCATTACTAAATCAGGATTATTAATTAACATGCTTTTTAACCAAAAATGTTTGGAAGGCTTTCTGCTTACTAGATGTGGAAGTACGTGTTGTTGGCAACTATGAAACATAAAGGGATTCAACCACTGAATAGAATGTTACATAAGTGGTATTTGACCTAAATAACACTGGTTGTACTATTTTGTGTTCCCTCAGCGCATGTTTTCAACCCAGTTGTTGTAGCCTCGTACTAAAACGTGTATCTGCCTGACAGAGAACCTTGAAACAATAGGCTTGACCAGCAGGAAGGAACGTCATGTCCTGATGTTGTGTAGCACAGCGTTCAGGTTTATTGTCATCGCTTCACACTCCTGCACTTGTCTCAGCAGGAGAGCCATATCTCTCAGGCCGTGAGTGAGTGTGAGCGACCCTGACAGAGCAATGGCAAATGCTGAGAGTGAATTATTATAGTTTTGAGTGCTGAGAGTGTCTGTTATGTGAGGAGCTGACTGTCCAAAGATAAAAGTTTACTGAAACTCCAATAATTTCAAAGAGTGTCAGGCAGCTGTCAGTTGAAGGCTGAATAACTATTATTTAAATATGGACATGTTCCAAGATAACGTTACTATCAAAGTTTGGTTAAATTTGGTTATTCAGACATAAAAATGTTTTTTAGACAATGTATTGATTCGCCTTACTGATTTTCTTACACTAATGCAACAAAGATTCAAATCTTAAAGGTGTGTGTAGATTTAGACGCTTCAGTTTTCATCTGTGTATTTATAAGGAAGAATATCTGTAAAACAATTCTGAGAAAAATCTTTTCTGGACAATATGTACAATACATCCCATACGGTCTCATAACTGTTTTCAACACTGATTACTGAAGGATCACGTGACACTGAAAATTCAGCTGTCATTACATGAATAAATAAACATTTTGAACATAGACAGACCACATTTATTCAAAATTGTAAAAGTAAAAACAGTAATATTGGGAATTACTGTTTTTAACACACACATATACATACATATATACTATTTTTAACAAATGCAGCCTTGGTCAGCATAAGACTTGTTTTAAATATCTTACAATGGCAATTTTGAGCAGTGATGTACAGTAGTATGCAGATTTAAAAAAAGAAAACCTGGCATCCTTTATTCATGAAATTATTAATAGTCCTTAAAGGTAAGAGTGAGACAAACCACTTTTCTATAGGCTATATACATTGCCTTTGTTTTTGAAAGCCGACTTGGTTTCAGTTGTGATTTCTTTGCAAGTGTTCCTCCGAATGTCAAGATGAGAGAGGCCTGGAGATCTCAACATGCCCTGTTCCTGTCTGTATGAGTCCAATATTCACCCAGACGGTGTGCTCTTTCTCAAAGAGTAGGTCTAATCTTTCTCTCTCTTTTACCCTTACTCATACTTCCCTTTCTAATTTCTCATAGGTTTTTCTGTAATCTTTGCATTAGACCTCTGTGGTGTTCATAAAACTCCTAGGCAATTAGAAATTGATCCATCTTAGTCAATTAAAGATATTGGGGTACTAATAAATGTTCATTAGTGCATCAGAATTTTTTTTTTTTTTTTTTTTTATAGTAGCATAGATGAAGCTTAAACTAATTTCAGGCTCAAAGTATTCCAGGCTTGTATTTTCATTAAATGGGTTGTAGTGTAATAGATGACCTAATATTTGTTTTTTAAAGTGTATATGTAAACTCTGATTCTCAAAGAACCTAATTTGAGTCCTCAAGGGGTGAAGGCATGAGGAGAGTAGACTCAGCGTGTCCTCACATCTGTAATATAATATCATTCCTTGGGGAACATGCAGGAGAGCTCATCAAAGAATTGAATGTATGCAATCTTAATTTTTAATATACCAGAAGTGTGAATATATATATATATATATATATATATATATATATATATATATATATATATATATATATATATATATATATATCAAAAATGTTTGTTTACTTCCTTAAGAGGCATTAATATTGTTGATTGGACTTTTTGATTAAAAAAACTGAGTTTCGGATCGTTTGATCAATATTTCATAGGTTTTGAGTGTCACTGTCATAAGAGTGGAATTCCCTGTCGGAAAAATTAAATCAGAATGATTTTAAAACTGATATTAATTAAATTAATTTATTTATGAGGCAGAAACTCCCATCCATAACATTTCCCCATCTTTGTTTTCTCTTGGCCTATATTTCAGACTCCTGGATGATGAAAGGCTCTCATATCTGTTCTTCTCTACAGCTCATTTATCTATAAACACACACATTCACTCCAGCAAATACAGCCGCTATTAATAGCACCTCCCTTTCCCTCTCCACCTCATTACCCATCAATCTGTGTACATATGAGCTGAATGTATAGCTCATATTACCTCAATCTTGTTTTTAATTTATCATCTTTGCATTGTTTTCATCTTCTCACATTCACTCCCTTGGCCATCCCTCACTCCATCATCTCCCCCTTCTCCTGATCATAATCTTCTGCCCTGAGGTTGAGTTTCTTCGTCACCGCTTTTGTCATTTACACCACTGCCTTCTATTTTCATTATCCATCCTCCCATGCACCTTGCTCACTTTCTACTCGCCTCGAAATACCAAAATCACTTTGTCACTTTATAGATACAGTCCTCAATGTAGAATGGACTCTCCACTTTCTGCAATCACAATAAACCACAATATCAAAAATAAGTGTATATACTTAATTGTGGGAAGGTACATAAGTCAAGAGTCATAAGGCATTTATTTGTCATTTGCAGTTACACTGGGGAACTGGGCATTAAAATGTTTGTGATCGGCTCAGACTTAAAGTTATTTTAACAGGACCATAGACAAATATAGGAAACATGACCATATTAAGCACAGAAAGGGGGAGGGTATTGCTCACTGATCTATAATATAGTTATATATAGATATATCAAAGTGACATGCTATTTTTTAGCAGGGCAATAAATATAAAAAATAAATGAATTTGTGGCTGTCCTGAGTAAGAGTACTAAGATAATAAAAACAAAGGCAGCTGTAACAAATACAAAAATCAGTACAACAAATACAATAGTCACAGTAAGAAATACAATGAATACAGAAAGTAAAACGTATTAAGAGTAGTGTGTAGACCTGAGTGCAAACCGCAACAACCTATGCGACTATAAAAACAAATTAAATGAAACATTAATGATGTTATTCAAAAATAGCACCATCATTTCCTTTTATAGCCATCAGAGTTGACCTACTTAGTGACGAACTTATACTGTCTTACTCAATGCATTAAAAAGAGATAGAATTATTCAAGATGGAGATCAATTTCATTTATTCTGACCAGCTAGCTCCACTGAATCACAACCTGTAAGTATGAGTAATAATAGATGTTCATATTTTCTATCATCTGTTAAAAATACGGAACAACGGCAATGAATGGAAGTATCGTTTCTGAAATGAGCTGAACGCGTAAATCTATTTCAAATAAATGCTGTTAAACTTTCTATTAATCCTAAGAATTGTTCTAAAAATTTATCATAACAGAATGAATTCTGAAGGATTATGTGACACTAAAGACATTGATAAATTAGGGGTGCACGATAAATATCGGCCGATAATGAATGCGCTGATTAGATAACCGGCTTTGCTGGCGAGATGCACATTAATTATCGGACGATATTTATTGTGCACTCCTATAATAAATACATTAAAGTATAGTATAAAGGTCTTACAGACCTCACGTGTAGAGTATATCAAGAAGGAAAGATAGAATGATGAAACTTGTGTAACATTTGCGCTGCATACATCTAAATAATTGGGTTTAACTGTTTTGGAACAGTGTTAAAAATACAGCGTCACCACTGATTTTTAGTTGTGCCCATGCACATTTGGAAGGCCAAACAATGTACGTAGCTTCAATTTCACAACAAAACACACCACATCTCCACTGCCACAACATACCACGGCAACAGTGAGATTAAAAGTCATGCCTTCTTTCTTTGCGTGAACATTTGGCAGCAGTTTTTTGCAAATCTTCCCACATCATGACGTAGACACGTGGGGGTGTGCTAGAATGAGCCAGTTTAAGAGGATTTGGTTGACACTTAAATTTTATAAAGAATATATTTTTGGATTTGAGACTTTAGTCTTTGCAACTTTACAGAACTTCTTTATTCACCAAGAGCTTGTAAGACTCCAAAGAAAAATACATTTTTTTAATTGCATCATATGCAATTAATGGTGTCATAAGCATGACTGCAACAATGTAATGCTTATCAGTGCCCCCTCAAGTGTTCTCCTTTGTGAGGCTTAGACTCTCAGTGTTAAGACAGATTACTGTCCCTCTCTTTAGCACACTCTCTCTGGAGGGCACTGCTTATTTTAGCACCAGCCTTGGCCTACTGCATCCTCCCCCTATAAACAAGAGCATTCAGTTAAAGAGTCTTGATTCCAAGTTGATCTATTTCTATGCCCTTCCTCCAGCCTTGCTTCGTCTTGACCTGGCAGGTTTTCCTTGCATAAACACCAGCATTTCATTCCTGCATGGTCCTGCATCTCTGTCCATTTCCCTGTCAACCCAGATTCTTGCTCTCTCTTTCTCCTCACACTGTTAGATTAGTATTGATCACAGGACTACAAATAACAGCCCGCAATTTCTTAAAAGGCTTTCTGGGGCGAGGTTGCATTGCATAATTAGTGTTTAAGCATTTTATGAAATCGGAGTTTAGTCTAGACTATGGTTATATTGTAGGTTATTTTTTTTTTTAAGATCTGACAATGGTTTCCTTTTAAATCCGTCTGAAGCATTAACCCACGTTGTTCAAGAGTCCAGTAGTCACCGGCTAACAAATGACCCTGTCATTGAGACTAGCATACTTCGCTGTGACTGGTCGGCTTTCATCCTGCCATTGGCAAATCTGTAAATCGTCTGTCATTTCAGCACTTCAATTACAGAGAACAACAATAATGCACAGCCCCATTCACACCCACATAAAGTGCCAACTCTTCCTGGAAAACAAATTACCATTCATGGAGGTCCAGCAATGCAATGAGACCTCCACTTTATGTGGTCACCAAATTAGAGGTCAATTTTAAGTGTACAATTAATCTTTTGCCAGGGGTTTGAGAATACAAATTGCACAATTTGTTAAGGATGATGTTTTCAGAACAGAAGACCACAGGAAAGCGAAACGTATTCCTAATGGAAATGAAAATTGGGTTATACTGATGCTAGTCTCGCTCGCCAAGCTTCTGACTAAAGAATGAGATCTCATCCATATTCTGCTTACTCTGGCCAATATTTGTCCTCTAGGACAGAAAGAGATTTCTGATTTGACCAACATGCACCAACCAGGGTTTGTTTTGTAGTTATTTTAAATGAATTGCTTATCTTGAATATGTATATCATAATAGATGTAGAATACATGTCTAAATATGTAAAAAAATATATATGTAAAAAAAAAAAATATATATATATATATAACAATTGTATATAATAAAAAACAGATGTTTCAGTGTCAACAATTCAGAAAAAAATTATGACAAACAGTCATATTTTAGCAGATCTAGTCAATTTGTACCTTTTACGATTTAAACACGAATTGGTTTTCAGGTAAAATATCAAATTTTTTATAACACTTGAACAATGCATAAAGCGAGCCCATCACACTAGAGCAGATTTGTCAGGTACAGGTTTTTCGTAAAAATATTCATTATAATATGTAATGAACACTCATGCTGATCGATGATATCACTTAACTACTCTTTATAGCGTCTGTAAACTTGTCTCATAATGATAAAATGGTTCCATAAGTCATTTCTTTTACATTCCTATTAGCCTAATGGATTACATTACTTTTTTTTATGTGAAAGTTCATATGTGAAGTCATATTTTCCAAAAGTACACCATGGTTTCTTGTATATGATGCTAGTATATCAGTGATGTGTGGTAAACTCCTTCAAAGTTTTTTCTTTTATGTGACCTGTCCTTTGGTCACTTACCTGTCCTAAATTTCTCACTCCATTAGCCATATAAATTCATTTTATTCCACTGAGAATATATAGCCGCACCTTGCCAAAGCAGTAATACTAAGGCTCATGAAACCACTTCCGAGCACAATAAACCCTTTAACGTTAGGATATTAAAGTGTGTATTACTCATAACCCACAAACTATTCTCTGTGGTGCCTTAAAAGGATTTTTATTCCATATGTTTGTGTTAGCTTGTGTTGTTGCGTAATGCATCTTATGGCAGCAGCTCTGATATTTGAATGGTTTCCATAAATCATTATAGGCTGTGGAAAGTGCATGAATCCCACAGAGGATCCAGTGTCTTGTAGATGGGTTTGTTCAGATGGGAGGGTTGTATGAAGGTCAGATGCAGCAGGGCTGAACGAACATCAGCCTGCTATCACTCCAGGTGGACACACAACATTAAACCCACAGATGATGAGCAGCCAGACTTGACGGTGCTGAGGGGAAGATGTCTCATAAAATGCTTGATTATTACCTTCTGTTCCTCAAGGCCTTACAATATTTCGGGGAATGTATGAGTGTGTCCCATATGGAAGATCTGTACTTGCACATGTTGTCTGCTAAAATAAGTGGTGAAGTTCATTTAAGCCGCTTTCTTGCATGTAGTATAATATATAATGGTAATTCTGTTAATTGTTACGGAATAATATTAAAGATATTATCAGTTATCAATAAAAGAAAATAAATAATTATAAAGTGTCATAAGGAAGATGAGAAGTCTAAATGAATTAAAATCTGCAAACTATTATTGTTAATAAAACCGTAGTTCAAATGGTACAAGATCTGAGCTAACAGTTTTGTTTCTCTGGTAAAGGTGACCCAGAAATCAGAGCAGGAAGAAACTAGTACAGTACAAATAATTAAGTGTAAATGGAGCACTAGTACTTTAATCTATGCGTCAAAGTTTGGGATCCATAAGATAAATTGTATTTATTTATTGAAATATGCCTCTTATGTTCAACAAGACCGTATTTATTTGATTAAAAATAGAGAAGAAACAGTAAACTTGTGAAATATCATTATAATTTCAAATACCTGTTAGCTATTTGAATATATTTTAAAATGTAATTTTATGCTGTGATGACAAAGCAGAATTTGCCAGTACTTGAGTCTTCAGTGTTGGATGATCCTTCAGAAATAATTTTACTATGTTAAGAAACACTTTTCGCTATTATCAACGATGAAAACAGTTGTTCTGCTTAATATTTTAGCAGAAAGCGTGATTATTATTATTATTATTAATTATTATTTTCAGGATTGTTTGATTAATAGAAACCTCAAAAGAACATAATTTATGATATAAATTAATTATATAAAACGGTAAACTTTTTACTGAAAAAGAAAAACTGAAAGCTTTCTGAAAAATCTTACTGACCTCAAACTTCTTTCCACATACAAGCAAATAAAGGTTAATCATTTTGTTAAAAAATAATAATAATAATAATAATTATTAAAAAAAAATTATATATATATATATATATATAAACAGTTTTTCATATATATTTTTTTTTATATAAAGGTTGACGTTTTGCTTCTTTTACCCAAACGTGTCACTGCAATAAAATAGTGAATTCAGTGCAGGTAAGTGTGAATCATATTAGACACTGCCATCTAACGGGCAGATTGCGTCACTGCTGTTTCCGCAAAAGGGTTTCAGAACCTCATTTCTAGCCTAAATGTCTCTGCATTTTTCAACAAACTTATGAAATTTATTCGTTTCTCTACTTCCTCTTTTGAGCCTCATGAGCGTCTGATTTGGAACACTCTGCAAAGGTGTCAACACCATCTGTGTTGGTGATTATTTTTATCTTTTCATTTTTCACAGAGCTTTCTGCAGTGCGTTATGGGATTGTGTTCTGTGTGGAGAAGGAACAGTATGCACCTCTTTATCTGCCCTCAGTGTTTTCTGGATGATGATGTCTTTGTTCAGGATGCTTCTGTGTGTAATGGTCACATATTAGATTCAGCCAACAGAAACGGAGACAAACATGAGCTTGGCAGAGAAATTAACTTTATCCAAATCTGATCTTGTAATGTTAATTTTAGTATTCCAGTCATCTATGACCATCGCCATAGGAATAATAACATTAAATGGTGGAGTTCTGCTCCCTCACTACTATAAAACTTATAAAACATGAAGCTAATAAAGCAATCACTGTTCAACAGGTGATCGGTAACGCAAACAGACTTTAAAGTCCAACAGAAGAAAAGCCAGTGTTTAATTATTCATTCACATCTATTCTGTGTTTTGGTACAGCTGGAAATAAACAGGCCGTTGTATAAACTCCAAAAGCACCAGTCAAATTTTGCCACGTTGTTTACAGGTAAAGGACAAAATGAGGGGTTTATAAAGTCGATGCCTTCTAGAAAACAGACAATGATACAACATTCATCAAGAGTGATTTCTAAGTGACTGCTGAGCTCTGAAAATGACTAAAGACGTTTCCATTATAGAGTCTGTTCAAACTCTCAGGTTCGTTTAATCTGATGTAGATAAAAGTTTTAGGCGTGTCACCCGAGTCATTAATTCAGTAGCCCAGGATCACACAAAGAGATTAATCCCATGATGTACTCTTTGTCATTCATGATTAGTTTAATTCATTTGCATTGAGTGGTTTGATAGCAGACGCCACAAAGAACCCCGATTAGCATTGGGTATCTTAAGAGTCTACAAAGTTGCCAAGTAACCAGACATGAAAGTAAAGCGCATTGTAAAATATACTGTATGATAGTGACCCAAATGTTTCTTACCATACATCATCAACTTCTATCAAGCAGAGAAAAGGACAGTCCAACTTTTTTCAAAAGGTTTTTACAGTCATTTTTCAGTAGTTTTTTTTTTTGTTTTTATAAAATCCCGATGCTAATAGTACACTTCCTGTGCAAAGAACTATATTTATAAGACAAGACTAGTAGATTTTCAATGGCTTTATTTGAAAAAAATAATACACAACACTCACATTTGCTTCCTTCCTGCTTTTTATATCATGTACAGTATTACAAAAACACTACAAACCACAGAAAGGTTTACAGACATCCGGCCTTTTTCAGAAACATGAGTTTAGCGTGACACTTCTCGCCACAAGATTCTCGAGCTTCTGCTTTGAGGCACAGAATAGAGATTTTGTTAAAGTTAACTTGAATGACGTTCAGAAGGCAATTCACAGGCTTCGAAAATACGATGATTAAAAATTTAAATAACAGCTAAGCAGTACTTATTAAAAACACAATTACCAAGAAAAAAAATGAACACATAGATATCAACAGTGCCAAGTTATGAATTTGAAATTGGTTAGAAATATTTAAAGATTACTGAGTGTTCGTCACCAAATTTGTAAATAATACTACAGCTGGATGGTCTTGGAAATATTTAATCTCAAATGTCTTATTCAGCCATTAATACCATAATGTGTCCAGAGAAATAGTTAGTTGTCACTTTACTGGAGTCGGACCGGTGCCAGCTCACACTTCTGAGACATGTGTGAGTATCGAAATTCACAACACATGGCAAACAAGTAAACTAAAAGTGTTAAAACATGAAATCTTTGTTTTGTTTTGATGTTAAAGAGAAAAATGATAAGGTTTCACAAACACTAGTAGCTGCCGAGTCTTCAGCTCAGAGTGGAGACCAAACCACAAGTGAGTATTTGTTTATGCATCAGTTGTTTTCAAATGAAGAAGTACTCAAAGTACTCTTCAGTTTACAAATATATCACTTTTCTAAGTCAGCAATACAAATTCACTTTTTTATTTGGGCAGTTGGTACCAAAATAAATGGCTTTCTCTTGTACAATTAAATTTAATCAAGTATCGATATACTGAAATCTACAAAAATATTATTTGGTTGTTTCCCAGACACTGCCCCACTTGCAGGGCTGATGGGATACCAGAGGGTGTGCCGCAGATCAGCCTGTGGTGAGATCATTGTGAAGACACACCAAAGTCTCAGCGATTTCACCCAGCTCGTCTTGTAACTCTGTGAAAGAGGGTCTTCGGAAAGCCTCTATCTGTACAAGAAACAACAAAAGTCAATGGTAACATGTTACTTCCCTTTCCAAAGGGTTTGTTCATTTTTAGGCAGAACTGAAAGAGGAAATGTGTGTCCATTTCATATCCCAAAAGGTAACAAGGTCACTTACCAGACAGCAGCTGGCTGCCAGCTCCAAAAGACGCTGAGGACACCCACTGACCATTTTCCTGAATGCTGACACGTCCAGACCATAGTCCTGCAACACCCACAACCATAAACGCATACAGGGACAGTATATAATCATTTGATTCTGATACCGCATGTTATATTTTCAAAAGCGTCAATCATTCTATTTATATTCACCTGTGTTCTTGGAAGGATTTCTGGGTCTGCTGGGACCCTAGCCAGAATTTCACACAAAACAATTCCAAAAGAGAACACATCCACCTAGCGTTACATAAAGCAAAATCAGTAGGTGAGAACTAGAAAATGCTTTAGAACATCGCGTTCATAAGAGCACAATGGCGTAGAGTCGTTACCTTGCGGTCGTATGGCTCCCCGCGCAGCATCTCAGGGGCCATCCAGAAAGCAGAGCCCACAAGTGAAAGCTTTCGGTCCTTTGCAGGAAGTTCAACCACCTCTCGAGCCAAACCAAAATCAGTGACCAGAGCTTCTCTGCCTCTCGCTGTCACCCTTATTAGACAGTTCTTTAGGAGACACAAACAGGTTTAGATGCAAAATAAGTATTTTAGTTTCTGTGCACTATTACTATTAGTTAAGTCTCAGTATAATTTGGTCAAAAAGAGTAAAAACAGTAATCTTGTGAAATATTATTACAGCCATTACTCCAGTCTTGTCAACTTTTTAAATAACGAGGTCATAATTTATTTAAATATATCAGATATAGACATTAAAACAACATTAAATGTAACATTTTCACACAAGCATCTCGTGAATGTGTTTTTCGTTTCTACCAAAAGGGGGAGGCATATACTAACAAAGTTAATACAATCGCCCACAAAAACTCTTACAAAGCCTTTTCGAAATTTGAATTCATTGTCTAGTACCAAATAACATCTCCATACGGAAGACAATTACATTGAAGTTTCTAAATAAGCAAACCACTAAAGTTTGAAGCTGTGCTCACTGGCTTGTTTGTGGAGTTTTTGTGTGAAGGTAAACTGGAAAATAAGCTTAATGGCATCTAAATGCAATGCAGATAAAGACAAATGTTACATACAAGCAAAAATAAGATATTTGACTGCCTTTTTTGTGGTTCATTATCTGTAGCCTTCTGAGAGTAATGTGCCTGGTGGCTGAAGCAGAACTCCCAGGCTCAAATGAAAGCTCCATCTCCGTTTAATGAATTATTCAGCTGACCCTGTACCTCGCCAAAAGGGTCTGAACCGCCTACAGTTCCTCTCCTCCATCTCTGTCAACCCAGGGGTACCAGTATGCAATGTTATACATCGCTTTCAGGTTGAATGGTCCCTAGTGATGACATGTCACGCTAGGAACATGCAGTTTAGTATTACAATTCAGTTTAAAGAAAAATTATTGAGGGCGTAATACAAATGGTCTGTTATTTTAGAAGAAAGTCAGATGAGGAGTCATCGAGGCTGACCGGAGTATGGGGAATCCAGGTACAACAGAGATGTTACATAAGACCAGTGGGACTCTTGGAGCAAAAAGTGCTGATGGATACAACAGTAAATAGAGTTCAATCTGGATTGAATTAAAAACCTCAGCTAAGCCTCCATCCAAAAAGCTGACCTATAATTATAGGATATGCATATGCCAAGTGTTGCAACACCCTCTGGCTGTGCAGCTAATGGGTGGGTAAAAAAAAACAAACAAAAAAAAAAACATTGAGGTTGTTCGATTCCATATGATGGGAGAAAATAAAGTCATTGGGGAATTCTATTAATAAAATTATAATAATTTGAATAATGTATTTCTAGCAATTATTTATATATATAAATATAATATGAAAATGACCTCAAATAAAGAAAAATAAAAATTTTTTTAACTCCAGCTACATGCCAAGTCTCAATTTCATTAAGTTTAACCTAATATACCAAAATGACTATTCAAACAGATAATATAACAATTTATACTTTTATTGAAATGTTATTATTTTTTCTTAATTCAATTATTAAAATAACTGCTGACAAACCATAATGAAGTTATGTGAAATTATGTGTGTGTGTATATATATATATAATTATATAAAAAAATATTTATATTTTTTACAGATTTTAGACATACAGAGATAAACATTAAACATTACATTAAATGCTTTAATCATACTGTAGGAGATGTTATATCGTGTAGTTCTGTGACTCTTCAGTATATGAACCCTTTAACTGCCTCTAAATTAATGTTCCAAATATTAGTACTTAAAACAATAAACTTTGATAGCTTCTATTTTCTGACACAACTTCCCACATTCATACCAACTTCTTTGTTAAATGCTAACTTGCAGCACAGTGGAAACCAATCTATGGTCCCATTAACTGATGTGCTTGACGTCATGGTTGTGTAAATCGTGTGGCTGGCATTTTTGTTTGCTCATTGTTCATATCTGAATGGCTGACAAACAAGCAGTGGCACAGAGACTAAAAATTAAAAGGGGTATAGGATCTACGGGCCTATACATTGTTTGTGCATTTCACATTTTCAAATGAGATAGGACGGGTTGGGGAGAGAGTGTGTATGTATTTAATAAGTGACAGACTGAGAAAGACAGAGTGGGAGGAGTTTATTACCATCACAATGGACTGGCCTTGTTGCCTCGCTCCTCACCCCAGGTGTGATGAGCACTTGTGTGAATCCTGGCAACCAATGACACACTCACGCAAGCATCTATGTCTGTATTTCTCAGGGGAGAGTTCTACATAAGACTAGGCAACCATTGTCTAATATCTGATGATTGCTCAGAGGAACTGTATATAAACCATTTCACACTGCACTTCTAAAGCGTTTCTCAGTTGGTCACAAAAGACGAGTGGGACTGAGAGTCCTACTGTACCTTAGAGTTCAGATCTCTGTGGTAGATGTTCTTGTAGTGGAGGTAAATCATTCCTCTGGTGATGTCTGACGCCAGGTCTACTTTCTCCCTCCAGCATAGAGGCACATCTTTCCTGGCCAACAGCTCCTCTAAACATCCTCCACTAACATACTGTCCAGACAAACACAGTCCATGAGAGAAAGAAACAAACATACACTTTCACTTTTATTGTTATTGTTAGGTGCAGAGCTTAGCAATAAGGATCTCTCTGGGGCAAATGAAATGAAATAAGAACACTTTACAATATGGACCCATTTGTTAACATTATAGATGCATTAGATAAGATACAATGAGCATTATATAAGAAGGTTTTTATTAATCTTTGTTAATGTTACTGAAAATCTAATTGTTCATGTTAGTTCACAATGCATTAACTAATGCTAGCGTTTGATTTTAATAATGAATTAGCAAATGCTGAAATTAACATTCACTAATATTAATAAATGCTGTAGAATTATTATTTATGGTCAGTTCTTTAACTAATGTAGTTAACTAATGAAAACCTATTGTAAAGTGTTACAAAAAAATTAATAAATAAAAACAACATAACACTGGTATAAGCTTATTGTTCACTCTTTGGCAGATGAAACAGCTGTTTTTTAAATTTATTCAAATTCATTTCTCCAAATGATTTTAGGTAGTCGAATTAATATATATATATATATATATATATATATATATATATATATATATATATATATATATATATATATATATATATATATATATATATATATATATATACTGTTGTATTATGTAACTACATGAACATGCAGTATACAAAATCTTAAAAGGAAAGCAGAAAAAAATCCTTATTGTTGAGCCCATCAAATTGTACAGTTTCAAAGCGTCACATGTTATTTAAAAAAAAAAATCTAATTGTACAATATAATCTAATGCATATAATAAACTCAAATTGCAGAAAACAAACAACAACTTGATTTTGAGGTTGAGAAAAGGGGAGATCTCACCTCCAGAATTGGGTACAACTTGTCCTCTTTGACACAAATACCCAGATACCTGGAAAACGAGATGTGGGAGGTTATGATCCATTCCCTAAATCTGCCTAAATACAGTCCAAAGCCCATCATTTGTCAAATACACAATTGAACAAAATAATTGTTGGTTACAGAAAAATAAGATGTTCAGATGATGTTCAGGCTTTTAATTGTTTAACTATTTTTTTAAAACTAACATAACTAATAACATTAGAGAACCATGAATGAGTGAAGCAGTGGATATGGGTAAACGTTATAGGTCACTGTGTCAATGGTGACCTCGGGTAGTATCTGTCACATTCAGTAGTTCTGTTCATGGGTTAACATGGGAATCATCTGTAATGGGGTGATGACTGCTGGCAGTAACTGGAAAGTTGTGATAAATAAACACTGCACATTCAGTTTTGTATTTGATTGCTTAGACAAACACACGTCATAGTGCAAGATTAACAGCAGTATAAGAGCTCTGTGCTGGAAAAGGCTAAGTGTGACTTGTAACCTGTAGCAGTCTTGTCACGATCCATCAAAATCCAGTATGTACATCTCTACAAGCATTTGGAAACACATACTACTCTTTCTTCATTATTACTGTTTAACTGGTTTTGAATACTAGTAAGGGCAAAAAACCTCTGAAATAACACAAATGGAAGTTTGGAAATGACCAAAAATAAAAAATATCTCATATTGTATCATCTTCATAGTAGCCTATATTTGTCTAGATAACCAGCTTCATGAGGTGCATTCTGGGATACATTTTAAACACTATCAGACAATTCTGTGATCAAATTCACTAATATCAATGAACAACAACAACAAGTTTTGCAGAGAAACTGAAACTAATTGCAAACATTAAAAAAAAAATGTAAAAAAATACAATGCTTTTGGTTAAAAGGTTTTGAACAGATTCAGTCTGATGTGTCCACACTTTTGACTGGTAGTGTAAAGAGAGTATACGTATAAGCCTTCATGAGAATGGAATGTGTAATAAATAAAAACATAAAATAATTTAAATGAGTTAACATAGCGGGTTACCTCACTATGTTGGGGTGTGAGAGTTTCTGCAGAAGGCTGATTTCTCGTACAATGCTGTCCTGATCAACATCATTCTTATAGATCTTTACTACCATAACCTTCAGTGTGGTATTGTGGGTTACCTGAAAATAAATCCAATAAAATGAAAAAACAATTAGAGAAGAAGGCAATGAATCCTAAAGTGATATTAAAACATTCCTTTCTCTCTCTAAAGTACAGTCAAATAAAAAAAACCTTCCATGTTGATACACAGGAAGGGACAGACTGCTGGAATGGTTGAGCTGCAATCATCAGTTATGTAATTTACACAACAGGGACTCCCCAGGAGCACATTAATGGGTGTAGTGTAATGTGGCACAAGGGCCACCTCAATCTGGGCTTAGCTCTAAAATATGTCCCAATTAGTAGGACTACAATACTGCACTGTATGAGTGCCATTAAGACATCACTCACTCACACACACCGGGAGACCTTCTACAGAACAATAGGTGATGAAAAATCCTTTTCCATTTAGACTGAATTTGTCACACTGCTTCATTTTTTCTATATGATAGATTTTACTATAAAACTTTTTTTGATATAATTAAGCAAAAATATTATTTAATAAAATATTTTATTGTGAAAGTAACAAAATAAATCAATATTCACATGAAGTCAACATTTTAGACTGCTTTATTTGTTGTGAGAACATTTTCCAACAGCCAATGTGTTAAAGCAACAAGGAGGAAAAATCTGTCAAAATCTCTTAGCACTTACTGTACATATATTATTAAATGCATATTTAGAATAAATATTATTACTTACAGATTCAAGTCATCAGATTCAAGATATGTTGAGTGTTACCTTGTAAACTTTTGAGAAGAAACCACTGCCGATCAGCTCATGTGTGAAGTTCTCCCAGAATTCTAGCTTGCGGACGGCTGTGCGTAGCCTCTGCCAGCGGTCCACATGGCAGTATGTATCAGAAGACTCTCTATACAGCGTCGGGCTGGTGGACTCAGACGATACGTCCACCTCACACATCTTAGAGATCTCCACTGAGAACCGAACAAACAAAGAGTTGAGAAAAACACCAAAGCTTTCCACAAGAAGTGTTTTAAACAATTCGGAGTTAGAATATGATGTTAAAAAGTTACAGCAATGACAGAAACACACTTTAATAATCATTTAAATCAAATTATTTGTAAAATCAATTATAAAATATTGATCAAGCACAAAACTTTAAACATTAGTAGCTGGTTTCCGAAGGAAGCAGTGTTTATATGAAGCGAAGCTCACAATAATAATTTTCATTTTAACAGCCTGATGCAGTCGGTAGCATGGCTTTTGAACAACGCAATAATCATTTGTGACCACCTCCATGTGTCAGTGGATCAGCAACAGCTAGTGAGGCTAGGAAAGTTCTCATCCAGCATCCATATGATCAGCACTGGTGCCCCCCAGGGTTGCGTTCTCTCCCCACTGCTCTTCTTCCTCTACACCAACAACTGCACTGCATAAGACCCCTCTGTCAAGCTCCAGAAGTTTGTAGATGACTCCACACTCCCCTCACTCAACATCATGAGCAGCACTGTACCAACAGTGGAGTTATTAAGGTTCCCGGGTACCACCATCTCTCAGGACCTGAAGTGGGAGTTTCACATAGACTGAGACACAGCAGAGGCTTGTACTTACTTCATCAGCTGAGGAAGTTCAATTTTCCACAGGAGCTGCTGATACAATTCTACTCTGCAGTCACTGAATCCATCTGCACTTCTGGTTCACTGGTACAACCCTCCTAACTCTCAAAGAACTGCACTCATCCAGAGTGAGTAAAACAGCTGGTCTCACACCCAGGCCACTTCCTCTTTGAAGTGTTGCTGTCTGGCCAGAACTACAGAGCACTGAGCACCATACGGCCAGGCATAAGAACAGTTTCTTCCCTCAGACAATCCATCTCATGAACAGTTAACTTGGCAATAAACATGTAAAACCCAACAGTATTTATAAATTTATTTATTTAACACACTATACTGTACTTATTATTTATATGTTCTTTTTCAAAAGAACATTTATTTTTACATAACACACCTGTACATGCAAATTCCATCTTTTGTGTATTTTGCATATAGTTTATCTTAAAAAATTAGTTGAATATTGCCATTTCCTATTACTTATTCTATGTGTCTTTCACTGTCATTCTGTTTGTGCTGTGGAAGCTTCTGTCCCTATAATAAATTCCTCATATGTGTAAACATACCTGGCAGTAAAGCTCTTTCTGATTCTGAATATACTACGAATGAAACCAGTTACAAATTTATTTAAAATATGTGATGACAAGTCGGTTGAGATGTTACCGAATCGCCAGGGAAGTTTCACTTTCACTTTCAATACTCTTGGGGTTGAAGTTTTATATGAATGTGTCTCTGAGGGAAACGGTCTTCAGAAAAGTTTAGATGGCATTTTCTTTTCATCTTGCCTCTGTAAAATGCATATTGAATAATGTTTATCTGCTTTGTTTACAGTGGCAACCAAGGAAACACTACATTGCTGCTGCTCCATAAGCGCCACCTACTGTCAGAATGCATTTGTGTTTTCATTCAGCATCTGCTGGTTTTGTTTCATTCAGATGTTTCTATGTACTATATTTAGTTTCACACAGCTAAAGTCAGCCTATTATGTTTTTGCTTCAGATTTCAAAATTACAGTATGCAATCCAATTTAAATCAAAAAATGCTCTTGCTGCATCTTTGCGTGAATCATGATTAAAATGCAGTGTTTTTCTCTAATTTTAAATGAAAAGAGCACAGGCAAATATTTTGTTTATATGAAGAGATTTATTTTATTTACTAAGTATTATTAAGTATTATTTATTTAATTTGTTTTACATTTTCAGTTTAGTTTAGTTATGTGACATATTTCAATTTCACAAAGAAATGTGAATCATTTTGTTTGAGAAATAATAAAAGGACAACTTTTCATTTATACTTTATCTTAAATCTCCTTTTGTTAAAAAAACTAATTGTGAGAAAATCATATTGTGAAGTCAGTATTGTGTAGCGCATTGCATCATGAGTTTATTGAATTGTTACATCCCTAATATACACTAGTAGTACAGTTTAAATGTGTGGGGTTTTAAAGACATTAATGCATTTATTTACCAAGACAGCAATAAATTGATCAAAGGTAAAGACATTTATAATGTTTCATGTAAACATTTTTCTAAATGCCCTTTTTTTGAACTCTCTATTCATCAAAGAATCCTGAAAAAATACTGTATAGTAAATTTCACCAAAAATATTAAGAAACAAAACTGATAATAATAAGATGTTTCCTGAACACCAAAACAGCATAAGGTATTAGAATGAATTCATGCCATTTTAAATATAAAAAAAAAACTGTTATTTTGAATATATTTCACAGTATTACTGTCTTTTTGGTTTTTACTGTATTTTGATCAAATAAATAAAGCCTTGATGAGCACAGGAGACGTCTTTCGAAAACATTTTAAAATCTTACCAACCACAATCATTTGAACAGCAGTGTACTTGTGTATACGGTGGTGTCTGAAATCTAAATTCACACAGGATATTTGCAACATTTTATAAACACTGTCAAACAATACTGTGGTTTTCTTGTGAGGCTGAGCAGTAAGTTGAAAAACTTCACAAATTCAGCCTCTGAAAAAGAAAAAAATAGAGCAGAAAAAAATAGACCATAGAGCATAACTCTACTAAAACAGTAATCTTTTAACTTTATGTGATGTGTCATCACTGTGTAATATCCAATAATCCACAATCTACTGTCAGTTTACACTTTGTCTACGTAGATTCTGGAGTCTAGACCCTAGTTTGCAACTTAATGCATCAGTTTTTTCATGTTTGGGAGACACAGAATAAAGCAGGGCATTGAAGTCAATTGGGACTATCATCACTGGCCAAAGATGCTAACAGGGAACAGCACAGAGTGGCACCCTTACACAACCCGCTTTCACTGAATTGGGAAACATCTAACAGTATTCATCATGGGTAGAGTGGACACATGCACACACATCTTTGTGTTTCCAGCAGCAGACGCACAATCTGAGCCCTTTCAGTTTTAAAACCTCACTAAAAAGCAAAAATGCTTAGAATGCAATCCTGACAGGACTCTGTTTCACTCAGTCTTTTTCATCTAGTGTTTTCTGTATTTATATCTAGAACGATAAATAAAATATAACACAAGGAACCTCCAAAAGTCAAAAATGTATTCGAGCATGCTTACAGAGTAGAGTAATAACTTTCAGAACAACATTTGACCTCCATTGAAGCTTAAGTACATGATACATTTTGAAAAACAATAATACTAAATAATAAAAACAGAACTTTGGCATGTTCTGGTTATTGCACCAAGGTGCAAAATTATGCACAATCCTACAACATGCTGATTTACAAGAAGAAAAAACCATGCTGGCCATCAGAGCTGACGTCTCAACTAGATATCAAGCATGCAAGCTGATTTAGTTTTAGACAAAACCACAAGTTAACACTGCAGTGTTAAAAATCACCAATGCAATGGGACCTCCCACTTACTCTCAGAGGAAACATCTACCTGTGGCAGCGGACATCTGGCACTGTAGAGAAGACTGAGGGTTTGTCAAATATGCAGGTCAAAAGGAGACAGTGACTTTTTAAGTTACACAGTGCGCAACACGTCAGAGGATGCCATCATGAGGCTACAAGCCGACTTCACACGTACACAAGAGGAAACCAACCCTCAACTTTTACAGGAAGCCTGGCATCGGTATGCAGAACTAATAAGTTAAGTAGAAAATATATATTACACTAAAATACTATAGATCATTTTTAATAAAAAAATAAAATACAAAATAATAATAATAAAAGTATTAATATATTAATACTTAATACTTAGTATAAATATATTAATATATTAAGTATTAATTATTAATTAATAATAATAAAAATAATATTGCATTTTATTATTATTGCATATTACTTCAATATGCAATAATATATATATATATATATATTCATGACACTTTAAACCACCAAATAAAATTCACTTATTTTCTTTCTAGTAAATTAACTACAAAACCGCTGCTTCAGATCTTGTATAAGCACAAATATGAGAATTGTTTTTATCTAAAATGCATGATAATGCAGCAAGTGAATGCATTGAGTTAATTCACATTATTTATTAGCCTAATGACTCTCCTCTGCAAGGGTCACAGATCTGTTCTTTGCATCAGGTAAACACTCATAGTTGATGTGACTCACTGATTATGCTGTGAATGTCATCAGTTTGCATTAGCGACCCATCAGCCTGCGCCATCTAGAGTTTCATGACAGAACTTTCTATTTTGTTGCTAAGACACTTCTTATTTTCAATTAAAGTTTTTTTCTAACATTTTTATTTTATTTAATACAAAAGAACAAACAATGAAACGGTGATAGAATGAGGCCAGAACATGTTCAAGTCATGAAATTCACACCACCACACTATGAGCATCTACGCACAACATGCATTTGTTGTTGTTTTTTTGCATTGTTTTTATCCACATCCTAACAAGTTATCTCTCTCTCTCTCCGCACATGGTTTCTCATGTGGCTGCTGGGATAAGTGTGAACTGCAGGGGTAGAAGCTGTAGTCTGCTCCGAACTGGATCTGTTAGAGAGAGAGCTTTGGCATGGCACCAGAGATCTCCCCCTCACATTCTCTCCCACTCTCCTTCTCCACACAGAACAACATTCAGCAACAGTGGCATACCACACATTAAAATGTCTTGCTGAAGTCTTTCTCTTTTCAATCTCTTGCTCGTCTTTACATTTTGAACTGGTCAAATTCACATGCGTGCATGCACAAACTCAATTTTCTTAAGTAATTTAGCTGTGATGAGTAGTTGTAATGAGTTTGTTAAGACTGGAGACTACCTGTCTGGGAAAAATCGATCAAAGGAACAGCAGGATAAATCAGGTTTTCTAACAATGACTCTGCAGAGACTGCTTTGTCACAATGATTTGCTGCTTAATATGCTTTAACTGCAAACAGTGACGGTATAAGCATGATCCAGTGAAATGTTTATCTATGTATCAGATATTCTGAATCCTTAAAATTAGATCCTGTATATTGAACAGTACTGTTATATGATATATATACACTATTGTTCAACAGTTTGGAGTTTTTTTTTAAGGCTCTTATGCTCATTAAGTCTACATTTATTTGATCAAAAACAATAATATTTGGAAATATTACAATTTAAAACACCTGTTTTCTATTGAAATATATTTTAAAATGGAATTTATTACTATGATGAAAGCTGTATTTTCAGCATTCATTACTCCAGCGTCACATGATCTGTTAGAAATCATTATCATATGCTGATCTGGTGCTTGGGAAATTAAAATCATTAATTGTTATTTTTTTAGTATTTTTAATGTTGAACACATTAAAAATATTTTTGAGGAAACCATTTTTTTTTTCAAGATTTTTTGATAAATAGAAAGTTCAAAAGTAAAGGTCTTTATCTGTCGCAATTTAATGCACCCATGCTAAATAAAAGTATCATTTTGTTTAAAAAAAAAAAAAAAAGAAAGATATTTGAACAAGAATATATGTGTAATGGCTGCTGTTGCATTTTAAAATCAACCACTGCATATCCGGTTTGTAATCGAACACCGCTTTTATTTTATCAGAAGGAATCAGTCACTAATCAGATATTTCTTATGCCATGCATGCAACTGAACTCCAAGCACATCTCAAAGTTTGATCAACAAACATCAGGCACTTCCTGAAATCATCTCAACTTTTTCTTTTTATATCCACCCTTATATCTGACTAATGACACTACATTTTTGTGTTTCACAAGTCTGTGCTCAACAAGCATCAACATCTACAGTATGATGCACTTGTGAAATAGTATAAAGACAAATAAGACAGTACATGTGGAAAAAGGAAGTACTTTTGAGGCTATTATTTTTAGAAAGTCCTGTGCTGTTTTATATAAGAGAGACAGGACTGGGCCGTGTCTTTTGGAAGGAGATGGAGGGAGGAAAGCTATGTTTTCCGGTCTCACACCAAAGGGCAGGGGGTTTTTCAACTACGTCAACACGAGGGAACAGACTGAACGACATACACACTCATGGACAATAAATTGTGGACTAATATCCATCAAGAGGAAAGAGAACAGAATACCAGAAACGATAATCATATTTAACTATGGACTCTGTATGGGACAAACTAAAAACTACTTACATTTTCCATTATTTAAGACCTTTCCTGAGACAACATCAAAACGCTAAATAGGTAATGAGAACCTTGACCACAAGATCCACAAGATCAAGAGCAAATCACGATAGATGATCTATGAACATCCATTCTTCATGATTCTCTACATGACATGCTCAGTGTGAACCCACTAACTTATTCCAAGCCATACTGAGTCTAAAAGGTCTAAAACCTCTCTAATGAGCCAGACATCCCTTATTCAATCTAATATCAACACAGAAAACATGTTCTTCATTACACATGCAGGTGTATAGCAGCATGCCTTTATGGAAAACTAGCTGTTTCACGTAATCGCAAAACATTGATTAATTACTAAGCATTGCTACTTACTGCACTGGTTTAATACGTTATTCATGTGCATCTTGAGGTGGGTGAAGGGGCGGTCTGCCTGAGCTCACAACACAGATAAGCTGGGATGAGCCTATATGACAGATGCTATGAGGGAAAAGGACACACATAGAAACAACCATGAACAGAGACACAAACACTGAGCTGTAACACAATTTGCAAACACTTAAAGACAGCACACTGAACCGATAAAGTGTAAAAAAAAATGGCATGCACGCTGGGAGGAGAGAGAGAGCGCTCTGAAATAGTTTATATCTGTAGCACAAAACTGTCACAGCACACTGTCAGTAAAAATCGTATGAGAACATGAAAATGACGAGTGGGCGAGTGGGTGGATGGATAGAGCAAGATGCGGTTAGTAAGCAGATTTTTTTTAAACATTAAATTCGCACGTGTAATTTACAATTACTTCAGAGTAACAAACAAAAGTATTAGAACATAATTAAGATGCATAAAAACCTAGCAAAAAAAAAAATCGCTTACTCACAGCTTACTCAATCGCTTTCTTCACCTCCGCTGCTGACTGATTTGTTCAGCGATCAAATATAATTGACTACAAACCTGTTCTATGCTACAAACACCCAAACAAGTTCTGGTCGGAGACAAGCCGCCCAGCAAACACAGAACGTTGTGAGGACGTCGCCAGTTAGTCGTCATTTGGTCAGCGCGACATTACTTTATGGCAACGTTGTGAGGACGTCGTGGTAAAGTTCCATTTTTTTTTAATCTTGGCTAACTTCCCAGAAACGTCGTGGGCACGTACTCAAAAGACGTCGCTACAACGTCCCCAATGGGACTAACTAGCGATGTCTTTTGAGTCAGCTGGTCAGCTGGTCTTCAGATAACTTTTAATATTATTGCACTAGATACCATTTGAACAGCATATTATTTGGGAAATATACAAAAAAATTAATCAAGCATGTTAAAATAATTATATATATATATATATATATATATATATATATATATATATATATATATATATATATATATATATATATATATATATATATATATATGCCATCAGTTTAAGAATAATAAAATAAACAATTTACTCAGCAAATGGTGATAATGTTTGTTAATGAAAGAGAGTACGGGACAAATTAACATTTAAACCTTAAACTAGCAGCGCACGTCACTTTCTGAGTGAAGTGCGCGACGTGCGCGTGCCCGTCATTTTGTAACGGTCAACTTCCAGCGGACGGACACGGAGGAAAGGTAAGTCCTATAAATCTACTTTTATTCATAGATTTTAACTTGATATAACGTTAAATGCCATCAAAGAGGAGTAGTGTTTTGTATTTTTGTAGGTTTTCTCTTTCAATTTAATAAATAAATGCTCCGTTTGGTTAATTAGCTCAAAAGCAGTCTCAGAGGTGGTCTAAGGTAACGGTAACTGTTAAAATCGAATTTAACCTTACCTGTTTTAAATTATTTGAAATTTATCACTATAAACTATACAGTGTTAACTTTCTAATAATTAAATTTTTAACCGTAGTAACGTTAATTAGCAGGGTATATACAGCAATCCTTAAGTTAAATTTACTACTTTTTAATACCTTTTTTACTACCTTCAGAATATTTTTTAAAACCATCACGACACTGAATTGCAAGTGTTAATCAGCGACCTTTCTATTATTTACACAGATTTTGACATATATAACATACAAAAAAGAATAGATTTAGAGTAAATAACTTCGTAAATAAAACTTAGTAAATAAAATAAAACAAACTACATAAAATTTGCAATGGAGAGAATGTATAGTTCTAGCACACTGGCTGGCATTCATTGCAAGTTGATGCATTACAAACGGGCATCTTCTATGAACTGTTGCGGATTCACAAACTGCGCCACGAATTTGCGGCAGTGGTAGTGGAGGTGCAGCTGCGCAGACAGCTGAGATTGGTAGAATTAACTGCTCTCTCCGAGCACGCAATCCATTTTTATGTTTAGTGGATTGCATATGCGACCGAAGTGCGTTAGCTCCCATCCAGTTGACATTGATGTTTTTTTTACACACCGAACAATAAGCCTTCCTGTTAGTGTTGTCACGGTACCAAAATTTCAATATTCGGTACCGATAGCCGTGAAAATCCACGGTTCTCTGTACCAATTTCGGTACCAAAGCAAAACTCAAAAATATGCTAATTAAAAAAAATTACTTTTTACTTTTTACACTAAAAATAAAACCAATGCCATTCTTTATACTTATTGTGTTTAAAGTTTTTCTACAAGTTATATAATTATGAAAAACAGTAAACAAGTTTCACCCAAATTTAATTTGTCTTTTAATTTATGAAATTTAAACATTTTATTTTTGGTAAATAAAGGGGATTTGCTATTAAAATTAAAACATGGAAGAAATATTGTGATTTATTTCTTCAAAAAATAATTTTTTTTTTAAATTTTTTTCAACAGTAGTAGCAGTATCACATACATTTTACTAAATAATAGTTAATTTCTAGCACAATGCCCTTATGTAAAAATTTACTTTTAGGCCTAATGAATGCATATTTGTCATTTTAACTGAACTCAAGACTGGTGGTGATGCTTAAGATATTTTTGGTTATTGAGGGTTTCTGTAACAAAATAGTAATAGATCAAATTAATTATTATTAAAAGATAATACTACTACTAATTCTACTATCATACTAATGTATATACAATGCACTATGAATTGATGAGCTGCTGGGTTCATGAATATTAATCACGTTGTAAGCGTTCGGTCAAACTGATTTGCTGAAATCAAAACAGGGACGGTACTAAATCAGCACCAGCCAATGAAATTGCCATTTGCGCATTAGCTCCACCCACTACCAGAGAAACCGGTATGTCTTCTGCTTGTTCGAAAATGAATATGAATAATTCTAAATGAACTCCGTTATTTTGACAGGAGAAGACAACAAAGAATAGTTTACATATAGCGTGTCGATTCAGCATGGTAAGGCTCGCTCTCTCTTTGCATGTGTGAGAAACAGCGCTATCAGTAAATCTATTAGAAAACTTGCATTTGCCCATGAAGACGACGATGACTGTCCAGTCTTTGAAGATATGCCTTGAAGCAAGTCTAAAATAAAACGGAAGCCAGCCACTTCTGTTGAGCGCGCAGTGTTCTGAGATGATGCCGAACGACCACTGAATATGACGTCAGCATCAAACATACGTTGAGACGGAGACGAAAGATCTTTGATTATCTGCCCAGATATGCTAAAGCCCATATTTAAACGAACTAACGCGAACGCAGATAGAATTTCAATCAGAATAGGACACCTGATAGTCTGGAAAAAATAATACCTAATTTGGAAAAAAATAATACCTCTGAGACCACATTTAACACTTTTAATGGCCTTAAATTTGACTATTTTGATTTATCACTTTTTAATACTTTTTAAAACCCCGCGGACACCCTGAATTAGTTTGTTTGAATACGTTACCTGCTGCTCGAGCTTGATGATGCTCATGCTATCCATGCTGTGAACTTGAATATAATCCGATATAACGTTAAATATAAAGGTTAACGTTAATTAGACCGAGGCTGCCGAAATCAAGTTCAGTGTAACGTTATGTGGGATTAATAATTTCCCCTTTTCTCCCTCAAGTGGCAGGCTTGTAAATTCTGTCATCTGTTCATTATTGGTGTTGATGGTGTTTTTCACATGCATGCTTTTTAATGCTAGTTTAAGTCTCAAATTGATCTGATACTTTCGTTTCACAAAAAGTAAACAAATTGTTCACTTTCTTAGGGCCTGACAACCACCAGTTGAGTCCATGATTCAGTGAGTTCCTTATAAGGAAATATATTTGTTAACACCTAGTAATTTAAATGTATTATTTATTGCTTTAAAATGAACACATATATTGATCATCAGGGGAAGAGACAGTCTGGGCAGCAGACTGTTATAGGACCAGTTCAAGAACTGGTACTAATTTGGTTCCTGACTTGTTCCGTACTGAAAACATTTACATAAGGTACAGGATCAATAGTGCTGCTATCAGTATTCTTGTAACATTGATTCATTACCCTTTAGACACAACCACATATCCTCCAAATCATCTCTGCGTGGATGGCAGCAAGGATCCAGGATCAAGAGATCATTCTTCATGGAGACTGTTCCACAGGAAGCAGTTTATCCTGGGTGAAAAACTAAACCTGGTTGTTTCAGCATCACTCAGGCAAGCCTAAATACTTTTAAATTGATTTCAGTTGGTTATATGTTTCAGGTCATCCTGACCATTCTGCTGTTCTGGATGTAAGGCCGTGCTGGAACTACATTTCTCGTTGTTGAAAGATTTGTGCAGCGGTATCCAGACATATAACGCCCCATCACACGGGGCGTCAACGCCTCTCGTTTACTTTTAAATGAAGTGACGTCAAGGATGGTGAAATTAATTCTAGAAATGAATTCTAAATAGAAGTTGAAGACTTTTCAAGCACCAATGCAGCCGTCCTCCAGTCAGAACATCTTATGCAAATACCCAAGCGCAGACGCAAGCCAATCAAGTGCATGCAATACCAGAAAACTAATGTGATTGGCTGTCACTATGAGAAGAGACAGTAATTCTGATCCGATATCAGTGTCGTTTTTTGCAAAAAAAATTTTTAAATCAATGTAGAATTTTCTATACTTCTGTGTAGGGATGTCAATTTTCAATCATTTCCATGATCGATCGTCGTTTAAATTAACAATCAAATAATCGATTAATCTGTAACCTTAATGCTGCAAAGTCTATTGCAGTAACACCCAGTCACTGGTATGACAGGATGTGCAAAAGTGTGTGTGTGTGTGTGGGTGTGTGTGTGTGTGTGTATATATATATATATATATATATATATATATATATATTATATATATATATATAACTGTAAAATATATATTTTACAGTAAAGACCAAAAGTTTGGACACCTTCTCATTCAAAGAGTTTTCTTTATTTTCATGACTATGAAAATTGTAGAGTCACACTGAAGGCATTGACCTGGCCTCCACAGTCACCGGACCTGAACCCAATCGAGATGGTTTAGGGGTGAGCTGGACCGCAGACAGAAGGCAAAAGGGCCAACAAGTGCTAAGCATCTCTCGGGGAACTCCTTCAAGACTGTTGGAAGAACATTTCAGGTGACTACCTCTTGAAGCTCATCAAGAGAATGCCAAGAGTGTGCAAAGCAGTAATCAAAGCAAAAGGTGGCTACTTTCAAGAACCTACAATATGACATATTTTCAGTTGTTTCACACTTTTTTGTTATGTATATAATTCCACATTTGTTAATTCATAGTTTTGATGCCTTCAGTGTGAATCTACAATTTTCATAGTCATGAAAATAAAGAAAACTCTTTAAATGAGAAGGTGTGTCCAAACCTTTGGTCTCAAACTGATATATATATATACACACACACACACACACACACATATATATATATATATATATATATATATATTAGACAGTTTCATCGGATGCACGCGCCTGGACCTAAGTTAACCTCCGGTCTGTGTTGTGTATATCGGTCTGGCTGCAGTGCCTTCTACAAACGCAGTTAAAGAAGTCAATGTGATGAGTAGACTGAAGTTGGGCTCAGGTGGTTGTGCTGTGGGATGTGTTCCCATACATTTATTTATTTTTGGAGACTCGCCACAATTTTAAAACTGATCGATTTTCAAAAAGGCTTTGTTGAATAAACATGAGTAACGTTACGTACTGCACGTTTAATAATTCCTAACATTTATATGTTTAAATATCAAAACGAGGCACAGGTGTTTTTATATCGCTGTATTTCTGAAGGAAGACTTGCATGTTATATGCCTGATAAAGCAGCGTGTGAGCGTAGCTCTTCTTTGTTTACAGCTGTTACTGGAGAAACCTCTATTTCTCGCACTTTATGTCTATGCTTTAAAACATCTCCTGCTGGCAAAGAATGAATTTGCATTTTCATCAAGTCCGCCTGATCCACGCAGCAAACATATTTTGTTTGTTATCAAAAAATATCTACTCTTTTAAAATACATTTCTTTTAAATTTATAGCACAGTAATGAAGGCAGCAACATGTGGTAGATGGGACAGAACAAGAATCTATCATTGTGCTAATGTATTATAATACGAAAGGGAATGGCTCCTATACAGCGTGCATCGCGTAAACACAACCAGTGCGCAGAATGATGCACTTGAAGCAACACAGAGTCACAGCGTGTAGCATTACTCACAGAAATGTTCAAAACACCAAAGGAAGAGATATTGTTGTGTATTATATGTGTGCAATATTTTGAGCCTTTTCTTTTAACAGTTTTAAATATCAGTTATTGTGCGCTCTTGAAGAGAGTTTCATTGTTTTGACTGTAGTAACTATGATGGGATGAAACACTAATCTGCCAATTCAATACTATCCCGATACTTGTGTGCCGATTCAATATATATTTATAATTATATATATTTATAATTTAGCATTGTGATTATAGTTATATAACTATTGCAATTCGTGACTTATCCAAATTGTCTGTAAAATGATGTTTGTTTCTGTAGATTTGAGGGAAAGATTAAAAACAAGGAGGTCTGGGAACGACTGAAGGGATCTGACAGCAGTGCGGGAAGGAAGTAATCACCAGAATGTAAGTTCTTTGAGAATGTGTGCATTATTACAAGTTGAGTTTTCATTTAAATGTGGCAATGTACACAGCTGGTCATAGTTTTAAATATATTTTAATAGTATAATTTATTTCTATAATGCACAGCTATATTTTCAGCATTAATTACTCCAGTCTTCAGTGTCACATGATCTTCAGAAATCATTCTAATATGATGATTTACTGCTCAATAAATTTTTCTGATTATTATCAGTGTCGGAAACAGTTGTGCTGCCCAAACATTTTGTCTACACTACAGTTATATTTATTTATTATTTATTTTATTTATTTATTTTATTTGGGGGGGGGTTGGCTAATAGCAAGATTGCATAAAATTGAAGACCAGTGGTAGAGAAGACTTTTGTAATTTTACAAAAGATTACCTTTTTTTCAATGTTTTGAACTTTGTGTTTTATAAAATAATAATGAAGAAAAAATTCAACTTTCCAGAAATGCTAAGTTTTCTTCCCCATCATTTCTAATATGGGGTGCGCTTCCCTAAAACCAACTTTGTTCAAAAAGTTCCTTTGTTACCAATAGAGTTCAGTGGAACTAAGGACCGCAGTAAGCTAACTGCAGATGTGATTTACATCATTCATGTACGTCATGAGCAGATGTACACTTTGATCTTAGCGGCAATAATGCGATTGGATGCATGTAAATGCACTGATTTGTGATAATCAGCAATGTTTCCCGATCAGCATATCAGTATATGAAAAAGATCATGTGACACTGAAGACTGGAGTAAAGTTACTGAAAAATTCAGCTTTGCCTCATAATTATTTCAATAAATATGTTTAAGTATATTCAAAAAAAGAGTATGAAAACTGTTATTTCTTTCATTCTGTTTTTTTTTTTTTTTTTTTTTTTTTTTACAATTTAAATTTTTTTTTTTATCAAATTAATCTAGCCTTGGTGAGCAGAAGAGACTTCTCTTGAAAACCATAAAGAAAAGATTCCAGATTTTTGACTGGTTGTGAACATACATGAGCAACATTAACAAGGTGATCCTCCCTTTCAGCTCAGAGAAGGATGTTGACAGCAGGCCCAGGATGAAGAAGAGGAGGAAGAACACGTTTAACAATTTTCTATAAGCTTGCCATGTGTTATAATAAAAACAATGAACATGGCTACAATAATATGCTAAATGTTATTAAAAGATTTCAGTTTGCAAGAAGTCTGAGTGTCTGACTCTACACTAGAGGAACTCTTTCCTGAAGAAGATCAGGTGCTGAGAAGAAGCCTTGTTCTACAGCACAACACTGCATCAAGCCTCCTGTCCTTCCCTCAGAAGAGCCTGTCTTCTGCTGCTGGGGTAAGAAACACCCTCTTCCTCTTCTCTATCAGCTGTCCTGCACCTAACTCTGCCTCCTCAGCACTGTCTGAAAGAGTCATCTCCACAGTCAGTAATCAGAGATCACAGATTCTTCTGAGAAAGTCGATATGCTCATTTTCTTAAAAAACTTAGTTTTTTCGGGTGGGACAAATAATACAGGAGAGATTCTAGAAATCTCTATATTGTTCATTTTTCATATCTTTACGCTTTATGAATGTTTTTCTTCTGAGAAGCTCAAAAATTATGGTTCTTTGGTAATTGCTTTATTGTTTAGTTTTATCCTCTGATAGTGAGCACAGAGCCCTGATCATGACATGCAAGAAAAAGAAAGAAATCATGTCCATGATTTACGAATTCGTTCCCTCTATGTACTAAAACGTGCACGATTACTTTTACATTTCATTGATTTGCTAAATCGTATGCACAATTTACTAATTCGTTCTCTTGATGTATAAATAGTGTACACGTTTTAGCAAATCGAGGGAATGAAATAGAAAATCGTGCGCATGAATTAGCCTAAATTCTTTTCTGCATGTTGTGTAATTAAAGCACATCACCATCAGACATTTATACCAGGAGCCTCATATATGACGCTCACAGTTTTACTTTGTGTAGTATCTCTGTGCAGTATCTGCTGAATTGTTTCATATCTATTAATCATGTATTTTTTGTTGCACTAAATTGTTGTATCAATAAGTTTACTGATAATTATTTTTAATTTTCACTAATAACGTCATTAACCATCTCCCCTTCTTTAAGACAAAAATGTTCTATTGTTTATATTGTGTAATCTATGAATTGATGTGTTTAGTTTTCTGTGCTCATAACTTAGTAACATTTTGCATGTTTAAAGAACAGGTGCGATGTTCAAAATGTTTTGGCTTCGTATTTGTACAAAGTAGTGCTGAATAAATATTGATTTGTGAATGAATGCAGCGTGTTTTTGTCTATTTTATATTAGAATGTAATGTTTTTGTATTTGTTTGCATTGCATGTATGTAATTAATGTATTAACTATGAATCCCCTATAATTAGATTACAATTAGATTTCATAAGGTTTATTTTTTGCACCAGAGATGGATTGAGTGTATTAGTTCTTTATGTATTTCAAGGTAATGGTGAGGTGAAAATATGAATTACCAATATGATCCTGTAATGTCACGTCCTCATAACGTGCCAGTTTGGTCGTCAGGACATACTCATCACGTTCCAGCGACGTTCCACTATAACGTCGCCACGACGGATATGGGAATCACAAAGTTACGTCACTGGAACGTTATGTGGTACGTCGCTGAGACCAATATGGTATTTTATAGGAACGTCCTCATAACGTGACAGTTTGGTCGTTGGGATGTACTCATCACGTTCCAGCGACGTTCCACTATAACGTCGCCACGACGGATATGGAAATCACAAAGTTACGTCACTGGAACGTTATGTGGTACGTCGCTGAGACCAATATGGTATTTTATAGGAACGTCCTCATAACGTGACAGTTTGGTCGTTGGGATGTACTCATCACGTTCCAGCGACGTTCCACTATAACGTCGCCACGACGGATATGGGAATCACAAAGTTACGTCACTGGAACGTTATATGGTACGTCGCTGCGACCAATATGGTACTTTACAGTAACGTTCTCATAACGTGCCAGTTTGGTCGCTGGGACGTACTCCTCGCGTTCCAGCGACGTTCCACCATAACGTCGCCACGACGGATATGGGAATCACAAAGTTACGTCGCTGGAACGTTATTTGGGATGTCGCTGCAACGAATATGGTCTGGTCCAGTTACGTCGTCACAACGTAACTGTGTTAGCTGGGCGGTGGCATCGCTTCTTGGAAGGACTCCATTTACCAATCACTCAGCCTCACATATAACGAAACCGACCTCCGTCAGACTGACGGCTTCTCGTTAGTTTAAAGCGGTCCATCCTAGATAAGAAATACATGTTTAATGGGCTGTGTGTAGTGGGAGCCAGATGCCATGACGTCATAATAGTTAAGTTCAGCCCCACCCACCTGTAGGTCCATGCGTGGTTCAAGAGCAGTGAGTTGCTTACTCCGGTGGGGATTTTGATTTAGGGACTAGATTCTTTTGAATCTTTGACCAAATAAATTCGTGTTGTGGCCATTTGGGTGGATACAATTTTAACAGACTAAGTTTAAGCATCAAATCCATTTCTCTTCAAATGTCAACCCTTATAAGATAATATACCACGAATTTAAGATTTTAAAAGTCTTTATGTTCATTGAAATTGTTAATTGGTTAAACATTCATAATTGTTCCTATTAGGTGTTTTGTTCATTTAAAAAATCGTGTAGACACTGGCTTGCTCAGTGATTGATTCAAAGCAAGAGATCGACGATATGTTTTGTTCACGAATGAAAGACATCCACGGCTCAGAAACACGCCTATGCTTAATCACGCTTTGTGGCTACGCGGATGTTGATCCACAGACACTTGTGAAAGCATGTTCACCGTGGCTAAGAAGCTCACTACAACTTTGTAGCTCTGACAATTTACTGTAATAATACAATATCATAACAGCAATATAATCCAACGCTTATCATCCAATATAATTAAACACCCTGAAGTTACTTTTCCATGGTGTGGTAGATGCTTTATTTATTATGTTTGAGCAGCTGATTTCCAGGCACAAACTGCACCACAGGCTGTACATGTAAAAAGAAAGCGATGACAGTGCTAATCATTTCTGCTTCATAAACAACTTCTCAAACAGTTCTGTGCTCTGAGCGGTAAATTTACTGGCCATGACAATATAGCAAGTATCTGGATGGTAAATATTAACCATTTTAAGAAATATTTTCTTATCAGAACATAACCTAAATATTCACTAGCGTTTCCCCCACTCACTATTTGTAGGGAAACTGCGCCCCCTTCTGTTTAAATCGCGCACCAGCATCTGAAAATGTACTAGAGCAAATCAAAATAATTTTTTTTTTTTTTTTGCTAAAGGTGCATACCTCGGTGGTAAATAACTTCAGTACAGAAAAAAAAGAGCCTAATGCTCAATCATGCTTTGTTCAAATAGTGCAATCTGGTAAATAAAATAAATAGCTTATACATCTGTAAGGACACCTACGATTTCGAAAGTGAAAGAAGTTACAAAAGGACACATAAAAAAGCCAATAAACTGTCTTTTAAACGTTGAAAACAGACTAAAGAGGTTGTTATTTATTTTAGAAGGGTTCACACTACAAAAAAAAAAAAAAAAAAAAATCCTGAAAATAGCACAGCAGTATATCCTCCTCTTCAGGACTAAGACTGGAGTATTATAACCAACCCCTCTCCATTTCAGTGTCTTTATTTTTCTGCCATCCTCCAGAAGGCAGAAGAGTAAAATCACTATGAATTAGTTGAGTGGATCACAATAATTCAGGATTTTTTATTTTTCTTCTTCAAGCGTTAAAACGTAATAATCTCTTCCACTTCCACCGTAACAATCTTCACTTCCACATTTCCTATTTATTTATTTACCTTTCCTCCCCTCTTATCTATATATATATTTTTTCCCTTTTATTTAATTATTTTCTACATCCTACAACTCCTTGACAACTGTCTATCAACCTTTTTTTATAAGTGCTCTTGTCCCTTTCGGTGAAACAGTATTTGGTTTTCCCTTGCATGTTAAAGTGCTGAATCTCAATGGTGTGCAATCTGTTAAAGGAATGGAGAGCTACTAGCACATAACACACAAGTTAACACACACAAGTAAAAAAGATTCAAGGTACTTCAAATACAGTTTAGCTGTTTCAATTGTATAAAGCAGGGGTGGGGAACGTTGATCCTGGAGGGTCTGTGTCCCTGCAGAGTTTAGCTCCAACCCTGAAAAAGAAAAACCTACCTGTATCCTGAAGACCTTGATTAGCTTGTTCAGGTGTGTTTAATTAGGGTTGGAGCTAAACTATGCAGGGACACAGGCCCTCCAGGATCAACGTTCCCCACCCCTGGTATAAAGGTATCATCAACATGTAAAATAAGACTTCTGGAAGTCATGCCAAATGCGGAGAAGATTCTGTGGGTTAAACCCATTCACTATAATGCGCTTGGCAAAAGTGCACCTTTCATACTTAAGTCTGCGCACCTCAAAAAGATTACCAAGTCCCAGAAATGTTGTCGCATACATTGGTTTCACACCCAGGACGTGTAGGCACAACCCCACATAGACATCTTCGAGTGGAATTGGTCGCACAAATCTAGAGGCCCATGATATTTTTCTGGCCAGGTCAGTAGAAAAGACATATGCAGCTCCAGACACATATGGAGGATACCAGGTGTCTGGGTAAAGATCCTCTGAGATATACCATTTGTTGAAGCGGTCCCTGTGAGGAACAGCATCTGAGATGACTGATCCAGAGATGTAGTCTTTCCTGGAAGACTCGCCCTGGTCATGCAGGTAGTCCACCAGGTAACGTACATTGAGAAAGATATCTGCATCGATCTTCATGGCATACCAAGCACCCTGGCAGTAAGTGGATATCCAGTTCATAATCATCATCGTCTTGATTGTGAGATTATGGTAGCTGTCCACAAAGTCCATTTGAATGATGTCCCCATATTCCTTGCTCTCCCTCTCCAAGTGCTCCTGCAGTACTGGGTCACTCTGTACAGGCTGACCAATGACAAACAAATGCAAAACGGTCACATGAGGAATCAAGCCATCTTGACCCCATGTCCTTCTAATAGCAGTCCTCGCCTTTGTGTCTTTGAGAGTCACTGGGATCATAAGAACCAGGAAAGGACTCTTCTTCTCACACAGTTCTGCTTGGTTCAGAATGAATCTGTATGTTGATGGTGAGATCACGTCATAGAGCTCCTTGGGTGTTGGAGTCTTCATCGGAAGTAGTGTTCTGTTAAAAACGAGGATAGCTACATATGTTACTAACCCAGCTACAGCAAAGCACGTTAAAAGTTTATATCGCGATCGTTTCCACATATTTAAGAATAATAAACTGCCTCACTAACGTAATGGAAAGTTACGAAACTTTAATGTCATGTTCGCCGTTATATTGCCTGAGACGCACGCACGCGCTTGTTTATCAAAAGTGCCCAACCCTTCTCGAGAGGTCTTGAACAGCTCGGATAAGGTTTTTTTAAACGTCAGCTATTGAAAACCAACTGCTGGTTTAAATAAAGCAACTTCCATTTTCTATCGAACATAAATGGATATACGCACGAGCTATTCCAGCTAAACTATGACGGATAATTACAGTATGCTATCTTAAACATTTTACAACGGGGGAGTGTGTTATTCTGAGTTGCCAGATAACTATGGGACAATCTTCCTCTTGTGGTTTAATGGCGAATAACTCCTTAGGAGCATTCTGTGGGACATTCAAAAGCGAATGAGTGATTTTATAAATGAGAAAGGAGTGACGTTTGCTTGGTTTTAGTTTCACTACTAAATATTTCGTTTCTGAATTTAAAATGATAAGAACCCGGCACAAATACAAGTAAATATCCAAACCGTCTCCACCCATGTAAGCGCATTTGTATCTCCCAATCTGGCAACAAAAATGTTACTAGGAAGCATATTGTTGCACTTTGATTGTCGACAGCCACAAACGAAACGTTAATTACAAACATTTTCGGAAGTCATGAAACACGCACATTCAAATTAAAATTTGCAGAACTAAAATAATACAGCAGCAGTTTGTAAAATTGTAAGTGTTACATTTGGCTCGTTTTGAGTGTCCAAAAAAGCACACTACACGTGATTTATTAAACAAAACAAAACAAAATCTGTTTTATTGTAAGGGGTTACAAAGAAACACCTGTTGTACACCCATTTAATATACAAACAAACAAACAAACAAAAATAATCAAATACCAAAACGAGACAATTTACACAGCATGGGATCAGTGGTTTAGTCGATATAGGGGCGAACACGAAGACTTATTCTGTATATTAATGAAATCTTTTTTTTTTTTTTTCTTCTTTTTTTTTCAAACAGACATTTCATATGAGGCTATGTGTACAATAATTCCTATAACCTCGCCATTACATTTCCTTCATGAATCTTGAACATTATACATAATGCTCATAACTGGTGTACACAGCATCAATTAAACCAAAGATTGAACATAGATCCTGCCTTTGAATTTTGTTTAATTTAAATCTTTTAGAGGATAACAATCAACAATTTAAGATACCTATGCTCTGTGACTGAATGCCAGTATAGTTAAAGGGTACAGGAAACACAACGAAAGGTGCATGTAAATGAACACTTAGCAGTAGCCTACTGTAAATGTACCAGAAACGGTTCCAGAAACGTGCCACTGGACATCAGATCTGATAAATGCATGAGTTGAGGGAGAGAGAAAACAGAGCGCATGGGTAGGCCTACTTAGATTTGTCACAGACAGACTAGAAAGAGATGAAAAAATCTCTGAGCCTCCCCACTAGATATTTTTATGCAGTCCTGCATTTTAAATGGTGAGTTTTTATCATATACCATTAAACCTCTCACCCTAATTGAAAAGTTAAAAAGACAATAATTATAGAGGCTAATTCACAGCCAGGGAAGAGGCTCTAATGGAAAACTACCGCACACAAATATCCAACTCTCTCCACTGTATTTTATGTGATATACAGAAAGAATAGTATTGTTATTTTTTAAACTTGAAAGCACCAAGCCAAACTCAATATCTGCCCTCCATCGGCATTGTTATATATATATATATATATATATATATATATATATATATATTACTGGAGTGACTGTCTTTGGTGTGCTTATGATGTACAGGCACAGTGTGTAATGTTAAACACTTCACTATAAGTCTGTTGGTTTACTGTCAGATTGAGGTGCACAGAAGTGGTACACACACAACTGTGTATGGGCTGTAGCTTTGAAATGGGGCAGGGGGATGGGGGGACATTTTTTGTACTTGAAAAGGAGAGTGTAAAGAGCAGGCTGGGCTCCTGGCAGTGGCTTTGGTAGATGAAGGGGATGAGATGATGCAGGAGAAACAAGGGGCGAATGGTCAGCAGATGAGGGTTGGTTGGTTCAAGCCAGAGTGCACTGGTTTACGATCGCTTTCTCCTTCCCTCAAAATTCCTGAAGTTGGTGGGCCTGATCTTCATTTCTGCAAACTCGATGGAATGCTCATGACCCTTCCAGTGGAACCAGTTCACACCCTGGAGATAAAACAATTTGAAATATAAATCTGTGACTAATGTGTATTATTACTGGGCTAATAAACATAAACATATTAAATTTGTACCTTGCTATGACTGTTGTCTCCATATCGGCCCATTATATTCACTCGATGACAGTTCTTGTACCAGAAAGCCCCCTTATAAGACAGAGCGCAGTTTGTGACCGCTATATCGTGGTCATTATCGTAGGTTGAGAATGGACGGCCATGGTGATAAGTCATTGAGTCACCTTTAAAAGAGAATTACAAAATTATTACAAAATCAGTCAGATTTTAAACCTAGCAATGAACAATTTACTTTTGAGCATAATATAATATACGTATACTACATACACGTATTATACACTGCTGTTCAAAAGTTAAGCTGTATTGTTTAAAGAAACTAATTCTTATATTCAGCAAGGCCACATTATATTGATAATATAAAATAAAATCTATTTCACACAAAAACTGTTCATTTGAAACTCCTATTTATCAAGGGATCCTGAATTTTTTTTTTTACAAAAATATTAAGCAGCACACCTGTTATATTATAATGGTTTCATTATAATGAAGACTGGAGGAATGGCTATTAAAAACACACTTTGACTCCACAGAAATAAATTACATTTTGAAATATATTCACATAGAATACAGTTATTCTAAATTTTAATAATATTTCACAAAAAAGTAGAGGCTGGTGAAAGTATAAACAAGGCTTCAACTGCACAAACTGCTTCCACTTCGAGAGAAAGTGGCAGGTGTGTGGGGATTCCACCGCTTGCTGCATCCTGTTTGAAAGGGCAGTTAAGCCAAAAGTGTAGGCCTACAGTACTACATGCACCGAAAACTGCTTGATGTGCAAGTGTGCACTTGAATTTCCTTTCGCTGCATACTGCACTTATAATAAGTGCTATTGTACCAAGCACATCACACTCTATTACTTAATCATTCGTTCATTCTTCTTTTTCCACTAGAAGATTTTCACACTAAAAGCTGCACATACTGTATACATTTGCTTACATCAACAGGCCCTTTTTCTATGTAAACGATTTAGAGAAAGTTTCACACTTGATTGAACTATTAACACTTTATACCATCGCCTCAGTGTGAATTGTCATATCACCCAGCCCTAACATGCAGTAATGCTTTAAACATTTGACAAGCTAGTTGATAAAAAAAGAACAACAGATTAACTATCAAAACTGATTGGCTTAGGCTATTTTTCCCCTTATCTTTTATTCTTTTTTATATCTATTCATTCATTTATTCTTTCATGTTAACTAAAGGCAACTCTGAATGATGCACTATTTTAACTTTATTCAACAAATACAACTGACATGACATCAGAATTTTTTTTTTTTAATATGTATTTAAAAACAAATATCTGAAATACTGACTATCCCTGTCTATATATATATATATATATATATATATACATATATAGGGAAATATATAACACAAAACTATTAGGAATTAATTAGAAAACAATATGAACACTATAACACTATATGTTAAAGCAGAGAAAGATCTAAGACTTCACCTGCAGTGCCGCTGTATCCTCCAACATGCACTTTGTAGCGACTGCGTGGTTCAGAGACTGAAAACTTGTCATACTGCGCATACGCAGACTCGCCCTTATCTCTGAGGTCCACACGCAGCTCATACTGCCCAGAGGAGGTGATCTTATGCAGGTTAGAGAGTCCTGCAGACACACGGAATGAGATTTGTAGACCAACATGCTCAAAATTACACCATATCATAATACCTTAGGGCCTCTATACTTCCTATTGCAATATTAGCAATCTGATATGTGTGCACAGATGTAAACATACCCAACCAGAATTCATCATTCAGGTCGCCAAAGCCTGCAGTGTAGTTCTTCCAGTTTCTGAAAAACTCCACTTTACCGCTCTGCCGTCTCACAAAAACCTGAATGGAGGTACCACAATATTAAAATGATAGTGTTTTTGCTCTATCTGTATAATGAGACTTTAATTTAACCCTGTAAAGCCTGACATACTAAATATTAATTAGACAAATGTGATATTGAACTGATCCTTTTTATTGAACCGTAGGAATATATATATATATATATATATATATATATATATATATATATATATATATATATATATATATATATATCACACACACACACATATATTGTTGTTGTTGTTGTTGTCATATGTGTGTTTTTGTTGTTTTTCTCTAGGATCAGAACAGTGAATCTTTCTATCCTGCATGTCTTTGAAAAGGAATTACTCACAATCCAGCCCCCTCCATCAGTGGTCATATCACAGTAGACCTGCAGAGGCTGAGACTCATCTCCACGCAGGTAAATCGTGTACAGGCCTGAGGTTGTTTCTCCATTTAACAGAGTCTGCGAGCAGTCTTTAGGAAGCTTGTACAGCACTCCGACTGTGATTAAGAAAAAAGTGTTTGACCAGAGGCTAGTTTATTTTGTTCAGTCTTCACAGCTAAAAAAGTTAGAGATCATGTAATGACGCTGTGCTTTGGCTCACTGGTGGTGAAGACTGTAGAGATGATTCTGCTTCTCTTCGGCCCAGCGATGGCCTGCAGTTTGACTGTGTACTCTGTGGAGGAAGTCAGCGGAGACATGCTGTAAAATGTTGCTGTGGGGCTGAGGACGACCTCCTGAGCAAAGAGAAGAAAACGAGGAACATTTAAGCACACGGTCGGCATTCGACCATGCATTAATAATCACTGTAGACCAGAAAAAATGACCAAGCTTCAGTTTCAAGGGTGTAAATCATGTTTAAAGTTTGGTTGCATGTTCAAACGGTCCACTTACCTTGACAATGCCATCAGTGGACTCATAGCTGAGGATATACCCGCTGATGTCTGCTCTTGGTGGCTTCCATGTCAACATGGCGCTCTCTGTTTGAATATTACTGACAGCCAGATTCTGAGGGGCATCAACATCTGCAGCAGAGGGGGTCTGGTTATTAACCTGGCATTCTTAAGAATTCTTAATGAAATACAAATGGTATAAGCATGAATTTATAATTGGCACTGCACAAATAAATGATTTTATGATTTCCACCAGATCAAAGGTGCTTATTTATTTTTCCCCAGTGGGATCAGATGTCAGGAGGTGTGCTGTTTTTCTCTACATCAATGAAATATTTCTTTTGTATGACTGTTCAGATGTCTTGTGGCGTTTGTGTGTAAGGTTGAGTGAGTGTTCCCTTTACCCGTGGTGAACTCTGTGGTGGTTGCAGCACTCTTGGCTGCTTCTCTGACAGCATAGACTTTAACGGTGTATAAAGTGGCAGGTGTGAGTGAGCTCATCCCAAACTCCACAGTGTTCCCAGACACCCGTTCCATCACTGGAGCCACTGACAAAGAACAGAACACACAGCTGAGAATCACTGCTTCATTGTTTTAGTCTACAGAAACAGCCTTCCCTCAAGAATAATGAATGACGGTCTGAGCTGTTACCACTGTCTGCGCTGTAAGTGATGACATATCCATCCACAGTAGCGATGGACGGCTGCCACAGCAGCAGAGCTTCAGTGTCAGTGATGTTGACTGCTGTCAGACCTCGTGGCTTATCCAGGGCTGAAGGCCAACAGATACAAACAGAGAGACAAGAGAGAAGCAAAATCACTGAGACGATAACTAGGCTTCTCCTAGACGAAAGCAAAAAACTCATACTTGTTGTACTGAATAATACAGAATTCTAGTTATGAATATGAGGCGCTAAAATAAAAATAAAAAACGCTCTCAGATATGACAGATATAATTCATTCTATAAAAGCACCTTATTTTTTTAATGTTTTATTTAAAATGCTAAAATGTAACTCAAATTTAACTAAAGTAAATATTAAACATTAAATAGTAATGAGATTACAGAATCTAAAATCTAATCAAGTTACACTACATTTTGACTTAAAAGTAATTACAGTGACTAATTACTTTGTATTTGCATTTCACCCAACACTGATTATGATAATATTCTAGTCGTACCTGTGGTGACTCTATCAGATCCTGGTTCACTCTCCTCCAAGCCCTTCACAGCGATGACAGTGACCTGGTAGGTTACTCCAGGGGTCAGACTGGGCAGCATGGCTTGGGACTCCCCTCCATCTACTCTCAGTGTCATAGGGCTTCCTGCAGGGGGAGACAGAACACTGCAGTAAACTACAACTAGCTTTTGTCACTAGAGGGCAGCATTGTCTGTGTTTACTTGTAATGCTGATAGGCAAGAATGCTGTGCTGATGGATAAAACAGTTTGGTTTGATTTATGATATGCACTGATAGATTCATGTAACTGAAGATGGGCCTGATCTAAAAACCTGCACTGATCACAGAGGCCAAAAGGACACTATGAGACTTTAGAGGGACATCTCTTGAATTCAATCAATTTATTTTGCCAAGACGGCAGTCTAAGATAACTTATGCAATATTTTACACAAGATGTAATTTATGATATAAATCGTAAACTGAGGAAGTACAAATAATATTATGATTTTCCAGCAGGCAACCATCCACATGCACAGAAAATCATACGGATAAGTCTCACTTTCTTAAGATGGACTGTTGGAAATAAGACTTTGCTTTTATTTCTAGAAGAAAAGATCCAAATGAGCTATAAATAGAACACTTCATTTCAAATGTGTGTGTGTGTTTATTTATTTTTTTATTTTTATATTTATTTTTTAAATAAATGAATACTTTGTTTCAGAAAGAACACATTAAATTGATCAAATAGTAAAGACATCTATAATATTTCTATTTCACATAATGCTGTTGTTTGAACTTTCTATTCATAAAAAATATATAATAATAATAATAATAATGTTGATCATAATAATATAAAATACAAAATATTAGACTAATTTCTGAAGAATCATGTGACACTGAAGGCGTCACTGAAGAGTAAGGGATGCTGAAAACTCAGCTTTGCACAGAAATAAAGTACACTTTAAAATATATCAAAACTGAAAACAGTCATTTTCATTTGTACTAATATATAGTAATATACAAACTTTTCAACTGAATTGTAATGTACATAAAAAGTAACTACTGAAAGCATAACCATGTCACTTACCCCCCTGAATGGGCACGTAGGTGACCCGGTAGCTGTCTACACGGTTACGGGGCAAAATCCAGTGAACAGCAGCCGATGTGTCTGTCACATCAGAAAAGCGTATCCCCTTGGGTGTTCCCAGACCTTGGTGGGAATGACACACACAGAAGAAACAAACAAAAATATACTGTTAAAATATAATGTGTGTTCAAGCATTTGACAAATAGGAGTTTAACACAAAACCTTTCCCAGAAAAAAAAGGAATTACAGTCTGTAAGAGAAACCAAAATACAGCTGGTGTAAAGAAACTCCTTGAACTACCCCATTTATCTTGTGGCAACAAACAGATGCATCAAAGTAAAGATTAAGGACATGAGGATGACCAACTGTGTGACCACAGAGAAAGGACGCGCATACAAAAGCCCTGGCCTTAAAGCTATGTCTCAACACTGGTCCTCAGAGTCTTGCGTGACAGATGCAAGCAGATTAACTTGCCCCCCAGTACAGAGACACAATAGTGTGACATGCCAACATCAGACACAAGTGGAAAATGAAGCTCAATGATATAAAGGAAGATTACCAGAGACAAGCACGCAATCAGGACAAATACACAAAATAGTTGGTCCTGCTTTGTAAATAAAACCTTCGATCACACAGCACATAAAGACAGACAAAGTAAAACAGAGAAGTCTTGGATGAAACTCGATGTTGTTCATTAGAGACTTTTGAGCTACTCAGTGAGGAAAAAGAATATGAGTGGTGTTGTAAATTTGTAAAAAATGGGAAAGTAGGTAATGCATCAACGAAAAAGTCTCCAAAAAAAGGTTTGCTGTGTTGTGATGTGAGTTTTGACAAAACTATAGGAACTAACAGAAACAGTAATGCATTGAGAAAAAAAGAGCTAGTGGTTCTTCCACCAGGTTCTCTTAAAAATCCAAATACCTGTTCGAGCTACGGTCAAAATGGGCTGGAATTTCTGTCCCAAAATGATCCCAAAGAGCTGGATTTCATACTTTGTATCTTCGGTGAGACCTGTCACCGCTTCTGTTCGCTTGTCTCCAGATACACTGATCTGGAGAGGTTTTCCCAGTCTGTTCGAATCGACGACTTTGAGAGTGAATGTATCGAAGATGTCTTCTGGTGCTGTCCATGTCAGTTTAAAGCTGTGCGGGGTGATGTCCGAGACCGAAAGATGCTCCACTTCAGGTTCGTCTTCTGGTTGACAAAATAATAAAGTTGCTCTGTCACTGTAAATTCTGTGGAATGTACTTAGAAGAGGTTAAATGGCCAAGAACTGCAAATGTGGTTCATTGAACCAATTTACCCCTTTTTGTGGTGTTAAAAACGTCATATACAGAAGGGGAAAACATTGCTGTATAAGAGACAATTCAGTGATTGTTACTCATGCATGAAAATAGGCTATTTTCAGTCATCTATCAGTTGACATCAGTGAGCCAGTAAATTTAATTTTGATATTTGGACTAGAATATGGAATGAAAAATGTTGGTTAGTAAAAAAAAAAAAAAAAAATGACATTGATGTATTTTCCACCATTATATTAGGTTCATATCATATAATAGCAGTCGTGCAGGGTTCAAGACAGAGCTGTTTTTGGACAATGACATATCCATAATAATCATACTGACAGATGGGCTCATCCTGGAAAAGCATTTTTGTCTTGTAAGAATGCCAATGACAATGAAAGATGTGCATTTTGAGAGGGACGTCTCTCGAGAAGCAATTGTTGTGGGAAGGAAATGTAAAACTGAAAACCTAAAGCTTCGGGGATGTCTTTGACAACATGAGAAATACATTGTGTTTTCAACAATAGCCATGTATGTTCCAGAACGTGGTCCAGTTTTAATATGCTGTGGTTTGCTCTTCGTGTACCAAGAACCAGTTACTGCCTCACACACATTTTACATATTAGTTTTACTTGTCTTTACTTTAGAAGTTGACGATAGCACCATACATTCAGTTGAGTGTATGGTGCTATAAGGGTTTTATATTAAGTATTAAGGAGAAGGTGGAGCATACTGACTTATTATAATAACTTAACCTAATTAAATGTATGCTAATCCAGTTAAGGCTGTACTTAATTTGATATTGCAAATGTATATTTTATTCTAATTGCTAAAGGCTGGTCAGAAAAGTCAAAAGCAGAGACATTTAACAATCCAACAGCCAAACTCTAAGTTTATAGTTTATTTATAAATGCAATAAAAGAAAAGTTTAGAATTTGGGTATTATCTTGTTTAATACTACAGAGAGAAAGAGAGAGAGAGAGTACGAGAGAGTACTTATGATTTATTATATTAATCTGTTCACTGGATATAGAGGGCTATTAACAAATTATGGAAATGGAATAGAAATTCAGTAGTTATACTCAATACTGAGATCAGATATGTTCAAAAAGCAATGTATTATTGTTCCAAACCAGCAGAGCCTTGTTGTCCTAAAACTAAACTTTTAAAAGAAAAGAAAAAAAGATCCTTGACCAGACTGAACCTCTTCTTCCTCTAAGTGGATGATGTGAAACAGAAAAGACATGTGTTGAATATGGAAAAGTGTTGGAAATGAAAACCGGCGAGGACAAATCCTGTGGAGCTGTCCCTCTTCATTAGCACTGTTCACTTGTTTAAGAGTGTCAGCAGTGTTTGAGGCATTTCAAGATTACTAACATGTGCTCTCCAAGGATCACTTTCATCTGATTGGCTTCTAAGTCGCTCCGGTTTGACAAAGAGGCATCTGTTTGTGGAGGCGGAAAAGGTGCCAGCTAACCTACAGAAACAAGGTCTGGAAGCTGCAGGCAGTTAAAACCTCGGAGGGGGATATCTGTGTTGACACGGCTAAATATTACAGTAGGGACATGCAAACCAACTAGAGCGAGAAAACTACTAAAGTTTCTGTAAATATTGTACACTTTTCTGATTTTAAAAGCTTGTATAACTCAAGCCAGAGCGAGGCAAGAGCTTGTGTGTCATGTGACACGAATAGAGAGGAGGTTAACAGAAATCCAATCAGTTCCCCTTCTCCTCTGCCTATTTGCATGCAGACTTGAGAGACCGCTACAACTGTGGCCCCTGCAGCCACTGGCTGATAAACGCCAAGAAAATGTGTGAAAGTGAGGCATAAGAATGAGAAGTAGTGCAGGGTCAGAGAACTGGGCGTGCATACTGAAAAGATCCTTCACAAGAAGCGACAAAAACTCCTCAGGATCACTTCCATGGCAGTACACCCCAGCCCAGTCACCATTCTATTGGCTGACTCTCTGGGGAGGGGCAAAACTTTGGTATGCACCTAATAAATGTATGTTTGCTACAATAAGACTTGTCTGGTATGCTGGTAGACTATAAATGCCACAAACTAAATGATTTAAATGGACTCACCAACAATGTGAGTTGAATGGCGCAGTCAATTACAATGAAAAAGCCATCATTAGTCTAACTTTATTTTGCCCGTTAAACACAAATGTACCAGCGATGACAGGCAGAGGTCATTTACTGCACCTGCAGGCTGTGCTGGTGATTATGCAGACGTGAATGTGTGGGGAGGCATTATGATGCAGTGCAGGTGTGCTCTGAATGTCAGTATACTTCAACATATAATTCAGCAGATGGGAAGAGTGTTGACATTTCACAGAACCTATTGCTGACTTAAAAGAGACTTGGTTTGTTAGTGCTTTGCACATGTGAGACATTATCTGCATCTGAAATCATGCACTGACAGAGTATGCATGTGCTGCAGCTGTAGTATAAATACAATTCGGAAAATATTATTCAACCATGTTGATATTGTCACGTGACTTACGACATCAGCCACATCGCTGCTCCTTGCTTTTTTACAAATACTGTATGATGTCCAGCGGACCATATGTTTTATGAAACTGTTTATTCTGACATATTACATTTGATGTATCAGTTGGCATATACTATTTAAAGAAATAGTCTTATTCAGACACTGGGATTTTTTCTGGATTTAGTCATGTTGGATGACGCTGTATATTACAATATTTAGAAGTTTGGGGTCAGTAAGATTTTGAAATCAGTTATACTGGATGTCGCTGAATATCTTGAAAATGCCCAAGTACTTACTTTACCTTTTATATTAATAGTGGAAAACACAAGAACTACTAGTTGGAAATGAGTTTCAGTACCAGATGATAGTCGATGAAGAGATGAATTCACTACTAAGACTGCTAAAACTGGTTGAAATAATAAATAAAATAAAAAAGTGTTTTAATTCACCATGTGATGTGATTAAATGCACATTAAAAGAGAAGAGATGTTAGTCGGTTTTGCTGCTTGAGACTCAGCATTTGATCCAAAGAAAACTGGAAAAGATGGCAGAAGATGACCAAGCTGGTCCAAGATTGGGCAAGAATTGATACCTGTGATGGCTTCAGCAAAGACAGGATCTAAGAGCTCTCCCTTGTACAGCCCATACAGAACGACTCTGTAGAAAGTACTTGGGGAGAGGTCAGTGACAGCCAGGCTGAACTCCTGGCTGGATAGTGTATGGTTCTGGCCATTAGATAAGTCATCTGGGCCAGATACTTCAACCAAAAAGCCCTCAACCTCTCCTCTGTCCAGCTCCCAGGACACACTGAAGCTGTCCCAGGACACATCAGAGATGGTGATGTTGCCCACCTGGGGCTTCTCTTCATCTGGATGACAAATAAATCAGAAGATAATTAATTTGGCAAGAAAAGGTACATATAGAAGGAGAACATCATAGGTAACGGTGACTGAACAGGTTTAGCTGATTTCTTAAGGCATTCTCTCTTTGATGGTCATTTTTATTTCTTGGATCCAAATTAATTGAAGTAAAAACAGAAAGATCAGAAAACAAACAAAGGACATTTAAGAATCCACACCCAAGTTTCACACTATTCAAAACAATGCAAGCATTACTAGTGGAAGAATAACTGTCAGAAAATTGTAGTGACAAACTAATTTGCGGTCTTTTCTCTTGCAACCTATTAACATCCATGCACCAGCTTGCTGAAAAAGCTTTGGTATTAATGGCCCTGAGAAAAGCCATTAACTTTTGAAGGTACTGCCTAGCCTGCCTGAGCAGAAGTACGCTGAACACTTCAAATATGGGAGACAGCCATGCAGTGTGGTGCATTGCAACCTTTAATTGAACATCACTGTGCATTGTCAGCATTCACAGGCAAAGAGGGGGCACATAGCTAAGAATTGCACGGTGGGCTAACCATTATCCTGTCTATGCACATTCAAAAGGGCAGAAATGTGGCATGCAAATAGGAAGCAAGACAATGTGGATGAATTGAATGACCTTCCCATGCTTAAGGGCCGGTTGTCGCTTTAGAAACCTGGAGATGAAACAATATGAAGCTGTCAAACAGCAAAACAACTCATTGATCATCTCGGGGAAATTTGGTGAAATTGATTCATTTTGCACAATTATCCAATTGAGTTCCCTCCAATGAAAGCGGCCCATGGATGCCTGAGGAATGGCCTTCACTGCACACATGCATTAATGGGAGGAGATAGAATAAAAGAATGGCTTTATCACTGTGAGATCCTCAAGGGTGTTTGGATAAAGCCTTTTTTGTAAACATGCACACTTCACATTTACAGTTATTTGGTGAATTTTCACAGGCAAATTTTTGCAAACAAATTTTAGTCATTTTAATGGGTATCAATGTGGGAAATTTTTATTTGTAAGGGTGAAAGATTTCCCTACAGAGATTTTGCAACAGGTTCAAACTGGTCTCAATGATTTGCTGTGTTGACCAACAGAAAGCCTCTTGGTTTGAAAGTGACTTCTGTGTAAGTTTTCCTTAATTTAAATAGCTACACTATTGACAATAGACTTTTTTGCCCACAAAATTTTGCTGAAATTTCACTTGACCATACCTAAACACAACATAACATAATATAACTTTGTGCATGCATTCTGTATGTGACTGTTTGCTCTCTCCTTTTTGGCCTGGTTTTGTCCCCATATGTTTCATTTGAAATGGTCTCTGTCATCAGATCTCCATGTTACAAGCTGAAACTCTTCTAATCATGCCAAAGCAGCATTCAGTGAACAGAAGAAAGCCCAGATCTTAAGGTCTCCCTGCCCCCCACTTTCCCATTTTCATCGGGTCTGAGGGAAGTGTATGCCCATATTTGTGCGCTGTATCTAAGGCCGATAATGGCTGCTGAAATAAATGCATTGGGATTATAGTACTGGTGAGTTCAGAGACAACATTTTAACAGGCGGCTCAGCATGTGTCCTATTTATCAGTCCACCCCACAGTTCATTGTGGTCAAATCACACAAATCCAAAAGGGGAGTGGGCTCACTCTGACGATTATCACATGAATGAGCTTTCTGTGCGTGTGTGACTGTGTGTGTTTGGGATCTTGAGAAACCCTATATCTGTTGTCTTGTCTTGGCGACCAAAGCAAACAACTGATGTTATATTTTGTAGCTCCTTGGTGTTAGTTAATGGTTATCCTGCAAGAACATTTTGGTAACACAATTTTGGAATTTAAATAAGTAACATCCTGTCCACAGAGATTTTGGCTTTCATTGGTTTTTCTCTAAAAAGAAAAAAATAAACCCACATGCTATAAATGAGAGCAGAAAAGAGAGATATACTGTAGGCTTCAGTTTCCAGTACATGGTGGCATACTGACAATATGAAGGTTTTGAGATTTTTATGGAAGTTTTCTCATGATACAAGCTACAAAATGTTCAATTCAAATTCACAGAACAAGGACTGCAGTATCTTCAAATTCCAAAAGAAATATTGACACTTAAGGGGGAAAAATAGCAAATATAATAAATTCCAGAGTTGCATTCAGATCCTCAGTGGCCTGCTGAATAAATGTTTATGGGTGGAAAAACAAATAGATTCAAATCAAATTTTTGAAAGCTTATTTTATGATTCAAACCAATATTGCATTTGTCAGTCTAGAGGCAAAAGTAAAGGTGATGTGAAGATTCATTCTTAATATATAAATGAAAATGTAATGATGCGTGCTAACCTGTGGATGCTGACAGTGTGGCTGGCGCACTCATCTTTCTTCCTCTCTTGGCAGTAAGGCTAATGGTGTACAGCATGCCGGGATTCAGGTCAGTCAGGATGTATGTATTGTCAGCACCAGGAACCTCCAATTCAGTTTCTGTGCCATCCGTAGATGTGAACACCAGCTCATAGGTGTCGATTTTGGCGACCGGCCTCCTCCAAACCAGTGTCAATGTGGTCTCTGTGGTGTCACTTACTTCAAGGTCTTTGGGGGCATCAAGATCTAAGGGGACAGGGACATTACATTAAAGGACAAGTTCATTTATATAAAAAAAGAACAATTCTGTCATCATTTACTAAAAAAGCTTTCTCATCATATGCACCAAATGCCTGGAATGAACTCCAAAACACTTTAAATCTAGTATCACTTCCATCTATTAATACTTTTAAAAACCTTTTAAAGTCAACTCTGACTGAACAGTGCAATTGTTATTAATTAGGTATCTTATACAATTGTATGTTTGTATTTGCTGACGTTAATGTCTTGTTTTGTTTTCTAGTATGTATAGTGTATAGAGATTTGTAGTGTATTATGTAATTTATGTCCTGTCTTTTATGTATTGAAACTTTTGGCCGCCAGTCTTGGCCAGGACTCCCTGGGAGAAGAGTTACTGTAACTCAATGGGACCTTTCCTGGTTAAATAAAGGTTAAATAAATAAAATAAATAAACTTATCCTCATGTCATCCCAACCTGTATTTTTTCCGTTGAATACAACAGGATAAACTTGGATGTTTTATTTCCCCATGCAATTACAATGAATTGGAATGGGAGCTTTTAAGCTTAAAGAGGAATGCAAAAGTAATAAAATAATATAATAATCAGTTATTTGTTATATTCAAAATCTTCTGAAGATACTTTTAATCCAGGGGGCTGTTAACCGTTGTAACCATGATTGAGTCATTGAGCTGATCTTAAGACCTGAACCAATCATTTAGACCTGTTTTGTGAACTGGATCAAAATGATTCATTAAAATTATCCAATTCGAAAGAATTCAAAGAATGTATCATTTACAAATCTAACATGAATAAACAAAAAAGAGTTATGGTGAAAGTCACAATTTTCAATTAATCAAAATTTGCATTATGGGTCTGGGGGTCACACAAAGTCTTTAGATGATTTGGATTTTTTTATGATCCATGAGCACTTTGACAAGGTGCTCTTTTGTCATTTTGGTACTTGACAGCCCCAGTTCTTATTCACTTTCACCATAAGAATCGTTTAACATTACATACCCTACAACTGGGCTTTATTGGCCTTTATAAGAGGAAAAAAGGGGGAAGACGAGCACACTGAATGAAGTAAAACACATGTGAGTGAGAGAGACCATTTTCTTACCAGTCACAGCATTGGTCGTCGCAGGCAAACTCTCACGCTCTTCCTTAATTGATGTCACTCCCATTCCATACTCCGTCCCGGGCCTAAGGCCTAAGAAAGAGCCCAACAAATTCAATCCTGTCAAACCATTAGACAAAACGAAACCATTAATCTCTCACTTTAGTTGCTTTTGGAAACTCTGTGGTAGGCGATTGTTTTTCGTACTTGCCACTGTATGGTTTCAATTTCATCTGCACGCCATATAAATCTGATGCCTTTCATTGGCCACATCAAAGAGCTTCTCCACAGGCCAGAAACAATATTTACCATCACGCAAGTGATTCTCAGATCCCCTTAGCCCAAATCCCACACTTTACCCCTCTTAATGGCTGTACTGGCTCCTGCAGAGGTCACTGTGCAGGAGTCCTCCAGCATGAAATCACGCCTAATGCAGAGGAAGCTCATTATCAATAAAATCACAGGCGTGACAGCAATTACAGATAATAACTGTGTGAAAGAGACAACTAGTGATATGTGTGTGTGCCTGTGTGTGTGAGAGAGAGAGAGAGACTGCATTATTTAGCCGAACAGATCGTCCGCCTTATTTACAGGGAACAGGCCTCCCAAGGACAAAGGAGTAAACCAGACAAAGAATCTATTTTCCATTTTGAATATATTTTTCTCCCAGCCATGATAATCCCTGCTTGTGGTAACACATGGTTGTAGAGAATAAGAATTAGCACAGGAGATTGCCTCAAAGCACAAGTGTATAATAGAAGGGCTGCTGCGACCAAGAAAGCCTCTGCTTTCCCATTTTGACTGGGATTTTCACATTGAAGCACCAGTGTTACTTCATTTAAGGCATGAATAAGGCATTACAAACAAAAAGGATAGCATTTTATTCCCTTTTAGTCATGTAAATGTTACACATTACTAAAACAAATGCACTCATTGAGAAATAAAGTGTTACTAGGTACAATAAATTAATAAATAAAAAACATTTGTAGCTTTGACGTTCAAAATCTAGGAAAATTTTGAATTAGTCTAGTTCTGTTCAGACCTACAGTGGGATTCCAATTGTTTAAATGCTTTTTGAAAATGACTTCACACTTCAACACCTGAGAACTACATTTCTAATTTCAAGAGAATACAAATGGCTTGAAAGTGCAGACGGGTCTTTTTCAAGTATTAAAATAAAAATAAACTGCATTACCTGAAAACTGCAGTGTTTGATGCACACTGCACCTGAGCCTAATTTTATTCCACTTTTCAATCATAGTTTTCTGTTTGTAATTCATGTGGTTTGTGATTTCTGGAAAGGAATTATTGTGTAATTCATATTGGCCTCTCACCAGTGATTTTAGCCTGAGTGGTGTCTTGCGGGCCGCTGGGGAAGACCAGTTCTCCATGCTCCCCTCCAGAAAGTGGGCCATATTTGACCCGGTAATTGAGGACATTGGCTCTGCTGTTTTTCCACTCCAGAGTTATGCTCTCATCTGTCTGTTCAGCTGCCTTGAGGTGCTTTGGGGCATCAAGGTCTGAAACATGCCAACATGTGGATGAAAGAAAATACTTTCTGTATTCGTACAGTTATCCTTCAGGACAAGACAAATAAAATGTGTGTAAAAGTACAACACACAATTATCAATAGACTTGCTAAAGCAGACAGAATTTTCACTTTAAGCTTCTGAAATGACTTCTAATTGTTGAAAAGAGTTTGTACCTGTAGTGAAGGTCTCATAGATTGGAAAGCTGGTCATGTCTCCCCTGCGGGCCATGAGAGAGACCTCATACTCTGTGTCAGGGTACAGCTCAGCAAGATGGTACTGTGTATCCATGGAGGAAAGCTTGATTGTTTTCCTGTTTGAGGAATCTGTGTTTGGGCCATAGGACACAGAGATGGCATCCACCTGAGCGACAGGCTGAAACCAGGTGATAAGGGCTGTAGTGTCTGTCACATCACGCACATCCACCTGGCTGGGAGCATCAATCACTGTGGATAAGAGGAGAGGTTTGTGACAGCTGGGAAAAAAGCAACAAAATGGGAACATTTATACAAGCAGATGAGCTGAAATCAGCTGCTATACAGTTTTTGATGTTAAGAACCTCTAAATATGATGATCACTCACCTAAAATATAAAAAAAAGAAAAATACCCATTTATACTATTTAAAGAAAAATATTAAACGTGCTATTATTCATTTAATTTTCCTAAATTAAAGAATTGCTTTTCATATTGTCATTGTGCTGAATAAAAATAAATAAATAGTAAAATAGTAAACAAAATATGACATAACTAAAACGTTGCAAATAAAATAGTCCTTAATCAATCAAGAAATAAGTTTGGTAAATGATTTATTTATTTATTAAACAATTAACTGAATAGGAATCATAGCCCTTGGAGAACCCAGTTTTGTATATACAGTATATCCCTACATTTTATCTGCACACCTGTTTCTCCAAAACTGAAAACAGTAAAAGTAAATTAGCTGCATAGGTCCTTATTATCATGGGAAATCTGTTTGTTAGATTAGGAAATGTGCTGAGAGCTCATACTTATGTGAACTTAAGATAACATAGAGGAACTGCATGCAGCTTAGAGTAGATTTGTGGATGTGAGATGCTCCAATGGACTAGTTATCTCACGGGAGGACAGCTTCTCATGTTGCTGAGTGGTGCTTCCCACACAGAGAGTGAGGGAGAGAACTCACTTTGAGCAATTAGTCCCCCTTTAATGCAAATCCTATGTGGCACAAGTCGAAGAAATGGAGTAGATGGAGCATTAGAGGCATGCTGGGAGATTTTTTAAAACATTTGTAAGACAGCAAAAACAGCCTGTCATGAATGGAAACTGGTTAGTTGCAGTAACAGCATAAGAAATATAACAATGTGTCCCCTTGGAATTATAAGGTTCTATCTGCGTTCTGAGTAGTTTTGAATTATTGAGCTTTAAAGTTTTTGTGTTCTATAGACTTCTGTAGATAGAACCTTTTTGTTTTTTCAATAAAAAATCCCAAAATGTACACAACTTAAAATAAATAATCACATAATGTAAATAAATTGTCACAGAATAAGAATATGTGAATAACTCAATTTTGACAAAAATAGATTCAGATAGAACCTTTTAATTCCAAGGGGACGAATGGTAAAAGGTTTTTCAACAAACCATAAGCCATTTTTGAAGTATAACATTTGAGGGGAAAGCCTTATCTGACAATCATATAATTTGGTTAAAGAGAATAAAAAAGCTTGTAATGCTCTTTTCTGTAGCTACAGTATTATGCAGATTATGTGGTGTGATACAAAAATTTTAATATTATTTAGAATGTTTAGAATTATTTAGAATTATTTAGAACTATGTTTCATACTGATTTAGGAAGGTGACAGACTGTATACTAAAAAATATACTAAAAACTATCAAATAAAAACATATTATTCCATATCATTACTAAGACCTTAAATTAAGATGATAACTAGATGTGTTTAAATATTTAGTAATATTGTTAAATATTATTATTATTATAACTTTTTTCTATTTTAATGTATTTTAAAATGTAATTTATCTCTGTTATCAAAAGCTGAATTTTCAGCATTCATTTCTCTAATCTGATCACTTGATATTTCAGAAATCATTCTTATTATGCTGATTATGCACTTTAGGATTATTGGATGAAGGGAAATTCCAGAAGAAAAGTATTTTATTGAAAAATAAAACTTAATGTAGAAGTTTTTACTGTCACTTTGGATCAGTGGTGTGCCCTTTTTAGTTCCCTTTTGGTCCAATCTAGGTCCAATCCCAAACTAGAATGTGCCCTTGCCATGCCACTACTCCCCTGCCCCTCCAGAGCTCTGTCTGCACCACTGCTTTCATATTCTTGCTGAATAATAGTATTAATTTCTTTCAAAAAACAAAAACAAAAAAATGAACATCTTACTGCTCCCAAGCATATATTTTAGCTGGTGTGGTGGTGGTGCAAAATAAGGTCTTTAGAAATGCTCAACCGCTCACTGCACTGCAAATATCTGACAATTAACATAAACCGCTGACTGCTCTTTCTAATTTCAGGTAAGACATCCTGTCTCTTTAAAGAAAATTATAATAATAATTCCAGAAATTCCAAAAAAAAAAGCAGACTGGCCATGGCCGCTACTTAATTACTGTTGAGCAGTAAATTTACTGCTTACTTGTGACCACGTTCTTGCTGGCTGGGGGTCCACGGGTGTTGTTCTTTACGACCTCAAGCTTGACTTCATACTCTTGTCCAGGTCCAAGACCAGACTGCTCAAAGGTGGTCTCAGGAGGGGTAAGAGAGTTCAAAATCTCTCCATCTTCTTCTTTCTGCCATACAAAAACAGATTTTTTTTTAAATTGGTGAATATATTAAATCTAATAACAGATCGCTGGTCAAAGGTTCAGCTGGTTAATAAAAGAGCACCACAAATCATCAAAGAAACAACTCCAGGAAAACAAAACCAAGCTCCCATGAACTACGGGGTAATGAAAGAGTGTCCCGAGAGTAAACACTTTGGTCTATTAGCTGATTCTACTTGGGTGAGTGTTTTAATTCACAGTGAGAGTTATTCTGGCACCGACATCTCTAAACTGTGAATGCGTGAATGAGACTGCCAAGCTGTGTTTTGAAAGAGGGATGTAGGGGAGGTTTGCATGTTCTAATGGTGCTGTTTTTTTGGAGTTTGCATAAGCCCTTGAGAAAGAAAATCAAGCATTACAGAGACAATAACAGTTTTGTGGCACATGGTCATGCATGCTGTTGCCAGGAGCTTCTTAGAGGGTTTTGTCTTGACTTCTCGACAGTAGCTTTTTGCTTAGTGGCACCACTCAGCTATTTTCCACTGGGTGCCTTTTGAGCTTCTCATTTTAAACTATTACTTGCAAACAGAGGGGTCCTTTTATATTATATATTTTAGGAAAAAATATGAGGGTAAAAAGCCACCCTAGAGACTTGTGGAAGATGCCAGGACACTCACTGTGTTTCTGAAGATGAGGTTCCAGCCATCAAACGGGATGTTCAAGGGGTCCCACTCCACCTCCACTGAGGTCTCTCTAACTGATTTGAATTTCAGGCCCTCGGGTTCAGGAAGATCTGATTGTAGGATATAAAGCAGTTTAGCAAAATATACTCAGTTCAGAATAACAAGTAATTTTCAAGAATAATAACTAAAGTATGACGATGGGTGACTCACGTGTGGCTATTCTGGCACTGACAGGGACACTCATCTTGCTGTTCAGGACAGCAAATACACTGATTAAGTACTCTATGCCAGGCTCAAGCTCCCTAATAGTGGCTGTCTTCTTTTCACCAGAGACTCTCATTTCCATCTCCAAGCCACCAGGAGCCGTAGGCACATAGGTGATAAGATACTCCGTCACAAGCATCTCATTGACCCAGGCAAGGTCCACTGTTTCTGGATCGACCTCGGTCACAGTCAGGTCTCTGGGTGGGGAGACTGTGGTTTGAAATGTCAAATTATTGACTTAATATTAGTTAAGAACCTCTGAATAGGACATTTCCTTTATATTGAACAGTTCACTTCATTCTATGCCAGATGAATGTGCATGGACAACTAAACAAACGTGTTATAGATAGATTTCCTAAAACAATGTGGCTCTATGGTGTTGTTAACACATTTCCTGTCATTGCAACACTCAGCCAAGACACGGGTTGGGGGCATAACTACTGGTTAGAGGATGGTTTGGGAAACCTGTTTGAAACAGTTGTTTGTGCAGTTGATGGATGATGCCACTGATGTTATCCTAGTGATGTCACAATTGTTAATTTTGACTGACAGGAAACTCATACAAATAATTGTAAATAATGGTTTGATGATCTGGTTTGTTCATTTATTGAGCCATTTATTCATAATTAATTTGGTAGAATAGTATATAATATAATATGCATTTCTCAAAGACAATTTGAAGTGCTCACAAAGAAACTGTACATTTGGCATTTCTATATTTGCTTAGTGTTATTCAATTAGATCATATTGAGATTTTGTAAAAATCACAAAAGACTTGCTTTTCCTTTTTTAGAAAGTATAACAGCCATAAAAGTGTGAGTATAACCTACTCATATGCAGTGTTACATATGCTAGTGTAAATGATAGTGACTTACTTTCAGAGCACTCGTCGCCAGTGAAGCCTAAATCACATATGCACATTCCATCCAGACACTGGCCTTGGTCATTGCAGTTTGCTGGGCATGTCAGAACAGAGCAGTCTTCACCGGTGTACCCCTCAAAGCAGACACACTTTCCATCTTCACAGTAGCCACGGTCCAGGCAGTTATTGGGACACGTCTTTGTACCACAGTCCTCCCCAGTGAATCCAATGTTACAAACACATTGACCATTTACACAACGTCCTCGGTTATGGCAGTCACTGGGGCAAGTCAACTCACTGCAGTCATGGCCAGTAAAACCAGCATGGCAAACACACCTGCCATCCACGCACTGTCCACGCTCATGGCAGTCATTGGGACAGGTTTTGATGCTGCAATCCTCTCCAGCAAAACCATCACGGCAAATGCACTTGCCATCTACACACTGCCCATGTCCATGGCAGTCATGGGGACAGGTCTTGATGCCACAGTGTTGTCCAGCAAAGCCATTATGGCAAACGCATTTGCCGTCTACACAATGTCCACGTCCATGGCAGTCATGGGGACAGGTCTTGATGCCACAGTGATCTCCAGCAAAGCCATTATGGCAAACGCATTTGCCGTCTACACACTCTCCGTGTCCATGGCAGTCATGATGACAGGTCTTGATGCTGCAGTCTTCTCCAGTAAAGCCCATTTTGCAAATGCACTTCCCGTTGACACATCGGCCACGATCATGACAGTTATTGAAGCAAGAAAGCTCAGAGCAGTCATCACCTTTATAGCCAACACCACAAATACACTCACCATTTACGCAATGTCCCCTGCCATTGCAGTTGTCAGGGCAGGAAAGAATGCTACAGTCCTCGCCCTCGAACCCAGGGTCACAAATGCACTTCCCATTGAAGCAGTGCCCTCTCTGTCTGCAGTCATTGAGACAGGTTAGCTTGGAGCAGTCATCTCCGCTGTAGCCAGTATTGCAGACACACTGTCCATTGACACACCTGCCACGGTGGTTGCAGTTTTTGGGGCAGGTAAGTTCCCCACAGTCTTCCCCAGTAAAACCCTCTTCACAGTAGCAGGTTCCATTGTCACAGCGGCCACGGTCAAAGCAGTCGTTGGGACAGATGAGTTCGGAGCAGTCAAAGCCCGTCCAAGGCTCTTCACATACACATTCGTCATCCACACAGCGCCCCCTGCCAAGGCAGTTGTTTAGGCAGTTGGTCAAACTGCAGTCCTCACCGATAAAGCCCTCTGCACATATGCAAGCTCCGTCGATACATTCTCCATTCTCACCGCAATCCACAGGGCAAAGCTCGATGCTGCAGTCCTCGCCACCGAAGCCCTCGAAGCAGACACACTTGCCGTCTTCACAACGGCCTTGATCCTGGCAAAAGTTCGGGCATTCTGGCTCAGAGCAGTTGACTCCCTTCCAACCGGGCTCACACACACAGCTGCAGGTCTCAGTGCTGTAGTTGCCACGGCCACTGCAGTAGGGTTTTGTTGTGACTTCACCTGCTAAAAAGGTTTTTAGTCATTTTTGGCTTATGCTGAGAAACACTTTCATGCTGGTTTAGACACGAATGGGAATTGTACAGAACTGAACAATTCCTTAGTGATTTCATGAACATTTCTGTAAGTATTTTTAAAGAATAAATACTAAAATGCAGACATTTTTCAATGAATATTTCAATGATTAAAAAAACAAGATTTTTTTAAAGGTGTGTGTAAATGCAATCAAATATCTGCCATTTGACTTCAACATCAAAATACATAATGTGTGTTTCTAACTGATCATTTTAAATTAATTAAAAGTTTATTTTATTTTGAATAAATTAGCAATGAGGCTCAGCCTCCTAATGGACTACCTAAGTATTTATGTAATATTTGTTCTCACCTGTAACCTGAGCACCACAGCAGCCTGTTCCACTGGTGCACTGCTCTCTTAGACTGGATACCTCTGCCTCCAGCATTTCCAGCCTGTTCAGAAGATCCTTCAGGTCGGGCATGTGGTTATCACAACTACAAGCTTGCTTGGGAATGTTAATCCTATGCGTGAAAACAATTTGATTCTCTCCATCCGTGGTGTGTTCTATGTGTTGGTCAGACTGCAGATTGGCCGATTTTGGCTTCAATGGTGTTGTTCCAGGTGAATCCAAGTCCACAGAGCACAGGGATCCAGAAGGAACATTGATGTTGTATACATGGTTAAAAACCACAGGCTGATCGGGGCTTGGGAGGGTCAAGTTCTCCGTGGTTGGTGACAGATATTCTCTTCTGTGTCTAAGTACTCTTTTCACCAGGCCAGCACTAGATAGATGAACTAACATGGCTACTGCCACACAGGCCAGTAGCAGGCCTTGCATCCCCATGATGATTTGTTCCTTGACTCTTCCTACTGGTGTGATTGTTCAAACTGTTTTAAGATACTGGAGATGTGGGTTTAATCCTGCAAAATGGAATTAGAGCAGTCACTCATATTGCTTTTACGCATTTCTTTCTAATGCATATTCAGGTGTGGACTGGAAAGCCAGTGTCAAAATCCTTGAAAAATGTAAAAGGAAGCATCAATAATTAAGAATCCAGTCATTTAATGAATTTTAAATACATTGAAGGATAATTCTAATGCTTACGCAATATTTATAAAGCACAATTAAAAACTACAGACAAAATAAATATTAACTTAAATAAATTAATAAATCTTAAAATATGAATGTTTAACCAATATTAAAAATATAATAATATGATTATATTATAAAGGTATATAGTGTTTTTGTATCATAGACTTTGCACAGAAAATCCTGACAAAAGAAAAAGGAAAATTAAATGCTTTAACCCTCGACTCGTATGTACTTTCAAACCAGAATGAATTATATTCAACTAAAGTAAACCACATCACACTAGGGAGTGTTCATATTCAGAATAAAACATAAAAAAAAAAAAAAAAAAAAAAAAATTAAGCATGCATGCCAGTCAGCAACACTGCAGTATAGACAGACACTAAGTACAACTCAGGTTATGGTTGCCTTGGTATCCAGAAAGATCATCTCTGGCCAATAAAAGTAAGGCAAACTTCAGCTCAGGAGCGAGAGCTCCAGCAGTGTTTCCTATGACAGGCTTCCATGACACACAGCAGGTAACACCTGAGTCTGAGGAGCGTAGTCTCCTCTCTGACGCTCTGCCCACAGCTCATGCTGACAGATTAATACTCGTGCGGAGGAGACCATCTGCAGCGCTTCCGCTAGTGTGGGTGTTCAGAGTTCACACTTCTCAGAAAAGTTAGCATTCTTGGACCATTCTCCAGAGAGCAGCAGAGTTTTCCTTTAAAACACAACACTTTTCTAATTACAATAAGTTAGAAGTACAGTTTTTGCAGTGCCCAGGAGCATTGTCACTTACTAAGTGCATTGTTCTGTTAAAAATTTCATTCAAATAAAATGGCTGTTATAGCTTTTCAAGCACTTTACTGTTCTGTATTGTGGAGTGTAATAGGAAGATTGAGGGTGTCTGTGTTTAAACAGTCTTGATGTGCAGATCATATGGTCACATACTTGGCAACTACAGGATTGCAGATTCAGTTTTCCATATAGCTGTTTTCCTGAATGTTATGAAAACCAAATGGGATCCATTATAGATGGATATAACCACCTTTCAAGAATGCTAACACTTACTATGTAATACCATAAAACACCCAATATTTATGTCAAATTTTCAGCTTGCACCTTGTCTAGTCATTCAAACACATTTAACCCCTTCAAATTAATAATTTTCATTAGATTATTTTAGAAAGATTCTTTATATTTTCTAGTACTGAATTTGACATGAGATAGATAATTCCCAAAAAAAAAATCTATTTATAATTTTGAAAATATGTTGATGATTTCGTTTGTGCATTAAATGAAAGTCAGTGTGGTCAAAAACAACACTGACTGGACCCCATTGACTGTAGAGACTACATGGGTGTGAGTGACATGACATTCAGCCAAGTATGGTGACCTATACTCAGAATTCGTGCTCTGCATTTAACCAATCCAAAGTGCACACACACAGCACTGAACACACACAGAGCAGTGGGCAGCCATTTATGCTGCGGCGCCCAGGGAGCAGTTTGGGGTTCAGTGTCTTGCTCAAGGGCACCTAAGTCATGGTATTGCCAGCCTGGGACTCAAACCCACAATCCTAGGGTTAGGAGTCATACTCTCTAACCACTAGGCCAGATTTTGGAAAATCCTGTGTTTGTGTTCTACTGAAGAAAGATTGCAAACAGGTTTGGAACGATGTAAGGGTAAATAAATGATGACAAAATGTCAAAAAAATTTTTTTGGATAAAACACTTTGAAACAAAATCATTGGAACAGTCCTTCTGTAACAAAAGAACAATTCAAAGTGGTTACACAGATCCTAATTTTGACACAGCTGCAGGGGGGCTAACCCAAAGCCACAGCATGCAAGGTCATCAGCAGGTAATACCTTGCGTGGATCTGTTCAGTGTTCACTTTGACATGTGATTAGGGACTGAGAGGTGAGCTGCTGCCGTCCATCCATGGTTAGACAGACAGGGATGAATGCTTCTGTGATGGAGCACTTGAGGGGGGCTCTATGATGGGAGACTCCAATCTGGACCCTCGGGGGTGAAGGGGACCTACTCTGCTCCTGTTCCTCACATCTATACCCTGGGATTAAATCAGCTAAATAAGCGGAAAATTGCTTTGAGTCGCTTTGCGGTTTTAGTCCTGGATGGGTAACTGGCTTTTTCACTTTAAAAACCTGGCTTGTTGCCACAAGAATCGAAGAAAGAAGATGACTTTGAAGGTGCAAGCCGGTCTTTATGTCTGCATTTGCCCTTACATCCTTAACCCCTGGTGAAGGGTGGAGTGTAAATGAATGAAACTGGCTGGATATGGATATACTTGACTATTAAATAATTAGCAGTTATTATCACTAGATTGGAAGAGATTTCTTCATTTTATTTTTTTCTTTAATGCATTTTGAACAGCGGGAATTAGACAAAGGCAGTCTCTTTTATTAGAGCTCCATCAATACAGTGCTGATCTCAGAGCAGTATGCTAATGCTGCTGCTAACTGGCACTTTCAGATAAACCAGACACAATGTGACTGCTGCTTTCTCATGCCAGGTCTATTTTTTTTTACATTGTTACTTTCTCAGACACTGGCTGGGCCAGTTGGCTTCCATGTGTCTAATGTGAGAGGAATTTTAATGGTGGGGTGAACCTGCTGGCACACATATTTAGTGCCAGTGATCTAAATTGGTCCTGCACTAAGTGTTGAATGCTGACTAGAGCATTTGAAAGGCAGAATATCTCACACAGAGAGCAGATGACTCTTCTAAGTCATAAATTATAGTGACAGTTAAAACGATTCTTCCACAACACCAATGTGCCACAAACAAATTAGCTTACTTGCGGTTTAAATTAGAAGTTTGTAGCCGTTTATAATTGAGCAATTAGCAAGTTGGCGGTTTGGGACTGTGGCATAATTAGCTGTGATCAAATGTATACTACAAAGACATAAAACCTGCCATAAAATATGCCAAAAACCAGATTACAAAGTACAAAACACATTATTATCGTAAAGTGGATGGGAATTAGTAACACATTTTTTTAGATGACAGCTGTTGATGTTATAGAATCTGGAAAAGTAAATAGAAATAAAAGAAAAGAAAACATGTATTCCTGTCTTTAGAAGGCTGATGGGGTGGTGAATGGTTATTGGTAAACTAACCAAAAAAAGGTTGATTTTACAGTTCATCGTTCAGTTTCATATTCAGTGATTAGAGATGACATTATCCACAGTCTGTTGAACAGAAGGGAAGTACAATTCTTCCTCAGTTTATATCTATGAAATCATCAAGCAGACTCAGTTTTGTAGGTCACCCATGACAGAAAGCACTTGCCTTCATTGGGACGCAGTCTTAATATGGGTCATCTGCAGTAGTGAATGAACTGGTATTGTCTAGACTCTATTCACCTTAAAAGATGTCATAAAATGCCCTGACAGTTTATTTAATACTGGAAGGAGTCAGTGATGAAAAAAAAAATTCTCCCAGAGGAATGCTGTACACACTGTATCATTCCTCAGCCAGTGAAGGTCAAACTTTATTAAAAATTAATACAAAGAAATTGAGTAAATATTTCTTAATCCAGTCAGCAGAGCAGTAAACCTGCTGAAAGGTGTCTGGTCTAAGTTGAAGACCCAAAAATTCTGATAAATCATAATTGAAAACATTACAATTATGTGTAAGCTGTCATTAAGAGGATCATTATCAACTGCATGGTTGTCCAAGGTCATAATCAGGCAGCACAATGAAGCAGCTCATAATCATCCAACACAGAGATGGATTTCCAGACCAGCTCATAACGCCGTTCAATGGTGTGTGCTCTCGGATCGATGGCAAAGCATACAGCCACTGTTATTGCTTCATAAATGGATTTGTAAGTCATTGCCTTCCTGAGCAATGCTTATGTAGCAGGAATGGTTCAGTTGACCATTACACAGTTTTATTCTGTATTTTCTTTCAATAGTTTTGGAGTTCTTCTTCTCTCTTACTGATATTTTTCATCTCTCTGACATCCTGTTAGTTTTTAGAATGTGATGTGAATGCAGGATGTGCATTGTGACTGTCCACTGTCCTCAAACAAGCTGACAATTGTCTATAGCTCAATACTCTATTTTGCTTGGCTTGTCTGTGCTTTAGAAGTGCTTGCAGTGGGTTTACTGAACAGATTCAAATGAATATGTCTGACAATCATAAACATGCAGACGTGCTGTCTCACGGCTGTATGTGCAATGGAAGCTTAAAGGTCTCTCAAATGCCACATTAAGTGATCTCTCACCCAATGCATTCTCTTCGCATTCCTCCCACTGGTGGATTGACAGCGAGGTGTGAAACCAGAACCTAAAAACATGTGGCCCTGTATATTATATTCCTATTTGTTCCAATCTCATAATAATGAGATTAAGTAATTATTAATATTGCATCTGGTTTCATTGCCAGAGTTTAAAGATACTTCTTTAATTCAATTTTAAACCCCAAACGGCATGATTTTATTATGGATCATTCCATTCCTGTGGGCTATTTTTTTATCTTTATATACTATAGGGAGAGGAATAAGATTACATGCAGACTGATAAGTGAAAGGCAATGCAGGTTGTTTTCACAATTAAAAAGATGGGTTTCATGACAGTCGAGCCCCATTTACAGAGCTCTAATGATGCCGGAAGATCTGATTGCACCGATAGGAGGTTTGTGTGTGTGTGTGTATATATTTGAGTGATAAGCCTGGCTGGTGTGTGGGCAGAGATAGAGGTGTTTGCACTGCTCTGAATGGACCGCGGTTCGCTGACATTGCTGCACTTTCACCAAAGAAGCTTTCAAAGTGGACACGATAGAGCTAGGGTGACATTGCCAAAGGTGAACTCCATCATGCTGATTAAGGAGAAATGGAAAGTTTAGGACAAGTCAGTCAACATCTGAGACTACAGACACTGGAGAAGTCTACAGGGAATGAAGCTGAATAATTCCTGGCTTCAACTTCCATGTTGGCTTTCTCTTAAAGTCAAGAAGGAAGGAATAAAGGAGGAAGATTTGTTACTTGCAGTCTCATTTTACATTCCAGCACGGGTGACCCCGTGTTTATTAGCTTAACCTCTGTTCAGCCAGAAAAGCAGGCTCATTTGTTCAGACCTTAAAAGCACAAACTTCTGCCATTTCTGACTCCCGTTTGCCACAATGAAGTTCAAACACTATTCCCGGTACTAGTGCCTCACATATTGGTCTTAGAAAGACAAATTTGTTTTATAATTTATTTTTTTCTAAGGATATATTGTGGTCTGTCAGGAACTGCAAAGAATAGAAGACCATATTTTAACCCAGAAGTCAATTTTCTGCAGAGTAAAAAGCCGTATTTGTACATGGAGGTCATTTTTTCATAGGCACAAAGGATTCCCTTCCCAAAATAGTAAGCTATTGATTATTCTTTCCTGTTCTAGAAATAATAAAAGCTACCATGTTTTTTGTTTTGTAAAACCGAAAATGGCTTTTTCTTCAACACCAAGAAATGTTGTATTTCCTCTTACTTACATGATCAAGTGTGATATAGCATGGCTGTTCTCTAAAAAAAAATGTCGTTTTAAAAAAAATTGCATGCTGCTGGATCCCATTACTTACCCTACATACCTATAGTAATTAGCTTCATCACAATATTATCTTTTGGAACTGAGCAACAAGCTCTTTCAACTTATTGACCCTATTGAACCTTTTTCCTCATCCTGGAAATAAAAATCTGTTTTCCCACACTGAAATGCAAGAATATTGACTGGGAGATTAAGACATCTATTTTCAGAGTTTGAATTGGAAGCAGAAATGTCAAAAATTCAGATACCCTGAGCTTTATAGATTTCTCATTTATAACATCCCAAAAACTTCTGCTAACTTAAAATTCTTTCCTTATCCCCTAGCATGTAGGGTCACTGACAACTAACCAGAGTTCCTCACTTCTGAGGAAGACACATGTGCTCATCGCCACCAACAGGGACACTGTCTCTGCTTTGAGCCCATGGTTTTCTAACCATATTACATCAGCATCAGACAGCCATTAAAACCATCTGGGACTGCGACACTTTAACACATTGAAGTCTACTAAGGAAATCTTTGTTCACTGATGCCGACATATGATTCTGAACTTTGTGTGTAGAAGAAAAGAGCTCTTCTTGAGCATATTTCAAAGAAACTAATAGACAGGCAGACAAACAGAGATAGAGAGATGAACCTTTGAGCTATTTCAGAGAAATGTTTTTATCATTTGTTGGTCTACTTTCTTTTCATTAATCAAGATTCACTTGCACAATTCATGTCAAATTTACAAAAAGTGTACTGTGTAAAATAATATAAAAATAAATGTGCTTGACAAAAGACTAGATGTTTTGAGAGATAAGACTACTGCACAGAAATCTATATAATACATTTTGAGCATCATGACATTAGCAACTGATAATGTAGGAAACCGTAAAAAACAACAAAAAAAAACAGACAAAAACTGTAATGCTTTATTTGTCTGTTAAAACAACTAAAATCTTAATTTGTTGAGTTTCCTTGGCAGAATATTGATAAATGTGATTAGAATAATGCACATCTAATACACATAGATAGACAGACAGACAGACAGACGGACAGACACAGGAGAACACAGAGGGTCCAATAGTTGCTCCAAGTGCATTGCCAGGCCAGGAGCAGAGCTGACAGCTGTTCAAACAAAGGCTAGTTTCCCACTCATCTTTGTTCTGAGTGGCACTGTCAGTGAATACACTGCACATTGCATCATCAAACATTGAAACACTCCGACTAGGTAACAATCATGTGTGCACTTGACACTTTTTTTAGCAACCCTAGAGGCACTGACATCATCACACAACAAAACAGATAAAATATTTGGGCTATTATGAAGTAGACATTTTTAATGTTTACATTCTGAGAATATTCACAAAAAAATTTTGTCTCAAAAAATAACATAAAAAGAAGAACATTTCATCAAGAATTATTTATACAGTCATGAGTTTTATCCCTCAATGCTTACTTCATTCCTAGAAGAACCTCCCTCCCATTTAGGACCCTTGGATCCAGGGGGTCTCTGTCACTGACCCCCACCCCATTCTGTATACGAACTCATAAGGCGTCTCTGCGCCCCTATGTTTCCCAGCCTAGACCCCTCCCCCTACCACCACACGCACATCTTCTCATCACCTCAGTTTCTCCATTCTCCTAAACGGATGCAACCCATCAGTAAGGACAGCGCACTGAACCGAGAACCGTTCACCACCACTCCACCCCACCCCCCCACTGCAATGAGAGAGAAAAGAGCTGGCAGCCGACAGCAGAGCTACACGAGGAGCAGCAGACTAAAGAGAGAAGCACTAACACAAACCAGCTGCTGCTCTCCCTGGCTGGAGAGAGGACAGAAACCTTGGAAAGGGCTAACACCCTCTGCCAGGTAACGGATGCCGGCTGATCCACAGCTGCAGACAAGCCCACCATGTGTGGAGTTACACCAAACTATCAGCGCTCAGAACGTACGCTGATGTATCTCCCCCTCAAGCAGAGCTGGAATAATTGCTTAAAACAAATGTGGACACTTCCCCTATAAACCATAATGATCAGCCTAAAGCAAGTCAATGCATCAATAGCAGCCTTAAAAGTCCCTGGTTAAGTATTACACTGTCAGAAAATGTGTGCAAAAACTATACCTTTATGGGTACAATAGCTTGTCACTGGGCAAGTACCTTTAAAGGTACATCTTTTTAAGTCATTTACCCCTAAAACGCGCATAGTTAGTGTAGTATACTTAGTGCATACAAGTTTAATTAGCACATACTTAATACTAAGTGCATACTTAGAGTAGTAATATGCATCCTTAAGGTAAAAATCTGCACCTTTTTATAGGGAGATAAGGTACAACAGTGTCCTTTTAAGGGTACTGCACCTAAAGGTAACATTTTTGCACAGTGTACAATATTACTTATGAACAAATTTTTTTTTCAACAGCGTTACAAAGTGGCACAACATCCTTCAAATCATCCTTCAGATTAAGCATTAAAAACAAGAACAAGTCAAAATGAATAATCCATTCAACACTGCAGCACTCACAAAGAGTACAGAGTCATTTAATGTGTCACACTAACAGGTAGATGGAAATGACTTGGAGCATCACAGCTTACCTTAGTGAGACAAATCCTCCCCTACTGGCTCAGAGATGTACCTCTGTCTAGGAATTGCGATGTGTTGCCAAACAAAAAGTTAAAAACATCAGGAACACTAGAAGTGCTTTTTAATTTGTAATTTTCTTTAGACAGATGACAGTCCTGTCATTCTCTCCTGTCTCTCCGCTCTCAGTGAGAGTGCTCCATCCAGCCTGTGTATATCTGCTGATGCTGAGAGAGGGAATGAATAAAAGAGAGAGAGAGAGAGAGAGAGAGAGAGGGAGGGTGAAGTCCCTTTCTTTTAAACAGTAGACACTTTGCGGTCAGACCCCACTCCTACCTACCACTCTTATATACACCCCCCTCCCCTTTCTCCCTCTGACTGGAAGCTGAGGAGCTGAAACGGGATGCCTCAAGGCTTGAGGCGCGAACTCATACACACGCACACACACACACTGAGAAGAGAGGAGGAGAAAGAGACAGCGAGAAAGTGAGAGAGAGAGAGACCATTTACTATAAACTGGAGCAGCCAATGATTGGATGAAAGTGATATATCCCAAGCTGCATTAACATACATTTCAGATTAGAATTAACTGGGAGGATAAAGAAGGAAGGACCTTGTGTGTCTGATGACGAGCATGACACGGCCGATGATGGGATTATGTATGGTGATCAGCATAATCAACCTCTAATCCTCCAAATCCAACCTTGCTATGAAAAAACAAGAAAGCGTTGTTTTATTCAAGGTTGGATCTCCTTTTTTTTAAAAAACCTTAAATGCCTCTCCTGAGTGGAACCATCTCTGTGCCGCAACCTCCGGCTTTTCGTGCTCCCCTGCGCTTCTGTAAATACTCTTCCCTTTCAGAGTGCCAGGTTATTCACCTTTCCATCTGCACTACTCACAAACACCTCCCCCTACGTGCACTGCAGGTAGAAGAACATCCAGCCAAGCCAGCTGCAATTATTGGACTATACGGCATCCAGCGTTTCATACAAACAGCAGCTTTTATTGAAATAAACATGGAACAAAGACCCAGCAGATCTACACTCCAGGCTTCCTCATTCAAATGCGAAACATATTTCATTAGAAATTAGATGATGTCTCTCATATTGTCAAAAACTGACCTTTAGTCCTCTTGGGGAGCAACAGGGAGGTACCCGTGGAGACGGGGCGCTTGAAACCCCCAGAGAGGAATCAAGAAGGTTTTTTTTTTTTTTTTTTTCTGGTGAGAGGAAAATCAACCCCCATCAGCCTGTGCTCAATAAGTCATGAATCTGTGATGATTTGCACAGTCGATATGGGATTTTAATCTGGGTCTCATTTCAGAAAGAGAATCATTACATTTCAAATCATGCAAAGCCACTGATAAAATTCAAATGCAAGATTTTTTTTTTTTTTTTGTCATGAGGCAAAAATGATATAAATTTCAGGTTCGCCTTGAATGGACAAGTACAATGAACAGGCATATGATATTTCCCAAGGTGAACTCCACAGAGTCATGCTCTTGGTAATGGTGTTCATGCTTGTGTTTTTCTGCAAAAATATAAATGTGGTGGGTGGTGAAAGGAAATTCAGCCAGAATGAAATGTGAACTCCCAAACCTTTGTAAGAGACTTTATGGAAGTGCATTAATATAACGCCCACCATCATGTCATATATCCAGTCAGTATGTCTATCTATTTCTGTCTGCCAATATGTGCAGAACATAATACAACTGAAGTGCATGAACATCAGTGAGTGATTCTGTGTGTGTGTGTGTGTGTGTGTGTGTGTGTGTGTGTGTGTGTGTTTACACATCTTTTTTTAATCTTTTTTTTCTCATGGTCTCCATCTTTCTGAGAATACGTATCACCCCTCTCCATCTGTTCGTACTCTCACCTTTTTCTCACACTCTTTCCTTCACTGAATCACAGTGCTTCACAGGGAATAGCAGTGGGAGCGGGAGCATTCTGGGTTCATCAGGCGTCCCTGTACTGTTGACATCCACGGGAAAATGCATCCACCAACTGATTTCCCAAATGACAACAGTGTGCGCATCGTTCCCCAACAGCCAAATTCTTCTAGCCAAAACCAGACACAAGCTACAGGAACCCAGCTTTTATTTGTGAGAAGATGTTTATACTCATTATAGTGTTTAAAAAGAGGCACATTTAGATCCTCTTAGTCAGAGGTGGAAATAGTCTGGTGTCTGGTTGCTGAGAAATCTATTATTTTATCTATGTTTTATCTATTTTATCTATTAAATCTATGATTACCTGCATGCAGTTATAGAGTGACCATACATATAGACATGGACCTCCTCATCATAAACAGCACATATGCAATGAACTATTATATTTAATATATATATATATATATAGAGAGAGAGAGAGAGAGAGAGAGAGAGAGAGATCTATTAAAAATATTATATCTATTATACACAGAAAAAAAGAACATATATGCCCAACAAACAACACTTTTTAGCTATACTACAAGCAACTTACAATAGTACAGCTTCAATGTAAAGGTCTTGTATTTCTTTAGGCTGAGAAAAAAAATTAGTAAATTCTTTTTGTTTTAAATATTTTTTTATATTTTAATGGGGAAAAGTGAAAAAGATTAAAACACGTTAAAGCTGCAGTTTGCAGTTTCTGCGCAACTAGTGTCACATAGTACAAAAATAATGCATGCTTTTTAAACAACCTTTACAAACACCCCCTTTGTGCACCATGCCTCCCCAACTCAAACATCACAAACACACCTCTTACAGGTCTATAAAAGTCAAGGCATGTCTCAAAAGGAACATGTAGACTTTTTTCAATAAAAGGTCGAACATATTTGAAGTTTGACTTACTTATCCATAATAAAAACGCTGCAAGTTTGTCAATTCGACTGAATCTTGTAAAAACACTGCTGATGTTTATCCTTCTTTTACACTGTTGTGTGTCTCTGTGTATTTTGGCAAGTCTTCAAATATTGGATGGCACTTTTGTTAATTCTCTTTTTCCACACCATTTTGTTAAACACCCTCTGGCTCAGCTTGCTACAGTAGCCACGCCCCAAACTTTGGCTATTGGCTGCGCCGAGGTATGCAAATACATAAGCTGACAGGCATGTAGGACATTCATCATTGGCCCTATCCCAAATGGAACACTTCATGTGCACTTGCGGTCTTACGGGCTTACAATGGCTGCCAAGTGCACGTGTCCGTTAATTCCACGAGACCATAGGGTGTCCCATTTGTAATTTTAGCATTCAGAAGGGTGCTTGCGAATGCCCCCTTTGCAGCCGTTATGCACACTCAATCTATTTGAAAAACTGCATAACTACTGCCAAACTACAGAAAAATTTAGAAAGCTTTTAAAAGTGCTTTTTCAACCATTTATTAAACTCAAGGCAACAGGGAGCTGCACTATACTTTCATATAATTCTACTGTTTTTCTTACAGTGTCTCTGCCCATATTTTTCCACATTACTCCACATTTTCTGTCTATAACCGAATCTACCTAGAGGTACAGGCTCTACCAATTAAAGAAAAGGTTGCTGAGGCACAGCTCGCATTCAGTTCATTTACACACGTAATTGGAGGCAGTGCATTTGAAGGAAGAGCAAGGGCTTGACGGCTAGCAGGGCACTTTCTATCAGCACAAGTGAGATCTAATTATGAGCAGAGAAGCCCTGCCTGCAGCTAGGTAAAGTGTCAGAAGAGAAGGGAGCAATGATGAGACAGGACTCACAACTCACAGTCACCCTCATGACCTGGAGAGACCTGTTTACTTCATTAAAAATGAATTCACAGGTAATACTGGCTTGTGTCCCATGCCCTCTCTCTCCTCCCAAGTCTTAGCTTTATCTATTATGCAGGAGGGAGCCTGTGCGGGACTGGTTAACTGAGGGAAGGTCATTTTGACAGCTTGTAGAAGTTACTCTTGGCCACTATCTTTGCCACAAGATCTGAGAAATTAAAACACTAATGGCCCGTGTTAGTGTTAAAAGCATAGATTAAGTCGAAGGAGAATCAGTGAAATGGCCATCAGTGATGGGCCTGCAGTCATAATTGGGCTTGATTCATAATTTATAAAGCAAAGATAGGGATTGGCATGAATTACGGATGGCATAGGAAGAGGTGAAAGGCTATTTTCTACTCTCCACTTGTATGCATTAATCCAGCATAGGCAATGAAGTGAATTATGGTCATTAGTCTTTAAAAATGAAAAACAGCCATTACAGCCCTAAAGGGTAGCTTTTTACATAATACCGAGACCAAAACAAGAGAGAGGATGAAAGAAATGTTGCAGACACATGCGATTTGGTGAAATAGTGAGAGACAGTGATGTTTCAGACCACACACAGGTCACCATTGCTGCGCACGTACATAAAAAGCCTGTAAATTTCTGAGGACAAAGAAAACAGATTAGGCTTTTCGGTGACCCCGGTGACCTGACTACCTCTGAGGAATTCAGACCTCAGGAGCCACGGAAATTGTGTCAGACTTTGTTTCTTCTTTTGTTAGCCAATAGTTAATGAGCATCTCTCTGGCACCAAAGTATGTGAAGATCCATAAAAATGAAAGATTAACATGCTCTCTGGGAAGCCGCACGATAACATGCATGATCACACTACACTGTTTAATCTATTGTTTCTACCACATTTACCAAAGGCTTTTTTAGCCATTTTCCAAGATGGAAAAGAATGACATGCAGCCTCAAAGAACATTTACTCTCGTTCAGGGTAATTTAGGAAGCAAAATCTGCATCTTTCTTTCTATTTCAGTTCGTGTGTTTTTACAAAGACATGGTGGGATATGGAAATGCCTCCTTTAATAGCTCTGACCAAATTATAGTAAAACAAATAAGCCGCATCCTTCAGAGCAGCTCACGACATTGTGAGTCCAGTGAAAGCAGTGGGTTGGGGGTTGACAGAGACATCAGCACTCAAAGAGGAATCTATAGAGTGAATAAGAGATGGAGGAATGCTCAGTTCACATAGCTTCTGAGACATAAAGGCAGCACAAACACTCATACATCATTAACATGTATGCAAATTCCAGCAATGTTTGCAGGCTGGATAATGAATATCCATATTCTGTATGATGCAGGTTTAATGCTTGTATACATATACGTTCTCACATATAATTGAATCCTTTCTCCAAAGAAATCAAATAAGGAAGACACAATATTTTTGAGAATATACTTCTCTACTTTTAATGCCGACCCCAACAGAAATATTTATTTGATTCCCTGATGATTTTATAAGTTTGCCCACTTACAAAGAAATGAAGGATCTGTTTTATGGTATGTTTATATGGTATGTATGGTATAAATAACTTTGATGAATAAATCATTAATGGATCATTAGTTAATATATATTCAAGAATTAGTAACGTGAAAAAATGTGCGTGTTGATGTTTTCTAATAAACTTATTAAACATTATCTAATGTTCAAACAATTCATTATTTATTGTAAGTTAAAATACTTACAAATGCCATTACACTTTCAATTCCATAGGATCAAGCACTTACTAAAAATCTACAAATGATTTTAACAGATGTTATAAATTGATTAAAAGCTTGTATTAATGCACAACACTTGAGCTGCTAATGAGATGTGATATACCTGAAAAGTTAGGGACAGGTTGGTGGTTTGGGTAGGTTTAAGGGTTAGTTAAAGGGTAAACAGTCAATTAGATTATTATAAGGGAATGTTCTTACATTAGCTAAACTTCAAATGCCCATAAAGATGCTAAATGATAAGTACAGTAATAAACATTTACACATGATGAATAGTTTAAACTTGAGATTGGCTTCTGCAAAAACATAAACAAATGATTGATAAATTATTTGTAAAGATGTATATATAGGGTAAATTTGGGTCTTTCTGGACACTTTTTGCCAGTGAGATGACTGTTCATAAATGTATTAATGATAAGTAAACGTTTATAAACTATTGCAAATGATGAAAAGTTCCCACTTTAGATTGGGAGGTCTACATAACAAATAAAGACCAACAAATGAAGATCATATGATCTGAAAGTTTACTAATATTTATAAGGATTTCAGTTTACATTAATTAATCATTAGGTTATGTTTAGTAAACATCAATAAGAACATTATCTCATATTTTTAGCTATGTGAATATATATAAACTAATGATCTGTTTAGCATTAAATAATGTTTATTAATAATGTATAGACACAGAATACCAACCAAAACAGCCAGAAAAAAACACATTATATATAGGTTAGAAATGTATTTGCATTTCAGTGAGTGCAATAAATGTTTGATCCCCAAGCAAAACATGACTCAGTACTTGGTGCAGAAACCCTTGTTGGCAAGCACAGAGGTAAGACTTTTTTGTAGTTGGTCACCAGGTTTGCACACATCTCAGGAGGGATTTTGATCCACTCCTCTTTACAGATCCTCTCTAAATCCTTAAGGTTTAATGGCTGTCGTTTGTATGTCTGCAATAATCAGGGCCATAGCGACGTTTATAACATGTCAAATTTCTACATTTTTCTCCCTGTTCCCCTTTCTGGAAATAATTGTCACATTCTTAGAAAAAAAGATATAATTAGTGCCCACTTACCTGCCATTCAGGAAATCAGTTACTGGGTGAGCATGTAATCTAATTAATATTCATGAGCTAGGCTGATAAGGTTTGTAATCTGTCTTTTCTACTTCCCTACTGAGAAACTCTTGCTCTAGTATTCCATACTTCATTAATATGTACCTCTTTAAATGTCTCTTACAACAATTTTACAAGATGCAGAGGGGAGAGACACATGTTAATACTTTAATGAATCTGATTCAGACCTCTTCTCTGTTTGGTGACTGATGTCCAACTTTCTCTGAATGTCTTATATTTCGCTCCTCTCTTCATCTCCCCTTCTTTTCTTTCAAGACACCTCATCCCTCCTTCTGTCCTCCTCCATCTCCCTTCCCGCAAACAGCTCTGATGGCATTTTACAATGTCCCACAGATACCATGTAATCTCCAACCCGCCATCACATACAACATTTCTGAGGAAAAAGTGTTTATATCCTCTGACTTTCACCAGTTGTGACAAAAGACAACACTCTTATCCAATGCCCCCTGCCTCTCCTTCCTTTCACGAATAAATAGAGTAATACATCAGTTAAGTCATGGTGTGACACTTTTATCACAAATGTGCAGTCTTTCTCTTCACCCTATCGACTCAGGAAATATTGAACTCAATATGAGCGTCTATCCAGGCCCGTAGAGTATAAAGCCATATCTCCGGCAGTGCTGGGAATGAAGCACCGCTGTCAGTGCTGAGTAGAGAGACAGACTGCCAGTTTGGACGGACGATTTATTCATATGAAGCAGGTAGAGGCAGAAAACTGTGTGTCAGGGTGTATTTCTGCAGAGATTAAGATGTCCTTGAGGTTTATGTATCTGATTCTTCTAGCTAGGAGCGCAATAAGACATGCTGACTGCATGCCACAGACAAGACTAAGCTTTGTACATCCAGTGAAGCTTTACAAAGTTGTCTTTCGCAAGCAAATGACTACAAATCCTTTAGTTTAGGAATTGATTTCATCTGTAAAAATGTCATTGACTGATTTTGTAAGTGTACTGTTTTTTTATTTTTACTTAATCTTAAATGGCATATTTTTTTTACACACACACACACATACACACACAAATATATATATATCTCAAAATAGCCACTGAATGGATTGAAAGAGGGTTTGGGAGATTTCCTGTATAGTCTCTTTTAAGACTAGGGTTTTGCGAGCTGTCTTAATTGTGGATCGTCTTTACTCTCACTGGCTCTTTGTCTCTTTTCTGCGTGCATCTCTGCTTAGATGAATGAGAGGGCGAAGAAGGAACAAAGAGCAGGATAAGAGGTATTTTACTGGCAGATGAGCTGAGTTGAGGTTATGGCAAGCTTCTCTACGGAGAGCTACTGGGAAAGCTCATGATGGAAGTTGTCTTTCAAATGCTGATTATAGAACAGCTCCATTCTTCCAAAAGGTATGCAATACCCACTATGAGAGAGACAGAGGAGCAGATCACAGATCAGTCTGAAAGTGTCTTCTGTCAGCACTGCACAGTCAATTCAATATTACATACAGTGTGTCAGCCTCTGCAAAGTGTGTGTGTAGTCTGTGCACCTCTCTCGCACCCAAACGCCTGTTCATGTAATCAAATTCTGTACTATAACTACAAAACAAATGTAGAGTAACTGCAATCTGTTACAGTTACTGAGAAAATATTTAATTAAATTACAGTTATGAAAATGTTAATGATTACAAAGGGGGTTATTTTCACATGCACATACAAATATGATGGAATTCTTTCCCAAATTGCATTGACTCCTTTAAAATATGAGACACCAATGTTTTAGTAGTTTAGGACACAGAATAGGACACATGCATATTTCGATAACTGTTTTATTTATGTGAGGCTGAACTATTCCTATAAAAGTTTTAATGAAGTTTAAAAAGCAGTTGCCTGTGACAATAAGGTAGCTCACTCATTTTTTTTAACGAGGCTATGTGTTTAAGTATGAAAAATTGCATAAACCTAATTGTTTAATAATATATAAACCTAAACTGACTTCAAAATGTCATGAGTGGTATGAATGGTATGAGTATTTTGTGTATAGGGAAGATATATAAGGACCAACCTTAAAAATTTATACATTTACCCTCATATCATTTCAAGCCTTTACGACTTTATTTCTTCTCATGAAGCTGTTTTAAAAAATGTTTTTGTGGCTTTTATCCATACAGTTACTTATCCATACAGAGAGGAGATCGATCATACAGTACTATGCTAAGTTATGAAAATTACTTTCTTTCTCTAAATCTTTAATTTTGTGTTCCACGAAGAAAGAAAGTCATACAGGTTTAAAACAACATGAGGTTAAGTAATCCATGCTAGAATCGTTTAAAACACAGAGCCAATGTTTTACATATTCTATACTGTATATCAGAAACCAGCTGAACCAAATTAAGTTTGACTCACACAGGAATATATATTCTGTAAAACAAAAAAGTGCAAACTATAACATTACATGAGACATAGATTGTTTTATTCACCTTTGAAACTTTAACTTTCAAACAAAAATAATATGAACTGCCATGTCTTTGTCTATTCAAAGAGGAATACTGTATATGAAGACAGATGACCTTATTATATAAAGTGTATTTCAAACAATGATTCGATTATTTGGATCAGCCATATTTTTTCTTCTCATTTTCTTACGAGTGATGATCTAAGTTGTTTTTTAAACACATATCTATGGAACACCACAATACAGTAGTTATAAAATGCATAAGCCTTGTAGGAAAATGTGTAATAGATTTCTTTGTTTTCATCTCATATCTGGAAATCTGTGACTTTTTTTCCATTTGTTCTGCTTCAGTGGTTTAATAAAATAAATAGCTCTGTATGGCCAGTCTCAGCAGACAGCTCTGTGTTACAGGTCATTGGGCCGGCAGGGGTGAGCACAAAAAGAGACCCAGCGTGTGGGCTCTCACCCTGGGTGGGACCTTAGACCCCCCCATCCAACCGTGCTCTTTTTGCAACTCACAGCAGCAAACATACGGACACTCAGAGCTACACTGAGGGCAAAGGAAGCACTGGTGAGAGCATTATGTTTGTTATTGAACAGTGTCCTCAATAAATCAGGGATCAAGAGTGAAGCTCATTGCTTTGAGGCTTTGATCAAACAACTTCAGTTTTCCATGTCGAGATCTGAGAGCAACAGATAACGCTGTGATTTTGAAAGAATTGTGGATAGAGACAGCTTCCATGAAAAGCCTGTGCCATTAGATCAATGCCAGAAGAGGTCTAGGGTAATGTGATTTTCAAAGTGCATGGCATTTATAAATGTACTTGAAGTTTGACTTTAAATATAAATGTACATGACACTTTTAAACCAAATGCCTCCAGAGATCCAAGATTTACATAGAATGCTTGAAAAGAATAATTCATTCAAAACATAAAAAAGCTTTAAAAATGTCTTGAAAAAGCACCATACATGTTTCATGAAAGTGGTCTATATACTGTAACTTGTGTGCTCTATGCCAAGTTTTCTGAAGCCATAAAATAAATGCTGGTCATTATCCACTGAAATACAACATGTACAGAACATCCATCCCGCCTCTCTTTGGTGGGTTCAAGAGAGAATGAGTGATGTTTGATTCATCAACAAATTATTTACAGTTTGATCATAAATCAGAGTTATCCAGTTCTCAAGTTGCACTTGAGATCGGATTGGTTAATAGACTGAGACTTGAGATCGGACTGGTCTTATAATTACTAAAATTTTGTTTGTACATCTGTCATACTTAAAGAGGAAATTGGACCATGTGTAGAATGTTGTTTTGTTCCTTTTTTTGTGTGGTGTTTTTTAATTAATTGTAATGCATGGAAAAGAACAACCAGCTCAATATTAACATTTTCACTTTTTGTGTTCCACAAAAGAAAGTCAGTCATATAGTTTGGACCATCCTGAGGATGAGTAAATGATGATAATATTTACATTTTTGGGTGAACTGTCCTTTTAAACATTTTTGTGCCCAGAACTAAGAAAACGCTTATGTGCAATTAAAAGCAAAAAGTTAGTGAATACAACAGAATAATTCCTCCCAGGTGTTACAATGCAACTCCAAATACTATAAAACTGTCACATTTTGTTTTATCATCAAAACCATATTTGCTGCCGCGAGAAAATAAAAAGATATGCTTGGCTAAGTCCAGATGTCTCATATATATTGTTCCTTCAGCTGTCCAAATCATTTTGACAAAAAGACTGTATTTTTATCGTTTCTTTGAACAGAAACACATCTAAGTCACCTTCAGGTGCCAATCACACCTATTGTTTGTGTTGAAGTGCTCCCCAAGGATAAAGCAAGTGCAATTACAGCTTTTAAAAATTCCAACAGCAACACTCAAATCTCAGTGGGCTCTCGGGGGACCCAGGTGTTCTAAAATAACAGAGAAATCTGCACTGCATACATTTTAATAGCTGCGTTAGCATGGCTCTCTAGTTTTCACAAAACAGAAGTCCAAAACAGAAATCTGCAGTGAGTAATGCTTTAATTCCACATACATAAAGGGATAGACAATTCATCCTGTGGTTCCAAACCATATGACTTGCAAAATGTATTTGTGTTGTTTTATATGTGACCAGTGTTGTTTTAATGTCACACTGACTTCAACAAGTACTATATAACTTTTAATATAGTGTTTTACATTAAAACAGTGCCCCAGATCTCTTACAGTATGTTTAGAAAGACATCACTTGTCACTTTGTTCAGTATATTCATAATGCATGTTGTGATACTTATAAATGAGATCTAATTAGTTCATTACATTTGGGATATGGAGGTTAGGATGTATTACAAGCATATATCTTTTTATTAACAGCAACATCTGCCACAGTCATCCCAAAAATGCACTACTGTAGATAATAAGTACAAATTGTTCCCTTTTTGATTTGACACCCAAGTTATTTAATCATGTACGAATTGTGGGTTTATTTTTCATGAATGTGTATTGAACAAACTATTTGATATATTGTAATGGGTCTGGCGTTCTTACATGTTTCTGTTTGCGGATCAGGTAGTGTTTGTAATCTACTGTTCGACTGAACGATTAGACTCAGATGAGTCTGTAATTTCAGCACTGACTTCTGTTCAATAATGGAGAGCAGAGGCAATTTCCTCCTGAAGGCTCCAACACTTCCACAATGTATTTACATGAACAGACAGGAACTTTGACAAATCTTGGACAAGAATCAAATTCATCTAGTTCTCCCCTCGCCAGGTATTACCATATTAAAAACAATATAGTAAAAAAAATGGTTATTTTTTTAAAAAAGTTATTTTTATGGGCTTTTTTTATTGAGATACAACAGTAGAGAGATGACAGGAAGGCACTGGGAGGAGAGAGAGGGGAGCGGGATCGGCAAAAGACCCCGAGACAGGAATCGAACTCAGGTCGAGAGCGCACTTGCACTATGAGTCGACGCACTAACCACAAATTTATTGATGCCGACTGCACTCAAGTTTTTGCTATAAGGAATTATGCTATAATGCTATCTTCACAATATATACTGTATATACATACATATATATATATATAGAGAGAGAGAGAGAGAGAGAGAGAGAGAGAACATTGATTACCTCTAAAGCATTTTCAGTCTCCCTTGCTGAACAAAGCAGATCAGTATCACTGAATCTCATTTTTCAAAGACTGCATCTCTCTATGATCTCTCTGCTTTTTTGCTTTAAATATAGAGAGAAGGAAATCAGTAAGGAGCCATTTTTGACCAGGAAATTACTATTCTTAAATCTTCTATTCTATATCCTATATAATATAAAGCAAATATGTGAAATGAATGGTTGTTGTTTTTCCTACTTCATATAATGTAATGTGTATGCAAGCTTAAATTCCACTTCCCGTTAACATAATTGAATTTTCTACCCCTTCGGGCAAATTGTTAATGAAAATATATTGAGAAAATATCACCTGGTTTTCTGAGGAAAACTCTTATGTATTTCAAAAGCAATCACAGAAAGATATATCACCTACCATAGTTACCATGACAACATATTACTTCAGTGTTTTGATTATTCAGGGCAACCAGTTCAACGCTAGATCTACAAACCATGACAGATCTACTCCACCATAAAAAAAAACATTCACAAATATCCTCATCCTTTCACAAATATTTATATTTAACTTTTAGTGCTAAAATAGTTTCATGGAAGATACTGCAGTACAACAAGCAGTTTAATGTCTAGCACAGAGATTAAAGAAACATGGACTACTGTACTCGAAAAGTGTCACTAGGTATAATTGGAGATGCACATTTGCTGGAGGTTATGACCTGTGTTGTGTATTCAGAGATCTACAAAATTACAATTGGCCCAAACAGCCTTTCCCTCAATCTATCCTATAACAATGCACCCAGGTGAGTCTGAATCCTCAAGTTGATGGATTTAGCAATCACATAAGCCTACAGAGATGTTCCTGACGGCGTTTCATAGCAACAAGCTCAGAGCAAAAAATCTCTGTCCTTAAAACTCCCCAGTAATTTAATGCCTAACTTCAAAGCTGAAGTTAAGTTAGTGAAGACGGAGAGTGGTGGCCAAAAACTAAAAAAAATTGTTGAATGATTGAGTTTTCTTCATTCTACCACACTGCCATTGTGAAGAGAGGGGTGGGACCAAGAGCCGTGGGAACGGAGCGAGACCGGTGGAGTTAATGCTACGGTAGGAGGAGACACTGGTGAGATGTAACAACCCAGTGAAAACCCTTCACTCAAACACTCATCAAATCAGTCTGAGCTATTCAAACATCACTTAAAATCAGAAGTTTTCATTGACTGAATACCAGCTCAAACATTCTAAAATATGCAAAGGAACAGAACATGGCCAGATCCCTGATTAGAACTGATGGATTTAACAGCTTGAGTATCTTCCAGGAATAACTGTATAAATATATCAGGGTAATGCAAAACTTAGAATTGCACTGTACCTTTCATTCATGAGTGTGAATACAAATTAAACTGGCTAAACCCCAGAAGAAGTGGAATTTGAGTTGAAATGACAAAAATAAATTTACTGAAATTTAATTCAAAGACATTCAACACAGGAAATGCAATCTGGGAGACAAAGGAAGGAATAAAGGAAGTGAATCTTCACTTGCCTCATGATTTGACTATAAAACAATTATCAATGTATATTTTCCTCCAATTCTTTTCTTAATAATAATTACTATATTAATCATAATATTTAAAATTAATAATATTATTAATAATATTAATCATAAAACAACTTAGTTGTTTTATCTTTGTTATTAAAAACAAGAACCATGATGCAAATAAACAGTAGAACAAATAAACCAATTAAATTAACAGTGCTGTACTTTTATCATTTTACATCTAAACACAATCATTCAAGTAAGAAAAACTAAATAATCACAAAAGATCCTTTTCATGGCTTATTGCTCTTAAGAACTCTTTTTCAGTAACATCAATCAAGTCCCACACTTCAAGCTTAATGAAAAAATTTTGTGAAAACTTCAAAATCAACCAAAATTGACATTTTTCACTTGTTTTGTCTGTACCGGGTAATTTTGTTGTTTACCACTTCAATTTAAATTACATTCAAATTCAGAAATCAAATTGACTGCAATTGAGAAGACATTCTTAGATAAATATTGAATGGTGTCTATATATATCAGATGCATATTTAACCTAAGCTGTGAAGTTAACATGGAAACTCACAAAACCTCAACATATGTACTTGGATCAGTTATGTCTTACAAGCAGTGCAAAAAAAAAAAAAAAAAAAAACATACCCAAAATCAAAAAAAAAAAATCTGCAGCCAGTGAAACCATCTAACATCTGTAGATCATGCGTTCTCAATGAGACAGCAAGTTTGAAGAAAGAGTTAAAAATCTCTGAGGGGTATTAAAACGGGAGTCAAGAATGTGGAAGTAGTTCTAGACAATGAAAAGGAGATCCGAGAGGAAATGATCTGATGATAAAGTGAAAAGATGTATGAGTGAGAGAGCATGACTGACATTAGTGCGCACCGAGGCAGCTCGGCTCTCACCTCAGCTGTCATCAGCTGCCCCCTCAGATGGGATTCCTAAATTGCTCTTCCTCTCTCCTCCGGTTCCCTCATTTCTCTTTCCGCCTGTCCGTCAGCAAACATTTCTGACTACCATTTTAAAGCAAGGATAGATCTAGGAAGGCACAGAGGAAAAGTTCAGTCAGAACATCCCCAGTGGAGATTAACAGAGGCAAATATCTTAAAGTTCAACTGTCTTCCTGAAAATCGAACTAGCAATGTCTGGATTTTTTCCCCATCAAGCTGAGTTGTATAATTGAACTCTGTATTCACTGCTGATTTTAACCCCCACCCAGCCCATCTAATGACTGGTGCATCCATTTATCTCAATATTCACTCCGTGGCATAAAGGAAGACTGAAGGGGCTAGGCTTACAGGGTTCATTCATGTGTGACTGACGTGCACAGCAGACCCCCGATTCCATTGTGGGCCAGGCTGCAGACGCCTGCAAAGTCCATTAGAGAAAGGGGTGTGCATTGAAATGCTGGGAGAGTATCTCGGAAGGATGAATGGACATGGTGGCCCTCTTGTTTTTGTTTCCGTAACTTCAACTGTGTGTGTGACCAGGCAGTGTTAAAGACAAAGAACACACTGTTTCAGTCTCAAGGTGCAAAAGAGAGGAAGGAGAGGACACAGCAGCACGTACACATTCTTCTGCCCCTGCTTAAAGACTCTTATTACTTTCAGCTTAGTCACGGAAAACTCGCTCTTTAAATTTCAGTGCACATGTTGGTGTTTAATCATATATAATGAATAAAATAAAATAATATTCTTTAAGTGATAATAATATTATTATGTACAGTAGCTAATATAATACATAATGCCATTACATATTTTTTTACACCCTCAAGATGCATGACAGCCCTAATATGCAAATTGTTGTGTAACTATTTTAGTTGGGGTACATTTTTGAAGATGATCTGACTAAAAACCTGTAGCTTTGTCAAAAATGGCAAATAAATCCCATCATGCAGGATTAATCTGAACATCTATACATCTATAGTGTTCCTGTAGCTCAACTGGTAGAGCACTGCGTTAGCAAGCAAGCGCAAGGTTGGGGGTTCGATTCCCCGGGAACACATGATATGTAAAAATTGTTGGCCTGAATAATGGATAAAAGCGTCTGCTAAAATGCATAAATCTATACTGGTCTGCATGACCTCCCATCGGTTAGCACTGCAACATCACATCGCTCCACAAAGCATTGATGAGTCATCTGTATCCAACCAGGAAAGGTAAGCCATGGATATTCATAGTGCTGCTTTTCTCAGTGAGTCTCATGTAGTGCCTCAAGCAGCAGGTTGCAGCCCTGGCCCAACGCTCCAATCATGTCCTGAGAGTATTAGAGATCAGAGTCTGATTGAGAGACTCTGGGATGTCTGTATGGGCTCATCCAGTCCCAGCATGACATGTAACACGGATCAGATAGAGAATGCTCAGTGTCTTCTTGTGTCCACTAAGCTTATGCCTGGGTTCAATCTCTCTCCAAAAAACAATCACCTGCATTGTGAAAGTATTTATACTAGTAAAAAATCTACAATAAATCACCAAATCCTGAAATATTATCCACCACAATGACCCAGGGCCCCTCCACTCCTCCTCTTACCTTTTCACCTACATTGCATGAGTGTGCCTACCCACTATCCCCTTTCTCCACAGCCCTGTTTGAGACAATTTTTTCATGATCCCTCCTCATGAGACTGGCATATGGTAGCACCATACTGGCCGTCTGTGATGTGCCCTGCTATTGACACAGAGTTATTATTGCCTCCTGGGAGCTCTTAAAGCAGCAGCAGTAAACACATCTCCATGCTCTATTAATCTGCTGGTATGGTTGCATGTGTTCGTGCAAAAACTGGACTGCACACGAACACCATACATGCAGGTAACTACAGCAATGTGCAGATTTACATATTAAGATAATTAGTGAGGCACAAACTATTTTTCCTTAATTTTAGGGTCATTTTAAAGATACACTGTTCTGTATCCAGTTCAATTGTTGTGCTATCTCCTGAAGCAAGCGGTTTCTTATGTTAATTTTCTTCTGACAATTGCACCTTTTTTGGTGGCAAAAAGAAAAGAAAAGAAAAGAAAAGAAAAGAAAGAAACTTAACATTTATCCTCATTCAAGACTAAATCACAACACAAACAAGCGTGTGTGTGTGTGTGTGTGAACCTGCATTCTTAAAATATAGTTGTTGTTGTTTTTTCTTGGAAAGCAAATTTCAGTTTCATACGTCTTATTCAGCAAGCAAGTTTAAATCTGATAAAATGATTGTTACAAAAAAATAAATGGTGTCATAATAGACTTCTTTCAAAAGTATTAAATATTATAATACACATACTGTACATGGGTAATTTAACATGTCAACCTACTCATTGAAGCGTTGTCTAATTAAGATGCACACAGATGTATACACAACTGCTATGTTTCTTCAAGATATTCTTAGAATCAATTTCCTCAGAAGATTTGACCAAAAGGTTCTTCTGACAGATACCATGGTATCTTGAAGCAAATAAGCAGCCTTGACAGTTCTTGTCATGAATTCATTAACAACTCACCCCTAACACAAATCTGAAACTGTCTAATGGTTTCTGCAGCCACTTTTATTTTTAACATTCAACTTCAGAGCAAAACCACTCAGATTTGGGGGGAAATATGATCATAGCCATATTACTTAGTTAGTTGGCTTAATCTTATCAATTCATTGTAACAGATATGCAGGTCAGCGATTCATGGGTTAAATTCTGTTTTATAAATTCAGACTGTTGGTACTAAATGCCAGCCTGGCTGGACTTAAACTATTTACGATGCCCATGCGAGCTTCAAAGAAGAAACTAAAACCCCCAACCCAAATTCTTCCAACACTGGAGACAAAGGAACTTTTCGTATAAGTTCCTTACTTTCATTTTATTATTAATATGTATTTTAATTATGTTTATGGATTGCATAAAATGGTTAATCCTTGTTATGTGAAGAGTATAAGTTGCAAGCTTATACTTTAGGAAATGTCTTTCCTCACTTTAACTTCCTCAAAGAGAGCCATGCTTCTGCAACCCCCACTTTTGCAGGTCGTAAAGTTTACGACCACACAGGACAGGAGAGAAGCCAAGTCACTGGCTTCTTTTGAACAATGCATTCTATGGAATGTATTCATTAACTTTCTGTTTTCATGTTTTATAAATGTATTACGTATTCCCTTTTGGTACATTTAGATGTTTCCCAACATCTGCAGTGTTATCATGTGTTAAACAAATCTTTAAATGTGTAATTCGATCTAAAAATTAGATCTTTGGTCATATATATATTATGTCTAGTCTTGTTCTAATCGTCATGCTTTGACAGACCCATTTATCTAGAGCAAAGTAATGAAAAATGTATTTAATCTGGAATAATGAACTTGCTTTAATATTCCTGATGAAATCGGACAGGCCCTAAATCATCAGGGGTTTGTCTCAACCGAGACAAAGGAACTTTCCCTCCGCTTCAGATCGCGGACATTCATTGGATGCTCCCTCGAAAATGGGCGTGAACTATTTCAAGCTATAAGAATTGACCAAACAAGGTCCACCCCTTTTTTTTTGCTCTTCTTCCTCTTCCCCGTTCTCGGATACGCTGCTCTCCAACGTTTTTTCCGCGCGGCCATAGGCCGCGCTCCCAGCGCGAACCCCCTCAGCACAGGGGCTGAGAGGAAAAGCCATTTTAATGGCTCCTTTGGAAGCTTTCGTTTCGTTCGTTTTCTTTTCTTTTCTTTACTAAAGTTTATTAAACTATTCGCCTCTCCACGCAAGGAAGACGAATTCTGGAACAATGTTTGTTGAACCTTTCAAATACCGCGCGAGGACAGAACAAAGGACCACGTGCTCCACGCTCACGCCAAGCGCAGCGTGCACGCGCGTCACATGGCCTCCGTTTCATGGCACATGGCTGTTTCAACGCGCAAGGCTCACAAGCTCGACGCCGATCTCACGCCACACTCACATGGGACACTTCTGCAAGTATCACTTTCTCTATGGAGATTTAAATGCTGGTTTAAAGTGTTGTTATGATCTGATTTGTTGTTGGCTTCTAAAAGTTACTGACTATGATTTTCATACCTGAGCTCATTCTGTGATCTCTCTCGCTTTCTACACTTCTCTCTCTCTCTCTCTCTCTCGTTCTCTCTCTCTCTCTCTCTCTCTCTCTCTCTCTCTCTCTCTCTCTCTCTTTTATTTGGATTCCGTTATGTCTCTTAAATGTTTATTGTCTGTATTTTCGTACGCATATTTTACTCTGTGTGATTTGTAGTTTGATGTATTACTAGTTGAATTATTAAAACTCATATATAAAATGATTGGCTTTGGACTCCACCCCACTCACATTACGAGTCACTGAAATGTTTTGGTCTTTAGCTACAAGCTCTAAATTTAGAAACTAAATTTATCATAAGGATAGGATAATATTTTCATGGCCAGAGAATACTTTTCCTTGAATTATAAGGCGTGATAACTTTATTGAAAATTGATAGGTCTATAGTGGTGTGCTGGACATACCACGGTTTTGATCTGCAATAATTTACAGTAAGAGATATCACAATAATTGATATGAAGAATGTAATATTGACATATTAATGAGTAAATTACAGTGCCCTGTGATTTAGTATTGGTATTGGCAATTGAGCTATTTTTCATAATCAATAAAATTAAATGTAACTGTCATCTGAGATATATATTAATCAAATTCTTGATTAATTATTCAAATTCCCTATATATCATTTGAGTTAATTACTATGTAAAACTCATTGTTGTTACATTTTGGTGGAGGAACGCGGCTATTTCAAACTTCGTTTTGTGAGCAATCAATCTGTGTATATGGTTTTTAATAATTTCTGCACGTGCACTATGAAATTATGTAACGTTACTGGTGAGATAAGTCGCAAGACGCGAACTCACTCCTAACTGACTGAGGCAAAAAGCTGGTCAGTAGCACCTAGGTATTCATAGAAACTTAACAGTATAGTCACTGTTATTTTTAATGAAAGTAAACTGCAGTATAATGTTAAAAGTATCCTGTTAAGAAAGACCAAAATCTTTTTACAGTGAGAACATTTTAATATGAATAATTAAAAGATGAAGAAATCTTTTATTAGTTGCAACATGTAAATCTGAACATGAGCGATGTTCCTCTGATTCAGTAAAAAGGCCTTGTTATTAAATATCGTTATTGAATTCATGGTAAACCACATGATATTCAAAAAAATAAACGATAAAAACTCCTGGTCTAGAATTGGCTTAGCTACCCGATTTTAAACCTAAAACATTTAAATCATAAGTGCTATTTTGATAAATGTCTATTGGAGTCAACAGTTGGAAAATTCCTGTTTTTGTTACATTTGTGTTTCGGAAGTGAACGGATCCTTCCTTCAACCTATGTTAATATAGCACCTCAGAGATTAAAACTTTCTGTTTGTTACTTGTGATTTTTGATGCAGAAAATCAGCCTGACAAATGATCAGATAAATTCTAAGTCCTATTGAAATTGTAATTCCTCTATCTAAACACTAGAGGGAACGTGTGGGTTAGAAATTTCAGGGTACACCCTGCTTTCTGATTCCAGCTTGCATGAGTGCAAAGCTGCCAACCTGTGGCCATTTCAGATAATGCGCTCTGATTGCTAATTTATAATCCCCTGTGATGTATATTTGAATTGGATGTCTAAATTCTCGATAATTATTTGCATTTACAGCTTTGCTCGTGCGAATATTATTACAGGGAAACAAAAGAATGTTCTCTGCCTTTGACTGTTTACATTTACTTTGAGTTTGGTTCAAACATGATTTGAATTAAAATGTAATTGTTTAATAGTGGAAATCTAGATGTGTCAGGTCAACCACTGATTGACCCACTTAGAAGGTAAGCCATCTAGTGGCAGTCTCCTGTTAAATCGACTAACAGACCTATGTCTTTTCCTTTCTGTTTTGAAACTGCATGTCTACTTTTACCCCTTTTGATTAATCTCACCCTGTTTGATTAATTTCATGATCATTAATGATAACTTACAAGCTATCAATGGTTATTATAGGATATTATTCCGATTTTCCTTTTAATTCTTACATGCTTATTTTAAATTTTGATTTAAACCAGTTTTGAATTTTTAATTTGAATTAAGTTTTCTGCTCAGCAGGTTAAAGACAGAGAAGCAGTACTTTCCCCCCCTTGTGGTGAAAACCAGCTACTCCTTCTCCCTTGTTTCATTACTGTCTTTTAATTTGATGTTTATTATTTTGCTTCTCTCTTTTGACTTAGGTTATTTTGATAATTACCATTATTATCATAAATTCCTTTGTTTTGTTTTATCATGATTAGGTAAAGCTGTTACCTTTCCTCTCTACATATAGTTACTCAATTGATGTTAAACAAACCAAACCTTAATTAACTTTAAGTTTCCTTTGTTCATCCTTGGTGTATTTGATTGTAGAACTCCCTCGGTGATTGGACAGTCATCTCAGGTTTCCAGTGAGCAAGGCTGCCCGACCGGTGTTCCTCTTGTCTCAAGAGACATCAGCAATTTTGGCACTCCAAAGGTTGTGCTAAAAGTCACAAGCCGTTCGAGACGGCGCCACGCCAGAGTAACGGAGGACCGGGGACACTGCGGTTCAGTGTTTGGGGAGCACCGGGGAGGTTGACCAAGCCACTGGTTCCCACCTGAATGACTTCAATTCAACCAGGTGAACCAAAAGTGATAAAACCTATCCACTTATTATAAGCCACAGAATATTAGATATTCCCCCGGATATATTTTAAGTGTTCTGACCCTTTTGCTTCTTTAAGCCACACCATATTTCTAGGTTTCCTACCCAGATAGCCCACTCACCTGTTGGCCCTATCTTAAAACCTAGCAGTAGGCTTAGGCCTCCTTATTCTCACTAACACGTTGTGTTTCTATTGTTTTCATCTCATTTCAAGTGTTGTGTTTCACTTTGATCTTTTTCTACCACCTGTTCTGTTGTGATTTGTTTCTTTCATTTCACATAGAGACAGTAACCTGGGAGCCACCAACGAAGTTAAATAGTAGAGCGACAACCAGCAGCCGGTGTCATCACACGACCCGCTAGGCTACTGCCTGTCAAATCTCCATTTCAGGTCCTTCGTTGACCCAAGTTAATTGGCTACTTAACTGTCTGACTGTTTGCATCAGTCAGCCCCAAAATTCTCATAAACGGCACAGCCCGTATGAATATAGCTCGTTAAACGTAGAACGAACTTGCATTGGTCTTTTTGTGTGTGTGTGCTGTGCTTCTCTCGCCGACAGAGAATCAGGATGTTCCAGGCATCCAGTCCAGCAGTCCACGGGGGCCACCTCTCGACATGGTTGAAAGCAGTGACGACCCCCTTCCTGCCCAAGGACGCCAGTAACCTGCAGCACCCAGAGCAACTAGACACCGAGCTAGGTGAACTGATGGCACGCGATCCAAACCAAAGCGACTACTACAGAGGACTCGCCAGGATCTTCGGAAGCCTAGTTCACATTCTCGTCACCCAGGCACCGCTCAGTGAACGGAGCAACATCGCGGAGGAGGCCTGGAAGGACCAGGCCCCAACCCAGAGTCATCTTGATCAGCTTCTCCTCGAGACCCAGAACCAGCACGAGAAAGAGGACGACACAGATCCAGAGCTACAGAAAGGAGTTGAAAGACTTCACAATGCCCTGCAAGATCTTCGCCTCGACACAGATCAAAGAGAACATCTGGAGAGAGAAGCCAGAAAAGAACTCAACAAAAAACTCCAGCAAGGCGACGCTCTCCTAAAAAGAGCAGAGACTGAACTAAAAAAAAAAAAAAGACTATAAAACCTGGGCCTGCAAAACACACTTGCAAGCGGCCCAAGCTAAATTCAACAAGCTTACTCTGCAGAGAGACAAGCTCCAAGATGAACTTTACACTGTTCACACAGAACTGAGACAATTTCACAGATTACAGAGTGGCTGGATCGGAGAAACGCACACCACAAAAATTTCTCCCGGGCCGCCACTCCAACCCTTTCAGCCAAGAACCCAGAGCTGGAAAAGGGGGTGTAACAAGAACCAGCTTACAAGAACATCTGTCAACAACGGAGGGAAGAGAACCCTTCCAGAGAACGCATGTCACCAAACCCTGCACTGCTCACAGAGAACTTCACAAGCTAGCCAGAAGCATCTCTACATTCATTCCAGATCCTGCAGGAGGACATGATGTTCATGCTTCTTTACAAGCCATTGACTTTCATTTGCAAACTGTCGCCAACGTGACAGATGTGAACACATTGTACCTGTTAAAAATCACGGCCAGCCGTGATGTGCATTGCTTTCTGGATCGTCAACCAGAGACTGTCAAAGCGTACTACCAGCAACTGCTACAGACTTTGATTCTTGAATTCTCTGATCCAAACTCAGATCATGGGCTCCTTATTGCTATGGACCTCAAACAGGGCCGATTTGAAAACCCACAGACTTTCTGTAGTCAGCTACGAAACACCTACTTCGGAGCATGCAACGAACCAGGTATGGAACAGGATTTCAACTTAAAAACTCTGTTCCTCCCAAACCTACATGCCAGTTGGAGTTTTCATCTCAGAGTCCCAGCGTGTCCCCGTAACAGAACTACACAAGAGTTACGGAACTTAGCCCACAAAGCTTGCACCAAGCAAAAGACTATTTGTGAAAAGACTGTGAAAAACCCCAACGTCTCTGTCTCTGAGCACTGCTTGGAGTTAACCCTAGATGGCGCTCTACAACACCACAGTCACAGACATCTTTACAGAGAGTCAATACCATTCCAAGCCAGCAGAGGGCAACACAGTGCAGCCACGTCTGAGACAGCAGAGATCCTGAGGGTGCTGAAAGATCTTCTTCACATGAATACTCGCAAGGAAGATGAGCCAAGCACCCAGAACACTGCCCGAGCTCCACAGTCAACAGCTACAGCTAACTGAACGAGACAGCACAGGTCCTCACACCAGGTACCACAAACACAAGGTACCAGAAAATGCTGTTTTGACTACCTGCCTTCGCAGCGAGCTACACAAGACCGGTCCTCATCACCCACCGATCGTCCCACCTGCCCTAATGCCAACATTCCTGGGCAGCCCTGTCAAAAAGGGGGTGGGTCAAAAAGGAGTCAACAGGGAAGACCTGATCGACACAGGATTAAACCTGACGGTGATCTCATCTTACCTTTCCAAAAGACTCCAATTTGAAGCTAAGAGACAAGATCGAACTCTTACACCTCAAACTTATGAACTGAATGTACAGGTGTACAGACAGGATGACATCCAGTTTGAACAGGTTGTTTCCATTCACCTGACATTCGTTCCGATGAGTCTAATACATCCCATGTATGTCCCACCAATGAACACTCATACATTGCTCATCGACAAAGACCTGCTAGAACACTTTGACCCTTTTCTGAACTTCAAACAGCTAAAAGACTTTGCTCAAGTGCGAGAACCTCTTTCTCTCCAGCCACACAGGTTGCTAGAGCCAGACTGTCAGGTCGCAGAGGTCACGGGAACTCCCACAGAGCCAGACGGTCAGGTCACAGAGGTCACGGGAACCCCAGCAGCCAGCCATGAGTACAACGCCCTAACAACAGGCCCAAGTTCAAGCCTCTGTACCTTAGTCAACAAACAGGGTACGGTGGTACCAGCTTACACCAAAGGGGTCGCTGTTCGGCTCAACCTGCAAGGTGGTCAAACCTTACACCACACGCTGGGTTTCTTCCAATCCTCACCTGAATGTGTGGAACTCGGACTCACACTTGCAAACAAGCATGTCAAACACCAACACCTGTTCCAGCAATGTGATAACATCACAAAAACACACAATGTGATCGTGTACTGGAAGAAGGAAAAAGGACACTCAAAGTTACCAAGTCTAGACGAGGACTTTAAAGATCACACTGACACCCTTGCCAAAACTGGCACACTAAACAACATTCTGTGGTCACTCCCAACCCACCCACCCACATTCAAGGTTGAAGTGATTACACACAGCACAAGAACTTTACTAGCTAAACTGCCTACCTCAGAATCGCTTACGCAGGCTCCGTTGTCTACACAGACCAACATAGCGGACATGCGGGCTTCTGAAACCTTGATAATGACTTTGTTTTACCACCTCTCAGACCCCTCCATCCACCCTGGCAACCAGTCTACAGTCACTGACAACCAAAGCCCCAGACCACTGCATGATACAAAAACCATGCTGCGTGCACAGAACAATATTGTGGGTTGTGCACCGTCTGACATCACAATGCCAGGGCGTGTAATGCCACGGAGCAAAAGGGGGATAAGGCCAATATATTTCCATGACGCAGCATGTGCTGCACCACGCAGCACCAGAGCCACTGACACAACACTGAGGCAAGCGTCATGCCAGCAGCAAGATGTGGCAAAACATGGGCGAGGGCGAGCTAAACCCAGTCGCCGCCCACGAAGCAAAGAGACTGTCCTGTCCAACCAAAGACAGGCCTTGTTTGTTTCTTTCTCCCCTTTCTCTCTCTCTCTCCCTATTATCTGTACCAGGATGCTGCTGTGGTTTGCCGTGCCGTGCTGTCAGCCAAAGAGAGGACAGCTGCCACCGAGAAAACCGCTGAGACTCCTGACTACCGATGACAGGGCACACTACCCCAGCACGGTAACCGAATACAGCTGTACAAGGTTCCGATGGAGAGAGGACTCCCTCACTCACACTGAGGCCGATGTCAAACACCTGTTCAGCCAATATGAGAAAGTGACGGTTACACAAATGGAGTTAGGTGGACACCACCACCGCTCCAAACAGTTCCCGGGAGCTTTGCTTAGAGCCGCTGCTGCCGCCAGAATGTTTAACATTGTTATGTCCAGTGTCAATGCAGCGAACCAGACTGTAAACTCCTTGAAACCACTGTTTACTGTCTTCCAGAAGAACTTTACCCAGACTCAGCTGTTTACAGCATTAACAACAGCCATGCTGTGGGAGGTTAGCTCCTCCAATGACAGCCTAACCACGAGTAAAACCCCACCGTACATGATATCTTTAAGCCTTGTGTTAACTGTGCTGTCTTACGCCATCACCATGCCAGCTGACCTGCTACAAATACACCTGGCCAACTCTCTGGATAGCGCCTTCCTACGGCACGCAAACCCCAAACAGGGAGAAGTGAACGTGCTCCTGAACCAACTCATCAGCGAGTCAAACCAAGTCTACGGACCTAAAGACATTGTCAGTGTCAGGATGTGGAAGAGCAACACCCACACCAAAACACACACTCCAAATGTGGTGGCCTACCACGACAGCAACACACAGCTGTACCTGGCCCCAAACATGCACATGTGTACTTTAACCAAAGACATTCATTATCTCTGCCTTAACAAACCCTTCCTCAGACACAACTCTGAAGGAATCTGCGAGCTGCAACCCTGGGTCAGCGATACGCGCTGCCCTGCCGAAGCCAAGCCTCGTACACAAGTCACAGAAACGCAAGCAGAGATTGTGGGTAACAGATGGCTCGTCAACACTCCTGTGCGCTCAGCTATGCTGACCTACGACCAGCATGACACCGCCACCCGTGCCAACCTGCTGGACCAAGTACTGAAAGGTACCACCCAACACATTGACATTACTCCTGTCGATACAGCCCTCCAAGCACTGTCTCGACAGCCCATTCTGAACCAGTCATCTGCGGTCCTAGCCTGGACTGCTGCCGACACTGCACGGTGCATCTCCACCGTCATTGGTCCCGCCCTGACTCTTGGCGTGACCTTCATCCTATACAGGATACTCAACGAGATGCAAACCTCTACAGCCAAACTCACGACAACTGTGGCTGGAGGTCTCCGATGGAATCCCCGGAAAAGGGACGCAAAGTCAAAGACAATACCGAACCTCACCAAGCTGAATCCTCAGCTTCAGGAACCACCTATCATCATGACCCACCTGCTGCATGACCATCACGATTCACCTGTCATCTGCCCATCCGGGATGATTGCCGTCCGATGATGTCCACACAGGGACTTCATCTGACGAAAGGGGGAGATGTAACAGATATGCAGGTCAGCGATTCATGGGTTAAATTCTGTTTTATAAATTCAGACTGTTGGTACTAAATGCCAGCCTGGCTGGACTTAAACTATTTACGATGCCCATGCGAGCTTCAAAGAAGAAACTAAAACCCCCAACCCAAATTCTTCCAACACTGGAGACAAAGGAACTTTTCGTATAAGTTCCTTACTTTCATTTTATTATTAATATGTATTTTAATTATGTTTATGGATTGCATAAAATGGTTAATCCTTGTTATGTGAAGAGTATAAGTTGCAAGCTTATACTTTAGGAAATGTCTTTCCTCACTTTAACTTCCTCAAAGAGAGCCATGCTTCTGCAACCCCCACTTTTGCAGGTCGTAAAGTTTACGACCACACAGGACAGGAGAGAAGCCAAGTCACTGGCTTCTTTTGAACAATGCATTCTATGGAATGTATTCATTAACTTTCTGTTTTCATGTTTTATAAATGTATTACGTATTCCCTTTTGGTACATTTAGATGTTTCCCAACATCTGCAGTGTTATCATGTGTTAAACAAATCTTTAAATGTGTAATTCGATCTAAAAATTAGATCTTTGGTCATATATATATTATGTCTAGTCTTGTTCTAATCGTCATGCTTTGACAGACCCATTTATCTAGAGCAAAGTAATGAAAAATGTATTTAATCTGGAATAATGAACTTGCTTTAATATTCCTGATGAAATCGGACAGGCCCTAAATCATCAGGGGTTTGTCTCAACCGAGACAAAGGAACTTTCCCTCCGCTTCAGATCGCGGACATTCATTGGATGCTCCCTCGAAAATGGGCGTGAACTATTTCAAGCTATAAGAATTGACCAAACAAGGTCCACCCCTTTTTTTTTGCTCTTCTTCCTCTTCCCCGTTCTCGGATACGCTGCTCTCCAACGTTTTTTCCGCGCGGCCATAGGCCGCGCTCCCAGCGCGAACCCCCTCAGCACAGGGGCTGAGAGGAAAAGCCATTTTAATGGCTCCTTTGGAAGCTTTCGTTTCGTTCGTTTTCTTTTCTTTTCTTTACTAAAGTTTATTAAACTATTCGCCTCTCCACGCAAGGAAGACGAATTCTGGAACAATGTTTGTTGAACCTTTCAAATACCGCGCGAGGACAGAACAAAGGACCACGTGCTCCACGCTCACGCCAAGCGCAGCGTGCACGCGCGTCACATGGCCTCCGTTTCATGGCACATGGCTGTTTCAACGCGCAAGGCTCACAAGCTCGACGCCGATCTCACGCCACACTCACATGGGACACTTCTGCAAGTATCACTTTCTCTATGGAGATTTAAATGCTGGTTTAAAGTGTTGTTATGATCTGATTTGTTGTTGGCTTCTAAAAGTTACTGACTATGATTTTCATACCTGAGCTCATTCTGTGATCTCTCTCGCTTTCTACACTTCTCTCTCTCTCTCTCTCTCTCGTTCTCTCTCTCTCTCTCTCTCTCTCTCTCTCTCTCTCTCTCTCTCTCTCTTTTATTTGGATTCCGTTATGTCTCTTAAATGTTTATTGTCTGTATTTTCGTACGCATATTTTACTCTGTGTGATTTGTAGTTTGATGTATTACTAGTTGAATTATTAAAACTCATATATAAAATGATTGGCTTTGGACTCCACCCCACTCACATTACGAGTCACTGAAATGTTTTGGTCTTTAGCTACAAGCTCTAAATTTAGAAACTAAATTTATCATAAGGATAGGATAATATTTTCATGGCCAGAGAATACTTTTCCTTGAATTATAAGGCGTGATAACTTTATTGAAAATTGATAGGTCTATAGTGGTGTGCTGGACATACCACGGTTTTGATCTGCAATAATTTACAGTAAGAGATATCACAATAATTGATATGAAGAATGTAATATTGACATATTAATGAGTAAATTACAGTGCCCTGTGATTTAGTATTGGTATTGGCAATTGAGCTATTTTTCATAATCAATAAAATTAAATGTAACTGTCATCTGAGATATATATTAATCAAATTCTTGATTAATTATTCAAATTCCCTATATATCATTTGAGTTAATTACTATGTAAAACTCATTGTTGTTACATCATCTTACTGAATCTATTTGATGTAGTCAAGGAGCAAGATCATATAAACATACGTTGAGGCGCTCCTGCAACTGGGAGTATCAACTTTTCCAAGACTTCCATGTCTAATCTCTGTGGAGAAAGGGCTATTTGTCCAGAACATTACCCAGACCACCTGTAATGATAAGCTACCCCATTCTGTAGGCATTAGTTACAGAATTTCACATTTTCATTCTTTCTAAATCAGGAATCTTTTCAGTGGAGCTAAACTCTTTGGTGATTGATTTGCTACTGTTGCAATCCTCATGTCTGGTCAGGTCTGACCATCAGATGAAGGATACCTTTTCAGGAGACACTAGGAAAATTACCTCACTGTCTTAGTCTGTTAGAAGAAAGCTTAGTAGGTTTTGCTTTTTTATCATTGGGAAGAGAGCAATGATCCAAGCCAAGCCATGCTAAATCCTATTTGTCCTCCAGGGCCGACATGCTTCTCTGATTGCCACTGGACCAGGCCAATGTCTGGCCATTTTGCACAGTTCAATGGTGGATTGGAAAGAAAGCCTTGGATGAGACAACACAGACACCTAACACAAAGCCACAGAGTCAACAACATGCCTGAGCATGTCTCCAGACCACAGATCTACATTATTTGGTTTGTAAAATGAGTACCAACTGATAATAAATTGGGAGATAAAAATGCATCTATTGAGGCAACCATGCCATTTTTGCTTGCTTCAACAAGTATTTGAGCTGTTTTATTCAGCGTCATGACCGGTGTTTCACAAGACTCATACCCAGGCACTGTAAGTGTTTTGAGGTCATAACATAAATCTTCAACATAACATCATCTGCCCTGTAATCATATCTTGTGTGAAAATAAAAATATAATTTTATTTATTTTTTTGGTGTTTTACTGCCACTTGTGTTAATTTCCTCTGGAAACTGCAGTGAATTGTATTGTACTGTAATGTACATTTTTGGAGTTTTGCTAAAACGTACATAGAGGCACTTTTTCCAATGCGCCAAGGTTAAGATAATAATGAGTGCACACTTAATGGAACACTATTCTGCTCATGTATGACCTTTAGTTAACAGTATCCCATGGTCATTCAGAATATCTTGCAAGTATCAGGAGTTCACCTGTTTCCCATGGAACGTTCTCATCTTCAGCCGAAGTTCTTTCTGTCTTGTTTACGAAGTGACAGAATGGTCTTCTGCTACTTAAGAGCATCTGAGAGAGTATGATGTCGGAAAGCTTAACCACGGTCCCATGGACCTGTAAAGCTGAGTGTCGTTGAGCATCGATGAGCCTGTTTTTAGCAACACAGCAGACAAAATAATGCCATCGGTTGTTGTAAAGAATGAAAAGGAGCTGGCACTGATGCTCTTCAGCTGGCACTGGATCCTAGAGCAGAATGTTTCACTCTCTCAGGGAGAAGAAAAGGTCTTCAAGAGACTCTAGCTGTAAATAACACAGACACTCCATTTCAAAGCTCAATTTCTTCACATTTTCGTGAAAGAAAAACAACTTGATTGACCTTGGAGAAGTTAGATTACCTGTTTGTTTTGATGGCTAATTTTCCTCTTGTCCAAGGAAACAGCCACTTCAAAAAAAAACCTGGAAGGTATTGTTTCTCCTCATCCTTTTGTCATTAATTGGCTGCCAAGTGCACTTGACTGTGGAAAGATGAAGCTCTCTCTCCATGGACACTGGGTTCAATTCAGGGGAGCTGGGGCCAAATGAGTTTTGTTTGTGCCAGAGCCCAGTGGGGAGCAGCAGGACAGCTGGTTAGTGTGTATTCTATGTGTTTTCAGTTGCTGTAGTTTGTCGTTAAGTGTCACGCAAGCTCAATTCACAACCCTTTTTAGATTCATTTCAGGAGCCAAGATGGGCATGCCAACAAAGAACGGACTTTTCATTGTGAAAGTTTAGTCTCATGCTTTGTTTTACAAGAAAGCCAATAGCGTCGTTCATAGAAACTGAAACAAAACAAACCAAACAGTCAGAGAATGGTCAAATGGTCAAGACATTAGAGAAAAGCAAAGAAAGAGTGTATTTAGGGTGAAGAAAGTTGGTACATATTTGTTTTTAGTGGTAAGACTATTTACATATCAAGCTAATTTGAGTTGAGCTTAACTTCTCGGATTTAAACTATGCCTGCTGTTGACTGCTGTCTACAGACCTGGCATATGCTGACTTAGCAGGGATACACTTAAACTTAAGCTTATTTGCTTATTTCAACAAGGGATCCTCTGTCCAAGCAGACTCCTGTCACTTTTAGGCTTTTAAGGGCGATTATATTCTTGATCCTGCCAACTATGAGCATCCCATTAAGGGTCAGTTTACAGAAAGAAGCATTTGGCAGTCAGGGAAGAGGTCTGGACAGATATAAACAGGAGTCATGGAGTCAAAACATCAATTTTACATGCAACGACAGACTATCCTTCAATTAAATGATGCTAATAAGGCTGCTTAAATGCTCTAAAGATGATCAAACAATTGTTAACCCTTGAATATCTTATTTTAGCTAGTTAAATGAACAAATGAATTAACCTTAAACGCTGAATAAAATAGTTTGTAAACTTTTAAAAGCAATGTGTACATAACACCTCTGCCATTTCACATTTAAGAGAAGTGTCTCAACAACTCAGTTCCGTAACTACATGCTCTGAATCGCAAATCTTGCCTTTTTTGGTTTCAAAACCTATCATTACATATCATTTCCACTAAAATTTTTCTCTAATCCATTGTTGACAAACAATGGCATAAAGGTAGTTATTTTTCAAATGGCAAGCTTGTATCTTGTACAGGATGAGGTAAAAATGCATGGGGGCAATGAAAGGTGCAATAGCCATAATTACCAAGTTGTAATACATTTTTAAAGCCTGTTATACTGACTTATATAGTTTTGTATAAAGTGTGTGGTATATTGGGCTGATAAATCCCCCAAAAAATTCAATTTAATTCAAATTGATTTCTATAGCACTTTTTTGTGATACAAATCATTGCAAAGCAACTTTACAGAAAATTATGTTTCTACAATATTTAGTAGTAGCTTATCAGTGGTGACTGTCAGTTTATGTGGCTAAAATGTACAGAAAAATCAATTAAAGGGGTAATCAAACAGTCAATGAAACTGTCCTTGATATGCAAGTTTGGAACAACATGAGTGTGAATAAATGATGACCATTTCTTATTTATATATGGATTGGCCCTTTCAGAAGCTTAATTTTCTCACAGTGCTTGAGGTTGACTGTGTGCAGAAATGCAGACTAATTATCTAAGTACTAAGTACAATAAAACCTAACCACCAATGCTCAACATGCTTAGAGAGATGATAAAAGAAGAAAAGCCATTAATACAACAGCAGGGTAATGAGCAATGCAAACAAGATAGCATAATGATACCCACTGCTCTCCTGGCATGAGTTCTTCTCTCCATGTGTAACCTGCATTCTTGCCAAGGTAATTCAGGAGCAATTCTGCAATCAAATACCTCAGAAAGCATCCCTTGGCAAGTCACTGTCCACAGTGGTTTTTTGTCTCTTTAAGCCCATTGTTCTGTGTTATCTTTGGACAGCCATGATGCTTATGGGTTTCCTTGCTGTGTTTTAGCCACACATTATCTCATACTGTATATTCTTGAAAAAGCTCAGTAAATACTAACAGGATGACAACATCTCCAACATATCTGATAACACTGAAAATGAAATCAGGTTAGCCTTTAATTGTGCTCTCTCTTCTTTGAACATTCATCCTCAACAGCTTTCCTTGGTGCGCTTATAAAAGTTTACTTTTCAGAAGCAGCATGTGGACACACTTGTAAAAGTACACAAGTACTTGTGGACACACTTTTTGAGGGGGTTATTTATGAAATGCCTATATAATTTAATGTACCAGAATTAATGTGTTTTTGATTGTTGTAACACCCTCATGTGTTTAACCATAGGGATGAAATCACTGCCATACATTACCACCTCTCTAAGCAAAAATATAAAGGATTCACAGCTGTCACAATCGTTGCTTGAAGGAACACGGAGCCAATGGTAAACCGAAATAGTCTTTCATGAATCCAACAAACAGGGTATAGCCACACAGGAAACACAGAATGACACACGAACTGAGCTGGTAGACCCAACAAATGAAGACTGAACAGACTTTGGCTTTTAAACACAGGATGACAAATAACTGAGGAGACACATCTGGAATCAAATTAACAGAATTAACAGGAGACAGAAACTGCGTCACGGAGCAAAAACACACACAAACAGGTCCAGGATTAAACTGAATGGAGGGAAAACAGTAAATTTGAATGCCTGGCTCATTATTTCATTTGCAATAATGTTAGTATGAGATAGCTGGTATCATCTGAATCAACCGCTTTGCTTTCTTGATTTGATATATGGAAAACAAGTTCTATAAAATTTAAATTAAAATGTATACTGTAAATATTTAAATTCTAATATTTTTAATATTAGTGTGTTAGTAGGGTAGCAGGTTATCACAAGAATTATTTTTTCTTTACCTGTCTCTATTATACTGAAGAAGAAAAAAACACAATAAAATAAAATGTGTTACAACATTCCTGGTATTTACATTCTATTTGGATTTAAAAACACATAGATTAATAGTGTTTGGTATGTCACATTATATATAATAAAATATTCACTTGAAATTAAAATCAATCATTTTAACAAGGTAATCCCAAAATGTGTGTGTGTGTGTGTGTGTGTGTGTGTGTGTGTGTGTGTGTGTGTGTGTGTGTGTGTGTGTGTGTGTGTGTGGTTGGAAGCATCTCTAACACAGCTGAAACCCTAATGAAATACATCAGCCCATTCCCTGGAAGCTTTGAGGGACTCTGTCTCCAGCAGATCTGAAATCAATCCAACACAAAGGAAGCAACAAAATAATTTCCACTTGCTGATTTGTTAAAATAGCTTAAGCCATGTATCCATAGCATCACACAGCAACACTCTATCCATAACACAAACTCTTGAGTGTAAAGACAACTTGGAACCTGATTCAACATGTAATCAAGGGCTTGGTAATCACAACCACGCCATCTTCGTGTTACAGTCCTTGATGATTTTGAGCTGTCTAAGAGCTTCATGTCCCTCCTCACCTCCTAATCCCACATCCAGACAGACTGAATCTAGCTCAGATAATGACACAGCCTCTTCTCTTCTCTTCTCACCTTACCAGATCTGAGCCCACTGTTGTGTATAAAGTGTGCAGTGAGAAGACCGAACCAATGAAAATCAAGCACCTTTAAATGGCCATGTGACATTTACACAATCGATTATTGCTTTTCATCTAGCATAAAGTTTCAAATCAAAAATAACTGAAAATTCAATATGAATTTCAGATTTTTTTTGTAGTATTTCTTAGAACAGTGTTATCATTGTTAACAAAAATTGAAAAAAAAAATTCTTAAATGAATAAAAGGGGAAAAACAGGAAACCTACAGTAAATTAAATAAAAGTTTCAGCAATGGAAAATGAAAATAAAAAACGGCATTTTGATTTTTGCCTGCATTAAACAAAAAACAAAAACACACAAAAAAAACTGCCACTACATAGAAATATTGTAATACTAAAATTAAAATTAATTAGAAATTACAAGTTAATAATACTATAATTCCATTTTATAATTCTTTTAATCGTTTTTATTTTCAGAAATATATATTTTTTAAACTTAAATTAGATAAAGTTTTGTTACTAGCCAGATTTTCAATATCACCTCAGATTTTTGGAATACCATAAGCAACTAAAATCCCACTGAACTCACACACAGTACACCATTGAAGTTTGTCCATAAGAACCTTCACACTGAGTCATTAAAATGTCCTTGGTGCTCTGCTTTCATTTGAAACTACATCTAGACAAGGTGCAGTCGTACTGACCTTTACTGCAAAGCCTTCTGTATAAAACCAAATGCCAACAATGCCACTTCATTGTTTAAACAGAATACCAAAGAATAGCAATGCGTTTTTTGACCCTATCATTTGGTTTCTCACTCTCTCTTTCCCTCCTATGAGACCATAAAACATGATAAGGGCAGTAGTCTCTTTGTTTGCAGAAGATTTATATTTATAGGACATGCACAAGACCAGGATTCAATATCATTCCTGAGCATGCCTGGAATCCTTATGAGTGCTCAAGCTTTATCCCTTCTGTCATCTCTTTCCTCATCTATCCTCACTTCCCACTACACACCATTCCTTCAGAGATTGACCCACATCTTCACAGTATAACTGAGTAATCACCATGGAGTGAGTGTCAGTCCGCCTGTGATTTGCAGTCAGCATTATACACCAAACACACTCAGAGCTTTCAAAATATTCCCTCAGAGATGTTGCATGCATTACTGATCAGAGAGCTTTTTAATCTTATTATCCAGGTCAAGAAGGGGGAGAAATAAGCAGAATCTTGACCAAATCCAACAAGAACACACAAAATGTATGAGGACAGGGTACTGCTTAATTTTAGATGGGCTTAGATCAATTCTTGATATAGCTTTTGGCAATCTGTTGCCTGCCTGGTTAACTTTCACAAGAAATTGGCTAATGAAAACTAAATAAATATTTGATGAAGCATCTTATTGCTTTGTTGAGCCAATGATATAAATGGAGTGATTTCACAACATTGAAAAGCTTTTCAAATTGAACACGCTATTTGACAAAGAAATTCATGAATGCATCATATTGTGAGGGGAAAAAAGCTATGTAGCCCTCCATCCCCCACTACCCAAAATGCAATTCAAATACAGCTTCTCACAAAACATCTAGAATATGTACCTTTTTTGATGTGAATAAAGTGAGTCCTGAGTCCTTGTCTTGTCTAATGTCAGAAGGTTGCTGCTGATCTGCTGGTGGTTTCCTTGAGAACTGAGACAGATGTCACTGGGGACACCTGCTTGAGTATAAACCCAGCAGTCCCCTCAACAGATTTAGGCCCACAGGATCAGACCCCTGCCCCCAAAATAGAGCTCATCCCATTTGCAATTTGGAATAAAATATTTGTAAAGTGTCTTCATGTTTTTTTAATGTCATTTCAAAATGAGAACTTGCTTTGTATCATTACACATCAGAAGTAACATATTGCAATCAATCAGAAAATCCTGGAAATCCAGAAAAAACAGAGGCGAGAATCAGTCAGAATGGTTAATTCGTAAGATTAAGAGCCGGCAGTAAATTGTGGTGAATTCTGCATTATTCAGGATGAGGAGTTTAAACAAATCCAAGGGGCTTACAGTATCTTACCAATGGTTTATTTTCGGGGTTTGTGGGGGGTGGGTGAGGAAGCCTCATTCTCAAGACACCAAGCCATCTGTTTGCTCGTTTCCTGGTGGGTCCATATCTAGACCAGAGTGATTGACTGACAGCTCTGTGATCCAAACACCCCTCTTGTTCCACTTGTGAGGTCCACACATAAACCTGTAATTCCATAAAGATACAGCATCTCACTTAGCTCAGTGTAAGGCAAATCAAAAAGCAAAATTCAACAATTTATGAAAATAAATGGCTGCACATTTCAGGGCAAATGGAAACGAAGGTAAAGTGTATTAGACTGCCTGTTTCTTACTAGATCTTTATGAAGATGCATTCCATTGATGAATTATTTCTTACCATGATAAACTATTAAGAGTTACACAGATAACATGGTTTGCCCTATGTATTTTCATTCAGTGGCAAAAACTCACTGTTGACGTTTAGTAATGATTATGCATTAGAGGCCAAATCAAATGCATCCATTTCAATTCTCAGTAATTTAAAATCGAATGACATGAAAAGGAAAAGCATCTGGATGATATAATAGTAGCAACTTGGCTATTGTAAAACATATGCTTACAGTAATTCAGTTTTTCAATAGACAATTTGACAACAAATAGAATTGTAAATGTCTGTTCAAATGATATTTAGGCCAATAAGATATTCTGGCATGTACTTTAAGCCCCAGTGTGTTGTTTTTTGGGGTTGTGTCCTGCTCTGGATTCAGATCATATTTAGAGGGCAGCCATTTTGCAATCTGGCACGACAGATGGCTGTTTGTAAAAATAAATAACCTGTCCCCTTCCCCACACATGTTTCGTGACTGATCCAGGAGGAACCAGCCAATCAAACTCTTGCACAATTTACGACATCCCCCCCAAGGTGAATGACAATTTAACATGGAGGTCCTGTAGACCCTTTCTGACATTTATGTCTGAGATCATCCAGAATGACACGAATAGATTGAATAGAATATCAACTATGAAAACTCTTCAAATGAACAGATTTTCTTTCAAAGCCGAATTTTAGCCACGGGCGAAGGTAACCTCATAATAGTCTTTATTTGTTCATGCTTTCATTACCATCAATTACATGATGGTAACATTCCATTATGTATTTGTTTTCCAATCCCCTGTATCAGCACTAAAATCAAGTCTATCTTTTTACTCAAAACCTTGCCAGCCAATCTTGACTCTGAAGAGCGACACAGAATTCTAATAAACTGCTATCGCTGAACCACAGGGGAAGGCTCTTATCTGAAGGTGCCCAGCTTGTGTTACCGTCAAGGGTTATTTTTTTCCACCCTGTGAAAAAGGACCAGATTTCTGTCTTTGTTCAAATGCACCCATCCAAAACTCATAAAGCATCTCTCCTTTTGGCCAGTGCATGCAAATCTCATCTTATCCTTTCTGAGATTTTATATTTGGTTGCCAAGGGAACAGAGGACACAAGCTGTAGAGGTTCTAGACAACTGTAGGATATGAGGCTGAAGCAAGCAAACGCACATGCGCCCACGGTCCTTGAAGACCAAATTTTCCACCTGTATACTCAGAATAGCCCCAAACCGGAGATGAAATTAGGTCAAATTGGTCTGAATAGACGCCCGTACTCTATAATGTTGGACACAGAGTCAACGCGAAATGAAAAAATCAGGAGTGACAGCTGCAATGAGCAGGGCCTATCTCCAAAACTCATGAAAATGAATGAGCCCCTGAAATGTGTTTATCTGGAGACTAGGGTTAGACTAAACTGATTGAGCATCATTAAAGCCTGCGAGCGGATAGACAGGAGGAGATTTACACTGTAGTCCACTGGGAGTCATTTTCCTGGCTTCTCTCGCCCGAAATTGTCCCATTATAGTCACGGCATGAAGAGAAATACAATCCTGTTCAATTTCAGCTTTTCATTGAAAAATGTCATTAAGTGAATGTGTAACAGGGGCCAGGTCTAATTCAAAATTAGCTGTAACATTTCGTCTCAGATTACGGCCATTGCTTTTTTTTCTTCTGATTTATGCTAAATCAGTTAGGTGCTCCTTCTGTGGGCATGTATTAGATTATCAGCGCTCTATTGTTCATGCCACTCAGAGAGTTTTTAATCACTTTTCCTGCTGAGGTCATATTTCATTTAGACATCTCTAAATTGTGCTAACATATTTAGAGGCACATGTTTTTGAATACAAGGTTATAATCACAGTATTCAAGTTGATTACTTATGATACTGATATCCTTTAAATGAAATGAAAAATACTGTAAAACAGTAATATCATGGAATATCACAATTAAAACCACTTTTTTATGTAATGTATGATGGTAAATTAGAATTTTCACCATTCTTAAGTGTCACACTATCCTTCAGAAATCCTTATATACTTATTTAGTGTTTAAGAAATAGTTCCTATTTATGAATTATGAATGCTGAAAACAGTTGTGCTGCTTAATATTTTTATGGAAACTGTCATGCATTTTTTCAAGATTCTTTGATGAAAAGAAAGTTTGAATCTTGTCATTAAAACATGGTAAATGTCTTTACTGTCAATATTGATTAATGCAATGTGTCCTAATGGTAATAGGAATTTGTGTTACAGTAAAATATTGAAAGAGTTTCTGTTTTTCAGTCCCTTGCTTTGTTGCTATAGCATCCACTGTGCAATAACAATTTCATCAGTGTACTTTTCCTCCCCTTCATCTTTGAACAAGTTATACCCAGTAGCACACACACACACACACACACACACACACACACACACACACACATACACATGAATGAAATCTATCCAGTGAAGCCTCATCTTTTGAGGGGGTCCTTTGAAGGAAAAAAAAAAGTGTTGCTTAGTTATTATGTTTAATAGTCACCTTCTTCGAACCACTGATTCACTTACACAACATCATATCATAATTTCAAGCAAATTTATTCAGATGCAGTTGTGAGATGAACTGGTGTTGTCTGAATTTGTGAGTTGTTTACTTTGGAATGAGTCTGTCCTTTTTCACCTGTTTAACTTATTCAGGCTGATTTCACAGTTATCCTCTTCACATTTATAGCATGATTACGATCTCAATGAGAATGCGCAAATGTCAAATGAGGCAAAAGACATTTACACACTCTGACGTTTTATGTTATGACATTTCTACTGTGGCATTATTATGTTGCAAAATTTCTCATCTCATTTGTTTTGATGTGGTACTGAGTCTCTTGCCTCCTCAGAGAAAAAAAAACAAAAACCTTGGTACAACTGCCAGACATGTATATGATGACATGACCTAAACAGTAAAAGTGTGCACTTGGATGGGTCAAAATGCAGAGCACCAATTCTGAGTATGGGCTACCATACTTGGCAAATGTCACGACTTTCACTTTTTTTTTTTTCACTTTCAAATGTCTGTTCTGACCAACATTACATGTCTACATAACCATCATATTTTTGAAGATGCAGTTTGAGCAACTGAATGTAATTTCTTTCACTGACAGCTTACTCCTATTTCTTGCACTTCATTTTGAGGTAATCTGGTTTCCTCATCAGCAGACAAGCTTACAGCGAACACACTACGAGAACATCCCTCAGTGAACTCTGCAGACCTGGAGGAAGTACACTTTCCCTGGGGAGACCTCCTGAAATTTCCTTTTAGAGATCAAGCTGAAGAAAGCTCCCTCTCGCTTCTTTGCTCAAAGAAAATCCCTAAAGCATTTCCTAAAATTGCTTTGTGCATTTTACACCACAAGCTCCACTCTTCTATTTAATGCCATTAACAAACTGATTTGAAACTAATTTACATTTTAATGTTCATTTTATTGAATAATAGCTGATGAATATTATTACTGATTATTGAAGAATATTGATTAACACTATAATGGCCAACAATATGTAATTATTTAGCATTACTGCATTTGTTTTTTGTTTTTTAATATACACTAATGTTTGAGTTCAGTATGAATTTTAAAAATAGAAAATAATACTTCTGTTCTGGGAGGATGCATTAAATTGATTTTTTTGAATACCTAAAAGACATTTTTAATGGGAATTGCTGTATGTGTTGCATTTAAGAATGATTTCTGAAGGATAATGTGACACTGAAGACTGGAGTAATGGCTGCTGAAAATTCAGCTTTACTATCACAAGAATAAACTACATTTTAAAATATATTCAAATAGAAAACAGTCATTTGAAATGTGTATATTATTTCACAATGTAAATTATCTGCCATTGTCATCTGATATATTTGATTACATAGTGCAAATCTCTTTTTCCAAAACAGCTCTAGAAATTATATTGAAAAAAAAAAAATGAAACACTGCAATCCATCATACTTTAGTGTTTTGCTGCCTCACCGAGAGCTTGTGGTGCTTTGGTGAATAGCTGGGCTCAATAGAGCCACTGTGTACACGTGGAATTTGGAGCTCCCGAGATCACACCCTCCATTTCCAGCTCCTGATTCCCCTTTAAGACCCTCTGGAGATTGCAGAAAACCTCACAGTCCACACAGATTTTATCATCCTCTGACTCTGGACCCAGTCTGTAACCTCAGAGAAATGGGGCCACTTCTCAAATGGGCTATCAATTACTACAAACACCTCTGAACTCATGTTGTCAGTCATATGTCAGCTATCTGACAATAATCAGTCCTGGGAAAGTCTTGACTAATTTTAGGCTATCAATTTTTATCCATTTATCACATAAAAAACAACTGGTACTTAAAATATCCAGTACTAAAAGTCTAAAGGCTGGAATACACTACACAACCTTTGCCCAGATATTTTCACTAATCTACAGTCTGAATATCCGAGCCAGTCTGTGGATTTGGGGCTGTTGGAGTTAACAGATTTAGCAGAAAATGTATGTTTCTGTGTGAGGTCAGCAAGCACATGATGCATAGTCTTTTACAATCTGTTCAGATTTTATATGTTGTATCGTGTATTCCAGTCTTAAATCTTTCAGCTGTTAAATTATCTTTCATTTTTTTACACCCGCAATAACATGTCAAAAACGGGGAAATGAGCTTACAGTAATCAACATTCAATGGTACTTCTGGTTATTTGCATTCCGGTGGCTGTCTTTTGGTCTTTTGGATGGGTCAAATTAATTTACAGTATATGCAATGAGTTGAAAATGGTGGTGGTAATCAACAGCATGCCTCAGATGGGGTAACAAATATTTTAAGCTGAAAAAAAAAAAGAATTCTCTTTAAATCTTTTTAAACAGACACGCCTAATTCGTAAAACTCAATTCAAACCTTATATGCAAAAACAGTTCAACTGATTCTTGCAGATTGTCCCTAAAAAACAATTTATTTGCAAATCATCTACCTCTGTAATATAGTCTCCATGTTATCAAACACTCATTTCAAGTAATCACAAATTCGTATAACGTATGAAACAGATGTGAAAACCATAGATGAGTTCAGCTAGCTATCCATAATTGAGGGGCTGAAATATCTGACACTTGAAACTCACTTTCTCTCCCATCAAGAGACAGAACTGCCGAGGTGAATGAGGTATGCTGGGAGAACTGGGAATATGAATGAGTTAAGCATCTGTCTGTATACCATCATCTTTTCTGATTTGTGAAATTAAATATCTTTCATTAGGTTCTCTTGATAGGATGTCTATTTTTTGAGGCAGTATTCCTGAAATGTCAAGACTTTAGATATTGATACTTTTATGACCAACAACATGTGTATAACAAGATACAAATAAACTAATTGTATACACAGAAATTTCCATTAAAGGATTACATATACTGTAGCAACCCAGTCAGGGCTGTTAAGGGGAAATTTAGAAAGACATTTTGTGTTGAAAGCTATTTTTTATGATGTTGAGAAAAAAGGACTCACTTGAAAACCGATACACATGTTCACCCTATGGAGTGTAATCTTGCAAAAGGTCAAACTTGTCTTTTTAATAGGCTGGGCTTTTAGGTATACTCTGCTTTCAGAACAGAGATACCATTTAACTTGTAGCCAAAGAACAGATACAGGAAAACCAACCCAAGTGGGTTTTCTAACTCTGCAAGGGTTATTTTTACATAATGGTCAATAAAGATACTTACAACTAGAGACACATCTGCTTCAGATAAATGTTTGCAGCTTCTGTTCTTAATGGCCACACTGTGCTTGGGAGAGATTTCTAATCATTGAGAGATGTTATGGCTCTTGTACTGTCATGGCTCCTTTTAAACGATGGAAAAGGAAGTGCGTTTAAGTGCTTAAATTCTCAAAGATGTGTGCTTCCAAAACAGATCAAAGGTCAAAGGATACACAAACCAGATGGTGTTTCTTATACTGTAATTCAGAAAATCATAGCTGCCTCTCTCCGAAGGTACAAATAGAATCCTTATGTTTTAGGGTTTGTAAAAGTACATTTTTGGACTTTTGGATATTTGCTGAAATGCACAATATGGACACACTGAAATAACATGCTGAATAAAGCAAATGCTGCTGTTGAAACATTAATAATGTACCTTTTAGTGCAAATATATATGTAATATACATGTGATAAAATCACTTTATGAAACGTTTATCTGTGATCCTAAGGCATCCTGAAAATATAATTAGAAGTAATTAAAAGTAAACAGAGGTCTATTGCATATAATGATAGTAAATGTATTATTATATTTATATATGGTTAACATCCATTTAATTTTTCTTTGCCTAAAAGAGTTAGCAAAGAGTGGCACAGCTTACCCCATACGTTAATCTTAGACAAAAGGGCTCTCTGAATCTTGTTTGATATCCTGAGGGAAAAAAAGGTGTCATCTCACAGAGATTTATTCAGTAGGATAAAACTTAACCCAGGCATTTATGTCTTGGCAGAGAAAAGAGAACTGCAGAAGTTCATGCAACAAAGCTTAACGGACCATAATTAGGCAGAGGTACTTCAAGTGAAAATCACCCTGAGCGCACGCACAGCTGGTCCTCTCAGAAATGTTCTCACTCCAGGCGTGAGTCCTACGTGAGTGTGCCACAGAGCCTGTAAGAATAGAGGCCGGATTGAGGCGTTCCTGCGTAATTACGTATTGAACTAGCCGTGGGGAATGACCCAGTTTCATTGTAATTGCCAGAAACATTCTGCATGTCCATGGGTGACATCTCTTCCCTGTCATCCCACATCTCTAAAAGCTCAACAAAGATTCTCTATAATTGTTTGCTCTGGGTTGGAGGCTTTTTCCAAATGGGAAGACTCACAGTCAAACAAGTGACAGAACCAAAAAGCAAACAAGCCCTCCTCCAGAGTAAATTAAACGCATGCTATTGATTGAGTGAACACTGATTTCAATTAAAGTTGAAGACAGATTAATGATATCAGTGTGCAGAAGAGCCAAACAGAGAGCATATACAGTGCAGGTTAGTGCACAGCATATGGACACTTTCACACTCATGACAGTGGGAGATTGAGTTTGGGCTGGAAGTGGCAGATCAATCCTGTCTTTTTGAATCAAAGTCAACTAATGCATTCGTGCTGATAACAAAAATGCCCGATCTATTGCAAAGACTTGATGAGAAGTAAATTATAATAGTATTTTACCAGTGTTACCAGTATTTTAATATCACAAGTGTCTGAAAAAAACTGTCTCCAAACTCAGTAAAAAAAAATCTATTCATCGGCCCTTACAACAGCATTGGACATGATCACTTTAGCATGAACTATAAAGAGTTTTCACTGGAAAAGTAAAACATTTTCCAGTAAATGCATTACACTCCATAGAAACAAAAATTAAAACAAGACTATAATGGCTAATTTATAGAAGAATCCTGTTACATACAGGTCAATAGTCTGATAATCAGAACCAGGTTTCCCTTAATTTGTCTGTCCAACGCTCTCTTCTGGTTTTAGCCAATGTGATTAGCATCTGTCACTGCCAATGTACTGAAGGTCTTGCTGCCCTCTGCTGTAACAGTCTTGGCATTCACAATTACAGTAATATGAGGTACACTGTGAAGTCACTTATGGGCAGTGATGAAGTCCAGACTAGAGGACCAGAAGAAAGTTGAGTCTGAGTCAATGACAATGACTCAGCTACAACCCTGAAGCTCACCCATAAATGAACACTTTCATGTACTCACTCTCCTGTTATTAGAAACCATTCTCATTCTTTCTGGGAAAACAGTGAATGGGGATTGAATTCTCAAAAAGTTATATGTTATCATAAATAAATTATAAAGTTATCATAAGGTTTCATATCAGTTATCATATGTCCAACTGACTATGATGTTTTTGAAAAACATCATCATCAGAAGGCCATGGGATTTATTCTCAGCTGCTCTTTCTGTTGTAATCACAGGAGCAGAGCTCCACAGGAATGTGTCCCCATCATTACCAGCAGGAAACACAGCTGTCTTTTCCTGTCTCTTTTACACTCGCTCTAGATTTATGACTTCTGTTGCTCCATATTCATAGTCTGCTCATTGATTCTCTCATAGACTAAATTAGTTCTAAACTGTCTGCAGAATAAGAGAAGCCAATACCACAAAAAAACACAAGCACCATCCAATTGAAACCAATGAAACTTGATAAAGTCTCGATATAGTGGCGCATGGACAATAGTGCTCTGTTCCAGGCAGCTGGGTTCCCCTCCTCAGGCTTTGTCTGAGGTCAGGGCTTCCCCGGTGACATCACTGCTCAGCTGATTTTAAGCACCCGGTTTTCATTATTTCATGGGAGACACAAAGACTTCCTCACAGGCTCTCCATTCACATTTGGCGGACAGACTTTAGACTGAATTTAAATCCAAGTCACAAAAGGACTGAAGGGATTGGAAGTCTGATTCTGAATTTCAATTTCTGTGAATGGTTTTATATGACAGTTTCTTCGTTACAATTAAAAACATGACATGTTATGTGTGTTAACATATAAAAATCATCCAGATAATCATATCCACTCTTATATTAAACTATTATCAACATTATTTTGAACATTAGTTATATTCCATGGCCCTTGTTCTGTGGCCAGCATGCTAATCTAATGCTGACAGTATTTGGGATTTTAGAAATATGAGAAGTGCAACAATAACGTACGTGACCCAGCTGGAGTGTTCCTGCTCCAGATTTGACAGCTTTTAAAAGCTCAGGCCTGGAGCTAGACTGCTTTCAGAAATAAAGAGACAGGAAGAAAGAGGAAAAGAAACAATGGAGAAGATGTTGTATAAGATTCATTTTGTAATGTAAGAGCACTGCAAAAGTTAATCGATACTACTGGACTCGATGTGGACTGCCGCTGAAAGCCCTTCCTCATGGTAGACTGAGTTTAATGAGGTCTCCAGTGGATTCTCAATACTGCACCTAAACATTTCTCCTGATTCAGACAGAATTTGTCTGGCCAAAACAGCGACATTTGTGCTATTTGCTGTTAAAAACGTTTAAGCCCAGTATGATTTAAAATATATAACAGTACATAATGTTTACACATATATTTTTGCATGTTTTAATATACTCTAAAACATATATTTACACATACTGTATTCAAACAATATTCACATACTGACAGCATTAATAAACCATATTTACATACAGTATGTATAGCTCAAAAAAAACTTTTATGGATTCTTTATGTTAAATAAATAATAAAAATAAATTAACTGCAACAAAAAGTATATTTTATGTAAATGTTGTACTTTTGAACATTCTACACATCAAATCATTCTGGAAAATTCTGAAAAAAAATTACACAGCACAACCATTTTTTTATATATTTATTAAAAGAAATGTTACTTGAGCAGCAAAACAGGATATTAGAATGATTTCTGAAGGATCATGCCACACTGAAGATTGGAGAAATGGCTACTGCGAAGTCAGTAGATAATTGCAAGAGTAAATTTAATTTGCTAATGTATTCAAATAAAATCTTTCACAATATTACTGTTTTTATTGTAATTTTGATCAAATAAATGCAGCCTTGTTGAGCATTAAACATAAAATAAATCTTAATCCCAAACTATTAAACGGTAGTTTGTAGGCAGAGAAATGTAGTGTGAAAATAACTTGTTACAATATATTATGCGGTACATTACATAAAGAAACAAAGTTAAACATAATTATGAATTCAATCATCTAATATATTTGTATGTTTAATGCTTAAAATGCCTTTTAGATGCTGTCAGTAAGCTAATAATAATAATAATAATAATTCTCTGTTTCTCTGTCTATATACAATAAATTTGAGAAAATGCATATGCTAGAATTGCAGTTTGAATCCTGTAGTACTGTACCTGCAATTGCTAATGAGTTCACATAATTTCAAGATCTGCATTGATTTTGAAAGACATACTGCTGCAATCCAAACAATCTGTACAGAATGGTCCTTCTATAGAAAAGAGAAAATAAGCTGTTTTCTATCACCTTTGAGAATAAAGTCCCAAATCACCTCAGATAATTAATTCTTTAGCAGGGAAATTACTTCTGGATAAGTAACAAATGTGTTTTGCATTTAAGTTGCTGTAGCACTGGGCAAGAACAGTATAGACATCTGGAAATGATTAAGTTTCAAGAAGTTAAAGGGTAAATGGACAATAATTTCACAGGCTTAACTTTATCCGGGTGCATGGCAGACATGGGAAATTATGCAGTTCACCTACATTTCTCACGTTTTTGGACACAAAGGCAACTATGTGATAATGGTGTTGAATCCTGTTATATTACTAACATATGGTTTATTCATCTAAGCTACATCTGTATTTAAATATTTAGCCAGTAGATATCACCCAGTGGTCTGGCAGCTGAAACTGGCTCAGGAAGCTGTTAACAGAGGTATCTTTATGTGGTTCTCTGGATTCCAGAAGAGAGTTGGGGACTTTAAGAGAAATTGAGATTTATGACCTTTCTTACTGTTTATCTTTTTTCCTGTTGGGGTCAATCCTAAATCAGGGGCACTTGCTACCACAGCTCAGTGTGCATTGTACCAATTAAGAGTTGAAAAAGATGTCTACAGACATTAGCTTGTGCTTTAGAAAGCGAAACAGACACTGCTTGCGTTTTAAAACTACATTTACAAGGCAAAATAAAGGGATATTTCACCCAAAATGAAAATTACCCCAAGATTTACTCAACATCAAGCCACCATAGGTGTATATGACTTTCTTCTTTCATCAGACAGTTTCTTATTTCATTCAAACAGTACATCTTTGTCTTCCCTCTGAGGTCATGACTTACCAGAAGGTTTGCAGACATTTCACTTATTAGTTGAACCCCTGCTACTTTATGTATGTTTATACAAAGCATTGTTCCATGCTACAGGGTTTTACGGAGACCTTTAGTCATCCATCAATGTCTCTCCTGACTTCCTCTGTCTGAAAGACCCCATTTCATTCATTATGCACTTGTTTCTCAAAGTCAGAACTTTTTGTTTTATTTCATTTACCAGTTTCTTTCGAGATAATTGATAACAGCATCCCAAGGTTTCAGATATATGATGAAGAAAAACAAATGTTTCACATAAAAACGGTTTCCTCAGACCCAAGTCCCACAAGGCTTCAAGATGGAGGAAAATTGACTCGAGCTGTCCTCTATGAAAAACCAATTCTTCTAAGAGTAACTGAAACAAAATGTAGTGCCGGAGCATTCACAGCTTTGGGACTGAGACATCCCCAATCTATTACTGCATCCAGCAGAGGGGCAAAATGAGTCCACCAAGTTGTAGAGGTGTCTAGGCATCTACTCAACTTCTCTCTCTCTCTCTCTCTCTCTCTCTCTCTCTCTCTCGTTTTCTTAGAACCACAGAGGGATCACTTATGCTGTCCTCTCCTTTTTTCTCAGCCTCCTGTTAATGCTATACTACCGTTTAAACACCTCTACCTCAGACCTCAAAAACAGAAGTGAAGCAACCAAATCACTGTCATTATCATGTACAAAACATCCTACCAAGCAAACTACACACATGCTCCAGGTGCCCGTGTAGGTGCATGACCCTGTATAACTATGTTAGTGACATGATCAAAGTGGAAAGTTATTTAAAAATGTGTAAAATTGTCTGTAGGCTATGTCTGGAGAACTAAATAAATAAGTAGAGGTAATCTGAAAAAATTAAGACAAGGTGTTGAAAGTAATAAGCGGTTTTCAACTAACTGAAAGTAGCAATGCGGCCAACTTAAAGCGTTCACCGAAAAATGACTCTGTCATCTTTTGCTCACTCTTATTCCATTCCAAAGCAGAATGCTTTCCATCTTCTGTGGAACACAAAAGGAGAAAATTAATGAACATTTGCTTGAGTGAGTTTTTAGCACTTTCCTACTTTTTTTAACCATAGTACACAGTTGAAGAGCTAAATGCGTGTGACCTTTTCCAACGCTATTATGTAATTTGTGAGTGTGAGGACCCGCATCGTGGAGCTAGTGCAAGATTTGCATTTGTGGTGGTAAAAAAATAAATAAAAATAAATAAATTCCTTGGCTGGGATCATGTATAGTCCTTTGAAGCTGCACTGACACTATTATTTGGACCTTCAAATCATTGGCCACCATTTAAGCCTACAATATGGAGAAAAATCCTGTACTTTCAACTGACTTTTTAAATATTTGTGGTCTTCAGTCATTCCATTCGCCTTGTTAGACCATGTCCCCATTCCGTCCTTATACTGTACCTCCTGAGAGCTGACAAGAGAGGAGGAACAACATCATATATTCTGTACTTTGCTCTACATTTATATTCTTGAAATGTCTACCTTTCCTTAAAACAGACATCCCTTTTTATTTCTAAATGACCCACATTTTGAGATGTGTTTTTTTGTGTGTGTCTCCTTCAATTTCCTCAGTAGCTGTTGGAACTATGGCACAGTGGGTGGTGCACGTGCTCGTGGGAACATAGGTTTGGATCTGACCTGTGCCGTTTCCCGGACCTGATCCACCTCTCTCTCTCTCTTCCTCCACTTTCCTGTCTACTCCTCATTGTCCTTTAGAGAAAAGACTAAAGGCAATAAATACAGTTTCTCAGTAGCTGTGAAGACAAACCATGTTACTCTATGGTTTAACATAAAGTTTAAGCTGCATCACAGTCAACATAGGCAGCGATATGCAACAAAGTGCAAACATCTGTGAGACTGTCTGTGCCAAGCTGAACATACTGCAGACATGCAATAAACCCCTGCTTAATACACTTCCTAATGAGAACCATATTGAGTTACTGCTATTTTTAAAAAATAATTCCCCTTTCTCGCAGGCTTTTGCAACGCTCGATCAGTGAGAAAACAAGGCCCTCGAACAAAAACAGTAGCTGGTGACAAGAAAAACACAGCCTTTTCGAGGGGCCCTCCTATCTCACAGTAGCTGTGTTACTGAAAGAAAAAAAAAAAGCATGGTGATCCACAAAGTTTAGAGACAGAACCTCCTCTACGTCTAACCACACAAACCTCCACTAGGTTATAAAACCACTGAAGAATGGATTCATTGTTAAGTGAGAGGACATCTCACAAGGAGAATCAGATGAAGACTGAGTTGAGGGCAGTGGCAATGCTAGTCATCTACATCATTTCAAAATGCTATTCAAGTTGAACAAAGATAAAAAAAACATTCTATTGTTCTTCAATTCTTTTTATTTTTTTTCTTGGATGAATTCTTTATAAAATTATTCTGCCATGTTCCAGCTATACATTCCAAGCATCTGGTGGTCCAGAACTTTTCAGGTTTTTGTCAATAAATCAATCTACCGTAAAAGCCAAAAACCGTTAGTTTCCAGGTGGTTTGAAACTTTTCATACATTCATACTCAATGCATGCCATGCTGAGCAGCTCTGAAACAGGCTCTGTATTTTGGCATAAGGTGTGTAATGCACAGTTTTAAATGAATAAGCCAATTTGCAAAATGCTTTAGTAAAAAACATCTGGAAAAGGCATAAAACGTAACGTACAATGTGCAGTTGTTCCAAAACCTGCACTGCTTCTCTATCTACAGCTCACATAGCCATAGTCACCCTTCTAAATGTGCAGTCATATTCACTGTTGCTCGCCAAATTTTCACAAGTGAAACCCAGTCATTTCAATAGGAATCCACCCTATCTGAATTTTTGTGATCTAAATGTTTTTTTTTTTTTGTTAAATTTGCCACATTGACCATTAGAAGTCTGCTTGGTTCGAAAGTTACTTCTGTGTGAGCTGTGCTTCCTACATAGATGTGGACGCCACAATTCTCAATATAATATTGAACAGTTCAGTACGACATCCACGGGTTCAATACACGCTTGTGAATTATTATTATTTTTTGCATTTAAATAATTTCCATGTGTTTGTGTGTGCCCATGAATTCACGCGGTAAGACAAAACACCTCCCTGCTTATAACATGCATTTGAAAAAGCAACACGCCAAACTATCATTCTGCTGTAATGAAAAGTGTTTCTGTTATGCTTCATGGCTCAAAAAGGACGTAACAAAAACGGGAACACACAAGAAAGTGCAAATAACAAATTTATTAACAAAACAGAACTAAACAAAAAGAAACAGGGTAACATAAAACAGTCAGGAATCAGTGGTGTAAAGTTAAGTGAATGCATGAGAGTGTAATGGTCTGTAGTAATGTTGAACACATCAAGTAAAGCAAGGTTTAAATGGAAACCAAACGAAAACCAAGTCCAAAATGCAGCTCCCTTCTGACCAGTTGTCATACTGCTTTTTAAATGGCAAGGCTGGAAATCAACAGCAGGTGTCCTCGATGAACCCATCAGAAAGCAATCAGCTGGAAGGCAGAGCAACGCCACAATTCAATACAGGGATGACGCACAACACATGAATCGTCACAGTTTCTAAACCTGTTGTCCAAAAAAAGAGAACGTTCTTACATTTTAACTCCACAACATCAGTTGAATATTTGGATTAACTTCCTTTTGTGAGCTGATGTGGCTTTTTATCACAGGATGAGGCAGTGTAGTTGTTCTACACTGTAATAAAGCCTATGTTGATTAGCAATGGATCATAAATACACTTAACCAGTATGGAAACTCCCGAGATGGCTTGAAGAACACAGATAAACTATTGTCAGAGTTCAGTGTTTACTGCCTTCATGTTTCACCATTCAATATGTTTCTGTCTACTCTTTATTAAGTCACAGTGACAGCGATGCCTTTTGTCCATATTAGGTATTTCCTGAAGCGCCATAAGTTCTATTAATTTTTCCATTTGACTTTCAGATGTGGTCAGTTGTTAACTTGCTCTGTATGAAAAGAGCTTTCCTGGAGGGGAAGTGAAAGTGAAAATGAAGAGACATATCCCAGCAGACTAAAGGCTGTAAAGCAAAAGGTGATTCAGTGAATCAGTTTTTTGTTGTTGTTGTTTTTAACACATTGTTATTATATATGTCACTTAGATATTATAAGTTGCACTGAGCAAATAAAGCTGGATAAAACAACAACAGTGTCCATTTTCATTTCAGGCTGCAAAGCCAAACAATGTGATTATTTTTCTATTCCCACTGTATGTACAGACCACAAATTTACTGATACCTTCAGTGGTAGACATCATGATAGATATGAATATTACTACTCTCAAGCTCAAAGACAAGTTTCCATGAGCTCTGTGAGCTGCCCATCCTGAAAGAATGCAATGGATAAACCTCTGATACCCTCATAATTCACTCCTTTCTGCCACATAAGCATGCTAGTTTTCTTGCCATGCTTCTAGTCTTAAAGATGACAAATGACTCCTTTCCTGTAAGGAATTTCTTTTGATTTGTGGGAGTTTCTGGTGTCTAATAAATGTAGGCACTACCAGATGGTGGTAAAAAAAAGTAGAAAATGAGCTGTTGCTCGAACATATGCAAGATTCGCTATTAATTATCCAAATGGTACTGTTTGACAGTCTTCTGCACGCTCAAGGAAACACTGATTTCATGAAATTCACTCTACAGAAGAGAAATACGGTCTTTAAAGACTCTTAAGAGAGTGTTGATTTCGTGATCTGCATATTGTTCAGACTATTCCTTGAAAATATAGTAAACGCTGCTCTGCTCTGTTTGGATTTAAATTGCATCATTAGAGGTTTCAGTGAGTTATGTACATGCTGAAATGCAGTCAAGGGAGAAAACATACAGGAGATTCTAGCATAAGTCTAGTGTTAATGTCTGAAATCGTGGGTTGGAAATCACTGGAGTGTTCAGTGGAAACTTTTTGCAGTCATGAACCATAACATGGTGGCAAGCAATGTCCAACCACTGCACACTGAGCTATCCCATCAGACCTTGCTTTTCACCCTTTCACCTTTCATATGGTTGTGCATTCACACTACTTGTCGCCACCTATCGAATTAGAACGCAAAACAGGAAGAAGAGAAATGACCTAGACAACCTCAGGGCCCCTTTTTACAGTCACGTACCAATCCAGCATCCTGCTGAGGTGTCATTAGATACTCTCGGCCTCCCGGGAGCAACTGCACTGCTCTCAACTTTGGACCATTTTCTGACCTTGAGAGCTGGGGTGTGTACCTTACAGGGGCCCACTTTTCACCTCTAACCTTCTGCTTTTATTGCCAATGCTGAGTTAATGAAGTGTTGAAGTATTTTAAAGCAGAAGATGAGACCAGGAGAAGCTTAGTCCTACTCATTTTGTCTTGGAAATTCACCAATCTACATAATACAGTATTGCAAATTAAAGTATTCATCATCCTACTCTTAAAAATTAGGTAATAACTGTTATATCCACACAACTGAAAAAAGCCTCCAAAAGAGTTGCTACTTTTTTAATGACTGGTCAATGACAAAAACTAATTTCCAATTTCACTCAGGAATTTATTGCATAGTAGAGACTGATTATTATACATCTTACTCAGAATACACAGGGTAATGTAGAGTCTCAGCAATATTTTGTATTGCGTTTCAACCATTTGTGGCCCTGGACCACAAAACCAGTCTTAAGTGCCAGTTTTTGGAGAGGTATACGTAATCTGAGAGCTGAATAAATAATCTCCCCATTTATGTATGATTTGTTAGGATAGGACAGTATTTGGCCGAGATACAACTATTTGAAAATCTGGAATCTGAGGGTGCAAAAAAATAAATAATGAAAATCACCTTTAAAATCCAAATGAAATTCTTAGCAATGCATATCACTAATCAAAAATTACGTTTTTATATATTTGTGGTAGGAAATACAAAAAAAAATAAAAATAATTGGCATTAAATAAGAATGTTTAATTTTTACCCATACAATGTTTTTTTTTTTTTTTTTTGTCCATTGCTAAAAATATACCCCAACCAATACCCCAAGACTGGTTTTGTGGTTCAGGGTCACACTTGTATTTCGTTTCGATCTATTGGAATGAAATATTCTTTTGATCAGTTTAACTGTACCCTGTCGTCATCAATTTACTTATCACTGAGAACTTTCTTCCAACAAACATGATCAATACCACTATGATCCACTGAATAGAAAAGAATACGTTTGAAATCAGGTGTTGTGAATCAGGCAGTTTCAACAGAAAAGAGTACTGTGTACTGTATACACATGAATGTTATAAGTAAATACAGCTGGATAAAACAAATTGTTTGTCTTCATTTCAGGCTGCAAAGCAATAAACTGTGATTATTTTAAAGGGGGTGGTTCTTTTCTATAGCCACTGTATGCCTATAGCACAATCTTTTATTTTATCTTTTATATTTATCCATGATCTGTCTAGAGTCTAGACACAAGCACAAAAAATTCTCTAACAGTAGGTTTTCACACTTGTTCAATTTAGCAGCCTGTCTCGAAGCTGTTTTATATTTAGGTGGATTAAGGCCTAAGCTGTGGTCGAGTGCACAGTTAGTCTACTCCAATATTTATGTGATTAGCAGAAAATTATGATATATTGTCAATTAATTCATATAAATATTAAGTTTAGATGTGTTTTGGGAAACACACACACTTCTGATAAGGACCCTTTCTCCAAAAAGCTTGTCTACAACACAAATGTAATGTCCTCCTGTATATTTCATCATATCCTTAAACCTGAAGTTTATTCTTTAATGAATTAGATGGGTTTCCTATTGCAATCTGAGCCTGTTCCCTTTTAAGGTAAGATATTATTTTTTGATTGTTAATTTCACGATTGGCTCCCTTCAAGGTTTAATGAGACAATTTTAGCATCACTCATAACCTACCACCCATAAATTATATGAGTAGACTGAGGAAAGATATCTGAAGTTTGGCCTCAGAGAAGACATGATAGGCACTCACAAAGCAAAACATAATTTCACCAATTTGTGTGAAGCACAAGTGCACAAGTGGGCATTCAAACCTATTTTTCATTCCTAGAAATTCATTATATTTTCTCGCCTTGACCTGTCATCCACCTTTTCAGACAGCATCCGCATTAACTTTTCTGTTTCACTTAACTTGTTTCTGTCAAGGTAGCATTGTCTTCGAGACCCTGCGCTCTGTGTTCTTAAAACATTTAGTGTGGTCTTCAACACACTGCAAACCAGACCATTTGTCATCTGAAACGTTGCTGATACACTCTGTGACTTTGCATGTAAACTTAAGTGAGTAGCCACATTCGCCTCTGCTCTGCAGATTTCATTGGACTTTTGGACCTAATTCATATTCATCCATCCTTGCTAGACATGTTGTTGCTCCAAAACAAAGCCTAATTCAGATGTGAAATTAACTTTTTAGGTAAATGTTGAAACCATTTTAAGTGGTAAAGGTGCTAATCTCTCAGCACATAAACTCACAAAAACACATCATTCCGTGGCAGAAGGAAGTGTCACTTACAAACCACAATCATGCTACTTGTACACCAGAGTGAGCTTTTACTAGAAAACCTCAAACTTCATATTCACATCACCAAATGGCAGATGACCATGGAGTATCACAACATTTCTAACAACTCTCTGTTTGTCCGTACCTCAGCAGTAGCATCCAGCACTGTTCTTGGATTGTGCTGTGCGCTGGGTGTACCCGGTAATGTAGCGGCGCTGGTCATGCTCGCCCAGCATTTAAAGGATGACAGTTTCACCCCAAAACTGATGTTGAGTCTGGCTGTCTCGGATCTATTGAGTCTGATATTTCTGCCTGTGTGGATTAATGCCCTTCTGAACGGCTGGGTTTTTGGCCAAGGTCTGTGTAAGTTATTTTCCTATGTAGTGTACTGGAGCCTCTACAGTAGTGTGCTTTCTGTCACTTTGTTGAGTGTGCAAAGGTACCTGCAGGTGCTGTATCCACAGAGATGGGCCAAGCTCGGGCAGAAGGGACAAAAGTGGCTGATTTTTGGAATATGGACATTAAGTGGAGCTCTGGGTTCTTATGCTCTTTATTACAGAAACGTGAAGCAGAAGGCTGGGCTTCTACGCTGTTATCAGGATTATAAGAATAAACAAGAAAAAATAGTCATCTTATTTGTCGAAACTCTAGTGATGTTTTTTGTGCCTGTCTTCAGCCTGTTGTGTTTCTACCTTCAACTTCACCAACGGATAAATCAGTCAGTTTCCTTCAGAAGCCACAGGCTGACAAAACTGTCTGTCAGGATCGTAGTGGCCTTCTTCATATTTGGGACCCCTGCTATGATCAACAACTTGGTCTTAATGGCAATGCCATGGGAATCAGATGGCAGCAACAATATAACTGGCGCTCTTTTCTTTATTAACAGTTGTGTGAACCCCTTTCTTTATGCCTTCTCAGCTCGAACGCTGCGATGCAGAAGAAAACAGCATTCAGATCAGCCACAAGAAAATCTGAAAGTTAGTAAACACACTCAGACTAAAAATGTGCACTTCCTTTACTCCTCTGACTAAAAGTGCACATCTGCTGGCATCTGTTTCTATTATTAGTGTTTGTTTTAGTGTGTTCTTTTTTTATCTTACTGTATCTAAAGTCCGTACAAAGCTTTTCATCATACTTTGTTTCCTCAACATTCGTCTCCTCAAATTGAATATACATTACTCCTTCACATTTACATTGGGCCTTATTTTACAGGGTTTTCTTAAAATTTAATTGTGTACTAATCTAGCTTATACTTTGAACTTGACATTGTGTATAAATATCAGCATTTATAACAAATTGCTTGAGATTTTCCTAATTTGTAAGTCACTTTGTAAAAAGCATTTATTAAATTAATACATTTAAGCTAAATGCCCTCCATAAGTTAAAATATATTTTAACACACACACACACAAACAGTATACATTCAGACAAATGTAGTTTAATAAAGGTATGTTTTAACTAGAACTGAAATTCTATTATTCTTGTTAGGTTGGGATCAGTTTTTATATTGTTTATTGGAAAGTTGATGCATTTGTTTTAAATATCTAATTTACAATTTATTTTATTTACAATAGTCTATCTATCTGCTGATCACAAAAATGATTCGATACTTCCTTATATTTAACATTTCTTTACTGCTTAAATTCTGCTGAAAACATGTTATGGTTTCCTGTAACAACATGCGTGAGTAACCCTAGTCAGCAGTGGTTACAGAAAGTGGGTAGGCCTTAATTCACATCGCCCAGCTCAATTTCAGACAAAGTGACTGTGATCATTATGCTTTGTTGAAAATAAAATTGCATAATTGCATTCCATTTATAAGGTTGTATTATTTAGACAAATTACCACATGTGGAATTATATATGGAATTATATACATAACAAAAAAGTGTGAAACAAGTGAAAATATATCATATTCTAGGTTCTTCAAAGTAGCCACCTTTTGCTTTGATTACTGCTTTGCACACTCTTGGCATTCTCTTGATGAGCTTCAAGAGGTAGTCACCTGAAATGGTCTTCCAACAGTCTTGAAGGAGTTCCCCGAGAGATGCTTAGCACTTGTTGGCCCTTTTGCCTTCTGTCTGCGGTCCAGCTCACCCCTAAACCATCTCGATTGGGTTCAGGTCCGGTGACTGTGGAGGCCAGGTCATCTGGCGCAGCACCCCATCACTCGCCTTCTTGGTCAAATAGTCCTTGATGCCTTCAGTGTGACTCTACAATTTTCATAGTCATGAAAATAAAGAAAACTCTTTTTCGGTCCAAACTTTTGGTCTGTACTGTATATATAATATATGTGTGTGTATATATATATATATATATATATATATATATATATATATATATATATATATATATATATACACACACACACACACACACACACACACACACTAGGGGTGGCACGGTTCGCTGAAAAAAAACAACTGAACTGTTTGGTTCACCCCACACGATTCGGCACGCGCTGGGACCGCGGTTCAACTTAAATATGTCAGAGCATCTGTATGGTTTGCTGGTTGTCTATAAATAGCACGTAAAACAAACTGGGTTCAACTATTATATGTTTCTGTTGATGGATGTGCATTCTGGATTCCCAGACATAACAACAATAGCAATGAGAGGGAAAAAAACCTGGACAAACCATCCACTCTTAATCAATGTGAATTACTGCTGGAATATGAGCAGTCATCTATTTCGTCATCACCCGGGTGCTGATAGCGCACGCGCACATGAGACCTGAACAGCACACGTTACTATGTGTTTAAACTAAACTCATTTAAGCGTTGTCGGTTTAAACATTTAAAGCTGCAGTAGGTAACTTTTGTAAAAATATATTTTTTACATATTTGTTGAACCTGTCATTATGTCCTGACAGTAGAATATGAGACAGATAATCTGTGAAAAAATCAAGCTCCTCTGGCTCCTCCCAGTGGTCCTATTGCCATTTGCACTAATTAATCCGCTCCCGGTAAGAAACAACCAATCAGAGCTGCGGTCCGTAACTTTGTTTGTGTTCAAAATGTAGAAAAATTTATATAATAAGCGAGTACACCATGAATCCATTTTCCAAACCGTGTTTTTAGCTTGTCCTGAATCACTATGGTGCACCTATAATAAGTGTTTATATTCAGACTATTTTAGATTGCTTCAGGGGTACCGCGGCGGAGTAACCCAGTACCTTTGTGATTCTTTATAGACATAAACAGAGAGAAGTAGTTCCGGCTATGATGTTCTTCCGCAAGACGCAAGCAGTTCTGTTTATTAACCGCTAGAGTGTCAAAAGTTCCCTACCGCAGCTTTAAGAGCCAGAGGACGCGAGCTTGCATAAGATTTGTGCATGTTAGCAAACCCGCAAATATTAAGAGTAATATATATTTACATAGGGCATACCGAACTATATACACACACACTCACCTAAAGGATTATTAGGAACACCTGTTCAATTTCTCATTAATGCAATTATCTAATCAACCAATCACATGGCAGTAGCTTCAATGGATTTACTGGTGTGGTCCTGGTCATGACAATCTCGTGAACTCCAAACTGAATGTCAGAATGGGAAAGAAAGGTGATTTAAGAATTTTGAGCATGGCATGTTGTTGGTGCCAGACGGGCCGTTCTGAGTATTTCATAATTTGCTCAGTTACTGGGATTTTCACGCACAACCATTTCTAGGGTTTACAAAGAATGGTGTGAAAAGGGAAAAACATCCAGTATGCGTCAGTCCTGATGCTAGAGGTCAGAGGAGAATGGGCCGACTGATTCAAGCTGATTGAAGAGCAACTTTCACTGAAATAACCACTTGTTGCAACCGAGGTATGCAGCAAAGCATTTGTGAAGCCACAACACGCACAACCTTGAGGCAGATGGGCTACAACAGCAGAAGACCCCACTGGGTACCACTCATCTCCACTACAATTAGGAAAAAGAGGCTACAATTTGCACAAGCTCACCAAAATTGTACAGTATTGTTCAAAATAATAGCAGTACAATGTGACTAACCAGAATAATCAAGGTTTTTCGTATATTTTTTTATTGCTACGTGGCAAACAAGTTACCAGTAGGTTCAGTAGATTCTCAGAAAACAAATGAGACCCAGCATTCATGATATGCACGCTCTTAAGGCTGTGCAATTGGGCAATTAGTTGAATTAGTTGAAAGGGGTGTGTTCAAAAAAATAGCAGTGTGGCATTCAATCACTGAGGTCATCAATTTTGTGAAGAAACAGGTGTGAATCAGGTGGCCCCTATTTAAGGATGAAGTCAACACTTGTTGAACATGCATTTGAAAGCTGAGGAAAATGGGTCGTTCAAGACATTGTTCAGAAGAACAGCGTACTTTGATTAAAAAGTTGATTAGAGAGGGGAAAACCTATAAAGAGGTGCAAAAAATGATAGGCTGTTCAGCTAAAATGATCTCCAATGCCTTAAAATGGAGAGCAAAACCAGAGAGACGTGGAATAAAACGGAAGACAACCATCAAAATGGATAGAAGAATAACCAGAATGGCAAAGGCTCAGCCAATGATCACCTCCAGGATGATCAAAGACAGTCTGGAGTTACCTGTAAGTACTGTGACAGTTAGAAGACGTCTGTGTGAAGCTAATCTATTTTCAAGAATCCCCCGCAAAGTCCCTCTGTTAAAAAAAAAGGCATGTGCAGAAGAGGTTACAATTTGCCAAAGAACACATCAACTGGCCTAAAGAGAAATGGAGGAACATTTTGTGGACTGATGAGAGTAAAATTGTTCTTTTTGGGTCCAAGGGCCACAGGCAGTTTGTGAGACGACCCCCAAACTCTGAATTCAAGCCACAGTACACAGTGAAGACAGTGAAGCATGGAGGTGCAAGCATCATGATATGGGCATGTTTCTCCTACTATGGTGTTGGGCCTATTTATCGCATACCAGGGATCATGGATCAGTTTGCATATGTTAAAATACTTGAAGAGGTCATGTTGCCCTATGCTGAAGAGGACATGCCCTTGAAATGGTTGTTTCAACAAGTCAATGACCCAAAACACACTAGTAAACGGGCAAAGTCTTGGTTCCAAACCAACAAAATTAATGTTATGGAGTGGCCAGTCCAATCTCCAGACCTTAATCCAATTGAGAACTCGTGGGGTGATATCAAAAATGCTGTTTCTGAAGCAAAACCAAGAAATGTGAATGAATTGTGGAATGTTGTTAAAGAATCATGGAGTGGAATAACAGCTGAGAGGTGCCACAAGTTGGTTGACTCCATGCCACACAGATGTCAAGCAGTTTTAAAAAACTGTGGTCATACAACTAAATATTAGTTTAGTGATTCACAGGATTGCTAAATCCCAGAAAAAAAAAATGTTTGTACAAAATAGTTTTGAGTTTGTACAGTCAAAGGTAGACACTGCTATTTTTTTGAACACACCCCTTTCAACTAATTGCCCAATTGCACAGCCTTAAGAGCGTGCATATCATGAATGCTGGGTCTTGTTTGTTTTCTGACAATCTACTGAACCTACTGGTAACTTGTTTGCCACGTAGCAATAAAAAATATACTAAAAACCTTGATTATTCTGGTTAGTCACATTGTACTGCTATTATTTTGAACAATACTGTATAGTTGAAGACTGACAGTTGCCTGGTCTGATGAGTCTCGATTTCTGTTGAGACATTCAGATGGTAGAGTCAGAATTTGGCGTAAGCAGAATGAGAACATGGATCCATCATGCCTTGTTACCACTGTGCAGGCTGGTGTTGGTGGTGTTATGGTGTGGGGGATGTTTTCTTGGCACACTTTAGGCCCCTTAGTGCCAATTGGGCATTGTTTAAATGCCACAACCTACCTGAGCATTGTTTCTGACCATGTCCATCTCTTTATGACCACCATGTACCCATCATCTGATGGCTACTTCCAGCAGGATAATGCACCAGGTCACAAAGCTCAAATCATCTCAGACTTGTTTCTTGAACATGACAATGAGTTCACTTTACTAAAATGGCCCCCACAGTCACCAGATCTCAACCCAATAGTGCATCTTTGGGATGTGGGGGAATGGGAGTTTCGTGCCCTGGATGTGCATTCCACAAATCTCCATCAACTGCAAGATGCTATCCTATCAATATGGGCCAACATTTCTAAAGAATGCTTTCAGCACCTTGTTGAATCAACGCCACGTAGAATTAAGGCAGTTCTGAAGGTGACAGCGGGTCAAACACAGTATTAGTATGGTGTTCCTAATAATCCTTTAGTTAGTGTATACCGTAATTCCTCAAATAAAAGCCGGGGACTTAATTTACCTGAACTGCAGAATGTAATAGGCTTTTATTTGAAGCAGGCTTTTATTAGAAGCAGGCCTTTATTTCTAATTCCATCTGTTTTATAAGGAATTGTTTTAAATAAACATGTTAAATTAAAAGTGATTGCGTTCCAGTGGACAGAGATCATAACATTAGCACAGAATCAGTTCAGAATCAATCACCAAAAGAATCAGATCGGTTCAGATGCGATCTGTGTCAGTCTGCTTCATGTGAATCACGCATGCGCAGTATCATCAGCTCCTCGGTTATATATATATATATATATATATATATATATAATATATATATATATATATATATATATATATATATATATATAATGCATAAAGGTGAGTAAATAAGCTATGAAAAGATTAGGGTTAGAGTTAGGGATAGGGATATCTTTGATGTTGACATTTTTAAATTATTTTTCCGTATTCTTAGCATCCAGCCAATCTTCCTTATTCTGACACGGTAATGAAATATGAGAACACACTGTATGGCACGGTGGTTCCCTCCATGTTTATTAATCTTTTGACATTTTGGAGTTTACACACAATAGACGGACATATTGTATGCCAATAAATTCTATAATATAGGTCGGCTCTACCACCTCATTCATGAAATACTGTACGTGACACAGATATAATAAAACCATACAAATCATCCTCAAATTTATTTTTAGGATTTAAGTAATTAAGGATAATATACTTCAGTTGTTTTTAATATATTCATAAGCTTTTTTTGTCAAGTCTTAAGGCTGGTTCACACGGCAGGATAATTAGGTCGATTTTAGCACCGATTCACCCCTTCCGACAATCTTAGAATGCTCCGATTATCGTAAAATAATCTGATCAAATATTCCTGCCTTGTGTGGTGTGTTAAGACCGCTCTCCTCTGCTCGGAAGAACGTCGGGACCGCTCCGATCTCAAATCGGGGATATCCAACATGTTGGATTTATTTGGCCCGATTTCTTCTCGTGTGTGGTGTCCCCCGAGGACAAACAATCACGCAGCCTGTGGACTGTGGCGTGTAGCCAATCAGAAAGCGAGGTGACAACGTGGTGAGGAAGTACCGGGAAACAAAATCAAAACAGCCGGCGTATATAACAAATATAACAAATACAAATAAAGTCAATGGGCATAACTACATCCACAACTGCAATCCACCAGAGTACATGGAAACTAATATATGAACGTTTATTTCAACGGATATTAATCTGTGTAGTAGTACGTATTAACATTTCTATGAGATAAAACAACAACTAACTCCATATCATGATGTAGCAAGTATAGTCCATGCTCGCGTTGGTTCCACCTCTTTGACCATCGCCTTTTCTTGTTTTTCTTATGTTTTATTTCCGTTAAAAACAAAGCACAAACTATGGCTATTGCATCCTCTTCGTCCACCATGATTGTTTACTCTGAAGTCACGTTTGATCTCGAGGGATTTTGCGAGATTTCCCGTCTGACCTGGGAATGCTCGGGAGTCAAATCGGTTCATGTGTGATGTGTTGATATTGCCGTGTGGCTGCACACCACTCACTGAACAACCAAAACTGTTAGACCCGTGATTTTTTATCGCCGTGTGTGGGGTCTCTCAGGTTTGGAAAATCGGCCGACAATCTTAATTCGTCCCGTGTGAACCAGGCCTTAGGTCAAATCCGAAGTCTATTAAAATGCAACCTGGGTCCATGTCACTAATTCGAGTGCTCTTCTCTGCTTACAATTATTGAAACGCATCAGAACTTTCTCTGAAATACACATTCCTTTATGTGGCATGGGGGGAAGCTTCCAGTAATTCCAGAACCCAAACTCATCATTACACATATTTAAGAAAACCATGAATAACATAGTGGTGGGTTTTTGTTAAATGTGAGCCAAAATCATCACAATTAAAAGAACCAAAGACTTAAACTACTTCAGTTTGTGTGCACTGAATGTATTTAATACACAAGTTTCACAAATTGAGTTGAATTACTGAAATAAATGAACTTTGCCACGACATTCTAATTTATTGTGATGCACCTCTATGTGTTTAATTTCCATAGACTAATGGGGAGCAATAGCCATATCAAAATCCTCATTGGTTATTACAAGCAGGGTGATGAATGTGGTTTTATTTGAAATCTTACCAAATCTTTTGAAGAACTACGAGGTAGAGCCACAGACTGGAAGCAGCCATAGAAGTGAAGTCAGCCAAGAAGATCTGGAGGTCCACCACATGAAAAGATCTCCCAGAGTTTAGTGGCGAACTTTTCCCTGAAGACAGTTTTAAGATACCGACACAAAACCTACTAACAAACTAAAACATCTCTTATTTCACACGAAAGAATGGACTACAGACAAACTACTTTTTGTCACTAAAGAATGTTTTAAAGAATTATAATACGGATTGATAAAACAATCATAATCTCACACATATTCTTCATATTTTAGGCTGCTTTAGATGCTATCTGTATCTGACAAAATTCCACTGCATATGTAGATGAATTGGAGGAAAGGGCATGATTACAGGACACACATTTTCCACCAAACATACAAATGCTGCTGTCAGAGACATTTTAAAGCACCCATCAAAGTCATGGAAGCCTCCATGTGGGAAAAGGCTTAGCAAACCCAGTCACTCCCAGCATGACTCCTTCAGCACAGTGCCTCTTCTCTCAGCAGGTAGACCCATTCCGTTCAATCACCTTCCCTAAAAGACCACTCAAACTTTCCCCACTGTGAGCCATATGAAACGCCATGTTACCCCCTCAGAGCCTTGCTTCCATGATTTAAGAGTTACACCCACTCTAAAGGGATAATTCACTTATAAATGAAAGTTCCTTCATCATTTACTCACACTCTTGTTGTTCTAAACCTGTGTTCCAAACAAGATTAAATACCACAGACTTTCACTTGGACGCCATAGACTTTCCAAACATTGCCATTCGTTATGCACAATTTATACATATTTGGAGCAGCATGAACATGAGTGAATCATGACAGTTTTATTTTTAGGTGAGCTATCCTTTTATCATGAAGGCAGATGGTGAGGATCGATCTAAGATAAACTGGACAGTCTTTTGTACTTTTAGTAAAGATACATAACCTAATTACTGTCAAAAAAATTTTCGAAGCAGCAATATGCAAACAAACTCACCTGTATACATGCATATAAATAACTTACACCTAACTAACTCATATAGTTGTAGTTGTAGTTTTAGTTAACGACTGAAAAGTCGCTGTTTAAAAGACAGCCCAAAGAGTAGCTACTGCCTTTTAGTTTTTTAAGCATTATGACAGTTCCTTTGAAAGGATTTGTTGGTTGACACTGGCATCAGTTGCAATATTTAAAGAAGCCTGTGTAACAGCATGTGTAATCTGTTACTGCTAAGATAAATCATCCGTTTTTGGGCTCCAGGAGGATGTCTGACTCGGTTTTCTCAAGTGGGTCAAAAAGTATTCTTTGTACACCCCTAAATGGTAACCTGAGCCACAGCACAGGGGATGTCTTAAGGGGTTGCTGAGATGATGGGAAATCAGTGTGTGACAGGGGAAACTGATTTTTCAGGTTTGAAAATGCAAAGCGCACCACACTTATCTTTTTTTAATTTAGAAAAGAGCAGCATGCTGCATTTTCTTGATGTTGCTTGGCAGCCACCGCATCAGCTGTCCTGTCAGTCTAATCAAGGATTATTGTGCAAGCACTCTAGAATCTTTGGCTCGCTGTTGAACAAACTGTCATTTTAGCAGAAACGTATTTAAAAAAAAAAAAAAAAAACAGCTCCGGGTAACCCACGGGTCGCTATGATTTTGCCAAGTAAGGCATGTTCCTGGATCAACATTATTGTCCAAAAACATAGGTTTAACCAATCCCTACCCTTATACCTAACACTACCCATAATTTATTCCTAAAATTTGTGGGATAGCTGATTAAAAAGAGTGTAGAAGCACCTAACTCTGGTTGTACGCCTAAAACAGATATTTCCTGAAAATGTATATCTCAGTTCTGATTGGTTGATTGGAATGTTGGTCGAGGATCAACAAAGATTTTGATCCAGGAACATGTTGTACTTAGTGAAATCACGCTCGCCTTAACCCACGGCAGCCACCACAAGTTCCTCCTCCATCAATGTAGTCTCTGGTAATTCCATTAGTTCCAAAGGTTCCAAGCAACTATAAACATCAGACATCACCACAACAACAGCCCGCCTCTCCATTCATTCATTCATTCAAAAAAAAAAAAAAAACACGAATGATGTTGGCTGCTTTTCTGCTCAGAGTTGATTTTTAGTTATTTATCTTTCAACTTCAGGCGCTTCTACAAAAACACAAGATGCAGCAGGCAAAGCCCAGGCACATAAATAGTACACAACACGCTCACTGTCAACAGAAAACTATTCAAAAAGGCGCCTCTCACTGCATAAAGCCATTCTGTCTGATCGAGGCCAATAGCTGCAGTTCATCTGTCTTTTATACAATAAATATGACAAAAGAAAAACTCTATATTTCACTCTACAACATGCTACCACAATGAATGCATTTAAAACATATCATAAGGGGGCTATTTTTGTTATTTAAAAAAAGCACAAAGCAAACTTTTTATAATATAAAATTAAAACTTGTGCCTGACATTGTTTGGGCTGCAGTTCATAATAATTATGCTTTATTGCTCATAAATTTTTTATTTTATATATAAAAATATTATTTAGTTTAGTAAGAGAAATAGAGAAAACGATTTATCCAGTCATTTTTCATGGAACGGTCCTTAATTGCACAATTCATTACTGACTGAACTCATATTAACAACTCGGGTAAAACATGATTTCTTAAGATGGTGCCAAAATGAACAACATGGCACAAACTATGCAGTTAAAGGGGATAGTTCCAAAAACAAAGTGATACCTGCAGGACTGACAGCACAACACAAATGCATTATCATGCTTACAGTACATTAAAAATAGGCAGAGTAAAAGATTTATCTTATGATTATAAAAAATCAACATCAGAGTCGTTTAAATGAAGTGAATTGCAACTAATCTGAAATATTTATTTTTACCCAGACATACTATCCAGCCTCGAGCACAGGACAGCTTTGTTTCTTTCAGAATCATTTCTATCTGGGGACTACACACAGAGAGGAAGCTGTGATAGAGGGAATACCCTCTTGCTAATCCTCAGATTAGAGTCTGTTAACTGTGATACAGTGCTCCAGATTTGCCCAGGGGAAAAGACATGGACAAAAATCCTAATTGAAGATTTTCTAGTGAGAAGATCTCAGCCATTGCCCTTTTATGCCAGAACATGGTGGGGGGAAAATATACCGAGCTCTCATCAAAATCGTTTGAAAATTACTGCTCATTTAAAAATGAATATTCTGGTATCATTTAGTCAAATTAATATATTTAAGAGTTTAACATGTCTTTGTTCATGGACATATTTCCTACAGTAAAGCCCTTTTAGGCAATCGTGTACTTTCACTCAAATTGTCCCATAAAACAAAAGACTAGTTTTACAATGTCAGAGTTAACATTAGGAAAAATCTAATTGATATAGCCTATATACTTGATCGACTGTAAGCTATTAGGCTTCATGATTGGCTAACTTGAAATCTTTCTTTTGTTTACATTTCTGGAGATTAAACACAAAGATCTACTATATTTTCCTAAACTACAAAAGCATTTTTTCCAGAGATTATATCACCATGAGGAATTTCAGCGGACCACTTTCATCCATGCCTCCTCTTAACATCAAGTAATTGGCTGAAAGCGCCATTGCTCAGACATCACCCTCTTTACCTCTCTCTGAAGCTCTCAGTCCAACAGGGAAAGCCTGAACTCAAGAGCACTTCACTGGACTCTGTGAAAGCCATCAGTCTGAGAAGCCCTTTATTACACCCCCATAACAGCTCATATTTCCTGGAAGAGAGAGTGAGCAATGCATTTATGTGATTTAGAGATGATGTGTGGACACATACCTTTGATTCAGTCATTAATATGTAATCACATTTAACAGGAAACCATTTTCTGATAAGCTCAACTCATCATCCTTAAATGACCCACGGTGCATAATGATCAGTGGTGCATGAGCACCCCCATGTGGACATGTGTGATGTAACATATACAAGACTGGAGAAACAAGAGAACAGAAAAGACTTTATTTTAGGTTTCACTGAGAACTCAATCATAACACAGGATGAATCACACAGAGGTTCCTTCCTTGGCACATCTACTACCACAATCTGCGGAAGAAACCCACAGTGCCTTCACAGTAACATCTCTAGCTCTGTAAAACAGATTTGGGAAGATCAGTGGCACTGAGACACCGTGAGAAAAGGCATACAAAGTTACGTAGAAAGTTTGATTATTAAAGCAACTTTTATGAAATGCAACCTTGGAAATAAAAAGTATGCAAATCTTAGTCAGCTGAAGGAGGAAAAAAATCAGTCCTGGATTCCATAAATGAATTTTTCTGTGAGTTTTAATCTCAATGGTATGCAAAAACGTAAAAAATAGCTCATTTCTAGCGTATGCTTATCCAAAAATAAAACGCAAGTCAAGTTAACATATTATTTCTTACAGATAAAGGGGGCTCTCATCTACGTAAGGTCAAATATTTGCTATTCACCTCTTCAGCGTATGAACGTGAGCCCAAATCAAGTGAATGCAAACACTCAACAACAGGAAGGACACTTGTATAATTGCACAAGCTAAAATGTGTGCACTACTACTAGTAAATCATGTGACGGCTACTCAAAATAGGTCAATAAAAAGTGTGTTTTCCAAAAATCTCAAAGAATATTATTCATATGATTTACAATACCACACCCTGGCCACATGCAATGTTAGCTAAAGCTATGTATTAGAGAAGCAGTTATGCTACAGAGGCACGTCACGTCTGTAGAACTATTCACACAAGTACTTTGAAATCTCATTGGGGCATAAAGCAAGCAAGGAAATCTATGACGGTGAGATCTATTCATGTAGACAGGTCCTTAAGAGAGAGAGGAAAAACCGGAAGATCTTTCAAAATCTCATTCCCTCAAAGGATGCTGCCAAAGTAAAGCCCAAAAAGAGCCCGAACACATTTTGAAACCATCCCAACAGGAAATAGTATCGATATAAATCTATAATATATATTTATGAATCATATTTGTCATATCCACAGCTACATCAGTCGTAAAACTGTGCACACTGTATAGGTTATCTATTTATACTTAAATCAACTATATACCACACGCACATTTCACTTTTTCAGAACTTTCATATACGCCATCGCAATCAACAGATAAAAAAGGTAAAGCAATACAAATAAACTGTTGGTCTACAGCGTAAACCAATACTTTACAATATGATTTTTTTCTTCTCTATCAAAACTTCTCATGCACAGAGAGGTTTTGATATCTGTGGGAACTGGTTTGAAAATAGGCTGGGCCCTGGTGCTTTGTTAGCATGAAGGCATCTTAAAAAAGCTTCGCAGACTCCGTTTCAGAAAATAACTAGACCAAAAAGCTCACAAGGAAGACGTACTGTATACTAAAAGCCCTTATGTAGGAGTTATGCATTGTATATGTATAGTAATGCCTTCTCTGGATGCAAAAAAATTAATAAAAAAAAAAACATTTCATGGACAAAATGCATTGAACTTACTGTCTATTAAGGACTGAGGCTACTTGAAAATGGCATAACAAATGACATTCCTCATTTCTAGCACATTTAAAGAATGCAAACCCCACAGTCTTTCTAGGAAAATGACGACAGGAATCACTTACTACGAGTTCTCAAACACCTGCTTGGTTTATACTGATGGGCACGGTCTTATAGTTTTAATGGCATCCATAACGTTTGCCCAATGGAGCACAATATCAACAGAACACCCAAAAACACGAGAAAACATCGAAATGCTAACAGACATCCGCCTTTCCACATCACAATAAAGCACACGAGATTATCTGTCCTACTTACACTACCTTTAGGCTAAAGGCTGCATCTTTTATTCACGTATAACCACGTCGGCTGATGAGGCATTTGAGGTCCAAAGCAAAACTGGATGATTTTAACACCAGCATGATTTAGTTGATTTTTTGCAACAGCGATTTTACAATTAAACTGCCTTCGCTTCTCAGGCTCAGAGTGATAACCTGGTCTGCTGCTAACTTGAATGTATCTTCCACAGATCCAACATGCAAGATCCAAATGAACACATCAAAGAACACCAAAAATGGAAACGAAGGCCAAGAAACAGATAACACCTTCACACACACACACTAACTCCTCAACTCACCAGCAGGTTATCAAAACCCAAATTCTGCACTTTGAATTCAAGCAATGTCCACCACTACAGAGAGCCGATGAAAACGAGAAATGTTCGAGGCACAAGATGCTCAAAGGGAATGTCAGAAGACCGCCGATGCGTATACTCAAGAGTATGTAGCAAGTTAACTACACAGTCGCAAAATGAACGCATCGACATCATTCGTTAATGAATCCATGTCAGTCTACACACGACACATTCACTTACGAGTAGCTCAAACATTAAGGAAAGGAAAAAGTACCCAAATAGTAAGTGCGACAAGCCAAGAGCTTGGAAATGAAATGACGTCTGTCTTGTGGAGAAAGTCTTCTCAATCTCTATAAAAGGCAAGGTGCCACATCTATGGCACAGGCAAGTAAGTTACGTTACAATCACAGCTGACAGCTATCCCACTACGAAAGAGTGAGAGGTTCCCAAAGGGCAACTATATTACAGTACAACTGCACAAACTCTGGGAACAATTTTGGTTCATAAAGCAGAGTGGCTTCACGCTCAGTACAGTATTACACTGGGCACCGTAGTCTTTTTGGGCTTATGCGAGCACTGCAAAGAGCTTAGACCAACGGAGCAGGCCTCAGGGGAAAAAAAAAAATACTGCACGGGAACCACTACAGGCCGGAGAGAGCAACATGGTGAAGCAGCAACATCTGACACCTTAAAGGCCTGTGAGGTCAACAATGGCCTTGATGAAGATGGTGTCATCTCGGATGTAGGAGTTCTTGGTGTCTAGTTTGGAGAGAGGGCAGAAGAGAGGGCAGCCGCTGGCAATGTTCATGTCACTCACAGGCCTCTGGAAGGAGGAAGAGGAAATGTCTGGCCGGAAGGCATCGATGATGTGCTCCCTGTTGTTCTGATCCAGCAACATGAGGGTGACCTAAGGACCAAGATGTTGAATAAACACTTAAATAACCAAAGGGTTATTAATGGATGCAAAGCTGAAGCCAGACATTCATGATTCAGTGGAAGGAACAATAAGGACCCCATAAAAAGCACAAGCTGAGAAAACGGTCACATATTATATGTGAATAACAAACTTAAGGGTTGTCGACAAAAGAAAATGAAAAAAAAAAAAAAGTTTAAAACACATGCAGCAAGTGATCATTTTATTGCAGAATAACCCTGACAGGATGGTCTTGCTATTATTATTTAACATTTATTAAATTTATTATTACTTTATATTAGTGCCTGCCTGATGGATACAAGTTAATTTTGAGCTCGGCTTTCAATTTTGACCAGTGGATTTGAAAAATAAATGTGATAGTTTGATAAAAAAAAAAAATATATATATATATATATTTTTTTTTTTTTAATATATATATATATATATATATATATATATATATATATATATATATATATATATATATATATATATATATATATATACACATACATACATACATACATACATACATATATATATATATATATATATATATATTAAAATTTAAGATCTATTGTAAAATATTTTTCCAATTTGAAATACAATTCCTACAGTAAAGCCCTTTTAGGCAATCTTGCACTTTCACTCGAAAAAAAGATTTTTACTGTACTTTTGATCAAATAAATGCAGCTTTAATGAGTATTAGTCTTAAAAAAAAAATTTGTACATTTTACCAATCCCAAAATTAAGAACGATTTTATATTTTCCTTACACCTTAGATTTACGGAAGTGTAGTCAATGTCCAAGTATTTTCTTCTTTATTTTTTCATTCATTAATATCATTAAGTTCTTGGGGAGTCACACCACAAATTGCATTTAAGTAGTTTTAAATTAACTGACAGGTCAAAAAGAGAACGGGTGCTTCATTGAATCTGAAAAGTCTGTCCGAATTTCATTTTCATTTCACAATGTTAGAATTTGATTCGACTGACCTTCTGATTGAAAGGCCACTTAAGCAAGGCATCACTGTGTCCCCTCATCACCACGAAGAACAGAGACAAGTGCGTACCACGTCCCGTCCCGTCCCCATTCAGATAGATGCGCAAACACATCTTATAGCCATATTTGCTTGTGTAAAATGCTGTAAAACACAACAGGGCACCTTGGTGTGAGATGGCATTCATTAAGAAGTCCACATCAAAGCTGAATGATGAACTCAAGCAAGCCCTCATATTAATTCATATGTAATTGTTAAATAAAATATACTAAATACAAATACCAGGCGAGAACATAGCAGGTGCCCGTCCGGCTACAGCATCTTGTCTCTTCTTCGAGAAGTCGGAGATCTTCCATACAAATACACCATCGTACGTGGCAGCGGACATGTCCCTCATCTTTGCCTCCATCTCCACGATGGAGAGATCCCTAAGGCCTACTGTCCTCTCCAACTGCCGTACCTGCATAAAAAATCTATTATTAAAGAAAAATATATCTCAGGCTCAAAGAAATACATATCTGCTTTACATCCAACACTTTACCTTGTTGTTGAGTATCTCAATCTTGTCCTGGTCAAGCCGGTGCTGACGGTTATAGGCCTCCATGGTGGTGGCGGAGCGCTCCATCTCACGATTGAGCACACAGACAATGTTCTCAAAGGTGCTTACCTTCAGCTCCAGCTCCTGACAGTGGCGGCTGAGCTCCGCCACTTTGGTCTTCTCACTGTGTAGCTGCAGCTCCAAGGCTGCCCCAACAGCTGTAGGGAGTGGGGTGAAAGACGTACCCAGCGTCGGAGCCGGCGGTGGTGGCAGTGGCGCACAGGCCCCCTGCACGGGAGCCCCTGCTCCACTCAGCTGGCCCATCTTCAGCTCCAGCTCCCGCAGAGACTGATGCAGCTCGTGGATCTTATGGCCGGCCAGTTCCAGACTCTGAGGCTGCAGACTCTCCAGATTCACCTTGATGCCCATGATGAAGTGTAATAGAAGGTTTAAGTGCTCGTAGGAACAGGCTTGCTCATGGTCATGGATCTTCTCCTTTTCCACCTACAGGAAATCAGAGAGCCTGATGCTAAAAAAAGAAATGTTTGTGGAACCAAAATGAGTCTGAAGTCTAATGGATGGAGAAAAAGTGAGATTACCTACCGTCATATCACAGCCAACAACGTGAAATCGGCAAGGTGTTCGGAATTTGGAGCACAGTTTAATGTGGTCCACATACTGCAGAAGAGAAAAGATAGATATCCAAATAACTATTATAATTTTCAAAATCTTGGCATATATATATATATATATATATATATATATATATATATATATATATATATATATATATATATATACACACACACACACACACACACACACACACACACACACAAAATAAAGGAAAACAGCCTAAATATTACATACTTTCTCTCTGGGAATTTTTTTCTTGGCACAACCTTCACAAATCATGGGATATTTTGGGCATATCTCATCATGGGCCTAAAAAACAAAGAAATATATATTTACCGGTAGTAGTATCACGAAAACCTAAAAATGAAAGCCATGAACGAATAAAGGATTATTTACAATTTAAATGCTTGATTAATTATCCTTGCGTTATATTTAAGAAAAAACTGTTCAGTATTTTTAATGTTTGTAAGAAAATAAAGAGTCTTACCTTAATGTTTTTAAAATGAAATGGCTCCTTGCAGTATTTACAATTAAGAATCCTTTCTGGACATTCTCTCTCATTGTGACGTTCAAGCTCGTTGGCTCTTAGAAGTTCTTTGCATGATGGGCAGGGAAAGATCCTGAAGTCACACTTTCCCTCATGGTTTGCCTTTGAGAGATAAAGAACCACACAGATGGTGGATGTCATTTAAAACCATTTGCAAAATGCAAACAACACCACTTGAAAAGAAAGAAAGAAAGAAAGAAAGCAGTTTTATAAAACAGGGAAGCGACACAGAGTGCAGTACCTCATATTCTTTGATGGTGCCTGTCCAGCTGCATTCCTCATTGATGCAAACAGCTTCAAGTGCTTCAACTTCTCTTTTGGCAGCATTATCGGGAAAAGCCTAAAAAGAAATTGCATATAGTGAAAGTGAAATCTTTCAACTTTTATCAACTCATGTTTCAACTAATTACAAACAGTGAAAAATGGGTTAAGACCCGTTCACACCAAGAACTATGACCACAAAGATAAATATATTATCATTCACGCCAATGGACAATAACATTCTGTTTATTATATGCTCACAGAAAAAAAAAAAAAAAAAGTTATTTCAATAATATTGTTCCTCTGTGAGGATTTTTCTATTCTTATAGAATTACAATGTGTATTAAACATTTACTGTTATTGTTATCAATATAGTTATCATTGTCTTCAATGTATAAAAACTGACTTCCTAAAATCTGGAAAATAAAAAAAATGTCCTACTGGATTACTTAATTTATGAAAATATACTCACTCATTTAAAAACCTCTAACTTAATTATCATTATTAATAGGATTGTTCACCTAAAAATGACAATTGTGAGGACAGACTGCCTCGGTCACAATTAACTTTCATTGCATCTTTTCCCCCATAAAATGAAAGTGAATGGCCCGTAAAAGCTGTCATTCCATCCAACAAGTCAGGTTTGAAACAACTTTCACTTTCACATTTGCCACAATCCTTCTGAAAAAACTTCACAGCTTCTGCCACAAGTTCCTACAGTAACTGTACTAAAGTTCATAAAAAAATAGAACTATTGTAGTGTCGTAAAATAGTATGTTTCCCATTATTTAAGTAACTTTGTATTAGCCACCACGGTTACAAAAAAGTCTGAAATATACAAAACAAAAATGTATTGTGGTTTTACCATAGTAACAGTATTTTAGTAGATGTGTCATTGTAGTGGAAACTACAGTGATTAAGGCATTTTAATCATCACTTTATTTTCAGAAGGGCTATATCATTACTTCAAATATTTCAAGGCGATTTTCCTACCATTTAAACTGTTCTGTATAATAAAATGAATACTTACACAGCCCTGTTTCAAGATTGATGTTGCTTCTTCAAATATGTCCTCCTTTATACAGCCACTGCATTTCTGTGGTCCGGAGCTGCGATGGGAAAGGAAAGGTTTCACAAACACAGGCACACACAAGAAAAAAAAAAAAAAAAAAAAAAAAAAAAGATAAATACAAGGGCACACCACGTATAACAAAAGAGTTGATTTTGACAATAGCAAATTAGTCTGCAACAGTCTGGCTATTGTAGTTGACACCTCGGCCAGCAAAACCTGAAGCCGAACACAACCTGAAAGCCTGCATTTATTTATGTTCCCCGATCTGAAGCAACGTTTACTGTTGTACACTCATAAAATATACCATAAAAACGGCACGGAAGGCCTGACAGCTCGTGTTCATCTTTTGTAGTGTCGTGGCAGGGGGGCCATCTGACGCTTACCTCACTGCTTTATTAAAACAATAAAAACAGAAACGGTGTCCGCACTGCGCCTGAAACGGTCTCCTAAGGATTTTCAGACATATATTGCACAGATGCTTGTCCTCCAGCTTGTTGGCGAGTATTTTCTTGGGGAAGCCAGGTTTGTTGCCTTCTAATGAAGATGGTGGCGAGGGTTCCTGTGCAGCCATTATTCCCGAGCGCGCATGTGACCAGGCTCCGGAGAAGAGACACGGATCTTTCGACACATTTCACTGAAAAGGGTTTGTAAACACACCATATTTGCATTGTGTCACATGAAAGGATTAACTAATAGTTAAATACGTCTAAACATACACATGGTTTAATGTTTATACACGCAAGACAGCTGTCACAAAATAATACCATCGTCTTAATAAAGTTTTATAGTAACGTTAGCAAGGTGCGTTTACTGTTGTTGGGATCTAGGATTATTTTCAGAACAATAAATATTGTTACTTTTTAAAATCACATATGTCCTACCATTTTAAGGTCCAACGAACATTATAAAACCGCCTGCAGTGCTGTGAAACATTTTATCAAATACATTCATCGGTGTTTCCGTGTGCAGTCATAAGTATCATCATAATGTATTATGATTAATATTATTTATAGTGTTCCTCAAAAATGTGAGTAACGGTAGGCGTCGAGTTCTCTCTAGTCGATCATGGATGGTAGCGTCCACTAGAGGGCGAATGGGGACAAAAAAATATGTGAAGCTAGAAACTTTACTGTAGTAACATGACAAAAAAAATATTCTGGTATTATATATTGTTCTTTCTTTTATTAACCATCATAATAAATAATACAATAACATATAAGGTGATGCATGTTTAAAATAGCCTACAACAAAACAACAACAATAATAATAATAATTACTACTACTACTACTACTACAATTGTTGTTGTTGTTTTTCTAAAGATAAAGCAATAAATCTGAAAAATTGTTGGATTATTACATGACTGCCTAAAACCTATGATTATAATATCAACCTGTATGATATAATTATTTCTGATGTAAAAAAAAAAAAATAATAATAATAAAAAAATGTTTTAATAAAATTAATAAAACCCAGTAGAGGTACTTTACACCATTACTGATTTATCGCTATTTGCTGTGTGTGTGTGTGTGTGTGTGTGTGTGTGTGTGTGTGTATACCGTATATAATTTGTATTTTTTGCCGAGCATCTTGGTCTTTTATTTTGAAAAAAGATTTATATCTTCGTCATCATCTGTCAGTCTTGCTGTTTTGTTTTCACGGCTACGGACGCTTGTTGATGCTGTGGCACGGAACGACAGCTGAACGGATACTTAGCTGTCACATCTCTATCTCAGGACAGTAGCAGTTTATTACTTGTTTCTGTGTAGATGTACACAGTGTAATGACTCGAATCTCATGATCTAGTTACTGTAAGTGTGCGTTATAGTTGGCACTCTTCGAGACAGCAGCCCAAGCATTTAGATTACATTAAGACTTCAAAGCAGCTATTTAAAATACCCTGGTGCCTATTCAGATTTGTGGACAAAACACTGTTGACTGTCTTCATTTCATTGAATAATTAATTTAAGGCTCACTCGTTCTGGGACCGAGAACAAGGACGAAAAGTGCTATTAGTTTACTTCTCTACCGAAACCGCAGCTTCAGGTGGTCGCTTACAGCTTCAACATTAATAAGGTACCGTTAACGTTAAGTGTCTAATGTTAGTATGTCTAATTTGAGCTGATTTAAGGAGGAAAACAGTAAGTATAAATGACATGAAGCGGTGGATTAAGTTTGTTTAATGTTTTTACGTAATGATTCATTTAAAAGTTGAAGGAGAGCGAAGTACAATCTTCGGTGTATGTTCCCCCTTTACAATCTATATCTTATTAAGGAAATTTTCTTTAGTTTAAGCCAGAAACGATTTTATATACAGTATGTGTTTCATGGAGTCAGGTATGTGCTTGATGAGTTTCTCTTTTCCACACAGACTATGGCCGAGGACAACACCCAGTTTTGCAGTAATTGGTAAGTTAAGTAAAAATAAATACATTTAAATAAGTGAAAGTCATGTCGTCATTTCTCGTGCCCGCATGCTTTTTCCCCACGTAAAGCACAAAAGAGGATGTAAGTCAGAATGACAGTTTCAGTCACCATTCACATTCATGTCATCATAAAACACTTTTTCAAATGAAAAAATGGAATATCTTGAGGGTGAGGACATAGTTTTTATTTTTGAGTGAACTATTCTTTTAGGATAAGGAATGCTGTTATTTAGTTTCGTTTTATCAGAAAACCTTTGGCTTTCACTTAGGCGTGTTACGAGTTGCCAGTCCCTCCCATCAGTCGTTCTGGCTGTACTGCAGTCAGTGTTTGGATGACACACTTTTATCCAAAGCAACTGTGTTATCATTTTACAGTGACAGCTTCCCAGGAGTAACCATCAGTTTAGTCAAGCACACAAGGGCTATTGTGATTTTTATAGAACTGGTATTGTGTCAGCCAACTGACCATGATATGCTCTCTGTCTCTAGCAAGCATGATATTCCAGAATCCAACTTTACAACACACGAGATCCATTGTCGGCGGAATATTGCTCTTTGTGAGGTGTGCCAGGAGCCTTTTCCTCATGCTGAGCTTGTGCAGCACAAAGAGATGGACCATGCAGAGGTACGATCCGGCCATGATGTATGATTAAATGACTGTGTATTTGGACATGAATAAAAAAAACTTTGAAAAAAAATCTTCTGAAAAAAAAAAAAAAAAGTCAGCAAATACTCTGTAGGTTGTGAGAATTTTAGATTTTTTTTTTCTTCAGTTTACTGTCCCTAATATTTATCTTTATTCTGCATTACACAGACAAACATACAAAATATTTTGAAGATTAGTTTTCTTTGTAATGTCTGTACAATGAGTCAAAACAGTAATGATAAAAAAGGTAACACTTTATTTTAAGGTGTCCTTGTTACAAGTTACATGTACTTATCTACTATTATAATAATTAATTAGGCATAATTACATTCAACGGTCCCGTAGTATAATATAAAATAAACACTGCAATATTTTATTACAAAATAGAATCATCAATTTTGATTTGATATTGATTTTAAAGGGATAGTTCACCCTAAACAAAGGTGTCCTTGTTACCGTGTAATTATACATTTAAGTACGGAGTAATATTAATTAACTACATTTATTTATCCATGCATGTCATTATAATTTTTTTTTATTAATCTGTCCTTGTAATCTTTAATCAAAAACATGAACTTAATCTCCCTCTTGCAACGAGATCTCTTCTTGCAACCTGTCACTCATATGAGATCACAGCAATTAGCAATTAACCGTGATCCAATTAATTCCAGACAAACACAAGTCCAGCCCTACTTCTATCTTGTAGAAGACTTTTCACTCACAAATATAAAACAATTGAAAAGACAATCACAATTTTTGCTTCGTGCCGCCTTTAAGATTGTAGAATATATTAAACAACAGCCTTGTTTTAAATAGCATTAACTTACATATAGCATCCATGTTACTTGTATTGCAGAATGAAACTGAAAACGACTTGTTCTTCTCCCTAGGCTGCTAAATTGAAGGTTTATAAAATCTTAACCTCTTTTACAGGAACAGTGCAAATGTGGATTAAAGATAGAGAAAAGATTCATGGAGGTCCACCAGGTACAATATGAACAGTTATGCACATTGCTGTTTTCATTGATGAGTTCTGTAGATTTTAAGACTTTATTTTACCCCTCTCAGAGGTCGGAGTGCATTCATCGACTGGTCCCGTGTCAGTTCTGTGATTTGGAGGTGGCCTCCTTTCAGGCTAAAGAGCACGAGGATTACTGTGGGACCCGCACCGAGCCCTGCCCCATCTGCAAGTGTAACGTTATGCTGAGAGAACAACACATCCATCCAGCCCTGTGCGGAAGTCTGACACCACCTCAGGAGAGGCACAGCAGTAGGGCAGTGCCCCAGTCTCCTGGAGCATGGTTTGAAGGGCATTCAATCCATAACCTAATACACAATAATAACAGCACGGGGGCAGCAGAACGCAGGGGTCCACCACGAGCCTTGGAGGACAGACTACACAACAGCACCAGTGGAACAGTGAGGGGAGGAACCAGGAGAAACGCAGAAACAAGGAACAATGATTTTGCTTATTGTATGTATCAGTCTGGCTGTTTTAGTTCTTATTCACAAAAATTTGAAATAGATGATATAGCCTTGACAGACATTTTTTTTTTAATTGATCAAGTCTGTTGATATTGGATATCTACTTGTGAATTTCCTCTGTTTACATTTAAGCCCCTTTCACACTGCACGTCGGACCCGGCATATTGCCGGAACATTGCCGGGTCGCCTTCTGTGTGAAAGCAACCGCGTCCCGGGATTGATTCCCGCATTGAACCCGGATCGGGGACCTAGTAACATTGCAGGGTTCAACCCGGAACGAGCGCTGTGTGAACAAAAGCCAGATCTAATGCCGTGTCGAAGTGATGACGCGTGTTATCACGCGACTCTTTTACCGGCTGTTTTGAAGGAAGATCAACGTTCGCGCCGAAAAAATATGTGCAAACTGTAATGAAGTAAAGATCAGTTGTTCCTCACTTTCCGCGCTGACGCAGAAATCGTCTGCTTGCTTCAGTGAAAGTATAACGTGCCTAACGTTTTCGACTCGTACATTACACGTCACTCCCTAATGTCACGTGTCGTTATGGGATCTTCACGGGTTGTGTATGAAAGCACGCACATATCCCGTGTCATCACTGGCAGTGTGAAAGTGCAAAATCTAGCGACCCGGGAACAATTGCCAGAAACATACCCGTGTATTTGCCGGAATGGCAGTCTGAAAGGGGCTTTATAGGAACTTTACACTGCAAATGAGGCACAGAAATGTGTCTGAATTTTGCAATTAGGCGTCTTTACTCTTTGTAATGCTCCTCAGATGTGGCATGAATACATTTACACGGCAATTAAAACTACATTTACTAGGGTTATATTAGGGGCTGAGGTGCGTCAGAGCAGTAATCATTTAATCTGGCTTTTATGATGCATTGCGTCTTCACACAGAATACTGAGCAGGCAAAGAAGGTGTGTAAAGATGCCTTTAGATTACTTTTGTTGTTATCTAACACTTGAAGTTAATATTTAAAAACTACTACGAACTGCATAAATGGGAAATGTAATGTAAAAAAAAACATAGTGTACATTTAAATATTGACCATAACATTGAATTGATCGTTGTCGTGAGTCAATTGAGTTGTCATGTCAGTTCATCCCTATAATAAACATAATGGATTTTTAATTGGTTTCAAACATGTTGTTGAAAACGGTGGGAGCTTTCATCAGATATTAACAGGATGCTCGAGCAAAAAAAAACTAACCTTCCCCTCTGCTCATTTCCTCAGTGTTGGATCAGGAAACAGAGCTGGGGAACAACAACAACAACCTTCTGTGGTCTCTGGGACAAGTGCCAGACTATGAGTCCTCCAGTCTGGACTACATGCTGGCCCTCAGCCTGCAGAGTGAAGGTGACTTGGAGGACCCCCGTCAGGAGGGCGTGTGGACTGATGTGTGGGACCGTCATCTGGGAAGGACACCAGCCCATAGCAATCTTACTTCCCAGCTCTCCTCCAACACTAAAACCAACTGCACTGAGGCCCCCCCTAAAATCAATTCAACCGTGGTCCACAGCCCCCGCTCAAACATCATGCTACCTTGTGAGTTCTGTGAAGAGCTCTTTCCAGAGGAAGACCTTATCTTACACCAGGTAAGTGATGAGGCCCAAATCATCCAATCACGTCACACTCCCTCTGTGCCTGATATTTAAGCCAGGCCTCTTTTGTCTTGACGTTGCATCAGCCACAGTGGTATTTGAGTATCTCCTCACGTCTGTGTTAACGGACAACACAAGCCATGTTCTTCATGGCAGGCTATTGTAACGTCAGCACTGATGTTGAATATCACACTTCATTCCTTGTTGTCAGATCTCTTATTGTTTCCTAATGTGGAGTGTAGTTTCCATGGGAACCTCCTCGAATTTCAGCTGAACCCTGTGTCAGATTCTTCTCCTCTTTCTGAGGTCATAGAGGAGGGGTGTGTTATGTTTTGGATTTTTGCCTTTAGTGGCCAGCATTAATGAAATATTCGTTTTTTTGTCTTCTAGACCGGCTGCAGCCCAGCCTCTGCTATTGCTTCCTTCAGTAAACAAGCTCCTTCTCTTCAGTATGAAGAAATCATCACTCAAGGGGCTAGTCATGTCATTCCTCCCCGTACACCTAGTTCACCCACCCTGCCCCTCTCCGTTTCGCCGCTGTCCTACAGTTCCTCCTCCAGCCCAGCTGAGGGCGACGTACTCATTCCTTGTGAGTTTTGTGGCGTTGCCTTGGAAGAGGATGTGCTCTTTCACCATCAGGTATAACAACCTGTGTGTTTTTCTCCACTACATAACCGGTCTTACAAATAAAATTTTACATATATGACACGTAGAATCAAAGATACTGAACAGCAACAAGAAATATTAAATCTAAAATTTATAAAGGCAAAATTTATAAAGATGACTGTAGGACATTTTTGTTACACATATAGGTTAAAAATCTGTAAAAAAAATGGCACTAAATCATTTTGTAATGACAGGAAATGTTTGTCCACACATTCTGTTCTGAGATGTTTTATATGGATTCAAGTCAGGCACTGTATATTTGTAACATTCTAAATGTGAATGTAACCCCAAATTAATATTTTTTTCAGTTCAAATTAATTTCTTGTTTTAAAACATTGTGGGAAAACATACATAGTTTTGTAAAGAAGAAGCTTAATAAATGTTATGATAGATATTTACAAAAGAATGCTATTTAATATAATTTATGTCTGTGTAAACAGGGTGCGCAGAGGTACGCAAATACATATGTTGACAGGCAGGTGGTACAGCCTATCGTAGTCCTCGGACCGAGAGATATGATTGGGCAAACATTTTATGGTCCTATGCCTTCCACATACGATATAAATATATAAAAATATAAATATAAAAATGCTTTTGAACCGAATCGCCTACCCTGCCTCTAAGAAATGTATAAAAACTATTAAAGTATTTTAGAAAAATTTCAATTTGGCTTGTAAATTTCCCTTGGGTTTATATCTAATATGTTTTGTATCACTCATTATTTTTTCTGCAAGTATGTTTATACACTTTTTTTTTTTAAAGTAGAGCAGAAATGAAACTCTTTAGGTTTATTAAAGTTCATTAACTGTTTAGGACAAGTGTGACCTCCGACCCCAGACAGCTTATTCAATCGACGGATTGTCTCCACTGAAACTACACCACACCACCAAAGAGGCCCACGAGAGGCAGAGAAGGGTCAGACATCAAGGTGAGCCACCAGAATAGATGAACACAACCTCATCTTGTAATCTACTTATTAATTTTACTACTTATTTACCAAATAAATACAGTATGTAGTAAGTCATACCTCAGTATCTTACTGCAGCTGACCCTGATGAGGAGCTCCTGCAGCAGATGGCTCACGGGTGGCAGAAAGGCACCTCAGGTTTGGACCAGTGGCCGCCCTCAGCCTACAACTGCACAAAGATCACGAATGCTGAGCAGCAGGTGAAGAGCAGGAGCCAAAGTCACAGAGCAGTAGAAGCCAACACATACCTCAGTGACAGCCTCAAGCCCCTTTCTACAACCACTTCAGGGTATGCTTAAATATTCATCTGAAATCATTTCTATGTACACATAGGATACAAGGTTAAGGGAAAATATGGAAAAAACTATAAGGTCCTTATTGTGTTTACTAAAATTTTTTTTTTTTATTTTATTCCCATGACAGACCTCCACAAAGAGGAATACTGGAGGGCCGAAGGAGTGATAAAAACACAGAGACACCGAAGGTATGTATGTTAACTGTTACAGGAACATAAAACTAATTTTGGAAGAGACCTGCATGCAGAATATACTAGATGATGTTATCAGATATTTGATTCTACTAATACTTTTTGACCTGTTCTACATTACATTTTTATCTCCAGGTGCCTAAAAAACATAATGTTGAAAAAGAGGAGTAGAAAAGGGGAAAGAGTCTCACCAATCTTCTGAGTCCCTGTAATTTAAAGCAGTGACCTGTTATTACTGTCTATAGTCTATTATGTTTACATGTCCAGGTGAATTGATCAATTCTGTGGCTTGTATTTCTTTAATTGAACTAGGATTTTTTTTCTTCATTTAATTTTTTCTATGGTGTTTGTATGCGATTTTAAATGTTGTTTTGAGCTTTGCTATATTTTCTTTGTTTCAAAGACGTTGGAAAATGTTTTTATTTTAATTTACACACATTACAGTATAAATATAGAAACTCTCATAACACTTTACTGTATTGTTTTATACATAAGTTAATGCACTAGTTAACATAAACGTTAAGCAATGCTGCATTTATTAATCCTGGTTAATATTATTTTTACATAAACATTTTAACATTAACCATTTTGTTTGTTAATATTATTAGTTCATAATGCATTGTGAACTAATAATGCACTAATGACCAATATTATGCTTATGTATTTTTATTAACAATGATTAATAAATGCTGAAAATTACTGAATGCATTCAGTAATGTTACAGAACTGTATTGTGAAGTGCTGCAGAAATAACACATTTTTATTTGATCCTGAGTGTGACAGTTTTACAATGTACAAAAAAAAAAATTAAACCTTTTCATTGTTAGGCTGTCTGTATGCTGTCAAAATTGGTTATGTTATTAATCTGAAAGTTTATCTTCCTGTAGTGAACACATCTTTTCAATAAAAAAGATTTGCTGTGGCTGACAGTTATTGTTGTTGTTGTTTTTTTTTTCTATTATTTGGACTCCTATGTAACAGTATATTCTCTGTCATGAGTTAGAAAGCTTCTGGCCACTGTACTGTTTACCCTTTTTAGTTAGTAATTGAAGCATTTTCTACTAAACAAAAAAGTAAACAGAGCAAAGGTTGGTTTCTGATCAAATTTCAGGACAAACTGTAGACTTTCTATAACTCAGTCCAGCTTTGGGGAAAAAGACCGCAGCTGCCTGGACAGGTGAGAAATTTGTTTACACAGTTATATAGGATAGAACTTAATAAATGGTTAAAGTTGATCTATAAGGAAACTGGAAAACAGAAATATAGATTATTTCTTTAGCGTAGCACTGATTTGAAGTGTAGGGATTTTGCTGCATCTCTGTATTACCAAGATGTTGTACAACCCTTTCTGTTACATTTCCTTAGGACCTAAATTCATCTATTGGCTCGACTTGAAAAGGAATCATGCAAAGGAACATCATATTCTTGTGGATTTGTGCTTTTGCAGTGGTTCTTGGAAATCAAGAGACTTTACCACAACCTTCCATCAGCGATAAACTCCCGTCATTGATAAAGATGAACAACGATTTTGCTTTTCACCTGTACAAGAGGCTTGTAGAAATGCCCGACTATCAGTCCAAGAATATCTTCTTCTCTCCCCTCAGTGTGTCCATGGCCCTTTCTGCGCTGTGTTTAGGAGCCGGTGGTGAAACTAAAGAGCAGCTTCTCAGTGGCATCGGCCATAACAGCTCTATCTTCAGCACTGAAGAAATGCACCAGATGTTCCACAGTCTCCTAGAAGAAATCGACAAGAGGACAGGGGTGGACATTGATGTCGGTAGTGCTCTATATGTAAGTGACAAATCCAAGCCTCTTCCTAAATTCCTGGAGAACATGAAGGAGTTTTACCACTCCGACGGCTTCGCTGTGGATTTCGGTGTCAAAGAAACAATGGAGCAAATTAACACATATGTGAAAGAAAAAACTCATGGGAAAATAGATCGAGCTGTTGATTCTCTAGATCCTAATACTGTCATGTTCCTTCTCACCTACATATATTTTAAAGGTAAGTATGCACACATAATTTAGTCACAAACTCCAGTAGATTATCTGTACTGTCTGTCTATAACCATTTCTTTATTTTTTCAAGGACAATGGGACATGCCGTTTAACCCAAACAGAACCCATGAGGGTAGATTTCATGTGGACAATGAGACCACCGTTCCAGTACAAATGATGAACCAAAATGAACGCCTCAAGTTTTATCATGACGTTGAACTCTCTACTAAAGTTCTCTGTCTAGACTACAATGACTCTTTCTCCATGTATCTGGCTTTGCCAGATAAAAACGAAGATCAGACAATCCGAGATCTGGAGAGGGTCGTCTCTGGACAGCACATTGAAAAATGGAGGGGGGCTGTCCAGAAAAGGTAAAAATAAATAAATCAATCAAGATACTGTATTTCAAAGTCATCTCTATTAATTTTCTCTGTTCATTAAATGTTTTAGATGTCCGAATATCTCTTTAGCCTTAGTGTCTTATCATGGACCTTGAATCACAATCACCTCTTTTCTGTAAACCGTGTCACTCCGTATTCATCCTTCAGAGAACTCGACATCTATGTACCCAAGCTGTCTCTGAAAACAGACTATACCCTTAACGATATTTTGAAGGGAATGGGAATAATGGACATGTTTACACATAGAGCTGACTTCTCAGGAATTTCGGAAGACAACTTCTATGTTTCAAAGGTAAAGACACATATCAGTTTCTTAATAATGTTTCGAAAGTGACCAGTAATTCAAACAGCAAAAATTCTTTCGCTATTTCACTTTTAGGTTTCGCATAAAGCCACCCTAGATGTGGATGAGGAAGGAACTACCGCAGCAGCAGTGACCACGATTGGAATCAAACTTGCTATGTCACCAAGGATATTCCGTATTGACCGTCCATTCATGATCTTCATCACTGACCAAACAAACGACCACATCCTCTTCCTTGGAAAAGTGGTCAACCCGGCAGTGATGTGATGATGTGACATTCAAGATTTATCCAGCAGATGCCATCATTTTGACAACGTTTTAGAATTTTCATAAGACAGCTGCTGGCGTTACATACTGTATGAAGATGGCAGCTCTTCTTTAATAGTTAATGTCAGCTTCTGTTATGGCTAAACTAAATGGAATAGTTGCAAAGATGTCTTCAAAAGATTTAAGTAAAATGAGAAAAAAGCAACTGGCCACACCTGTTATTTTGTATCTTTCTAGCAAATTTCTGCTATCGCTTATTCACCAATTTTACTGTTTTACTCAGTTCTGACTATAAAGTAAGAAAAAAAACTGTTCTCTAACTGTGAATTATAAATATGTGGAAAATGCTTGTTATAAAGTAAAGTTGGTTTTACTGAAACAAAAGTAAGCCAGAGTGTGGAACGACACTTAAGGGAAGAGACCAGTAGAGACTGGTAATAAATATGTCAATTCACATAGAACATTAAACAAAAACAATTTACAGGTAGGACATATATGCAAGTGTGGAAACTACTGAAGCAGTCACTGTAGTGTTGCACACTTGCAAAGTATTGCAATCAGTTAATATATACAGATAAACAATGAAGAGTGAGCAGCACGTCATTCCCATTGAAATGCAAAAAAATGATGGTGTGTCAAAAAAAAAAAAAAAAAAAAAAATTGTACACACAATAGTTGTGTGTCATTCCTGTATGAATCAGTGTTTTGAATGAATTGGTTCAGTCGTTTATAGACAGCCCCTTGTTTTGTTCCTATATCAGTGTTTCGAACTAATAGACTGCTAATTCATTTGAGTTTTTGACAGGGAAGGAACAAGGCACTGGCTTCTGATTGTAGCAGCTTTAAAAATTGATTTCGCAGTTGCATTCGGCTCTGGTTCTAGCCCTGCTTTATAACTGCTCAGGATCAGGAAATCATGAGTTCAATACTGTGCCACCCTGGGTGACCTAATCAATTTCTACTATACAATAACTTATTCAATAACTTATACAATAACGATTTACGCACCGCCCTCACCTCCCTGTCGCATGTGAATGCCACATTGCTGTGCATACTACGTTGGTTGTAATATGTTGCTTATAATGTCAGTTAGATCCAGTGAAACCATTTATTAATTGAATTAAATTCTTTTTCTGTTGGTAACATGCCAAGGAGAAAAAAGTAGAACTTGAAACATAGGGAAAACAGCTTAGTGAAAAGCATTTATGGTTTTAAAGCAAATAGAAAAGCCTTTTTTGTTGTTGTTGTTTCGAGCAGCTGCATTCCTCTTGGTCAAAGATGAAAAAAATGGGATTTACAATAAAAAGTGATTTACAAAATAATTTTGCCTTAGATTTTTTTTAAATAATGAGTAACATCTCTATTAAGTGAATGTGCAATTTTTTTATGATAGTAAGTTTTACCATGTTATTACAACATAACCACATTTTATTAATTTGAAAAATGTGAAATTATTTGAAATTTAAATCTTGTAAAAGAACTACAGCAAAAAACAGTTTGATGCAAGAAAATATATTTTTATCAATATGCGAGAAATTGTATTTGAATGTTAGCAGTATTGACTTCAAAGGATTTCATTAAATTCCTTTGAACAAGACTCAAAACGGTCTACATTTATAACCTACACATTTAAAACATCATTATTACTCTAAAATTGTTCATGTAAATGTTAAGTGTAAGTTAAAAGTTAAGTTCTGTAAGAGGTCTTATGATATTGATATAACATAAATGGTGCTTGACTCTGGTGTTCATGAAAGAGTGGGAACCCTGTTAGTGAAATAAGTAAAATAGCACAAAAATCCCTAATGTGTGATTATAAAGGTCACTCCTGATTCCTAATTAATCTAAACTGGTCTCAAATAATTATGAGTGATTATTTGCTGTTTGAAGAAAGCTATGAGTTTTTTTCCACTGCATTTTGTGTGTGATTTTTTTTCACTATGCTAATCAAAAAGCAATGAAAAGACATTTTTTTTTTATAGTGGTTTGGCTATATTTGTTCACAGTGCGGACAGCACTTGCATTGCGTGTTATGTGTTTATTTCAACAGTAAGTGGATCAATATCTCTTCTTTATCACACACACAAAAAAAGCATTAAAATACTACATTTTTTATTTAAAAGATATACTAAAATATACTACATAATGAAAAAGGGATGGCAAATATATCAAGTACATATCAGCTCTCATCTTATCAGTGTGGTTGAACACTGCAAATGTTTGACTCCACAGATTTGAGTCCATTTTTTGTAGTTAATAATTAGTTTTCTTTGCAGAGAAAAAAAGTAAACAGATTAAAGGTTGTTTAATGATCAAACTTAAGGCCATGAGCTCAATAATTCAGTCCAGTTTGGGCTAATTGAAAAAGCAGCAGTGTGGAAAGGTGCAACATTTCTGTGTTCACAAGATGAATCTACAAATTCTAAAATGTTTAAAATCCAAATAATACGGTTTTATAAATATGTAAAGTTGATCTGTTAGAAGAACAAAGTGGTCTTGAGCATTTGCTGCATTTCTGTCAATAAAATATTTCAAAACTGTTTCTATTAAGTTTCCTCATATTCTTTTGCCAGAGGAACTGGTCTTCCTTTCAAAGGTAAAATTTCTAGATCACATTCTAATTTATCATTTAAAATGAACTAAAATATTTTATTTATAAAAAGCATTTTTTTAAGAGGACTCACTTTGATTCACTTTCAGACAGCTTGTTATATATGTGATGACTAATTGGAAAGATGTGCTGTAAAAAGTAAAGTAAAATTCAAATATGGTCAATAGACTTTGTAATAAATTAATTTCTAGACTAAAATCTAAAGAATAAGACTAACAAACAAAGTAGTTAGATTCAGATTTGTGTTACAGTAGGCTTGGTGCTTCTCCTCCCGAAAGTGTTGTCAATCAACCTTGAGAACATTGGAAGATCAAAATATTATGAATTCTATTTTTGATTAATTTTGAATGACAACATACAGTGCGTTAAGAGTAGCCCCATCCAAACAAATTCCTCATGTGGAACAATCTGCTGTACAAAACCAGACTCTCACTGCAGTTACACTGAACGTTACATTTCTGGTAAATAAGGAGGGATACTGACCGGATACTTAAAGGCACAATATGTAAAAAAAAAAATTATTAAAATATCCAAAAACCACTAGAACAGTGTTATATATTTTGCTTACTTGTGTATCCAGATAGTGTTGCCTGCCAATGACGTCATAATCCCTTGATTTCTGGTTTTGTTTTGTAGGAAACATGGAAACACCAAAGACACTTTAATATGATGTGCATTTTAATAGACCTGTGACGACTGCGAAGAGTAGGATTCAACATTCATCTCCTTCAGGAGTGGAGTGTGGACCATTGATGGAATTGGAAGAACTAAATAAAAACTTCTGGGGAAGTCGTGGCCTAATGGTTAGAGAGTTGGACTCGCAATTGAAGGGTTGTGAGTTTGAGTCTCGGGCCGGCAGGAATTGTGGGTGGGGGGAGTGCATGAACAGTGCTCTCTTCACCTTCAATTCCACGACTTTGAACCCCCAACTGCTCCCCGGGCATAAATGGCTGCCCACTGCTCCGTGTGTGTTCACTACTGTGTGTGTGTGCACTTTGGATGGGTTAAATGCAGAGCACGAATTCTGAGTATGGGTCACCATACTTGGCTGAATGTCATGTCACGTACCAAAGAAAGACGGTGGACTCCGCCCAATCTTGGATCTGAGACCACTGAATCCCATTTGAAATGATCAAACGACGAAGTCTCTCACACATCAGACCGAGAGACTGGATTATCTCTGTGGATTAAAGGGATGCTTATTTTGCAGATCGACACCTCCTCTCCATCCGGGCAGCACATGTCCCCGGATGCCTGAATTACAGTGCGGATTTACTGTCAAGGGGCAGAGCAATCCATGGGGAGTGGAGATTACACCCTTTGACAGTCAATATGATTTGGAGTGTATTCGGCAGGGCGGAGGTGGATCTCTTCGCACCAGCAGTGAACACTCACTGTCCGCTGTTTTATTCACTGACACACTCTGGATGCACTAGCTCACAGCTGGCCGAAAGTACGCTTTTTTAAACTTCTGCCTGGCATACTTTGCTAAATCAGGGAGGAAAGGGAATCTGTTCTGTTAGTGGCACCAAAACGGCCAAATAAACTGGTGAGATTATGGTAGATCCCCCACCCCCCAACCACCCCAAACATCAAGCCCATTTTGATGTAGATGAGGAAGGAGTAGAAAGACCAGACTTTGGGATATAATCTCCAGGAAAAACTACCAGTTTAAAGATTTGATCATCCATTCATGATCATTACTGTCGACCCGATAAATGGCAACCTCCTTTACGTGGGAAAAATTGTCAGTTCAATCGAACAACAGTGATGTGACATTCGAGATGTCATACTGTAACTGACATTAAGTTGCCATGATTATGTACATTATGTAATAATGACGAAGTGTTGTAACAAGTACAGCTATTGCTATAAACATTTTAGCATGTTACTGTCCACAAACGCATAGTCAGCATGCATTATTAAATCTTTATAAAGTCTCATGTGTCAGTGTGAACAGGCTGAACTTCCTTATACTTAGGAAAAGGCACATAAAAAGGCTAATTTTTATGTTTCTCATGTAAGTGTCTCATTTAAATGTCTTTATACAAAACACCTGACAGATTTAATACCGAAAACAGGACACTATTATTTGAGCTGATATAAATATTTATTTCTTCTTTATATATTCCATCTTTACATGCATGTCAGGCAATATCAGTAGCTGAAAAAGGTTTATTGGGCTCAACTAAAGACCATCATGACTTATTCTGAAGTGTAAGTCATATCAGAGTCAACATCCCCACAATGACTGTCTGACAAAACTAGTAGAGGATGTTAAAGGAGGCACATTTCAAATTTTAAGGGCTTTGCTTTGCCCCAATGCAACATCGAAAGAATGATGACACTGCCACAGTTTTTGATTACAAGATTCAAAGGAATAAGGTCCAGAGGAACCTGAACAGCTCCCCAGTAGGAATTACAGAAAACGCTGCACAGAAACTGGATGCTTTTGGCAGATTTCCTGAGAAACAGCAGCGGGCGACACACGCTCCAGAATCAAACTATATCACGCCACCGTTAGTGATCTAGCATAGAGGTTACCGCACACAGATTGGAGAATCCTGGCCTGTACACAATAGCAGCTATATACAATGTGTTACACTGCAGATCAGATCTTTTTGTTTTTGCTGGGTTTGTTAAAAAAAAAAAGAAATTCAATTTCATATGTGTTTTTGTTCTAACCAGAAATGCACACTGACTGTCATGCATAGTAGGACCGTTCTGATTATACAGAGGCTACATACTATCATTTAGGGTTATTTTTGTGAGCACAATTATAAAAAAATATTAAAATCACCATCGGCATTTAAAAAAATACAGTCACAGACGAATTTGGTAGATATGCTAATTGTCTCATTTACGTTGCTCCTCAAGGTTCATCAACTTCCACGTCCATTCTAAATATGACTAGTGTTTGCAGGCTAGATATGTTCAAACAGTTAATTCTTTAAATATGTTTCCTTTCCATTGCACAGTATTCACAATATACTACAGAAGACGTCATGACAGAACTGATATTAAAAGAGTCTGGTCTCAAGAGCAGATCATGTTCAAGCTTTTTAAAAGCACTGAGGTTTCCCAGGCTCTTACGTACAGTGTGTTTACAGTGGACATTACTATCAAACAGGTCCAGAAGACGGAAAGAAAGAGACACTAACTGTGCATGATTATACAGGATGGGTGCAACTCTTGATCCGAAATCCATGCAACGCTTTTACACATTTGCTGTTAAACCGAAAGCTACTACAGCGCAGGGTCCTGGTCCTTAGAAAGGATGCTTTTGAATGTGTGAATCAACAAAGTGAATTATTTCTGTCAGTGCTGCAATGCATTCTGTTTTCGGTTCATGGATGAAAGCTGCATTTATCAGCACAAATTAAAAATCCTCTCAAATGTCCACACGAACCATGCTGCAAGTGCAGATGACTTTTGTGACCTTGCATTAATGGATCAGATGAAGAAAGCACACCATTGGGATTTCATGCGTGGAGTGATGCGTCCTCTGAGTACTCGTGTCTAGTTGTAACTTCTCTGCAGGTGAAGATGAAAGGTGGAGTCATCAAACAGTGGATTCTTCACTTCCATTTCCCCGGTCTGGAAAGAGAAAGACACTTTCAAACACCACGGCACTACAGGAGACTTCAAACTGTAGCACAGTGGGTGAATTATAATAATACTATCGATTACACCTACAGGAGTCGTGATTTATGACAGCGATAGGGGAGATCTCTCTCTTACACATAAAGTGATCCACCACTCTCAGAATAATGAAAAGTATTGCTCTTACTGGGGCAAGTCCTGGGCACTCATACACAGTGAAGTCTCCGTCTTCATTTTCCTCATCTGAAGTGGCTCCTGACTCAGGAATCTTGGAATCACTTCGTTGCCTGCATGAGAACAAAACACATAAGGCATTCCACTGAGTTTTTAATAATTATGTAAATAATACATGAGGCTGATGTATTTAACCTGATCAGTTATAGCCACGTTCATGGGACCTCACATTATTTCTTTTTGACCTACCTATTTACAAATAAATTAAGACTCAGAGCTTTAAAGATTGTTTTATTGATGATGCGCATACAGTACTTTTTTTTTTCTTTAGTATCTATCAAGATATATTTTCCATTTCACTTATTTAAAAGAAAGTTGGGTATGTATAATTTCTCATATTCAAGTGTTCCAATATTCATAACAGGCCTACATGTGTTAAATTGTTAAATGACTGTGGGATAAGAAATATTGTTATGCGTTTTCAAATTTTCAGAGTAGATGACAAACACCATAACGTTTCAAGTTTGGGATCTTTTTTTGTTTTTGAAAGTCTCTTGCTAATGCTGCAATTATTGGTTCAAAAATACAGTAAACTGTAATATTGTAAAATATTATTACTATTTAAAATTAACAATTTAAAGTCTTAATTTCTTTCAAAAAATAAAATATATAAATCAAATTGTACTGACCCCAAATAGTTGAACAGAAGCATATCTATAATATACTCTTAATTATTCCAAAGCCATGCAGGCAGGATAAGGATTGCTGGGAAATGTGTTTTATCCATGAAAGGCAGTTTATTAATTATATTTGCTGATTACTCACTTGAGTGACATCATTTGCTGCTTCTGAAGCTGAAAGTGGTACATCTGAGCACTCTGGGCAAGTGTTTTATCTCCAGTCTGATGACAGAATCAAAGAAGAGTGTGTGAACATACAAGCATCACGACACATGCAAGAATGATGCTTGGTTTCTGTATGTACTGTATATGTATGATCTACTCACTATGCCACGGTCAGAACTGGGTCCTATTAACCCAAAAGCAGGATAATCAACCTTCTGTGCCAGATGGTTTCCTCTCTGCATCCTGAGAAGAAAAATGACAAAGCATCAGGCTCATCCATGTCAACTTATTCACGCAAGTATTTGATCCAACAAATGTTTCCTATAGCATCTTTTTTTTGTTGCCGTTTTTGGTTTACTCATTGTGTTTTGAGGTTTTTGTGGTGTTTTTTGAAGTAACCTACTAATATGTCAATAGTTTGGGGTCTTTATTTTGTTTTTGTTTTTGAAATAAGTATTTTATATTCACCGGGGTTGCATTTATTTATTATTGTAATATTGTACAATTTTATTAAAATATTATTGCATTTATTTAAGACATTATTGTCATTTAAAACAATCAGATTTTAATATAATTGTCATTTATTCCAGTGATAAAGCTGAATTGTCAGCATCCATTACTCCAATCTTCATTGTCACATGATCCTTCAGAAATCATTCTAATATGCGATTTTGAAGTTCAAAAACTTTTCTTCTTATTATTGAAGTTGAAAACTGTTTTAACTGCTAAATATTTTTGTGGAAACTGTTACTTGTGTTTAGGATTCTTTGATGAAAAGAAAGAACAACATTAATTTACATTAACATATATTTTGTAAATGTCTTTACTGTCACTTCCGTTCAATTTATTGCATCCTTACTGAATAAAAGAACTGAAATTAATTAAAAATGTGTAAAACAATCTTTCTAAGCTGGTTTGTTACAGAGAAAGTACAAAATACAAGCTAAACTGGCTTGTGAAATCTCACCTGACCCAACACACACCGGTCAAGACCATGGCAACTGAGCCCACCATGAGAAACACACCCAAAAATACTAAAGGAGAAAAAACAAAGATGGTCAAGAAAAGGCTGAAGAAGGAAGAAGGAAAAGCTCTGCAAACTCGTATATCTTTATAAACATCAGCAAACAATATACAGTATAACGCACTGATGAAAGAGTGGTCCTCGGAGGGGTACGGGATGATAAAGGGGGCACTGTGCACAGCAGAGATAAAGGGAGTGTGTGAGGCTGGTCTGGTGGTAGAGGCGGTGGTGCTCAGAGGCTGTTCTGATGTAGAAGTGGTAGGAGAAGCCTCTGCTCTGTGCTGACCGCTCGGCCATGATCCATCCTCAGGGGCTTTGGAAACAGCTGGAGAGGGGGCTAAAGAACATGAGAGATTAAAAAAAAGAGACATTTACATTCATTCATTTAGCAGATTAAAAAACAGAGAGAGAGATAGAATTTGCAATATTTATTATTATTATTATTTTTTTATCTTAACGATGTGAAGTGTTGTGGGTGGCAAATTATGGTGGAACTCTTAAATGGACAATCCACCAAAAAAAGAAGAAGAAATATTTTGAAATATAATGCAACTTTTTTTCCCATACAACTTTTTTTAATTTCGTTGTGTTTAAAGCTATTGATTGCTTTTTGAAGGAACACAGCAAAACTGAAGTCATTATCTACTCATAATCTTCCTCTGCTGATTCACCAATCACATTCTCGCTCATGTTCAATCCAAAGAGGGCCTTTAAATGAGTCGTGCATGTCCAGACATCATCAGCAACAAACTTTTCTCACATTAACAGTGTGTCAGTTTAAATCTATATAGTGAAATCGGCTTCTCACAGAAAGCTGTGCTATGGCTTCAGAAATCCTGAATAGACATTAAGTATGTACTTCACAGGTTCACTGTCATTACATGGAAAATAGAAGCAAAAAATAAATAAAAAAGTCATACATGTTTGGTATGAGAGTAAAAGATTTAATTGAATTTTTGGGTGAACAATCCCTTTAATGGCAGGATTCCCTTGCTACCTTACCTGAGTGTTTCATCTCTGATTCTCTGTGTTTGCTGATGATGGAGGAGAGAATGTCTATCTCTTCATCCAGCTCTGGGAGATGGCTGATCTTGACTGCTTGGGCAAGAAAGAGAGAGAAATAACATGACAAGTTAGGAGTGAAAAGTGACATGACATACAGCCGAGTACGGTGACCCATACTCAGAATTCATGCTCTGTATTTAACCCATCCAAAGTGCACACACACAGCAGTGAACACACACACACACACACACACACACACTGTGAACACACACTCGGAGCAGTGTGCAGCCATTCATGCTGCGGCGCAGTTGGGGGTTCGTTGCCTTGCTCAAGGGCACCTCAGTCATAGGATTTTGCATTGTATTTGCAAATCATACCATATATGCACATGTAACTGCATCCATATAGCAATTTATCTTTAATAAGTTAAAGCTGTCGCTCTGAGCTAGAACACTAACAGGACAGTTATAGAAAATCTAAAGTGGGAACTGATTAGGTCAGTTAAATAATAATGCACCAAGGAATATATCTTGGCGTAGTTTGTATTGCATTGGGTGGAATGTGTATGCCATACTCCTATACATATTTATGAACTTAAAATTATTCATCATGACACATCAAAAATTTGCATGTTAAAGGTTATGAGCTTGTATAATAGTGCATATGCACTGCAGATTCTCTCCGTGTGTGTGTTTGTATTGCAGAGAGCGTAGGTGGATTTGGTCAGTTGTTCTGTTGTGTGGTGCTGCTATGCGTATGTGGGCAATGGGGCATACAGGCGGGCAGGGAGAGAACGGGGAGGGGCCGCTTCAGATTCATGAATGAAACCCATCACCACAGCAACCACTGAGAAAGCGCCAAGAGCAAAAACTTAAGATAGAGCATTTGAAAAAGATAGAGCATTTGAAAGAGAGAGAGACAGAGAGTGGGTGCGTGTATGTGTGAGAGAGACAAAGAAGATGCTTCGGACATTCAACCACTAAAAGTTCTATTTTTACTCGAGTGAGCTAAATTTATTTAGTTATTTATTTATTATCAGATGATTTATTTTCCACTCCAAATTTGCTGTGGACTACAGATTTAAGGGATACATTTTTGTCTAGTGACCTTGCAGGCTTCATTAAAATCGAGACTAGATAATCGGCATTGCAATTTTTATGTTTTATATTTGTATATTATTCGTAATTAAATACGTAACTTAAAACATACATTAAAAAAAAACCCTGCATATTAACTCAAGTGTAATGACAACAGGGTTGAGGATCCAAATGCAGGCTTTATTGGTAAACGTGGTCAGACAGGCAGGGTCCAGTACCAGCAAACAATAATATCCCAAGCAAACAGGCAATGGTCAGGGCAGGCCATTCATAAAACAATCATAAAAACCAGATAAACAGTCCAAGATCCAAAATACACAAAGGCAAAGCAAGACAGGCAGGAACACAGGAACTAGGAAGCATTACAGGTTAAACATTCAATCACCAGCGATGTGAGCATGTGTGTGTGCTGTTCTTAAAGTGTGAGACTGATGAGGTGATAAGAGACAGGTGATTGCCATTGATTATGAGTCCAGGCAAAGAATTATGGGAAATGGAGTCCAAGGTGAAGTGGCAAGATTCTGGAATGGAGTGCCCTCTAATGAAGCTCACGGGCCCACATGTGCAACCTTACATAAGTGTAATAAAAACAGAAAAATGTATCTATATACAAAAGCAGGCTATGTCTTTCACAAGGAAAATAAATAATGCAGGCTGTGTGAAACGTGTGTGAGGCCTCTAAGGTCTTCTAAATGAACAGTACAGAAGAAAGCGAGAGAAGAAAAGGACGCTGTTCATACTTCTGCCTGTTGAATGGTATTGATTAGGTGTCAACAGCAGTGCCCTCCTAAGGCAGCACTGAAAATTACTGATCAATAAACGTCAAGGTTTTAGTCAAAATGAACATTTATCTTTTTTTACGAACTGAAAGCTGAAAACGAAAATGAAATGCTTGGAGATATTTACATCTAACTTGCTGCTTGTTGGCATGGATAAAGCTGATTTACACCAGCATTTGTCAATCCCTTCCACTGCAGTACAGAAAGAGACCGCCTGAATGATTTCATTAGCCTCCCTCCCTCCTGTTGCATCTGCAGCAATGTGTGGGTGGAAAAGGGGGAGAGGGGAGTCAGACTGGAAGGTTGCAAGGAGTAATAGGTCTTCCCCTGCAGTCCAATGCGAATGATGGGGAACCCTGAAAATGATTCCATACATTTTGAAATGGTATGTATCAGATCAACGTGTCAAACTGCCTGACAAAATTATTATAAACTGTTTTCAATGTTGCTACAAAGATATTTGCCAACACAAACCTGTGAAACGTTTGTACGCCCAAAGACTATATGTACAGTACAGAGATGGTTTACTAATATTACTATGAATTGGAAAAAGTACAACACGCAATATTGCAGGAAAAAAAGTCCCACTTTCTAATTAATAAGAGCTAATCATGAATTGGTAAAGCCATTTGCATCACTGAGTTAGGAGCTCCAATTCCAATAGAAAGTCAGTGTCCAGAGACACGTGCTTGGGATTATGCATGCACATGGCCAAACTTGAATTATTAGGCTAATTTATTATTAGAAACAACATTTATGGGCCAGTTCGTTTCAGATCTTAAATATTACATTGAAACATGATATGGCTAAATTTTTTCTTTATGTTAGTCGATATCAATAGTAATTTTTCATATCAGTGGATATCGAGTAAATCCATCTGCTGTAATAAGCCAAATGGATTAATGCACCGTGTGGTGAAGTTCAAATGAGTAACGTTGTATTGTTATGAAAACATTACATAGAACATTTATCAAACTCTTATTATCATTTTATCGAGAAAAAATATATCAAGATAATTATCATTAGCCCTGTTTGAAATAATGTGAGTTTGGCAAACAGATTTGCCGATTTCAGTTTTTCTTCATTCAAGTAGAAAGAGGTTGGTCTTGCATGTCTGAAATAGCTGCCCAAAGCCACTGAAATATGGCCACCAAGTTAACTGACTTTTTCTGAAAGGCACTGTACGATTTAGGTGGTACAACTCGGTCTAAAGTTGACAGTACTCACCAGGGTGATTTTGTCTCCTGATCACACATTTCCCTCTTCTGTTCTCCACAAATGGGTCAAGGCATGGGCCGCAGTGTGAAGAGCCGGGCTGGCAGAAGTGCCGTCGCTCCCGGGCACAGTCCAGACTCCGAGGACAATGTTCCACAACTATAACAGAAATGACAAAGACAAAATTACCCACTTTACACTGACGTTGCCTTACTTTGATGACTCATATTTTTCCAATTGTCAAAATATCCTGACTGCTAATATCTGAATTTGTAAATGCAAAAAAAAAGGAACAAGAAAATGAATCTAATAAATGAAGTAATTAATCCTAAAATTAAATAAAAAGATTAAAGTGGATTAATGAAATTCGAGCTGCAGCTTGAGTGATCTTCTGAACATATTATTGTTTAGCTTCCACAGATACAACAAAAACATGTCAGACTATTTGTCATACAGAATAATTGCACAGACAGCTAACAGGAATCAGCCCGTTTATGTTAGAATAGCTGTCTCTGATCTAGTGTATTGTGTTGAGTTACTGGATGATGGAGAGCTCAGGAATGACAGTGCATCAATAAAACAGCAGTGCTAATGTATGTGGGCACTGCTGCTGAGGGCAGAACTGGGGCAGCAGGTCAAAGTGCAGAGAAGATCCAACACACACACACAAGTATCAAATTATGTCAGAGAATAACAAAGTAGTCGCGTGTCTGCCATTGATTTTCAGCAGGGATCCATGCTGACCATATGCTCTTCATTACACCACAAGTGCATGAATCATTCTAATGAACAACATTGTTGGTATTCAATAAGGAGATCTGAATTAGGGATGTCAAATTTCGATTATTTCCATGATCGATCGTCGTTTAAATTAACGATCAATTAATCGATTAATCGTTAACCATAATACTGCAAAATGCGTCTATTGCAGGCACGCAGTCAGCGGTATGACAGGATGTGCAAAAGCCACACACACACACACATACACACACACACAAAACGCTTTCTCACTTGAATTAAAGAGGTTTTAGTCTGAATAAAATGCTAGTAGCAGGATTATAAAATGAATAGATGCAATTATGATCATTTGATAAAATGAAGAGAGCGCGCCATACTTTTGAGGTCATTTTACTTTGTTGACAGTTTCCAATCCCGCACGGAGAACGCTGAACGCGCCTCTTTAAATGGTTTTGTGGTGCTCGTTGTTGTATTTTAAAGCACAATTGCAATGTTTTCAACTTACATTATTGTATTTAAAATAAAATTATCCGAAATGTGGAGCGCGTGTGACTGCGCTGCACATTAAGTGAACTACATCGGCGCTGCTGCACCAAAACACACTGTTGCTCACATTAATTTGATCCTGCTGGATTCTGTCCTAGAAAATGCAGATTTTTAAAAATCCGGCATACAGCGCATTAGATCGTGACAGTGCATGCGTGCAGACGAGGATGAGCGAGCGCGGCTTTGGCTAGATTTATTTGGAGGTTATTGCTCATGTCTCATTCGGCACAAATCGAAATGTTTCCATATTCGCAATGTATTTGAATGTTAAACTATTATTTATAATGTAAACTAGGCTTGTACTTAACACGCATTCGCATTTAGACGGAAAAGATGATCCTCTTCATATGAGCAAAAACGTCCTTGGCATAACAGCAGAGTGGACCGGTATACTACGGTCTATTTAAACTGACCAGTGTAACCTTTTAATGTTTAGTTGACTATTTTATTTTGATAATGAACAGACTGCGATGTAAGCTTGAATCGCTAGAATATACGTGTGCAGCATGCTCCAGCGCTATCGAAACAGCTGAGACATTAAAAAATATATATATATTTTCCGCAAAAGTGTTTACTTTCATTTGTGCACACTCACAATAAAAACAGAAGATTTGTGCTCTTGTAAAATAAAGCAAACAAACAGAATGCGTTGTCATCCTTTTTTTTTTGTGAACTTATGGAGCGCCCACACTTCTGTTTTAAATCCGTTAATCTAAATTATTTACATAGCCTATTTAAAAAAAAAAAAAAAACACGAAAACAAATTGTTATTTTTATGTTGGGCCTATTACTTAGTAGGCTATAAATTTTCCTTAAAGCATCCCATTTTGTCCCAGGGCTTAGAACCTGTGCCCTAGTCAGGTCCATGCAGAAACTTGTGAACGATGCTCGGCGTCACCGTTTAGTGACAGCAGTGAATGATCCAGGAATGTGTCGGTCACAGCGCCTATTAATCGCTGTTTTGAATCCAGCAATTATTTATTTAGAAATTGTAAGATCTGATTATGACAAGTGTGGTATAAAAGCTTTGTTTATTAGAGGAATAATAGGTTAACTGGAAAATGTTAGATCGCGACCATGCTTTTGGACCCCATAGTCTTCATTTACGCGGCTTTGTTCTGGTTTGCCGGTTGGTCACGAATTTGCACAAATTCAGTATATTTAGGCATTGTTTCTTTTCCTAAATCTTCATAGTCTAACCCTCTAATTTCCCAGGTTTATTTTATTATCTTTCGCTTTTAATAACTGTTTTCGCATCTCTTACTGTGGTAAACATGGGAAGGGAAATTAAAGATTTCATGAATTAAGAATTTGTTCGATTTATTAATTTGTTCCCTTATTTCACTTAAATCATGGGTTATTTAGGGAACAAAATTAATGAAACATGGACAATTGCCACATTAATAATTCGTAGGAATGAATTAACAAGTTGTAGGAATGAATAGACTATCTGTCCTGTCACTGTGTCCCGCAGCCCTGCAAAGCGCACGATATAAAACAGTTATCTGATGAAATGATTAGTAACTACATTTCTATTGCATTTAATGTTGAAGAACTTTTATGTTGTTTCTATTTTAATGTACTTTAAAGTTTAAATCACATTAAAAGCTTAATTTGTACATTGTGAATGAATGATGATGCTTTTATATATCGTCACCGTCACTCACAGCCGCTCGCACGTGTTGAGTGCGCATGAGCTGCACGCAGCCCAACATTGAATCGGTTAACCGACCATCGATAGCCTTAATCGATTGCATCTCTTATCGACAATTAATCGATCATCGATTAATCGTTGACATCCCTAATCTGAATAATAAATAATTACATACATCTTTACAAGATGTCTTTTTATCTGAGTGCCTTGAGACTGTTTTATGCTTGAGGCAAAAGATGCGAGATGACAAAATTCACAGTGCAATGCAAAAATGTGTTCTATGTGAAAACAGAAAAAAATGGTTAGAAACAAAGACAGAAAACTTCAAAAGTTTGACACTTAAAAACAGCAGAGTGCAGAGCATTTCAAGCCAAGGCTTAATCACGTTAAATATAAACGTGGTGGATGGTGATCTCCAACTTGATCTCACAAAGAAAGATAACTATTTTCACAATTTCATATGAATTAATTGTTACAGGGCTGACAAGACCATCCATTTGCAAAGCTTTATTCATAGAATGGTCAGAAACAGGCGAAGGTCAGACAATGGCAACAGGTATTTTGAGAGAGAGCAAGAGACGAGAGTAATACAATAAACATGTGTAGACATAGGCGTTGGCGCGGGAAGTAGGGGTGCTGTAACTATTGTAACTATACCTGGCTAGGTATGCCCCCCTCCATAAAGCTCAAACGTCAAGTTACGCCTATGCGTATACATAGAATTGAGCTGTTTGCGGTGTAAATGGCATATCACTAAAACTACTATTTTAATTTAGTGTATTTTCACTTAGTGTAAATAGGCTGTATCGCGCGAACCCCCCACCCCCCGCGTGCATGCACGTACCGCACCCCTAACCTAAAACATCTTCCCGCGCCCCTGGGCGTAGGTCGATCAACGGCGAACATAATCGAAAAGGCTTGACAAGAGGGTAAATCCAAAAACATGAGCAATACTTGAGGCGAGGTGCAAATATGGTCCGAAAAAGCAAGGCAAAGAGTAAATCTAAGAGTCACAGGCAGAAGATCAGGAAACAGGCAATGTAAGACTTTGACTAGACTATGGTAGCCTGACTACGTCCTGCTTCCGCTCAATTTCATTTCGCTTCTGTACTCAGTCTGATACAGCATCAGAGCTTTCTGTTTGCCACCGGTCTGGAAACAGCCGGGCCAATCAACGAACAGAGGGCGGGCTGAGAGCCGTGACGTAGATGCTAAGTGCCGAGTTTTACAATGTAGGTTAGAGAAATCGAAAACCGAAACGACCGCGGAAATGGGAAACGAGACACGGGATGCAATTCGCTCTGTTATGGAGAACATTCAAACTCTCTTTTTCAAACTGAAGCCAGAACAAGAAGAGTGTTTGATAAACATTTTAAATGGAGGTGATGTTGTGGCCCTACTCCCGCCTGGTTTGGGGAAAAGTTTAATTTATCAATTGTTACCGTTAGTTAGCGAGAAACTGGGGAGGCCAAAGGCCGGCAAGGCTATAGTTGTAATTGTGTCCCCCTTGGTTGCACTCATGGAGGATCAGGTCAAGGAGGCAGAAAAACTTGGTCTGTGTGCTGCACAGCTTGGCGTGCACAATGATCAAGATATAATGGCGGGGTATTACAGCCTTATTTTTGGTAGCCCCAAATCCTGGATTCTGAATCCCAAATGGCGAGCTATGCTAGCATCAACGCTTTATCAAGACAACCTTGTCGCCATGGTTGTCGACGAGGCACACGTCGCATACAAATGGTGAGTTTGGAAATTAACTTCAAGTTAATCTATTTAGATACCAGCTCAGTTGAACACTGTCATTTGTTGTCTTTTGTTACATGTTTCGATGCATGATGTCTGTGCTTCGATGCGGCTGTACAGGCGCATACCATACGTCATAACTAAATATATCTGACTGGCTTACAGGTAACCAATGATTTTAAACTTCAGACAAGCGCCCCCTAGCGAGAGAGAAAACACTTCTCTATTATGCCATTCCAGACTCTGTCTACGAAGCAAAGTGAAGTAGCAGAGTCTGGTATTACCAGGCTAAGACTATGGAACCTAGAACTAGAAAAACATACAGAAACTGGCTGCGTAAAGTAGCTACGCTGAACAGCATAAAGGCTAAAACAATACACAGCCAAGAATGTTGGTGTTTGACTGATAAATATATGTGTGTGTTATTGGTAGCAGCTGCATGAGATTGGTTTCAGGTGGACTTGGTTTAGGTGATTAGTTCAGTGGAGCATGATAAATGTAGTCCAGGGTGATGTGAGAGTCCATGTGGACAGCGGGTGACCTCTTGTGGTGAGTGAACGGAAGTTTATAGACCGGATTCGTGACACATTCAATGTGAATCATACAAAAATGTTAAAAAAAAATTTGAAAACCGTAAGCATGAAGCTTCCCAACATCCAAAACATAATGGTCAATGGGGTTTGAGCATTTAATTTTTTTTGCCAAGACATAAAAAATAGCTGTATGCATGATTAAATTGTGAGCTGTATTTTAATTGTTCATAAATATAAAAAATAATTCAAGATAAGTCACTTTGATCTCATTCATGTCCTTACCATTTGATAAATGCAATTATCCATTCAAAGCCATGTGCTACAGTCAAGGGATTTTGGGAACCTCGTTGCACATTACGCCTATAAGAACACCTCTTATGTATGGCAAAATCATCGTAATGCACAGCCTTGAGTTCTAGATCGGAAAGACTCAGCCATTGAATCCTTGGCTCCTGTTTCCATAACAACTGCTATGGCAACTGAGTACATGTGACATCATCAGGTGTGAGTCACTGCCAATGCAGTAGCTGGAGGGGGGTGAACTCTTCTGAACCAGAGCGAGTCACAGTGAAGGAAATAAAACACAACAATGGACAATATGTTATAAAAAATTTACTTAAAAACAATTCAGTGCAAAATTAGTAAATGCTGTGCAATATAAAAGAACTGTGCATCATGCCTATACTGCATCTGTTCATCCCATATGTACCGCATCGCTTTCAGAGTCAGTACAGTTCTGTCACCTTATTAATTGCTATTGATTTCAGCTCAAACCAACAATCATTGCATTGCAATTTGCTTTTTACTGGAACTGCCCATTAAGTGCACAAATGTGAAGAAGTGACTCATTAAACCTGCAATACATCAGCAGTGATGATTTTTACCAGAAACCCTCACTGTCACTGTGCTGGAGGTGATGCAGAGACACACATGTTCTCTGTTGTCTATCCATTTCACATCTTAATCTCATTGAGAGGAATATCAGTTTTTTTTTTATTTTTTTTATAGCCTCTCAATCAAACATACGGGCACAATTATGTATGCTGCTGCACAAACACACACATTCATATCCTGCTCTTTATCACTCTTAAAAACTCAACAACCCATTTGTCTAAAAATCTCTTTCTTCAGCTATCAATTCAACATGATAAGATATCATAACTTCCTCACATGATATGGAGAGATGGCGATCACACTTGCATCTGCATGTGACCATCTTAATCAAACCACGTGTGGACCGAGTGACTGAAGGATACTAGGTTTAAAGATAATGACAAGATTCATAAAGATGTGTCAAGATAAATATAGTTAATCTTTTTCAATTCTATTGCACTCCATTAAGTTGTGTTCAAACACACACACACACACTCACAAAAGTGCTTTAAATCAGCCTATTCTAATTATGCAGGGATCTTGTAAGAACGATTAGCCAACCAGTTGTTCAGACATCCAGATGACTAGGCTAGTCGATATTTTAAAATATGTAGATTTGGATATACTTAACCCAGACAAGAGGGAAATAGATCAGCCGTAATCTGTGCTACATTATAAATCTAATACCTACTTCAAAGCACATCACACACACATATCGCTGCTATGGAGCACCACTATCATCTCTCGCTCCGTCCTGCTCCTGCCTGCCAACAAAGGCCAAAGTGGCTCTGCTGAGGGTGGAAAGTGTCACTGTCTTGCCATGGTTCAGACATGCCTCAAGGTGACCCAGTCCTGCTGGTCCTGCTGTGCAGTGTAAAGATGACACTCATCCAGGACAGACTGAAACAGGCCCCAAAACATCGCTGACTGAAGGACAATTTCTAGATTTGGCTAAAGGCAGAGCAGTTTTTGGCATATTGTGTTCTAAACACAGCAGGGATACTTTTTATTATTATTTACCATCACTCTAAAACAGGGATTACCAAAAAAAAATTTGTCAGCTGAAACCATTTTACCTAAAGTATTAAAAGCGTGTGATTTTATGTTAATATTTCAATAATTTAACAGAACATTTACCTATTCACAGTTCACTTATGATTTTAATGGTAATGTCATGCAGGTAAAATATTTTATTCATAAAATATATATTACTGTTCACACACACATACACATACACACACTCACACACACACACACACACACACACACACACACACACACACACACACACACACACACACACACACACACACACACACACACACACACACACACACATATATATATATATATATATATATATATATAACAATATAAATATTACAATTAGGGCTACACAATAAATCCTATTTTAATTGAGGTCATTTTTCATTTGGTATTTGCATTTCCTTGCATTAGTAACAAGCTTTCACAAGCTTTCATGGTTGCAGTTGCCAAATGTGTGTGTATGTATTTATGTATATATATATATATATATATATATATATATATATACACATATATATGAGTGCAAAAATAACAGTGCAAAGCTACAGAGGATAAACAGTTTGAAGAATGGAAAATAAAATAAAATAATGAATGATAGCAGAGTGTCTTCTGGCGAGCTGCGAGTCACTTGTTATTTATAGAACTCACTCTCTCTAGTTTCACAGAATAATTGGACATGCTGCTGAATGAAGTTGCTATCCACCGCGCAGTGTTTTATTGTTACCTCAGGTTTGTCTATTTAGGGTGGACCGACAAAGCTATGAATGCTTTATACTGGTGCATCATATCTTTTATATTGCCACTGTTTCCCATGAACTTCAATTGGTGTTCTTGTACAACATTAATATTCGCCTAGAAACACCACTCAGTGAATGCAACAGAAAAAGAATGATGCTGTTATTCTTCATTCCATACTATGCCAGTATTTCAGATCCCTGTACACTTGACTGAAAAACATGTTAAAGTAGTGTGCACTGCATGCTGTGCCTCTCAAGAACTTTGTGTTTTATATGCCAAGACAGAAGGACTGACTGAAAGAGAACAGAGCTGAGGGTCTTTCTTGCCACTTTGAATTCTCTCATTGAAATGAAATGTCAAAAACGATTATTTTTGAAATGTTGAAAATAACAGCGAGTCAATACACATCCCCATTTAAAGTTGACTCATACTGTAAGAGCACAGGGCAAAATAAATTGTTACAATCCTGTCACTTCTCATCATTTAAGCAGTTTCCCTGTTCCCAGGGGATTTATGCTAATGTTAATCCATTCCCCTGTAAATTGTGAAAAAATGAAATAAAATAAAATTCAAAGACATAAATGTAGAAAATAACAACACAACATCTGCTATAAAATAAATAACAGTGTTGCGATTAACATTATTATTGACACTGAACATAACGAAGCAGCCCATTTAGTGAGAGTGGAGTCCAGAAATAGTATTCTTTCGTCAGCTGCTGTCACGGTGAACTGTGAATAACATAAAAAATGAAACATCTTCCTTTTTTAGCCACCTCACACTCTTAGATCACTGTCTGCTTACTGACCTCATACTGGTGCTCATGTGTGAATACATTTGTCTAATTCAGAGCAGACATTAGGAGGCTAGTATTCTTTCTAAATTAGTCATGGACTGAAATCCATTGTGTCGTTTAGAGGGGAAATGTAATTATCCAGTTAATCAACAATGTGCAGTAAAAACATGACATGCATCTATTATTGTCTCAATCGGATATGACATTTAGGAAAAATTTAAATTCATGTGCAATGCAAAACAACCTCTCTGACATTGAAAATGCCATTTCAGGATAACAACTCTTTGTCTAGATCTAAATACAGTATTGGACTGCAGAGAGACTGCTGGGCCCCATGGTTCAAACCAGTAGACTCTCAGGTGAGCATGACCTTATCCGACACATGTGCAGCACTCCAGCCACTCTACGGACACTGTGTTGATCCTTCAAAAAGCATCCAGAGAGGTTTCACACATGCTTTACATTAGAGTCAGTTTATAACATCAGGGTGTCAGGCATGAGACCCCATGCCACTGAGAACATCTGAATTAAGCAAAGACTGAAAGGTGCTTTTAATTTAACAAAAGATGCATTTTACTTTTACAAAACTACTTTTACTTTTCAAGTAAATCTTGTTTTTCTGAACTTTGAATTCATCAAAGAAAGCCTTTTCAGCATGCAAAATAGCTGGTATCTCATGCTCTCATGATCCTGGAATCATTTCCAAACCTTGCTGACTTGCCTTTAAATTACCTCAGAATCCACAGGGGTCTATAGCACAGGCGTTCTGAGCAGTATCTTGACAGCAACCCTAATACGTTCTATATATTTCATTAAGGTCTGTTGAAAATGATTTGGAATATATGTATTTGATCTACTTAATGGGCTCTGTTGCCAGTGTTGCAGATTTCTCTTACTTAGTCTTTGTAATGTTGCTATTTTTCTAAACAAATTACTTTTTTTTTTTTTAAACAAAACAAATAATTTAAGATTGTTCAATTTGAATCAATGGTGTCAATATGCAGTGACCATGTTGTGTGACTTTGGCATGCTGGGAGATTCCAACTGTAAATATCTTCCTGCCAAACATGTTGCTGTAATACATGTCAATGTGTGAGCTGCTGTTAACTCATATTTAGTAAAGAACAGGAATTGAATTACTTTAATGTTACTGCAATTTTGCTGCAGCGGGTCTCTAAGGGTTGAGAGAGAAAAACAGCACAAAAAAAAAAACCTTCCAAAAAACCTGAGAGCAGTATGCAAAGATTTAATACAAGAGAAGGACGTACAGAGGAAGAAAAAAAAAAGAATAATAGCTTAGAGTGAAAGAAACAGCTAGAGAATATTCATGATAGATGATTTCTGGTGCAACTCTTGAGTGGCGTCTGTAACCTTTTGTGTTTCAATAAAATATTTCTCTATTGTGTCTCATTCTTACATCTAAAGAAAGCAGCAGAACTGAAACAATGAAGAGTGATAGGACAACTGAACTACACTTATTATACCAGAAATCTCTCCTGTTGTTAAAATATACACAAAGATTACGGAGCATGAGAGAAAGACACTCAACTTGACGGCAGATCTCTTCACTCAGTGCATATTTTAGTTTTAGGCTTCCACTTTGAGGTGAGATTAAAATGTAAATTTGAGGTCTCATACGCACTAACGCACTAAAACATCTCACCCTCTTTCAGGGCAGCTCAAGTCTGACATGACTGCAAATATTTACACACACACACGTGCGTATACACGGTTCATCATGCAAGATCACAACAGGAACTCAAACACACAGGGAGAAGTTAGAAACAGAGAGGAAGTGATAAAGAGAGAGAGACCTCCTGCACTCCAGGCATTAAATCAGAGTATCTTTTTGGATGCAACATCAGCAGAAAGTAACCACCAGAAAGACAGACTCGGATACATATTAACTGCATTTAATCTTTTTAGAGGCATGACTTCTAAAAGTTTAAATAAAGGTCTTGTGCCATGTGCCACAATTCTATACATCATACACCGCAAAAACCAAGTATTTTTGTTCATTTGTTCTAATAATATAAAGATCTAAATTGTGTATTATAATTATTTAAATAACCATAATTAGTAATGTTTATGATTAAGAAAAATAAACATGGACTAATCATATATGCTTGTGGACTAATAAACATATGCTAGTGGACTAGGGAAAATAAACTTAAAGGGGTCGTATGATGCAGCTAAAAAGAACATTATTTTCTGTATTTGGTGTAATGAAAATATTTATGCGGTTTAAGGTTCAAAAAACATTATTTTCCACATACTGTACACGACTGTTGCCTTTCTGAAAAAGTGTTGTTTTTTACAAAGCTCATCGGTCTGAAAAGCGAGGTGTGCACTAATTGGCCAGCTATCCAGTGTGTTGTGATTGGCCGAATGCCTCGAGTGTGTGACGGAAATGTTATGCCAATAAAACCTATTACAAATGAGCCCTTTGTTACATCCACGGATTATAATGACTTATACTGTCTTTTTACGCGTTGCATCGCCCCATGTAAACATAGAACCATGTCTGCATTTGTGATCAGAGAAATGACAAACAACAAGCTCTACTTTACACTGCTCAAAACTCACGTTTGAATCATCAGTGGCAAATCCTTTAAACATGTAAACATACTTACAGACTGTGAGTCAGAACAGCCAGAATTGTAGTCTACTCTCCCAGGATCAGGAAACAGTCCTCCATAAAATGCACTGCACACAACTCAATATTTAGGTTAAACTGTTCTGTAACCGTGTTGTAAATACACCTTAACCACTGATTTCTAGTTGTGTTCTCTTTTGGACGACCAAACAAAGTATTTGTGCTTCCAAAATGAAAAAGCATCTCCACGACATGGCGCCGGCGGCAACAGCGAGAATCAAAGTTACGCCTTCTTTCTTTGCGTGAACATTTGGGCAGCGTTATGCAAATCTTCCCACACAGTGATGTATAGATGTGGGGGCATTTAAATTAAGCGTTTTAGGAGGGCATGAACGAGTATAACCTAATATTAAGAACATCTCTTTGGGTTTGAGACTTTAGTCTTAGCAACTTTAGGGATCTTATGTATTCACGAACAGCTTGTCACGAAATCGCATCATATGACTCCTTCAATGTAATTAATTTTCGACAGCAGGTCTATCTTATGCAATTTTGCTTCTTATGTACCTTGTTTTAAAAAACAATTCACCCAAAAATAATTGTGCTCTCACATCAAAATCCACTGACATATTTGTTTGGAACTGTTTTGGATGTTTTGGATGGCCCTAAGGGTTAGTATATTTCCAGCAATGTTTCATTTTTGGCTCAACTATTCTTTTAAGGATTTTTAGGTTATATATTCATACTGGAAAACAAGATAAACATACTGATCAAGACCTTTTATCCAGTGTAATATACAGCTTATAGTACTCTTTGGCCTAGACCTTGAAATCCTCATCCAGAACTGCCATTCATTTATTTCTCTCATGGTTTCTTCTTTTATGTCTTCTTTTCACCACTCTCTTTAGCAATAACAACTTCGCCTACCTCTTCCCTCTGCATCTATAAGACCTATTTTATATCTCTGTGGTTGCATAATTGCTTCTATACAAGTTCTCGGCAAGAAAAACATTTAGAGTGCTCATTTTTGAAGGTTACTAAAATTGTCTTCATTCTCATTAGATGGTTCATTATCGATTTCACAGCTCTTCTAGCAAAGCCCTGGCAACTCATAAAAGCCCAAATAAAATGTCTTTGCTTCTGGTTAAATATCATCCACCATGGTCACAGTCACTTTACACAGTTTAAAGTCTCTTCATCTATTTTTAAGCCACAACACCACAAAATAATTACATGCTGATGATATAAGAATGTACTGATGTTATGATAACTGATAAATGGCAAGTAATAAAAGTCTATACTATTTTGCCTAAATAAAAATAAGTTTGACGATTTTAACCAGCTTTTTACAATGTTGATAGTATAAATAAACAATTTGAACAAGTGTTTATTTGTCAGAGAGTTTTGACAGCTCGACGGCCTTTGTGAAAACTACAGATATTACTTCTGGATTTTTGTATTCCCACTCACAGATAGTCTAATCGAACCCA